>NC_065446.1:160545798-161745798 GCF_917563875.1 Diabrotica virgifera virgifera | reverse complement strand
ACATGACAGCTGCCACAATTAAACTGAATTGCAATGGGTTGGTTACAGAGTTGACTGTTGCGTCTCTTTACCTTCCTATTGACACTAAAGAAAAACTTCCAGGGACTAACCTAGAGAACCTTCTAGAATACACCAATGATAAGCATACAGAACTTATCATTGGAGTCGACTCCAACGCCCACCACATCATTTGGGGAAGCAGAGATACAAACAATAGAGGTAAGTTACTTTTTGAGTACCTTTGCACTACTGAACTTGATCTTCTGAACAGGGGTAATAAGCCCACCTTCAGGATATCAAGAGCAGAATCACTAATCGACCTAAGCCTATGCTCTATGGGGATTGGGAACATAATATCTGACTGGCATGTGTCGGATGCGTTATCCTTATCGGATCATGCATACATATGCTTTGAGATAAACTCAGTCAAACCGGAACCAAGGTTCTATAGAGACCCTAAGGTGACCGATTGGGAATCGGATTACGGGAATACGGAATTATCCTAAAATACCAAAAAACAATGTTGAGGTTGAGATGGCAGTGGACTGGTTGCAGCATGCAATAGTCGTCTCATATAAGGAAAACTGCCCGTTAAAAGAAAGTCGCCCTCCCAGGCAAGTAACTTGGTGGAATAAGGAGCTGTTTGATCTCAAAAGAGAAACAAGACGGCTCTTCAATAGGGCGAAGAAATCAGGTTATTGGGAAGCATATAAGGTAAAACTGAAAACCTATAATAAGAAAATCCAATCCGCTAAGGAAAGATCCTGGAGAGAATTCTGTGAAAACATTGAAAGTGTACCTGAAAGCGCCAGGGTTAACAGAATCCTCAAAAGAGATAACATTAACAAACCCAAGTCAATGAAATTGCCCAATGGAAAGTATACGGACACAGAGAAGGAGGCTGTAGAGCATCTTTTAAGTGTTCACTTTCCAGGGTCGACGCAATTGACTGCTAATAACAATCATCAAGCAAACAATAGCCCAACCAAAAGGGACTGGCTGACCTCTGACGAGATCTTTGGTTCTCACAAGGTCAGATGGGCTATTGAACCTTTTGAACCTTATAAAACTGCGGGACCGGATGGTATATTTCCTAAGCTTCTCCAGGAGGGTCTGGAAATAATCATGGGTCCCCTGATCACAATATTTAGAGCTAGCCATGCTCTGGGATACATTCCCAAAGCTTGAAGAAGGGCAAGGGTGGCGTTTATTCCCAAACCAGGAAAAACAGATTACACTTTAGCAAAATCCTACAGGCCTATAAGTCTGACCTCATTCATGTTAAAAACCATGGAAAAAATCTTGAATGAACACATCAAGAAAAACAATTTAAATGAAAATCCACTGCACCAACGGCAATGCAATCAGGCAGGAAAATCAGGTGAAGCCGCCCTGCACAATCTAGTGTCGAAACTCGAAAGGAGTCTGCATCAGAAAGAAGTCGTCCTTGCTGCATTTTTAGATATAGAAGGTGCATTTGATAATACCTCAATCAAGTCTATACAAAGCGCACTGGTGAGGAAGAAAATCAACAACACAACATGCAAGTGGATTATTGAGATGCTTCAGAGCAGAATAATATCCACAGATACGCATGAAGATACCATAAATCTGAGGGCAACTAAGGGATGCCCTCAAGGCGGTGTATTGTCACCGTCATTATGGAACATAGTTGTCGATGATCTGATTCATGGGCTAAGCGCCCAAGGAATCTGGGTCCAGGGTTTCGCAGATGATATCGTGATAGTAACTAGGGAAAAATTTCCCAGCACTGTTGCGTATCAGATGCGATAGGCCCTTCACTACATAGAGAACTGGTGTCTGAAAGAGAACCTCTCCGTGAACCCTTCTAAAACTAAACTGGTAGCCTTTACAAATAAGAGGAAGCTTACTGGACTGAGTGAGCTGAAATTATTTGGAGAGGTACTGGAAAGAACCAATGAGGTTAAGTATCTAGGGGTAACCCTGGATTCGAAACTCAATTGGAATACTCATATTACCAATATAACCAATAGGGCTAAGCGACTCTTCTGGAACTGCAGACGAGTTGTAGGTAAAACCTGGGGATTGAAACCAAAGGTGATACGTTGGTTGTACACATCAGTAATACGACCGACAGTTACTTATGGGTCAGTACTCTGGTGGAGAAAGACGGCTTTGCAATCTTGTGTGACCATTCTCACCACCCTAAAAAGACAAGCGCTTCTAAATATAACAGGAGCCTTGAATAGTACAGGAACGGCTTCATTAGAGGCTATCACAGGTCTCCCTCCGCTGGACTTGTATATTTCGGCGGTAGCCTTTATGACCATCCTGAGGCTCAAAGCAAACCATACTTGGAGGCCAAATTATGTATTGAATAGCCACACAAACATTACTGGGACTATACTTGAGGAATACATCTTTATGATGAACTTAGATATGATGACACCAGAACTAATCTTCACTGAGAAGATTAACACAATTATACCATCTAGAGAACAAAAAGTCCCAAACATTAATGGAGACTTAATATGGTTCACTGATGGATCTAAAACTGCCCATGGTACTGGATCAGGAGTCTTTGGGCAAACATGTAACTATAATAAATCTTACAGTCTAGGTCAACATACAACGGTGTTCCAGGCTGAAGTTTTTGCTTTGTTGGCCTGCATTGATGAAATCATTGATGAGGACCGTAAAGCTAAGAGAATCAACATTTACACAGATAGCCAATCGGCTATTCTGGCTGTAAAGAACCCTCTCACCAAATCAAAACTGGTGAGAAACTGCAAAGATCTCCTCAATAACCTGGCAAAAGACAATAAAGTGTCTTTAATATGGGTGCCGGGTCATGAAGGGGTGCATGGGAACGAACGAGCAGATATGTTAGCGAAACAAGGCTCGAGAAAAACTTTTGAAGGCCCAGAACCTTTCTGTGGCATCACTAAAGATGCTATGAAAAACGAGGTTCAGAAATGGCTGATAAAGAATCATCAAAATAAATGGAGAACCACTCAAGGGCAAATCCAGACTAAAAAAATAATCAAGAATATTGATAAAAAACTCTCGAACAGTTTGGTGAACCTCAATAAACGAGAGATCAAAACGGTCACTGAAATGGTGACTGGACATTGCCGTTTAAGAAATCACCTATACAAACTAGGTAAGGTAAATGAACCATAGTGCAGAAAGTGCGAAATGGAAGAAGAAACTGCCATACACATACTATGCTATTGCAGTGTGCTAGGTGATGTAAGGCAGAACTTCGCTGGTCAAATGAGGTTTGAACCAGAAGAGATCCTAAAACTACAAATAAGAAAACTGTTGGCCTTCGTTGAGGCCACAGGACTTATTAAAGTTTAAGGAGAAGAACAGGGTTTGGTACAAAGGTCTTATGACCAAGAAGAAACTTTCTCCTCTAAGGTTTAAATTTAGGTATGTGTTTGAGTAAGTCATTTCGAAGAAATATGTACAATGACAGGCGATTCTGAAGAGCATAAGACCTTGACAGGCGAGGGGAAAGATTAGGGGTTTTTCCTAAAATTATTTTTTTTGCATCGAACAAATTTTTTTAAGTTTCTTGAATCATTCCAAACAAAAAAGGTCTTTAGTGATTTTTCTCTTAAGTTAATAGTTTTTGTTATATAAGCGATTGAAAATTGTGAAATCGGCCATTTTTAACCCTAAATCGGACATTTATCTAAAAATTTCGAAGTTGCCACGGTAGGTAGATATTCTTTAAACATTGATTGATGAAATCCCGAAGAGTTTTTTGCAATATTTCCCTTCTCTGGGAACACTTCGAATCCCCATACCTTCTATGTAAATAATATACTCTTCAGTCGCAACGATAAAATCATTAGTTTTCGAGATATTTGAAGTTAAAAATGAAGGGGAAATGAAGGAATATATTAATCAAAATAAAGAAAGTGCCGTTTCATTTTCATATGTTGAGAGTGACATATATTGAGAGGCAAAAGTTGGTATCCATTTTGTGCCATAATAAGAATACGACGCTTAGTGGCAATCTGTTATGTGGGAAATTTGGTTAGGGATTGTTTCTTTGTCCGACTTGCAACGCCTCTCTCTTCAATTTCTACTATTTATCTAAAGGTATTTTATAGACTGAAACAAGTAATATGAACCAATAACAAAATTTTAAAGATAAAGAACCAATAACAAACACTCAAAATTTTTGCAGCATTATGTTCCACTCCTATGAAACAAAAATACACCGGTACCAGGAGAAGACAGAAATTAAATTATTTAACTTTCAAACTTACCTTTCTATATTGAGCATGCGTATCTCGTTCGTCTCCAAAGGCATTGTACATTTTTCCCGCAACAACTTGAAAGTTCTCTCTACCCAAAGCATGACCATAGGTATCCGTAACACAGTGAGCAGCTGAAAAAAAAACATTATGGGTAGGTGTACTATAAAAAAAAGTTTATTTTTTAACCAGGAGGAGTAAACTTAAAAGGCAGATTCACACCTAAGAAAGTCACTAGAATAATAACCAAATACATCTTCTTTTTTTGTTGATAATGGCGACATCCCATGAATGTTCATGCTCCAACTGAAGAAAAAGAAAACGAGGAGAAAGACCTATTTTATGAGAAAGTGGAAAGCACTTATAGGAAATGTCAGGACAATGACATAAAAATTATTATCGGCGATCTTAATGCTAAAGTTGGTCAAGAAACAATCTACAGACCAACTATTGGCGAACATAGTCTCCATACGGTCAGTAACCAAAATGGTTTACGGCTGATTGAACTCGCGGCATCGTTAGGAATGGTGGTAGTAAGTACGTGCTTTCCACACAAAAACATCCACAAAGCCACGTGGCAATCACCAGACGGCCAGACCAAGTATCAAATTGACCACGTACTTATAGATAGTCGACATTTCTCTGATTTACTGGACGTAAGAGCATGTAGAGGTGCTAATATAGACTCCGACCACTACCTTATAAAATCAAAGCTCAGAGCACGCATATCTAACGCAAAAAAAGTCACAGCACAAAATCCACAAAATATAATACTGAGGTGCTAAAATCTGAAACTGCTAGAGCTAAATTACATGAAAATCTTAGACGAAACATTACCAAACATCGGTGAAAATTTAAGTATAGAAGAGCATTGGACTAAATGTAAATAAGCCATGCACACAGCGGCTGACACTGTATTAAAACCTATCAAGACCAGAAAAAATGAGGATTGGTTCGACGGAGAGTGTAGACATATTAACCAACAAAAAAATGAAGCATATAAGAGACTCCATCAGCGCAGAACGTGATCAACTCTCGAAGATTATGAAAATCTTAGAAGGGAAGAAAAGAGAATGTTCAGAAGAAAAAAGAAAGAACAATACGAACACGCTCTAAACGAAATTATTAACTACCACAATGGAAAAGACATACGAAAATTCTACCAACAGATAAATAGCTGCAGAAAAGACTTCAAACCCAGAATAATAGCCTGTAAAAATAGGGAGGGCTCTATAATTAGTAACAAGGAACAGATACTAAACAGATGGGCGCAACATTTTGAAGAACTGCTTAATGGCAATTACGAAGATGGCGAGATGGAGGATCCCATGCTTCAAATTAATGAAGATGATCGGCAGCCACTCCCCACCGAAGAAGAAATTAGAGAAGCCAGCTTAACACTTAAAAATAACAAAGCCCCCGGTTCGGATAATCTCCCTGCTGAACTCTTCAAAAACGGCGGCGACACTCTCTTGAAACACATGCATAAACTGATAACTGCAATTTGGAAACAGAAAGAAACACCCACAGACTGGAAGTTGGATGTACTGTGTCCTCTACACAAAAATGAAGACATGATGGTGTGTGATAATTATAGAGGCATCACTCTACTCAATATGGTATATAAATTGTTGTCCAACGTATTGTACAAAAGACTTCTCCCCTACGCTGAAGAAATAGTAGGAGGATATCAGTGCGGTTTACGTCCTAATAAATCAACAACGGACCAGATATTTACAGTGAGGCAGATCCTTGAAAAAACCATAGAGTTCGGCGTCGACACCCACCACATATTCGTGGACTTCAAAGCCGCATACGACTCAGTTAATAGAGGTAAACTTCTACTTGCTATGGTAGAATTTACAATACCGCTTCATTTTGTCCAATTAACTGAATTTAACGCTCACAGGAGCAGAGAGCGTGGTAAAGATCCAGAACGATTTCTCAAGACCCTTCCATTGCAAAAATAGACTAAGACAGAGGGTGATGGACTATCGTGTCTCTTATTTAACCTGGCATTAGAAAAAATAATTCGAGACTCCCAAATTAATACGAATGGTACTATCTTTAACAAATCAGTACAAATTGTCGGATACGCAGATGGCATAGACATCATAGGTAGATCTAAAGAATCTCTGACTGAAGCATTTCGGTCGTTAAGAGCATCTGCACAGAGAATGGGGCTAAATATAAATGTTCAAAAGACCAAATATATGTGTTGCACTAGGTCAAGCAACCCGACACTTACAAGAATAATAATTGACGACCTAGAACTAGAAGGTGTCGGCACCTTCATATACATAGGCTCGCTGCTAACTAAAGATAACAATGTCAGTGAAGAAATTAAAAGAAGAATAGTGCTCGCCAATAAGTGCTACTATGGCTTAAGAAGACAGATGGCCTCAAAAATACCTATAAAAATTAAATTGACTATCTACAAAACACTAATAAGACCAGTGCTAACATATGGCTCAGAAACTTGGTCACTTTGGTAAAAAAATTTTAAGACAAATATATGGTGGCATAAAAGAACAAGGTTTGTGGCGCAGGCGTTACAACTTTGAGTTGTATAGAAATTTTGGAGAACCTGACGTTGTACAATTCATTAAGGTAGCACGCCTTAGATGGATAGGTCATGTAATCAGGCGAGAGGAAGATGCCATAGCCAGAAAAGTTTTTGATCGAAGAGGGCCGATAGGACAACGAGCAAGAGAAAGACCGAGGCTTAGGTACCAAGACTTCTTATATTATAAACTGTTGCATCGAGATAAGCTATTTTCCAGACCAATGGAAAATTTCTGTAGGAAGGCCACTCCCAAAGTCATCTAACCCAACAAGTTATAATGACATTAGAGTTATAAGTATTCTCCCTGCTCTGTCAAAAATATTTGAGAAGGTACTTTATGAACAAATGTATGACTATTTTACTATGAACAACATAATTCCAAACTCACAATGTGGTTTTCGTAAAGGTTTTGGAATATCAGTAGCACTAACGAATGTTTTGGATGATATCTTTAGAGCATATGACAATAAAATGTGTTGTGCTTTGGTACTTTTGGATTTTTCTAAAGCGTTTGATACTATTAACCATGAGTTGCTGGTAGCTAAACTTAAATACTATGGATTTTGCGAGGAATCATTTTTGCTCATTGCATCTTATTTAAGCAATAGATCTCAGTCAATTTTCTCTAATAATAAGTATTCTAATAGAGCAGAAATACTTGCTGGCGTTCCTCAGGGTTCGATATTGGGTCCTTTGCTATTTCTTATTTACACGTCTGATATATTTAAATCTATAAAATATTGCAAACTGCAAGCGTTTGCTGACGATACCCAGATTTATGTATGTTTTGAATTAGAGCACTATAAAGAATTTCAGGAGTGCCTTAATCAGGATCTTCAGACGATTTATAAACTTTCTTTGGATCATAATTTAAAGCTAAACCCTGACAAATCGTGTGTTATGATATTTGGGAATCAAAGTAAAACAGAGTTTCTTAAAAAAAATTTAAGTATTTTAATTAATAATTCCAAACTAAACTTTGTAGAGAAAAACAAAAACTTGGGCGTTATTTTAGTTAGATGAATGGCTTAGATTTAAAGAACATGTAAAAAAATTAGTTCAAAAATCATTTTGTTCTCTAAAAATATTATATAATAATAGACATGTCCTAAACAAAAAATTAAGAAAAAATTTATGTGAAGCTCTCGTCTTATCTAATTTTAATTACTGTGACTTTATTTATGGTTTTTGTTTAGACAGTGACAGTAAAAACCGTATACAGAAAGTCCAGAATGCGTGTATCAGGCTTGTTTATGGTTTGCGCAAATTTGATCATATATCACATTTATATAAGGATGTTAATTGGCTTAAAATGAATGACCGAAGGACTCTTCATTTTGCTACCTTTTTATTAAATATAATAAATAATCCTACTTCACCAACAACGCTTAGGGAACGCCTTATATTTCGTAACGATATACATAACCTTAACATCAGAAACAGGATTAAACTAACAATGCCTCAACATAGCACCGCTATATTTCAGAGATCTTTCTCATATAATGCTGTTAAAATTTTTAATTCCATTCCTAATGATTTCCTCCCATTAAATATAAATACCTTTAAAGTCAAATATAAAAAATACCTGTTAAATATATCATAATAAGTAAACAGTTCTTAAATCTTAAAAAACCAACTAAATTATTAAATTTTAATTTATTAGCTAATTTGTAGACCAAATAAAATATTTATTCAATGTTATTATTAATTGTCAATCCGTAATTTTCTTTTATCATTATAAATTAACATAAAAGCCTTTGTGTAACTTATCTTGTAAGTGACAAAAAATATAAATGTATTAGGGTTCTGGTTTGGTTCAGTTGAGTAGCCTTGAGCTAGACTTGCGCCAAACCAGGACATGATAGGGAACATTTTTTTTTATTATTGTAACTGACTGTAATTTTTTTCCCCTTAAATAAAGTCCTTTATTATTATATATTATTATTATTATATAAGACAACATAGAAACTGATTTAAAATCTATTGGATTTAGAGCATGAAGAAGAGTTGCCAGAGACAGGGGCGAATGGAGGATTGTTCTGAAGAAGGTTTTGGCTCATAAAGGGCTGTAACGCCACTGATGATGATGATGATGGTCATGGCGACCCTCAACGGTAATCCATAAATATTATATTAATACGTCGCTAAAGAGTTCTAAAAAGGAATGCTTTTTATATAAAAGCAGACTAACAATCTAAAAATGAAAGGAATAACACAGAAAACAAAAAATTAACCGGTATAACTTAGTTAACCTATGAAATGCCACTAGTGGAGTGTAAATTTTATAACAGTGGAGTAAACTTGCCTGCAGTTGGACCAATTACAAACAAGCACTACAGATAGGTAAATTTGAATCATTTTTTAGTTTAAAAACAAACCAGAGATAATGAACGTATAAATCAACTTAATATACCAGCAGTTCCAAAGTGTAACAAATCAAAAACCATTAGTTACGAGAAAACAGGATAACAACTAGAATTGTTACCTACACTTACCAAAATAATTACCGTTTTATGAAAAAATATGTCTGACATCCCCACAAAACGTTATTATAGGGTTGTTACTGTTTGGAACTCGTAAATATTGCTTATTAAAGCACTTTCCAATACTTAACATCAAATCACTAAGATTCGGACTTGTTATATTATTATATTTCTTTGGAACTAGAATTTCCTCCGATTTCGGTGAAACTCCATCGATTTTTATAAAAATTGGTGAGTAGTTAGAGGATAACTCAAGAAATAAAAGTGTGCTTGCAATGTTACCCTGAGGGTAGATGTCACCCCTTCTCGGGGGTGAAAATAATTTTAATAAAAATAATCCGATAAATCGATAGACGGACAAATTATAAGCAAAATGTTTTATATAAATTTATATCAACTCCTTCTGGAGTTCATTTGATACGTGTTTCTGAGTATTTTTACAGATAAGTGGTTAGTAAGTATATTTTCTAAAATGTATCGTTTTCCCGTTATTTAAGATTATTTAGATTATTATTACTTAGATTTAAGCATTCGCCGAAAAAAAATACATTTCCTTTTTTATATTGGCTGTATTAGACCAACTGCCCATTCCTCCGGCATTTGCCCCTTGGTTCATACCAACTTTATCAGGTAATGGATTCTTCCCCAGAGTTCGGATGGTCCATATTTCAACAATTATGCCGAAACGCCGTCCGTTCCTGGCGCTTTACTGTTTTTTAGTTTTTTTTTTTATTATTTGAACTACTCATTCATAACTCGGATTTTCAATGTATTGCTCCGCCCTTTAATATATTGTCTCGTTTTGATCATTTCCATTGTCTGCATTTAGGTTTTCCTCGAAGTATATATTATTTCCATCTCATTATAATTTTTTGTTTCTCTGTTAATAGTTCTCCGTCCTTGTCTTTGCATATTGTCAATTTTGGTCTAAATGGCTGTGTGCTTTTTTTTATTCTTTTATAGAATTTTCTGCTTTCGTGTCTGTTGTTATGGTCTAGGATTTCTTGTAGTTGCTTTTTTAAAGCCTCTCTTTTTTTTTCTTCTGCATATTCTAGTCGCTTGTGTTCTCTTTTCATTATAAATTTCTCTGCTATTTTTTATGATTCTTTGAATTTTGTTAAGCCTAGCTTTGTTCCGACAGTTTCCTCTGCAGATTCCTTTATTGTTGTTTTTAATTATCTACATTCTTCCTCTGCAGTATTTTCCTCTCTACATAATTCCGTTGAGTTTTATTTCGAGAGCATTGGTTATTGAAGCACTTTCCAATACTTCACACACCAAATCACTAGAATTCAAACTTGTTATATAGCTCTTTGCAACTGGAATTACCTCCGATTTTGGTGAAACTCCATCGATTTTCATGAAAATGGTGAGTAGTTAGAGGATACCTCAAGAAATAAAAGTGTGCTTGCAATTTTACCCTGAGGGTAGATGTTACCTCTTCTCGGGGGTGAAAATTATCCAATAAATCGTTAGACGGATTTATTAAAAGCAAAATGTTTTACATAAAAGTATATCTAGTACATTCATTCACGCAATTCACCTCGCAATTCTAAAGGCCTTCATGGATTTGTTTGAAATTTTGACAGTAGCTCAAAAATGATGCAAATAACAAAGCTGACTTGGTGCTAATGTATGCTTCCACCCCGGGGGTCAATACTACCCTTTCTCGGGGGTGGAAATTTGAAATTTCAAAATGATACCGGAAATCGATAGAGAATTGAATTTTGTGAAGAAAATGTAGATTAAAATTTTTTAGTTATCTTAATAATTTCTGAATTATTGGCGATTGCAGATTAAAAAAAAAACGCGTTTTTCAATAGTTCTTCGCGAATAACTCGAAAATTACACATTTGCAGGAACAAATCGTCCTTACTAAAGTTAATGCTTATAGAAAAACAAAGAAACTAGTCTGTTTTAATTTAATTTTTAGATCATATTAAGCAACTTATGAGTCATTGAAAACGAATTTTTTGTTTTTCGTAAATTTATGCAAACATTTGAGCTCAAATAACAGAAAAATTATTAATTTTTCATAGAAATGTTAATAAACATTTTTAAAGCAATTTTTTGCTAGCATGAAAGTTAAGCAAGTTATGACGAAAATTAGATAAATACCTCGAATTTATAAAAAAAATGACGGTCAAATGTATGCCATGTGCGGCAAAATTAATATTAATCATAGCCCATGTAAAATTAACTTTATTTATGTTCCGACAATACGTTCCAAAAGTTTGAATTATACATTTAAAAAAAAATTGTTTTAAGTAAATTTTTTTTTTATTTTTCACAAAATACGTTATTTTTCAAAATATCTCAAAAACTATTGAATTTATGAAAAAAGTAGTCTGACTAAAAATTTAGCTTTTTTTACTTAAACTTTTGCTTTTCTTATAACTCACGTAGCTCATAAATTAAGCCAGATATATGCGTTTAAAATATTGATTTCAATGCAAAGGGAGCGTCTTTTTAGCCTTTTAACATTAAAATTCTCTGAATAAAAGGGTCTAGAAAGATTGCAACCCTCATAATCTTATAGCTTATGAAATTCTCTACAAAATGATGTAAAAGTGAATTCAAAAGTCTTAAAGGGAAGCCGAGTTATTGGTAAAAAACCAAATATATTTTTCTAGATCAATTCTCAATTCTCAATTTTGCTGATTGATGATGGACGAAAGTGAATGGCATCTTGGTACCAAACAAAATGACGGATATTCCTGCACCAGAACTACTTAAAATTATATTTTTTTGCAATCGCAAAAAAGGATGTGGCTCAACTTGTGGGTGTCGCAAACTTGGATTATATTGCAATTAATCTTGCGGTTCTTGCTCTGGTGATAGCTGCCAAAATTGTCCTCCTGTCGACCAATAATAAAAGGAAATTGATGCAGAAGAAATAGATGAATTTGGAAGTTGAAGTTAAATAATTGATATATACTTAATCATATTAAACTTAAAAAATCATATTAATTTAATGTCGTAAAATAATTATTTTTCATTATCATCAAAGTGTGAAGTTTAAAAATTTAATTTCTCTCAAACGTATATTTTTATGGGATACAAATTTTATAAATACACTCAGGTGCAAAAAAATCGATCCACTTAAAAATTTGGTCAATTTGATGTCACGAATTTCCTAAACCCATTGTTTGATATAAGTGATTTTTTTACCATTTTATAGCATGATTCATTAACAATATCGCTGTAATAATATTGTTGCTAGACAGGTAAACTGTAGTTTTATACGGGGTGTACGAATCAAACTTTGTTTTTTTCTCAAAGTTCGAATCACCCTGTGGACTATTCTAGCATTTAAAAAATACTGAAATTAAAACCCAACTATAGCCTCAGGTCTTCTTTAACATTCTGCTTTTAGGTTCATTCGCTTATATTGGATAATAAAAAAGTTAGGTACTTTAACAACTGGCCATGTTCGTCATCAGTACACGGTGTTTCTAAATAAGTGCGACAAACTTGAAGGGGTAATTTTATATGAGAAAATAAGGACAGTTTGCTTTATAATCATATGTCCGCAAGCGCTTCGTTACCGAGATACGGGATGTTCAATTTTTTTTACAAACTGACGATTTATTTATTGCTTTAAAACCAGTTGAGATATGCAAATCTAATTTGGTAGGTTTTAAAATGTAGTTTTTGCACATTTTTTGACATACAATCAATAATTTAATATTTACCATTGGTGCACAAACGGGTATTATGAGCGATCATATTACCCGTATGCACGCCAATGGTGAATATTAAATTCGTAATTGTATGTCAAAAAATGTGCAATAACTACGTCTTAAAACCCACCAAATTTGATTTGCATATCTCAACTGGTTTTAAAGCAACAAATAAATCGTCAGTTTGTAAAAAAAAATTGAACATCCCGTATCTCGGAAACGAAGCGTTTGCGGACATATGATTCTAAAGCAAACTGTCCTTATTTTCTCATGTAAAATTACCCCTTCAAGTTTGTCGCACTTATTTAGAAACACTCTGTACTGATGACGAACATGGCTAGTTGTTAAAGTACCTAACTTTTTTATTATCCAACATATAAGAGAATGAATATAAAAACAGAATGTCAAGAAGACCTGAGGTTATAGTTGGGTTTTAATTTCAGTATTTTATAAATGCTAGAATAGTCTACAGGGTAATGCGAACTTTGAGAAAAAAACACAGTTTCATTCGTACACCCAGTATACAATGACAGTTTACCTGTCTAACAACAATATTATTACAGCGATATTGTTAATGAATAAGGCTACAACATGGTAAAAAATCACTTAAATCGGACAACAGGTTTAGGAAATTCGAGCATCAAAAGTGACCAAAGTTTTAAGTGGATCAATTTTTTTGCGACCGAGTGTATATCATTATATATCATAAGCAGCAATTAATTTTCAGTTTCTTAACGAATTCCATTACTTCAAGCTTCCAAAAAGATTTTTTTCCTAATTTTTATGATAAGGGATAGTTTTTAGGGGTTGAATCAAATTAAAATCTTGTAGGTATCAGGTTTTGTATATTAAAATAATATATATTTTTTCTAAAATGATTTCCTAATCTTAGCCATTTTCTTCATAACTGTATAAGGGGTAGTTTTTAAGGGTAGTTACATATAAAAATATCGAACTATTAAGTAGTTACATTGTAAAAAAAACAACAAAAATTTAACATGTTTATACATATCGATGTCTATAACTGCTTCCATTTATTAATTTTCAATTTTTTCCCACGTTTGATTCTTAGGGGTGATTTTTGGTTGTTGCTTTATATAAAAAAGTAAGTGTCAGGTTTCTTGTACTTGAAGGAAAGAAATTCTCCTATTACGATCCACAATAAAAAAATTTCATGTTTTTTGACCATATTTTTTAAATATTGGGGTTGTAATAGGGGTTGTTTTTATGAATTGGTGAGCTGTAAAATATCAAAATAATAAAGTCATGATTCAAAACAATCAACATTTAACTTATCTGAACATAATTATAGCCCATTACCGCTTTAATTCATTTTTCAATTTATTGGACTAAGGGGTATTTTTCAGCCCTTAAAAATAAAAAGCATACTTTGAGACCAAGTCAGGTTTGAAGAGGAGGGTAAAAACTTAATTTTAAATTTTCAAGAAGATCGATGAAGGCAATTAAAATTGCGAGGTTTGGATCCATTTTAAGCTTGAATGATTGTACTAATCAACTCCTTTTGGAGCTCATTTTATAGGTACCTATTTCCACCGGCGCCCATGCAGAAATTTTCAGGGGGGGGGCAGACGTGAAGATGTTGCACATGATATTCTGTATACTTTGGATAACCATATATAGTTTACAGCACCCGAAAAGCTAGGGGGGCCACGGTCCCCCCTGCCCATTGATATGGGCGCCCATGCCTATTTCTGAGTACTTTTTACATAAGTGGTTAGTAAGCATATTTTCTAAAATGTACCGTTTTCCCATTACTTAAGCTTAAATACTTAAATTTAAATAATCTCCAAAAAAAATATACATTTATTTGTCTATAATTCACATTGAATTAATACTAAAAGTTTTTTTGAGTAGGAACTTATGGTAGGGGAGCCCGAGCGGGGATTTTTGCAGTTACTCGAGCACGTCAGATTATTACATGGGGACGAGAAACCTTGTATCCTGAAAATGTACCTCTACCATATATTGGCTCTTAATGCAGACAAGTTCGTTAATGGGGGGGGGGGGGCGAAAAAAACATCTATCCTTAGAAAAACTCAAAAACATCAAATTAAGATAAGGCAAGCCAAAGTTTCACAAGAAAAAGCGAATATTTCGCGAAATGAACGACAGATCGAAAAACTAAAAAATACTTGCTCAATATTTTTCAAATATCTATCGAATGATACCAAACACGACTTCCCACGGTGAGGGGTGGGGAGGTAAATTTTAAATACTATTCCCGCGTAATTTCGCGAAATGAACATCAGATCGAAAAACTGAAAAGTACACTTATTCAATATTTTTGAAAAATCTATCGAATGGCACCAAACACGACCCCCCACGAAGGTGGAGTGGGAGGTTACTTTAAAATCTTAAATGGGAGCACCCATTTTTTATTGCAGATTTCGATTTGTTACGTAAAAATAAGTAACTTTTCAAACGATTGTTGGAAATAAAAAATTAAATTAAAAATGGAAAGTCCCCACTAAAATGGAAAACTTTACTTTTTTCGGTTTTAGGTCCTACTCTTCACAACCCAATAGGTCCCCATAACGCTCGAGTGACTGCACATTTAGCATACTTTGCTTCCCTACCATTGTTTAACTAGGCATAGTTAGTAGTGATGTTGAAAAAGTAACTATTCGTTACTATACTACACCTAAGTATACCGAAGAATAAGTAACTATACCGAAAGTAACGATTACTATACAGAGAGGCAAATCGTTACTTTGATTAATCTGATTAATTCCTGACTTCGTACCAATCGTATCGAGCAAGTACCTACAATCGGTTGATATCGGAATCGGACCGGTACTCCACGAGTATCTACCATAACAACAAAATGGAAGTCAGAATAGATGGACAACTTACAGAATCTATAGATTTGATATAGGCAGCGGAATAAGACAGGGAGACTCATTGAGTCCTATGCTCTTCAATTTAATCATGGATGAATGTTTATGTACTTTAGGAGGCATTTTATACTGCAATTATGCATTTTCACCCATTTTTCTATTGAAAACTTTTTCCTGTTTCACTATTTCCCTAAAAATCATTTATTTTTTCCTAAATGCGGATTTTATTGTTATTATCCAAAAATCTAAAATAGTATCTGCCCGGGCCAAAAATGAGTAGAATTTAGAAAAAAATTCATTTTTAAATAGTAATTAGTCTGGACAAAATTATGTCGGGCATCCCTTGTTTTTAATAATTTTTAACATAATAGATTACATATCATTTAATTTCTATCCATTAAATAGATCGGTGAAGGTCGTTGTTATATCGGATCTTATATGAAATGCTGAGAAATGCGATTCTCGATATGATTACCGGTACTCAAATACAAAAGTAATCATAGTGATCAAAATATCCTACTGATACAAAATATGTACTGAGAAATGCGATTCTCCATATTATGATTACCGGTACTCAAATACAAAAGTAATCAAAGTAATCAAAATAATCAAAGTAACGAATACGATTTGTAACGATTACTCGAAAGTAATTATAATCAACATCACTAATACAGTCGAACCCGCTTATTAGAATACCGGTTAGAAGAATATCCCGGTTTAAAAAGGGAAATTTGAGGCCCCAAAACGTTTTTACTAGGCATATATGATCGGTTATTAGAATATCCCTGTTATAGGAACACTTTTGCTTGGCACGAAGGCTATTACAATAAGCGGGTTAGACAAACCTTATGACAGTGTTATTTGACTTTTATTTTGCCGTCAGGTGGCCTTTAGTGATAAATTTCACGAACTATTTACAGAAATTTAATTGTATGCAGGGTTCTGCTGAAGTAATTCTTCGACTGTCATATTTCTAATGCAAACCTGTACAAGGATGCCGGATTGGAAAGAAAATATAAGATTTAAATAAAACGATTATTGTTACCCTCATGGACAAGAAATATGACCTTGTAAATAAATAACACCCAAACTTGTGTAATTTTTCGGTATGACTTTTAGTTCTTGTCAAAATCCATTACTTGCTACCGTTTATTCGTCTTGTGATAGATAACTTGACAACTTCGAGCGAATGGTTCAAATTGTTTTTTATAATTTGAGACTTGCTAAATCTAAAGCGGCCAGTAAACTATTTAAATGATTTAGATGCTGCCTTGGAATTTTCTTTGAAAAATATTTATTTGTTTACCATACTTAATTATTTGTTTATTTGATTTGTTAGAAAAGCATTAAATATTTAGTTAAAATATACTTGATGCCATCGTCTTAGAAGACTCATCCGGAGGATTATTTTTTATTCAAGACTTTATTTATGTTTTGAAAAAATTAAAAAATATTCAATTTTTTTAGCTTTAAAATGGCGTTTGAAAAAGTACCTATTAAACTTGTGGTATTGTTTTTTGACAATGTTTTTGAAAAAAATAAACAGATAAAACTTAACTATAAATATACTCACGGAATAAAATATTGCATATTTTGAAATTAACGTGTGAAATAAAAGGTTTTCTGCTGCCCCCAGCGTCATAAAAACAGGATATTTTTTCCGAATGCGATGTTTTATTGTATCATAATTTTTTTATTGTTACAAGCGCCATCTCTTTATTTCAAACCATAAACACTAAGCATTTTATATCATTCTCTTTGCCGTATCCCTATGCGGGGTCGGCTTCCCTAATTGCATTTCTAAACACAATTCTATCTTGGGTCATATCAATGTTAATCTCCTTTACCAACATGTCCTGCCTTATCGTCTCCCCCAGGTCTTCTTTGGTCTTCCTCTCCCACTCCTTCCAGGAATCTGCACTTCAGCAGCTATTCTTCGTATTGGGTGATTTACGTCTCGACGTTGAACATGACCAAACTATCTTAACCTATGCTCTCTAATTTTGAATTTTATCCTTCTTTGTCACTCCACTCATCCATCTAAGCATTCTCATTTCCACCACATGCATTCGTTGTTCCTCTTCCTTTTCACTGCCCAACATTCAGTTCCGTACATCATAGCCGGTCTTATGGCTGTTTTATAGAATTTTCCCTTCAGCTTCATTGGAATTTTTTTATCACACAACTCACCACTCGCTTCTTTCCACTTCATCCATGCAGCCCTAATTCTACTGCATGCATCTCCATCTATTTCTCCATTACTTTGTAATACCGATCCCAGGTACTTAAAACTATTGCTTTTCACAATCATTTCACCATCCAAAGATACCATTTTATTTGTATTAACTCCATCTTTAAATGAACATTCCAAATACTCTGTTTTTGTCCTACTAAGTTTTAAACCATTTTCCTCCAGAGCTTGTCTCCACTGTTCCAGTTTTTGTTCTTAGTCTCTTTCACTATTTCCTATTAACACTACATCATCAGCATATATTAGGCACCATGGCACTAAGCATTTTTGTTGAACAAAATTATAACATAAAGAGTGATCTCCCCTATTGGTTGAATATTTTTCTAACTGAGTATACATTGGTACGACTTATATCTATTTACTTGACTACTTATGGCTTGATTACACGTAACAAGTACGGTGGCGAGACAGCAAACTCTTACTAGGCCGAGACAGTGGTGATGGCGAGATATGGTTTATACGTATTTGGCAATTTTTTAATTTGGAGGCGAGTTAGTTGAGTTTCGATTCACAAAAACAAGGAGTAGTGTACTTATGGATCGTAAAGCTAACCTTAAAAATATATCACACGATTTATACTACTGCTTATATAAGAATTGACGGATATATTATGAGAAGGAGATAAGCGTCTCTGGACTATTATAGACAATGGATTTTAAGAAGACCAAACCTCGCTGCTCCCAATTTCTTCAATTCATTGATTTTTCTTGTCTATACAGTCGAACACGCTGATTAGAATACCGGTTATAGAAATATCCCGGTTTAAGGAATAGAAATTTGAGCCAAAACTGAAACGGTTTTACTAGCGACTAATGATCGGTTATTAGAATATCCCGGATATAGGAATAGTTTTGCTTGGCAAGAATACCATTCCAATAAGCGGGTTCGACTGTATATCGAATTTAAATTTTTTATTTTATTTGACTTCTTGAGTTTTAAAACCAGTTGAGTTTTATTTATTTCTTCTACAATCGATACATATGCTGCATCACGTTTTTGTTTACTTTTATACTCAAAAGATTTGAAATTTCATAAGCACGAGTGTGACTTATCAATACAATTGAACTAAACTTTATTGTCTTATCTGAGTTCCATTTGGTAGCTATTTTTGAGAATCACAAATCACATTGATTAACACAAGTCGTCTCTTTTGATGAAGTAGTAATATGTACCGGGTGTCCCAATAAGAATGACTCTCGGCCATATCTCAGGAACCGTTTATAGTAGAGCTTTGAAATAAAAAATTTTATAACAAAAGTTGCCTCAGGAAAAGCCTGGAAATTATTTTCATAATTGTGGGTCCACCGCTAGAGGGCGTAATTAAATATCAAAAATAAAAAAATCAAAATTTTACAAAATTTTCCAAATGAAGGGGCACTGGAAATCCGATGATTGTATTCTTCATCAAATTCTGCGCATATTTAATCTAACAAGTTTAACTCTACCTTTGCAAATAAGAGGTGGGGGTGAGTGGGAACCTTGTTATGAAAAAATGGCTGTAAGTCCGGTTCTGCTAAATCAAATTTTGAAAACTGGGTCTTGTTGAAGACAGATCTTTTTCTTCAATGTAAGCGTGAAAATTTTGAACCATCCTAATAAGTAATAAGCCAGCTGGGAGGCGGTATTTAATTTTTTTCAGAAATCTAGTTTTCTTTGGAAAATATTAAATACAAGGATGCATTTTTAATCATACTTTATAAAATTAGATTAAATTAGCAATAGAATAGCGAAAACTGCATGTCGATACCTTTTTTCTATCTCAAGGTATCTCGAGAAACGTGTAAATTTTATACATAACTGTTACTATCACCGGTAAGCTAAGTTAATGAAAAGTAGTGTGCTGTGGAAAAAACAAAATAACATTTTCTAGATGTCAACGTATAAAAACATAATTAATTAAAATAACAATATAAAGAGAGACAATACTATTAAAATTAAATATAACACAAAAAACGGAAACTAACTGCAATATTTTGCTTCTTACTTAAGATAAATTGTTTTACAATACTTTTTAAATGCAAATTAAATGTTATAATTAACTATTATCCTAATCTCTTCAATTTAAAGCTCCTTGATTCCATTCATGATAAACTCCTAATAATAAAATTATAATAAAAAAAATAATAATAATTCTATAGTTTATGATATTTCTAATTTTTAAAATTATAATAAATGGTAAAAGTAATGTAATTTCTACATCAAAAATTAAAAAAATAATAGCAATTAAAAAAAAATGTAATGAAAATGGTAAACGAGCAAATGTTTATATTACGATTTGCAACGAAAATGATGGGCAAAAATTTGAACGTTTATGTCATCACTAAATAGTTGTTTTTATTTCTTTGTAATAGGGCTTTTCAACGCATCTCATTTGTTTCGAGCCTCTGTCATATGCCGTATAATCCGTGTATAATATTAATATACGAGATATGAACGAGGCTCGAAACAAATAAGAAGCGTTGAAAAGACCTAATATGCGTTGACAGCTGGAAAATATTTCTTTGTTGTTCCCATAGCACACTACTTTTAATGAATTTCGTTTACCGGTGACAGTAACAGTTATGTTTTTAAATTTACACGTTTTGTAAGATATCTCGAGATAGAAAAAAGGTATTAACATGCGGTTTTCGCTTTTCTGTTGCAAATTTTGTCTAATTTTGTAATATGGTATTAAAAATGCATGTTTGTATTTAATATTTTCCAAGGAACACTAGATTTCTGAAAAAAATTAAATAACGCCTTCTAGCTGGCATATTACGCAGTAAGTTGGTTTGAAATCATAACTTTTACATTGACGAAAAAGATCTGTCTTCAACAAGACCAAGTTTGCAAAATTTAATTAAGCAGAACCGGACTCACAGCCAGTTTTTCATAACAAGGTTCCCACTCACCCCCACCTCTTATTTCCAAAGGTAGACCTAAACTTGTCAAATCAAATATGCGTAGAATTTTATGGAGAATATGACGATCGGATTTCCAGTGCCCCTTCATTAGGAAAATTTTGTAAAATTTAGATTTTTTAATTATTGATATTCAATTACGCCCTCTAGCGGTGGTCCCACAATTATGAAAATAATTTCCAGGCTTTTCCTGAGGCAACTTTTGTTATAAAATTTTTTATTTCAAAGCTCTACTATAAACGGTTCCTGAGATATGGCCGAGAGCCATTCTTATTGGGACACCCGGTACAATTACACAGCGAGTGTTGTTTACACGTACCGAGTGGATTGGCGAGTATACGATTGAAGGGTGGGAGGTCGAAGACTCGGCCTAGTAAATAGAACAAGGTCCGAGTGACTGTCTCGCCATATGATTGGGCCGAGTGCTCGGCCAATTACTCGTTAGTATGTTTATACGAAACGAGCACTCGGCCGAGAATACTGTCTCGCTACAATACTAGTTACGTGTAATCAAGGTCTTAATCTAAACTTATTCTAAACTTTTACTTTTACTTGTTCTCTATTGTTTAGGTCTATAGGGTAAATCCAGTGGACTACGAATATTTAGTCTGCTGTTTTTTACACTGTTTTGTCAAGGAGACTGATTACAAGATTGTTAGAGTGCACTTCAAGACGTTTTAGATATTTATACACTGCCCGATCACTCGTTTCACTGTATGGATTTTTAAATCAATCCAAATGACTTGGTTTGAGATAAACCAAGGGGGGCAGTCGCTATAGTTCTTAATGTTTTTGACTGAAATCATTCTGGGATCGCTATGTTGTGTCAGATGCTATACCCCAGAGTTGTACGCCGTATGTCCAAATAGGCTTTATGATGGAAATGTAGACCAGGATTTATTTTTTAATGATAGTGGTGAGTTATTTCCAAGTCGCCAGTAGTGTTTTTAAGTACAATTCCTAGTTGTTTACGTTTATTCCAGGTATGTGTTTTCCAAGTTAGCCTTCTGCCTAGATGCAATCCCAAGTAGTTGGCACTATCTTTTTTTGGTATTAGGTTGTTTTTATAATATATTGATGGTGTGTCATCTTGGCATTTTGTGAAAGTTAGATTGGCTGATTTTCCTCGTTTAATCTTATTTGTAATGTGCGGGTTGCAATTTCTGGATTTTCGTCTTTCACCATAATTGCAGTGTCATCTGCAAATGTAGCTATTAGGTGATGGTCATCGGTTGGAAAGTCAGCTGTAAACAAAATATAAAGTATGAGACCATGTATACTTTTTCGGGGCACACCAGCTTTTATAGGATGAATGTCTGTTATAAAGTCATCATATCTTATTTTTTAGCGCCTTTCTTCCAGATAAGATTTGAGCAGGATGTAGAGTGGATGAGATAGCTTTTTCTTTAGTTTATAAAGCAATCCCTGGTGCCAAACCTTGTCGAAAACTTGAATTATATCCAGGAAAATAACTATTGTATCACGTCAACCACTCTGTGCACTTGCTTCACACTATGCACAATGGTCGAGTGTTTAAGGGGATGGGTACGTATTTTCGGCTGCAATGCTATTCAAATGGGGATTCATTTTTTTCGAATCCTGAGAAAACTAATAAGTATTTTTGAAAAATTTAAACGCAAAATGAAAGATTACGTTCTTACCGAGGGCCGAAAGTCCCTGAAAAACTTCTATAGTGTTTATTTTAATAAATTACATGGGTGAAAACTAAGAGAAAATGTAATGTCATTTTTAATTTCAGATATCTCATTCAAAAGAAACTTTTTATTTATTTTAAGGGACTTTCAGCTCTCGATAATAATTTAGTCTTTCATTCTGCGTTTAAATTTTTTAAAAATATTTATTAGTTTTTTCAGAATTCGAAAAAAATGGACACCATGTCCGTGGTGATATTTTCCAAATCGAACATTCGCTATCTTTGTCATACAACGCACTGAGTCAAATAGAATATGATGACAAGACAGTGACAGTTTTAAATATTTGACATGGCATCGGGAATATTTTGAGTTTTTGATTAAATAATATTGTAGTGTATTTGATAACTAGTTGATTTAAGGCGTGAACTTAATAAAAAGTTATTTATTGTTTAATATTTATGGAAGATCTAAGCAGAGAATACAGCAGGATATATCTGTGATCCGAGTATTTTTTTGTTAAAGATGTTCAAAATTGTAAGCGTTCCATAGTAACAATATATTATTAAAAAAAAAACTTTAACACTTTTCCTATTTTCTCGACTGAGTATTAGTTTTTGTTGTACATATAAATTATTAAAATCACTGAATACATAGTTAGTGAAAAAATTATCATATTTATTAACTGAATTAATAATTTGCGATTATACAAATAACAGTTATCCAAGAACATTCAAAAGCTATCTCTTTAAAGTTAACGATGACATTGTCAAGTAGAATGACATTCTAGTAATGTTTACATATCCATACCAGTGTGAATTTTACTACACGTAATTTGCCGTGTAAAGAAAGAAAAAGTAGGAATAGCCGTAAAATATTTGCGAATTATGTACCGATGGCCTTAAGACGAAATCCAAATTGATGCGATGGCACTTACTAATTTATGTTCATCTACTTCTATTAATAATCGATTTTTTATAATTTTCTCTGCTATTTTAGACATAGCAGGTAATAAGCTTATTGATCTGTATGATTTTATCTCTCTAGCAGGTTTTCTTGGTTTTTGTATTAGTATAATGTCTGCTAACTTCCATTGTGCTAGAAAATATCCTAGCTTTATAATAGCACTTATTAGTTGTGTTACCATTGTAATCCATTTGTGGTAGTAGTTTGATTATCTCACCAGTAAGGAGATCATGTCCAGGTGCTTTTTTGTCCGAATTTCGTATTTAATAATTTGTGCTACTTCTTTAGGTGTTGTTAGTTTGGGACGTGGAGAAATTTTATAATGACCCCTACAATTTAGTTAGTAGGTACTACAAGTAGGTACTTACAAATTTTGCTGAGAATTTATCCCTCTATGGATACAGGGTGTTATTTTTAATAAAATAATTTTATCCCCCGAGAAGGTGCCAAACACCCCCAGGATAAAAGCGCACCACATCACTTTTGTTTCTTAAGGTGCCCTCTAACTACTTACGAATTTTCATGAAAATCGATGAAGGTAAAAACATTCAGTGACTGTAGTGCTATTGTCTGTTTTGAAATCTATTGAAATTTAAAAGTTTTTTACTTATATTGCGATCAGTCGTACTTACCAGTTATGACAGTTCTTATGCTCACTAACGTCCCCCCACATATATTTTCGTAATTTTTCCCTAAATTCTTGAATACCGCTATAACCCAGGGGTGGTCAAAATGGTTGACTCCGTTGCCATTCCAAATAAGTGAAGGTTCCGTATAAACTTTTCTTCCACAAACTAATAAAAGCAATAATTAAAATAAACAAACATTGTGTTATTATAAAACAAATATCCAACTATAATAGATGAAACGAAAGAAAGGTTGGGACCGATAATTTTTGAAAAAATACTAACTGGTTGGAACCCATTGTAAAAGCAAGAAAATATAATGGTAGGGGAGCCCAAGCGGGGATTTTTGCAGTTACTCGAGCGCGTCAGATTGTTGCATGAGGAGAAACTTTGTACCCTGAAAATGTACCTCTACCATATTATAGGGTGTCCCAAAAGTAGCGGAAGGGTCGAATATTTCGCGAACTATATATCGCATCGAAAAACTGAAAAATACGTGTTAAATCATTTTCAAAAGTCTATCCAATGACACTAAACACCAATCTTCACTACACCCCCTGTAGCTGGAGTGGGGGGTAACTTTAAAATCTCAAATGGAAACCCCCAGTTTTTCTTGCAAATTTGGATTTGTTACGTAAAAGTAGCCAACTTTTATTCAAGACATTCTTTCGAACTGTGGATAGATGGCGCTATAATTGGGGAAAACGATTTATCTTGATACCATAGGTAAATTATAGAAAAGGTCTAATATCTCACGAAATACACTTCCAAATGAGAAACTAAAAATAAATTTTTAATCTTTTTCGAAAAACTATCGAATAACACCAAACATGACCCTCCAACCCACCCCCTGGAGGTGGGGTGAGGGGTAACTTTAAAATATTAAATAGCAATCCCCACTTTTTATTGCAGATTCGGATTCGTCTTAAAAAATTAAGCAACATTTATTCGAAACATTTTTTTAAATTTTTGATAGATAGCGCTAATAAATCGTATTTTTCTAATTAAAGCGCCATCTATTAACAATTCTAAAAAATATTTCGAATAAATGTTGCTTAGTTTTCATGACGGATCCGAATCTGTAATAAAAAGTGGGGGTAGCTATTAAAGATTTTAAAGTTACCCCCCCCCCCCACCCCACTTCCAGGGGGTGGGTTGGAGGGTCATGTTTGGTGTTATTCGATAGGTTTTCGAAAAATATTAAAAACATGTTTTTTAGTTTCTTATTTTGAAGTGTATTTCGTGAGATATTAGACCATTTCTATAATTTACCTATGGTATCAAGATAAATATTTTCCCCAATTATAGCGCCATCTATCTACAGTTCGAAAAAAATATCTTGAATAAAAGTTGCTTACTTTTACGTAACAAATTAAAATCTGCAAGAAAACTGGGGGTTTCTATTTGAGACTCTAAAGTTACTCCCCACCCCACCTCCAGGGGGTGTGGTGGGGGTTGGTGTTTGGTGTCATTGGATAGATTTTTGAAAATGATTGAACACGTATTTTTCAGTTTTTCGATCCGATGTTTAGTTCACGAAATATTCGACCGTTCCACTACTTTTGGGACACCTTGTATATTGGCTCTTAATGCAGGGGAGTTCGCTAAGGGCGGGGGTCGAAAAAGAAAATCTATCCGAAAAGGAATTGAACACCATCAAGTTCCAACACCAGATGGCCTGGTCACCATGGAGGCTACCTTGGTGCGGATCACTGCGGCCAACTATACACTGAAAATTGCTTCGGTGTATGTGAGGCCACTTGATCCAGTACTAGGAGAGGATCTTGACCTCATCCTGGACTCAGACGAGCCCACTGTGATAATCGGTGACTTAAACGCGAGGTCGCCCAACTGGTTCGACAGACTAACAAACTGCAATGGCAGACGGCTCAGTAACTATCTCGAAAACAAACATAACACTACTGTAACTGGACCCACAGACCCAACATGCTTCCAGGGAGATAACATCCCAACATATTTAGACATTGCAATTCTTCACCATGTGGGATTACAACACGAGATAATAACGGCAAACGAAGGGGATTCCACACATAACGTAATAGTTATGACACTTGGGGCAATAGATTTGAACCAAGTAGAACCACGTAAAAAGAAGATAATAAATTGGCAAAACTTCAGAAGACAGATGAGTGAGAACATAGGTGCAATACCCACAATAAATAACATAAATGAATTGGACGAAAGCATAATAAAACTAGAACAGACAATACAAAATGCAGTGGAAGTTAGCACCAGAACCGAAAGCATAGCTACACAAAGAGGAAAATTCAGAGAAATATCAATCGAATTAAAAGAATTAATAAGAGAGAAGAACAGAAGAAGAAGAAGAGCACAACGAACTCGAAACAGAGAAGATAAAAGAATTGCAAATGAATTAGACAGGGAGGTCAAAAAACAGTTACAAGAGCACCGAAGCGAATGCTGGGACCAATATATCCAAAGCCTAAATCCAAATAAATCTGCATTCTGGAAAGTATCAGCAGTACTTAGAAACGATAGAAAACCGATTCCACCTCTACACAGAGAAACAGGAATTGTATATACAGACGAAGACAAAGCAGAAGCCATGAAAGATACACTAGAAACGAATTGTAAGAAAAATTTCCATTAAAGGGAAGATCTAGACTTCACCGCAGAAGTCGAAAATAGTGCAAGAAGAATAAGAAGAAGAAAAGGCAGAATAGGCCTTGAACACACCACCCCAGAAGAAATAAGAAATATAATCAAAAGGGCTAAGGCGAAAAAAGCACCAGGCCCAGGCAACATCACAAATAGGGCAATTAAATACTTACCGACCAAATTAATAGTGTACATCACAAATATCATCAACGCGGTACTGAGACTAAGATACTTTCCAGATAGATGGAAAGAAGCACACGTAATAATGATTGGAAAACCGGGAAAAAACGGGAGCTTTCCTCAAAACTACAGACCAATACAATAAGCCTGCTATCATCGCTAAGCAAAATAGCTGAAAGAGTAATACTCAAAAGACTTCAAGAGGAAACCGAAAGGCTAGGAATACTCCCCGAAGCGCAATTCGGATTTAGATCAGAACATTCTTGCGAACTCCAAGTACTAAGACTGACAGAGTACATCACGAAAGGCTTCAACGAAAAAATGTACACAGCAGCTGCATTTCTCGACGTCAGTAAGGCATTTGACAGAGTCTGGCATGAGGGACTAATCCACAAAATGAACGATTATGGGTACAGCGGGGCGATGACATGTCTTCTGGCTTCATACTTGGCCAACAGGAGGTTCAGAGTTCGGATAGGGGACACCCTGTCCGAGGTCGGAACCCCTGAGGCGGGTGTGCCGCAGGGAGCCGTGCTGTCACCCTATCTGTACACCATATACACTGCAGATACACCTAAAAATAACAGAACGATCCTAAGCCTATATGCAGATGACACTGCTATAGCAGCATGCAGCAGAGGCCCAGACCTGGCAGCAAGACATGTACAAGGAGAACTAAACCGACTATTACGATGGTGCGTAAAATGGAAGATTGCACTAAATCCAGATAAAACTCAGGCCGTCATGTTCCGTAAAAGATGGGGAACACCGAACACAGAACTAAGCATGGACAATAACCAAATTGAATGGGAAAATGAAGGCAAATACCTAGGCGTAACGCTAGACAGAAAATTAACATTCACACAACACATAAAGCTAACAGTAAATAAAGCCAAAGTACTAAGAAAACAACTAGCCCCAATAATTGGGAGAAAAAGCAAATTAAGCATCAAGACAAAACTCAGAACAGCCAAGAGCATAATCCTGCCCACCCTAACATACGCATCAGCAGCCTGGGGACATACGTGCAAGTCTAACAGGAAGAAATTACAAGTCAGCCAAAACCACATAATCAGAGAAGCCGTAAACGTGCCCAAATATGTACCACTGCGGTACATATACCGGGACACAGGCCAGAAAAAAATCCTAAGGACCATGGATGAAAAAGCGTATGACACCTTCACCAATAAAAGAAATCACCCCAACAGATGGCTAAGGGAATTAACGGATTATGACGAAAACGTTAGAACGGTACATAGACGGCCTAAACAGCAATTACAAAAACATGATGTCTGAGATAGTTACAGAGTAGTCAAACCACACCGCGCAATAAAGATAGAAAAAAAAAAGATCAGGCTCTGGGGCCCAATCGATGTTAGATGATTGGACGCCAGATCGTGCTCACCAAAAAAATACATAAAATTATACTAACCCACAAAAAAAATATATAAAACTAACAAAAGACCCTTTATTGTCGCAACCATGTTAATATTAAGTATTACTTGAAGATTAGTGAACACTGACCGTACCCACTCGGCTCATACTCAACATTAAGGGTACAAGGGACCCCTCAGGTCACCTTGTACAAGCCACTTAGGCTTCAGGCCCATAAGGCAGGTCGAATGAAAGACCTAATCGTCAGGAAACTCTGAGCACCGAGGCCATGGGCGATAACCATGGGCTCGATGGCCAGACTCATCGGGTGCCCAGCTGCCGAGGAGAACAAATTTACATTTTGCCAATTCGGCAGCTGAGTGACCGAGCTCACCACACGGCTCCTCGCGTAGGGATACCAACCTAGGTTGGTGTCTCTCCGAGGGGAGACACACTCTTAGGGACTTCAGTCCAAAATCATGTCAATACCAAAGTAGAATCAGTAATGTAAATAGGGAGAAAAGCTACAAAGCTACCCCTACAGTGAGGTGGCCTAACCACAACCATGCAAAAACGGAGGGTGTTTCTTTTTCCCAAATCACCCGACGTAAAGATCATAGCTTCCCCGCGTATGTCACACGTTGGGGAGGGGTGGAGGAAAAACCTGGGGGTCAGGAAATGGGTGAGTCCCAAAGTTTCACAAGAAAAAAGCGAATATTTCACGAAAAAAATGACAGATTGAAAAACTAAAAAATACGTGCTCAATGTTTTATAAAAATCTATCGAATAATATCAAACACGACTTCCCACGGAGAGTGGTGGGGGGTAAATTTAAAATTTTAAATACGAATGCCGCGATATTTCGCGAAATGAACATCAGATCGGAAAACTGAAAAATACACTTATTCAATATTTTTGAAAATTCTATCGAATGGCACCAAACCCGACACCCCACAGAGGGGGGTGGGGGGTTACTTTAAAATTTTAAATGGGAGCCCCCATTTTTGATTGCAGATTTGGATTGCTTACGTAAAAATAAGTAACTTTTATTCGAGCCATTTTTTTAATTATGTATAGATGGCGCAATAATCTAAAAAAACGATTATTGAAAATGGAAAATTAAATTAAAAATGGAGAGTCCCCACTAAAATGGAAAACTTTACTTAACTTTTTTTTTGTTTTAGGACCTACTCTTCACAATCCAATAGTTCCCCATAACGCTCGAGTGACTGCACATTTAGCATACTTTGCTCCCCTATCATAATGAAAATTAAAGGAAATATGCAGTATATTGTACAAGCGAGAAAGAAATATGTCATTTTTTAACGTGTTGTACACTGTACTTTTTCTATGTATGCGTTGGATGAGTTCAAACTTGTGCTTTTAGGTATATTATATGCCTAAATTGAAATGAAATACATATGTATACATAGGTATAACATACATATGTATGCGTATTTAATATTCTTAAAATTTATATACTTTATTTATTTAAAATTATATTTAACAGTTACCTATATTTGAACAGTAGTTTTGAAAGGTAAGTTTTGCTACAACACTTATAGCATTCATAGAAAAATTAATTTTTATGAATTTCCTTATGGACATCCTTTGTAATGTAAAAACGTTTCGGGACCTCAAATTTCTATTCCTTAAACCGGGATATTCTTATAACCGGTATTTTAATAAGTGGGTTTGACTATATTTCCTTTGGTTTTCATTGTTGATCCATTTTTTGTATGTGTCCGAACCAGATAAGTTGTTGTGTTCTTTTCTAGATATCCCTGCTGCTCCTCTCCAAAAATCCGTTTCCATTGACTTCAACTTTGCCAGTGTTCTTTCTTTCAGTGGCCATACCTCACAGCTCTACAGAGTGATACTTTTCACTATAGTCTAATATTATATAATCTCTTTTTATTTTCATTGCTAATGGATTGGTCTCATAAAATGCTTTTAACATTATGATGCGTTTCTACCTGACGTATTTCTTTATTTTAGGGCTTTTTTACCTAGGTATTTGTAGTCACAGGAGTGCTTTATCGTAGCCATATCGTCTAATATGAGATCTTTTTATTCTCCTCCAATGCACAAGTATTTGGTTTTCTTTTTACTTACCTACTTGTAGACGCCTCCCGTATGAGAAGTGTAGGAAGGAGAAGAATCTCATGGTTGCGTAACTTGAGGGAATGGTACAGGTGGACATAAATCGAACTATTCAGAGTAGCAGCGCCTAAGGTCAGAATAGCCATCCTGATTGCAACTCCCGTCGTGGAGATGGCACGTAAAGAAGAAGAAGACCCCGTATATAATTTCTTAATTTTTGGACCGTATAGTTTAAATCGTCATATTGAACCATTATTACTTGACAGTCTGCGAAGTTGAATGTATACCGCGCGAGTAACCGGCAAAATAACGCAAAATATGGAACATACATTGTGAAGTAAAGAGAGATGAAACTAGTAGAGGTAGAAATTATCGATATAAACGAATAAATTAAAATTACATTACACGGTTTCCCACCTTTATACGTATCGGGGGAGTATGAGAACTGTCACTGTGACAGGAGGACAGACGTCTAAAGGCGGAAAAATAATAATATGTAATGTAATGTAGGCTATTGATTATGTATTTTTAGTCCATTCTTTCACGGTTTTTGCTCTAAATTTTAAAGAACCGCTTGGATTGACATGAAATTTGACATAGCCATAGCTTACATGTCAAAGAAAAAAGTGATATTGTGTCGATGTGTGCTTGTGCCCTGGGGGTGACTTTCACCCCCTCTTGGGGGTAAAAAAAAGTCCGGAAATGGATAAACTGACTAATTTTAGGTAACTTTTGTTCTATAGAGCTTTTTCGCCAAGTCAACACTTTTCGAGTTATTTGCGAGTGAATATGTTCATTTTTCAACAAAATAACTACATTTTTAGACGGTTCTTCGCAAATAACTCAAAAAGTAAGTATTTTGTCGAAAAAAGCGTTCTTAGCAAAAATATAGCCTGTAAAAAAGTAAAAAAAATGGTGTACGCTTTAGGTCTCTGGACCTCGTAAAACCAGAGTTATAGCCAATGAAAAATAGATTCATATTCACCAAATTTCAAATAGAATACTTCGAAGTCAAATATCCAAAAAATTAAGCACTTTTTGGGGAAAATCCATTATAACTTTTTTAAAGTGTTTAAAAAAGCTTTATTTCTGTTTGTATAAAACGTTTCTAGCATTAAATTTAAGCAAATTACGCTCAAAATAAAGTTGGTCGCTTTTGTTTTGGCAAAAAAAAATCGGGAAGGCCACCCCCTAATTAGCAACTTAAATGGAAATAATAGTTACCGCTCCACAAATTATTTTACTTATGTTGTGTTTATATGATCTGTAAGTTTCATCGATTCAAAGTGCTTATTTTGGAAAAAATTGGTTTTAAATTAAAATTTTTAAAAATTTTAATTTTGAAAAATATGTTTTTTTTTTCAAAATAACTTAAAAATTGTTAGGCATACCAAAAATCTCGAAAAACAAAAAAAGTCAGCATTGCTTTTTTGAATATCATGTATTTTTTTTTTCTGTTAGACAAAAATTGATTGAGATTTGGTGTTTCTAAATTTGCATACATTCGTGATGAGTGACTCGTTCAACCCCTTTTAACTACAGCCCTTTCAAAAATAAGGACTTTGAACCGATGAAACTTACAGATCATGTAAACAATACATACACGGGTCAAGAAATTTGTGAAGTTGTAACGATTAAGTTCATTTGAGATACTAATTAGGGGGTGATTTTCCCGATTTTTTTACCAAAAAAAAGGGACTAACTTTATTTTGAGCGTAACTTGTTTACTTTTGATGCTACAAATTTTTTTTATAAAACAAAAATGAAGCTTTTTTTAAACACTTTAAATAAGTTGTAATAAGTTTTCCCCGAAATGTGCTTTATTTTTGGTTATTTCACGTTAAAATATTCCATTTGGAATTTGACGAATATGAACCTATTTTTAATTAACTATAACTCTGCTTCTACTAGGTATAGAAACGTGATATATACACCATTTTTTGAAATTTTCTACAGGCTATATTTTTGCTATGAATGTTTTTTCGACAAAATACGTACTATTTGAGTTATTTGCAAAAAACCGTCTAAAAGTGTGGTTATTTTGTTGAAAAAATGAACACATTCACTGGCAAATAACTCGAAAAGTATTGACTTAGTGAAAAAAATCTATAGAACAAAAGTTGCTTAAAATTAGTCAGTTTATCAATTTCCGGACTTACTTTGGACGAATACTTTTTCACCCCCAAGAGGGGGTGAAAAGCACCCCCGGGGCAAAAGCACATATCGGCACAATATCACTTTTTTTCTTTGACTTGTTAGCTATGTGTATGCCAAATTTCATGTCAATCCAAGCGGTTCTTTAAAATTTAGAGGTTTTGCAATATTTTACCGTTAAAGAACGGACTATTTAGAAAGGAACTACAACGTTAACCCGGCACCTGCCACGTGGGGTGCTACCAGCACCCCATAACACATTTTTATCAAATATTTGGTATTTCAAGTTTGGTAACCGAGCTGTGCGTCATAATAGCTTTCTATAATATTATATAGCATATATGTGTTAGTGTTTGAAGTGGTTATTTAGTATCATTCTGAACTTATAGCTCTAAAGTCGAATTGGGGTGTCATCATCTGGCACTTTAAGTTTTAATTTTTTTTTTTGTATTTTTGATATACAGGTCAAATTTACATTTTTTATTGAAATAACTGATTTAAATTATTAATATAGACTCTACACTCACTAAATCTTAATTTTTTTAGATACTTTACTTGACTTCATTTATTTTGGCTTGGTACTTGCTAATTTGCTTATAACACCTTTTTCATTTTATTTTTTAACTTTTATAACATAATAGTGGCTAATAAGTTAATAAAACATGTTTATTTATATTCTTGTGTTCTCAACACATTATTTTGTTTTTTTAAACAAGTAGATCACAGAAAATTTTTAAGGGGTGCTGTGAGCACCCCACGTGGCAGTTGGCGCCTTGCAAAGCCACGTGGCAGGTGCCGGGTTAACAGGGTTTCATTGTTCAATATAGTCAATGGGCCTCTAAATACGAAAAACCGCGGAGTGTTACCATTTAAAGGGGTGCATTTTTGAGAAAGGGGTGAATTAGTCCCTAGGCACATGGCGAATTATGGTGAGTTCTATGAACTTTTGATACAAACACGTCTACAGGAAAATTTTTTCATGTTGATTTTACTATTGAAACATTACATTTGAAAGTACACTTCTAAAGAACTGAAAGTGAAAATTAAAGAACACTTCGAGACCTCAGATCGCCCGTAAATTATTTTCCTTTATTTTTTGTTATTTATATTTTATTCCAATTACAATGGGTACCACTCTGATACTATTTTTTTTTGTCCCAATAATTATCTGCTCTGGCCTAAAACTAAAACGCAAAAATTTACTTACTTGGTTGACACACAGGTTTGGGAAAGTCCCAAAGGCCATTGTTACAGTAGAGTATATTTCTACCGCCTGGTGGTATTTCATGATAAGAAGCACACTCATAAGTTAAGTACGTACCATCAATTGCTTTATCACAAGGGACTGTATTGTAATCTTTATCTCTACATTTAACCGTAGTAGTTGCCGTTGAATAAAAAGGGGGACATGTTTCTAGAAATTAAAATTTAGTTTGTTATATAATTTAATAAAATGTTATGGTGCTATGAAGGGGGTTGGATGAAAAAGGAAAGGCAAAACTAAAATAAGAAAGCCCAAGAGCGAAACAGATAATATTGTCCATTTTGTAGCAATATCTCTAGACCTGGGCATTTAGAATAAAAAACATCGAGAAAAACCGATTTTTAAATTAATATAACACTTATCGTCTTACAACATGTTGCATTGTCGACAACATTTTTTCATTTGAGATGGCATCAGGAAAAAAGTCTACAATGGGCAAATAAGTGGAAATGCATAATTGCGTTAACAGTGCATAAACGTGTCAAAATCAGTATATTAACGGCCAGATTTTGTTACTCTGAAGTTTTTGGGGTCTTTGAACATGAATACGCTATCAGAACCGACCCCAGGAGCACCTGGCACCCAGGATTACTTCTAAGGCACGTCATATGGAGTTGGAGGGTTTTCGGCACTAAATTGATGCAAACAGATTATTTGATAATTTTGGGGTCGCTGGGGACACAAATACGTCATCAGGACCGACCACCGGAATACCTGGTGTTCATTGTTACTGCTAAGGTACATCATATTCTGGAGTTTCGAGTGTTTTCAGCACTAAATTGATGCAAACAGATTACTCAGGGGTTTTTGGGGTCTCTAAACATGAATACGTGCCCGAAGCGTGCATAGCAGTGACCCTGGGTAGTTAGTCCTCCCAGGGACAGTGCTGATATCATATTCATTATCATACGATGATACATGAACATATACGAAATGAAGAAGTGCGAAGCAGGACGAAGGTGGAAGATGTAATTGGAAAAATTGCGCAAATGAAATGGAACTGGGTAGGACACGTGGCATGACAAAACATCGAAAGGTGGACGAGAAACATTGTCCATTGGAGACCACGGGAGCACGGTCGTAATAGAAGAAGACCTCAAAAACAATGGCTAGGCTAGACGACATCAAACAAAAATGGGGAGAAACTGGCACCAAACAGCACAAAGAGAAGAATATAGAACTTAGGGGGAGGCCTTTGTCCAGGAGTGGATACAAACAGGCTGAAGAAAAAGAAGAAGTGTTAAAAACCCTCGAAGCTCAGATGACGTGCCTTAGTAGTAATCCTGGGAACGAGGTGTTTCGGGAGTCGGTTTTGATGGCATATTCATGTTCAGCGACCCCAAGAACCCACCAGCAACAAAGTGTGGCCCTCAATATAGTGATTTTGACATGTTTACGTACTTTTGGATGCATTTTATGCACTGTAAATGCAAGTATGCATTTCCACTTATTTTTCGATTGTAGACTTTTTTCCTGACGTTATCCCAAATACAATGCAAAAAGTTCTAAGTCGATAGGTGCTATTTTTAAATATCGATTTATTGTTCCCAAATGTCCTGATCTACTCTTTTAATTAATAAAATTATGTATATTATATTGGTACTTCTTTTTCCTATTTGTGGTTACATGTTGGGTTTGCTGTCGACTGGTTGGTGGAGCCTTTCTTATTACTCCAGGGAAATAAGGCAAAAATATAAAATGTTCGAGACCAGCCAGGTTGCAAATGAGTTTTCTAGGTAGTTTTTACCTAATACATTATTAATACAAAAATGCCCGTCACAGTTAGGACGAGAATTTTAGTTATTAACAAATAAGGGTCAAAAATGGAAGTTTTTTCGTTTAAGTAGTTTTAGGTAAAAATAGGGTAATTAAATATCTTACTTACTGTATTCATCTTTTAGTAGATGAGCACAGGTTTAAAATGGCAGTTTTTGAATTTTGGTCAGATTATTTGTTGCTTTGGAAATTGCAAAATAAGACTAAAATTTCGAAAATCAAAAATTTGCTATAACTTTTTCAAACATGAACATTGATATTGCACGAAAAGTTTAATCAAACAGTCCATATAATGCACAAAAAAATTCAAGATGATTTGTCTATTAGTTTTTTTTTGAAATATTAGTGCTCTGGAAATTATAATGATATAGCGATTTAGCGGATATCACATGAAAGAAGAAGATCTTTATTTTTAATATATTTAATAAAAAATAGAGGAAAGGCACCAAATTTGAGACAGGCGCCTAATTTGAGACACCGTCGTATATTTGTGTACGATGGGTTGACATCTAGTGAAAATATTGAAAACGATCATTCTGTGAAGTTAGTAGTAGATCTGCTTTTAGTTGGCGCTTAGAAGTGACCGTTGTTGTTTTTTCGAAGTTAATTTGATTTACACCATACACAAAGTTTTTCAGAATTTATAAAAACTTACAATACATCAAGGTAAGACGATTACATTTACTCCAGTAATTTTTTTTTGGAGTTTAATATTAGTTAATACATTTTATGCAAATTAAACGGTAATTGTGTGGCATACATAACCAACAAAAATCCGTTTTATTTTTTGACGGAAAAATTATAATTTGAGACACCTGTAGGTTCCAAATTTGAGAGTGTCTCAAATTAGGACCCCGTGTAAAATTTTTATTTTTATGTACTTTTTTGTTTGTAGATGCCGCCAAAAAATAAAAAATGAAATGCAAATCGTATGATACGGGCTGTAAATACAGTAAGAAATAGAGAGATGGGCTACTTGAAGGCCTCAAAAGTTTTTGGAGTACCAAAAGGTAGCTTAGAACGATATGTGAAATCAGAAAAGATTCCAGAAGAACTCGTCGGGATATCAATTAGCCGCCGACCTATTCTTCCTTTGGAATTAGAAAATGAGTTGGTTGAGTATGCCCTAACTATGGAGCAACGTTATTTCGGGCTAAGAGCGCGTGATATAAAACGACTGGCATTTCAACTTGCAATACGAAACTAATACCACATCCATTTAGCGTAGTCAAAAAATCAGCCGGAAAGAAATGGTTGAGACTCTTTCTGAAAAGGCATCCGACGCTTTTAATACGTACTCCTCAGGGAACGTCATCTGCTCGAGTAAAATCATTTACTCATGAAAATGTATCCAAGTTCTTTGACCTGTATGAACCAGAATATCTTAAGCTTACTAACCCTGCACAACGTATATTCAATGTAGACGAAACAGGTATTACAATTGTTCAGCACAAACATAGCAAAGTCATTTCTATGAGAGGGAGGAAGCAGGTTTCGTCACTTACTTCAGCAGAAAGGATCAAGCTGATTACTGTTATTACATGTATGAATGCTGCAGGAGTTTTCGTACAACCATTTTTAATCTTCCCTAGAAAAAATATGAAAACAGAGTTGATACTAGGAGCTCCCACTGGAGCAGTAGGTCAACCAAGACGTAGGTCAACCTTCTACATCAAAAGGCAAAACATCAAGAAGTAAACGGAAAGTTTCTTCGAGTTCAAGTTCAGATAGCAGCGAAGACTTTCCATTAGCTGATTCATCGTCCGACGAAACTGGAGAAAACAACGCGGAATGTCTATTTTGCACCGGAAAATTTTCCGACCATAAATATGGAGAACGATGGGCAAAGTGTTACCAATGTGGCAGGTGGGCACATGAATACTGTGGAGAAATAAAGTCCAACACATTTATTTGCCTTTTCTGTGAAGGAAAGGGCTTTTTTGAATAGTATCTCAAATTGGGGTACCTGTCTCAAATTTGGATACCTGGCTATCTCAAATTAGGCGACCTTTTATTTTTAATATTAAATGTCGCAAAAAAATTAAATGTATTTTTTTTGCAAAAATATATGTCTTATTCGCCTTATTTATTTTTTGTTTTGTTGTAGAAACATTAAATTTAAGTTTTCGAAATAAATGTTTTAAAAACTTTTGAATATTCTGTTTTATATTTGTTTTTCAAAAAAAGTGTCTCAAATCTGGTGCCTTTCCTCTAAACAAAAGTCATTTTTACCATTGCAAAAACATTTTACTAAAGCAGTCATTTTTTTGGCTTATAAATAATTTCAATAACTTCGTTATTATTAACTGTAGAGTACATTTACTTTGTTATTTTTAAAGCTGCTATTTTTACACAAATTATCACAAAAAAATTCGCTTTGATCAGTTCAGGTCAAAGTTAGTCCCGTTTTTTTATTTAATTCACAGATACTTTGTTCATAACACCTAAGCAACCTAACTGGCGCCATTTTGGAGTTCAAGGTATATAGTTTTTGTGTATAAGGTTAAGAAAACTTTGAACTTCAACAGAGCAGTTAATAAAACTTTAAACATGAATTTCTGACGAGATCGGCTTGGGGTCGGTGGAGGGATATTATTATAATTCGTGCACTCAAAAAATAAAATTGATTCTTCAAACATATGCTGCGATTAATATCTCCGGAGCTTATTGATGGATTTTGTTCATTATTTTTTTTAATTTTTATGTACTCATAATCTTATAGAATACATTATGTACATTTATATCCCCACCTAACATTACAAAATGTTAGGGGGAACCCCCCTTATCACTCAGGGGTATGAAAAATAGATTACGACCGATTCTCAGACCTACCGAATATAAATATATATACATAGTCCAGAAAGCCACTGCGCATCCGTTAGGAAAAATATTCTAATTCGGATTTTTTGCACAATCTTACTCAAAAAGGACTCCTTTTAACAAATTTGCATGTTGCCAGGACCAAAAGGTGGTCAAACATTTTTTAAACGTTTTGTTTTTTTTGTTTTTTTCCTAAAATTATTTTTTTTTGCATGGAAAAAAGTTTTTTTAGGTTTTTTGGATCATTCTAAACAGAAAAGGTCTTTAGTGACTTTTCTCTAAAAATGATAGTTTTTGACATAGAAGCGATTAAAAATTGAAAAATTGCGAAATCGGCCATTTTTAACCCTCAAAAACTATGTGAAAAACTGAAAATTTGAATGTGGTCAAGGTAGGTAGATATTCTTTAAACATCGATTGATGAAATCCCGAAGAGGTTTGTGCCATACAATATTCAAAACTCCTTTGTTTTTTAATTGCTAATCAAGCGTGCGGGACACTATTTTCCACCGACAGTATGGTGCAAATGAAAGGAATAAATTCGTTATTTCCTAAACCGGCGACTTTAAGGAAAAATCCCGAAACAGGTCGATTTTTATTTTTAAGTTACGATATTGTGGCATATATGGTATACTAGTGACGTCATCCATCTGGACGTGATGACGTAATCGATGATTTTTTAAATGAGAATAGGGGTCATGTGCTAGCTCATTTGAAAGGTTCTTTAATTCTCTATTCAGTAATATATACATTTACATAATTATTTATACAGGGTGTCCAAAAAATTTTTATTAAATTAAATTATTTGACAAAAAAAGAAGTAGAAGGACACGCTGTATAAATAATTATCTAAATGTTTACATTACTGAATAGAGAATTGAAGAACCTTTCAAATGAGCTACCACACGACCCCTATTCTCATTTTAAAAAATCATCGATTACGTCATCACGCCCAGACGAATGACGTCACTAGTATACCATATATGCCACAATATCATAACTTAAAAATAAAAATCGACCTATTTCGGGATTTTTTCTTAAAGTTGCCGGTTTACGAAATAACGAATTTATTCCTTTCATTTGCACCATACTATCGGTGGAAAATAGTGTCGCGCACGCTTGATTAGCAATTAAAAAACAAAGGAGTTTTGAATATTGTATTGCAAAAAACTCTTCGGGGTTTCATCAATCGATGTTTAAAGAATATCTACCTACCTTGGCAACATTCAAATTTTCAGTTTTTCACATAGTTTTTGAAGGTTAAAAATGGCCGATTTCGCAATTTTTCAATTTTTAATCGCTTATATGTCAAAAACTATAATTTTTAGAGAAAAGTCACTAAAGACCTTTTCTGTTTGGAATGATCCAATAAACCTAAAACAACTTTTTTCCATGCAAAAAAAATAATTTTAGGAAAAAAACAAAAATAAAACGTTTTAAAAATTTTTGACCACCTTTTGGTCCTGGCAACATGCAAATTTGTTAAAAGGGGTCCTTTTTGAGTAAGATTGTGCAAAAAATCCGAATTAGAATATTTTTCCTAGCGGATGCGCAGTGGCTTTCTGGACTATGTAGAGTACATTTACTTTGTTATTTTTAAAGCTGCTATTTTTACACAAATTATCACAAAAAACTATCACAGATACTTTGTTCATAACACCTAAGCAACCTAACTAGCGCCATTTTGGAGTTCAAGGTATATAGTTTTTGTGTATAAGGTTAAGAAAACTTTGAACTTCAACAGAGCAGTTAATAAAACTTTAAACATGAATTTCTAACGAGATCGGCTTGGGGTCGGTGGAGGGATATTATTAAAATTCGTGCACTCAAAAAATAAAATTGATTCTTCAAACATATGCTGCGATTAATATCTCCGGAGCTTATTGATGGATTTTGTTCATTATTTTTTTTAATTTTTATGTACTCATAATCTTATAGAATACATTATGTACATTTATATCCCCACCTAACATTACAAAATGTTAGGGGGAACCCCCCTTATCACTCAGGGATATGAAAAATAGATTACGACCGATTCTCAGACCTACCGAATATAAATATATATACATAATTTCATACAAATCGATAAGTCGTCTCGGAGGAGTTTGGCAACTATGAAAAATAATGAGTTAACAAATTGCTTTTAGACATAAGTAAAATCTTTTTTGATCCGAACTTTATGTCCATATACGCTGTGAGCTCGTACGTAGAGGGGATATTTACAAATTCGCGAACGCCAGTAGTGACAAGTTTGTAAACGTTTACTGGAAATTTGACATAAATGTCGAAAGTGATTAATTTAAAATTAAAATTAAAAACATTAATTATAAACAATATTAGTTGGTCAAAGCTGTGGTATATATTTTTACCTTAAATATACTTACGTTTTAAATACCGAATTTAAGTTTTTTTAATGTTCCGTAATATCTAATTATAAATAATCTATTATAATCTTAGCGCCATCTACACGATTATTGTCAAAGTATCCGAAGTAAGAAATTGATATTTAATCAATAGAACGTCAAAATAATTAGAAAAATCTTAAAAAAATCGATTACAATTTAATTACTTTTTTGCGTTGTAAATATTAAGCGATAACAATTAAATAATAAATTTAAAAATTACCGGTAAAAGTTGAATTAGTAACCGCTAGGAGCGACACCAGCGAAGCTCAGAGCGTATACGCTGTGAGCTCGTACGTAGAGGGGATATTTACAAATTCGCGAGCGCCAGTAGTGGCAAGTCTGTAAACGTTTACCGGAAATTTGACATAAATGTCAAAGTGATTAATTTAAAATTAAAATTAAAAACATTCATTATAAAAAATATTAGTTGGTCAAAGCTGTGGTATATATTTTTACCTTAAATATACTTACGTTTTAAATACTGAATTTAAGTTTTTTTAATGTTCCGTAATATGTAATTATAAATTAATATATTAATCTACACGCGCCATCTACACGATAATTGTGAAAGTATCCGAAATAAGAAATTCATATTTTATCAATAGAACGTCAAAATGATTAGCAAAATGTTAAAAAAATCGATTACAATTTAATTACTTTTTTGCGTTGTAAATATTAAGCGATAACAATTAAATAATAAATTTAAAAATTACCGGTGAAAGTTGAATTAGCAATCCGCTAGGAGCGCCACCAGCGAAGCTCAGAGCGTATAATCTTATATTCACTGCTGCCATACACAGTCACGACCGCTTCAAGCTTTCAACAACATGATGAAATTCCATCTTGGCGTCAACAGCTCGAGACTGGTCAATAATTAAGGGACAACTCAGGGTGTAGTCAACAATTGACCGCTCAAGCAGTCTTTGTATGTCGCTCAGTGGTTAACTGCCCCAGCAATTCCATGTACGGCCGCCCATAGTCCGATCTCTTGGAAAGACATAATTTTGAGTTGTTCAGTTTCAGATTTCAGTAAAAGGCACTGCAGTTTTTCTTCATCCATCGATTACACAAGCCTTCATTTTTATTTTCATGAAAAAGTGTTTTAAGTTTGATAGGTGTCCTATACGCTGTGAGCTCGTACATAGACGGGATATTTATAAATTCGCGAGCGCCAGTAGTGACAAGTCTGTAAACGTTTACCGGAAATTTGACATAAATGTCAAAGTGATTAATTTAAAATTAAAATTAAAAACATTAATTATAAAAAATATTAGTTGGTTAAAGCTGTGGTATATATTTTTACCTTAAATATACTTACGTTTTAAATACTGCATTTACGTTTTTTTAATGTTCTGTAATATGTAATTATAAATTAATCTGTTAATCTTACCGCCATCTACACGATAATTGTGAAAGTATCCGAAGTAAGAAATTAATATTTCATCAATAGAACGTCAAAATGATTAGCAAAATCTTAAAAAAATCTATTACAATTTAATTACTTTTTAGCGTTGTAAATATTAAGCGATAACAATTAAATAATAAATTTAAAAATTACCGGTGAAAGTTGAATTAGAATCCGTTAGGAGCGACACCAGCGAAGCTCAGAGCGTATACGCTCTGAGCTTCGCTGGTGTCGCTCCTAGCGGTTACTAATTCAACTTTTACCGGTAATTTTTAAATTTATTATTTAATTGTTATCGCTTAATATTTACAACGCAAAGAAGTAATTAAATTGTAATCGATTTTTTTAAGATTTTTCTAATCATTTTGACGTTCTATTGATAAAATATCAATTTCTTACTTCGGATACTTTGACAATAATCGTGTAGATGGCGCTAAGGCTATAATAGATTATTTATAATTAGATATTACGGAACATTAAAAAAACTTAAATTCAGTATTTAAAACGTAAGTATATTTAAGGTAAAAATATATACCACAGCTTTGACCAACTAATATTGTTTATAATTAATGTTTTTAATTTTAATTTTAAATTAATCACTTTGACATTTATGTCAAATTTCCAGTAAACGTTTATAAACTTGTCACTACTGGCGTTCGCGAATTTGTAAATATCCCCTCTACGTACGAGCTTACAGCGTATAAGCGACAAATGACAAGCCGCCATTTTGTGAAAGTGTCAGGGCCCAGAGCACGCCAAATAGAATTCTATTTTGCTGACGTCACGTTGCCTAGCAACCGTCGATTCTCCCATTATGAACTTCTATTTTGTGACGTCAGCAAAATAGAATTCGAGTTGGCGTGCTCTGGGCCCAGGCTTTGTTATGTAAACAGGGTTTAATATTTTCATTTTCATTGTGTAAAGATAAATTAATTTAGTGTAATGTTTGTTATATCCTACATTCAATTTTGTTTTATTAAAAGGTAATTTTTTTGTCCCGTGATATAATATGTATGCTTAAATAGTAAATTCAAGTTTTCCATTTTTTTATGTTTTAATAGTAATACGCTGAATGAGTTTAGACTTTTAATAGACACATTAAATAAATCTTCCTTTTTTTTTCGTTTATTAGACAGGATGCCTTAAGGAAAAATATTACCCACTTAAAAGTTTTTAGTAAAAGAAAAAGCCCCAAAGAACAACCCAGAAAAAAGAGGAATTTTCCCAAGTTTTGTGCCCAAGGGAGTTAAGCCCAAAGTATGATATAAATAAAAAAACTTACTTTTACACGTCACTAAATGTATTTCCTCCCAATTGCCGTCACAAATAATGAAAGGAGTATTAGGAGATAATTTATAACCTTTGTGGCATTCCAATTTTATTAATACGTCGATGTCTACCTGATCACCTGGTTTAATATCTTTTCCGTATACTAACACCCTTCCATTTTCTAATTGTGTCGGGAGAGTACAGTTGAAGCTAAAAAGACATATACCATTTAATATCAAACTCTATTTTAACGATGCTATAGTTATTCAGTCTGTTCAACTTAAAAAATATTCAACGAGAAATTTTGATTCCCCTTACTCAATTTTTGAGGAAATGGTAAGGTAAATAAAAGACAGTTTAATATTTTTTAATTTCGTTTCAGATACCACCACATCTTTTTATGTACGTTTCATCCCTTTGGATTCTTCAGAACAGCCCTGGGTGTGCTCTGAATCGAAACCAAATCTAACTGTTATGTAAGAAAATTAATAAGACGAAAAAAGACTAAGTTTTCACTCTAATGGCATATAAAACAAAATAATGTTACTCTATATCCCACCAGACTGAAAACAATGGGAACCTTCTCTCGTTACACCTCCGAGGCTTCTACAATTTGCCAGCCATACGGATGCTGAGACTAAGGAAGATAAGGGAATTTTACAATTTATAATTCACGTCCCATCTGCTCAGCGCGGTAAAGTTCCAACGAGATTGGTTCCCTTCGTACTCCAATCAGAGTAAATATGTAAATCAAAAATGAATAACCATTTTCAATTTCGTTGCAAAACGAAAATACAGCCGCATCATATTCTAGTCCAATCAGAGAGTGCAGCAAGCACCTCTACTGGTTTCGAAACTTATTAGTCTCTCATCAGGAGGCACATATGCTGCTCTCTCTGATCCAACCAAAACAAAACCAGGCGTGCAGTCACGGATTGTAACGAACGAAATGGCATAGATGCCCTAGCGGCCACTGCTAGCAAAAGACTAAGTTTTCAGTTTATGGCATATAAAACAAAACGAAATTAAAAATGGTTATTCAGTTCTGCAACGAAATTGAAAACGGTTATTCATTTTTGATTTACATGTTTACTCGGATTGGAGTACGAAGGGTACCATTCTCGTTGGAACTTTACCGCGCTGAGCAGATGGGACGTGAATTATAAATTGTAAAATTACCTCATCCTCCTTAGTCTCAGCATCCGTATGGCTTGCACATTGTAGAAGCCTCGGAGGTGTAAGCAAAGAAGGTTCCCATTGTTTTCAGTCTGGTGGGATATAGAGTAACATTATTTTGTTTTATATGCCATTAGAGTGAAAACTTAGTCTTTTGCTAGCAGTTGCCGCTAGGGCATCTATGCCATTTCGTTCGTTGCAATCCGTGACTGCACGCCGAGGTTTATTTTGGTTGGATCAGAGAGATCAGCATATGTGCCTCCTGATGAGAGATTAATAAGTTGCGAAACCGGTAGAGGTGCTTGCTGCACTCTCTGATTGGACTAGAATATGATGCGGCTGTATTTTCGTTTTTCAACGAAATTGAAAATGGTTATTCATTTTTAATAAAAAATGATTTGCAAAAGGACGCAATAGCGACATCTATTAAAAGCAACGAGAAATCTAAGAGAACCGGAGAACCAAAATATTTCTTACGCCGAAAACAAATTCTGATTATACCTTTATCCGATACTTCTAAAATTTACAAGGAAAACGGATGATACATGGATAAACATGGAGAATCTACGATATGCTTTCCACAACAAGTCAATTTATCTAGGTAAAGATTACACAAATTTTAATTCCCAGTACTCAATTTGTGAGTAAAAAGAAGGTAGATGAATGAAAGTTTAGGATCTAATTTCGTTTCATTTACCTTTCTAAAGATTAAGGGCCGGTACTTTATGTCCCGGTTAAACCTCGGTTAGCTAACCGGGGTTTAATCGGGACAGAAAAGTACTTCATAGAGCCTCTTGCGTTGTAATAAAAGCAATTATAATTATCATTATAATTATTTATGAATATAATAATAAGTATAATTGCGTTTATGTCTATGTTATGCATATATTTCTGTCCCGATTAAACCCCGGTTAACTAACCGGCTGTTAACGGAGACATAAAGTACCGGCCCTAAATCTTAAACATTAAACAGCCTTTCCTTTACCTTCTTTTTACTCACAAATTGAGTACTAGGAATCAAAATTCCTTTGATCTTTACCTAGATGAATTGACCTGTTGTTTAATGTAGATCGTAGATTCCCCGTGTCTATTCATTTATCTTCCGTTTTCCTTGTAAATTTTAGGAGGATCGGATAACTATTTGCAAAATTATATCTCATTAAAAATGAATAACCATTTTCAATTTCGTTGCAACACGAAACTACAGCCGCTTTATATTCTAGTTCAATCAGAGAGTGCAGCAAGCACCTATACCGGTTTCGAAACTTATTAGTCTCTCATCAGGAGGCACATATGCTGCTCTCTCTGACCCAACCAGGACAAACCCCGGCGTGCAGTTACGGATTGCAACGAACGAAATGGCAGGGATGCCCTGGCGGCAACTGCTAGCAAAATACTAAGTTTTCAATTTAATAGCACATAAAACAATGCTAAAAATATTACTCTACATCCCACCAGATTGAAAACAATCTGGTTACACCTCCGAGGCTTCTAAAACGTGTAAGCCATAACGGATGCTGATTGGAGTACGAAGGGAACTATTCTCGTTGGAATTTTACCGCGCTGAGCAGATGGGACGTGAATTATGAATTGTAAAATTCCCTCATCTTCTTTTGTATGGTTATTTTTGGCTTATAAATAATTTGAATAACTTTGTTAATATTGACTCTATAATAAAACTACTTTAGAATTTGAAACGCTGGTATTTTTACACGAATTTTCAGAAAAACCTTTTCGCCTAGGTTAATCACGGTCAAAGCTAGCCACTTTTTTTTTATTTAATTCACAGCTATTTTGTTCATAATGATTAAGCAACCTAACTAGCGCCGTTTTAAAGCTCAAGGTATATAGTTTATGTGTAAAATTTTGAGTAAATTTTGAACTTTAAAAAAGTTAATAAAGCTTTATGGTAGGGGAGCCCAAGCGGGGATTTTTGCAGTTACTCGAGCGCGTCAGATTATCATATGGGGAGAAACCTGGTACCCTGCAGATGTACCTATACCATATATTGGCTCTTAACACAGGGGAGTTCGTTAAGGGGGCCCGAAAAAAAATCTGTCCTTAAAACAACTCGAAATTGTCAGATTAAGAGAAGGTAAGTTAAGTACATGCAAAAGAGTGTATATTTACAAAATCTGACGATTTGAGCCGGGCGTAAGGAAATGGGTGTGTCAAAATTTTCACAAGAAAAAAGCGAATATTTCGCGAACTGAATGACAGATCGAAAAACTAAAAAATATGTGCTCAATATTTTTTAAAATCTATCGAATGAAACCAAACTCGACTTCCAACGGAGAGGGGTGGGGGGGGGGGGGTAAATTTATTATTTTAAATACGAATCTCGCGATATTTCGCGAAATAAACATCATATCGAAAAACTATAACATACACTTATTAAATATTTTTGAAAAATCTATCGAATGGCACCAACACGACCCCCCACGGAGGTGGGGTAGGGGGTTACTTTAAAATCTTAAATAGGAGCCCCCATTTTTTATTGCAGATTTGAAATCCTTACTTAAAAATAAGTAACTTTTATTCGAAACATTTTTTCGAATTATGGATATATGGCGTTATAATCGGAAAGAACGATTGTTGAAAATGGAAAATTAAATTAAAAAATTGCAAGCGCCCACTAAAATGGAAAACTTTACTTAACTTTTTTTGGTTTTAGGACCTACTCTTCACAAGCCAATAGGTCCCCATAACGCTCGAGTGACTGCGTTATCCTAACCAAATCGGTTCGTGATCGGTGTAGGGTAATTATTAAAATCCGTGCACTCAAAAAATGAAATTGATTCTTCAAACATTTGCTGCAATTAATATCTCCGTAGCTTGTTGATGGATTTTGATCATAGTTTTTTTAATTTTTATGTACTTATAGTCTTATAGAGTACATTATGTACACATATCCCTATCTAACATTACAAAATGTTAGGGGGAACTCCCTTTCTCACTCAGGGATATGAAAAATAAATTACGACCGATTCTAAAACCTACCGAATATACATATATATTTTCATAAAAATCGGCCAAGCGGTCTCGGAGGAGTATGGCAACTAACACTGTGACAGGAGAATTTTATTTACTATTATGTACATATTTGTACTATTTTATGTACTATTATGTACTATTATGTACTATTATTATGTACTATTTTATGTACCGTTGCAAGATAATTCGGATGAAATTCCCCAGATAAAGAGACTGGGCCGATATCAAGCACAAAATGACTGTAATCCCTTAATGCTGTAACGAATAGTCACCCTTAGTCTTTCGTTAGATTAGGTTCAATTTTAACTTATATCCAAAGTCTAAGGGTACTTTACTAAAATGATAAATCTGATTAAATCCGAAATATATTGCAACGGATAGTATATATAAGTACCTATGAACTAAATAATAAAAGCGGCTAACTTTGACAGCAATTAACCTAGGCAAAAAGTTTTTTTTGAAAATTCGTGTAAAAATACCAGCTTTTGAAATCCCAAAGTAGATTTACTCAACAGTCAATATTAACAAAGATTTTCACATTGTTTTTAAGCCAAAAATAACTCTACTTTAGTAAAATGTTTTCAGAATGATAAAAATAAGTTTTTATAGATTTTTTAAATGCTTTGAAAATGTAAATGTTCTTTCATATGGTTTTCACAGAATTGCTGTGGCATTATTATTTTCTGAACAATATCATTGCAAAAAAGCTATTTTGGATATACAAATTGAATAAAAAAGGTAAAAGGTAAGGTTGAAAATTTTACCTTTCAATTGCCAGATGACGCTAGTCACCTAATCCATTCACGTCAGTTGCGGTGTGGGGGATAAACTCTCGATGATGGTCACTTAGAGTATGGAGCAGCAAGCCTACGTCTCTCCGATGAAGCTCCAATAAGAGTCGAAAATCGTCGATTCAGAGTGCTGGACTGCGCTCCTTATTCTAAGTGAAAAATAAGATTGTTTTGCCTTCGCATTGCAACTGAATAAAAATAGTATACATTTTTATTTTTATATTAGTATTTCTCCTATAGAGTAACTAGGTCCATTTTCCGTTGGAACTTTACCAAGCTGCAGACGGGGGTTGTGAGTTGCATAATGTAGAATTCCTTCCCTTTTGTCTTCACTGCAGCATCCATCTGGCTTGCATATTGTAGAAGCCTTGGAGGTGTTACCAGGGAAATGGACCAATAAGTTTTCAATTTAAAAATCTTTTAGTAATATTTTTAATGTTTTTCAATATTATTAATGTCGCTACTAGGATTGAAAAATTTACCTTTCAATTGCCAGATGACGCTAGTCACCTAATCCCTTCATGTCAGTTGCGGTGTGGGGGATAAACTCTCGATGTTGGTCATTTAGAGTATGGAGCAGCAGGCCTACGTCTCTCCGATGAGACTCCAATAAGGGTCGAAAATCGTCGATTCAGAGTGCTGGAATGCGCTCCGTATTCTAAGTGAAAAAAATATTGTTTTGCCTTCGCATTGCAACTGAATAAAAATGGTATACATTTTTATTTATAAATTGAATAAAATTTCTCAAATAAAAGTTACTCATTTTTATCTAAGGATTCCAAATCTGCAATAAAAAATAAGGGCTCCCCTCACCCTACCTCCGTGGTGGGTCGTGTTTGGTGCCATTCGATAGATTTTTCAAGAATATTGAATAAGTGTATTGTTCAGTTTTACGATCTGATGTTCATTTCGCAAAATATCGCGGGATTCGTATTTAAAATTTTACATTTACCCCGCACCCCTCTCCGTGGGAAGTCGTGTTTGGTATCATTCGATAGATTTTTGAAAATATTGAGCACGAACTTTTTAGTTTCTCAATCTGTCATTCATTTTGCGAAATATTCGCTTTTTTTTTGTGAAATTTTGGAACTTACCCATTTCCTTACGCCTCGCTCAAATCGTCAGATTTTTGAAATATACACTGTTTTGCATGTACTTAACTTACCTTATCTTAATCTGACGATTTCGAGTTTTTCTACGGATATATTTTTTTTTCGGCCCTCCCTTCAAGAACTCCCCTGCATTAAGAGCCAATATATGGTAGAGGTACATTTTTAGGGTACAAGGTTTCTCCCCATATAATAATCTGACGCGCTCGAGTAATTGCAAAAATCCCCGCTTGGGCTCCCCTACCATTATAATGTATTAGGTATATAGTATCCAAAAAACCCATTTGCAATCTGGCTGCTCAAGTGTCCCGACAAAAACCTTATTTCTCTGCGGACTAGTTAGATTTGGTTTGTATTCAGAGCATCGAAAGAATTCCAAAGGATGAATCGTACGTAAACATAATAACATAATGGTGGTGATCTCTGAAATGAAATTAAGTCTTAAACTGTCTTTGATTTAAAAAAGATTCTTTGAAACTATATGTCAGAGGTATTTTATAAAGTTATGATGTATTTAGAGATAGCACATTAAACCTGTATACTTCTACAATTTACAAGGAAAACGGATGGTACGTGGATAGATATGGGGAATCTACGAGATGCATTCCACAACACGTAAATTTATCTAGATAAAGATCAAACGAATTTTAACTCCAAGTACTCAATTTGTGAGTAAAAAGAAGGTACATGTTTCTTTGATGAGGCCTTAGGCCTTGTTCATATAAGAGCGGTTTGCTAACGTCGACGCCGCGATTTATCTGTTTTCCCCCTATTTTACTTGATCTCACCCTAATGTCGTTTTCTCTCATATTATGCAAGGATATGGCAATCAAATAAGGTATATTTACAATTTTTAGTTATAACATATCAGTTATAATTAAAAAAAAATAAACACTACAAAGAAGAATAACATATAGCAACTTTTAATGTACATAAATAATATATATTTAGTTGAAAGACTGATAGGTTTTGTACACATTTGAAATGAATGAAAGAAGTGAAAGAAGTATATTAAAGTGTGTAAATGTATTTTAATTTCCTTAGCTAAGCGCTTTCGACATAAAAGTCATCTTCAGAGCTAATGCTACAATAAAAAGTTAAAACAATAAGTAAAAAGATGTTCAGAGTACAAAGTTTTTTAACTTACGTCAATATATAAAAAGTACCGGCTACTTAGGAATGTATTTTCTTGCATCGCATTAAGAAATTTTTTTTTAATTCTGGTCCACTGTACAACTCCGGCTGATGAAAGCTAGTTTTAATTTTTAATTTTTCAATGGTAAAACAATAAGAACAACCACTGGGACGATACATACATATAAAATTTTTGGCATGGTACAGGTTTTACCCAACCATTTTGAAGTGATAAATGAGCTGGCGACTGACTGACAGTGGTTGATTGTACGTTGGATTTTAAATGTTTCATCTGTCCGGTGTTGACATTTGACAGCTGACATTACAAATGAATGAAATTTTTAAATAATTAGTTTTAAAAGGATAATTGAGACAATTAAGGCATCTAAGGTACAATTTTTGTTCATCAATTTTTTCAATTATCCTTTTAAAACTAATTATTTAAAAATTTCATTCATTTGTAATGTCAGCTGTCAAATGTCAACACCGGACAGATGAAACATTTAAAATCCAACGTATCAACCACTGTCAGTCAGTCGCCAGCTCATATCACTTCAAAATGGTTGGGTAAAACCTGTATCATGCCAAAAATTTTATATGTATGTATCGTCCCAGTGGTTGTTATTATTGTTTTACCATTGAAAAATTAAAATTTAAAACTAGCTTTCATCAGCCGGAGTTGTACAGTGGACGAGAATTAAAAATTTCTTAATGCGATGCAAGAAAATACATTCCTAAGTAGCCGGTACTTTTTATATATTGACGTAAGTTAAAAAACTTTGTACTCTGAACATCTTTTTACTTATTGTTTTAACTTTTTATTGTAGCATTAGCTCTGAAGATGACTTTTATGTCGAAAGCGCTTAGCTAAGGAAATTAAAATACATTTACACACTTTAATATACTTCTTTCACTTCTTTAATAATATATATTTACCTGCTTTGGCGTCGCTGTCTGACAATAGATCTTATAGAATTTGAAGAACTTTCAAATTTTGAATTTGTTAAACCTAAAAATATATTATTTTTAAATAAATTAGATATTGAAGGTAGTATCTAATTGAAAAAATAATATATATATATATATATATATATATATATATATATATATATATATATATATATATATATATAGTTTGTTTATTGCTTATTAAATAATTTTAGCTCATACTAAATAGAAAGAGAAAACGGCGTTAATGGAGGAAGGGTGACAAAACGGTGGAGGAGCTCAGGAATCACTTCTAACCTCGATACTACTCCCAAACCAGGAGTAGAGGAGAGTTTAATTAGACCAGGGCATTTAGCACTAAAAACAAAGGAATAAATCGATTTTTAAATACAGCACCTAGTGACTTGCAACTTTTTGCATTGTGTTCAGGATAATGTCAGGAAAAAAGTCTACTATAGAAAAATGGGTAACCATAAGCAAAAACAGGAACGAATGGAGGAAAATTGTAGAAGATGTCAAGTCACATAACCAATTGTAAAACCAAAATGTTAATGCGGATTGATTCACCGCGACAAACGAATCGGAAGAACCCAAAGAGAGCGGCAATCACTCCGCTAGGAGTGTAGATGACATGATGATGATAGAAAAATGGATGGAAATGCATAATTGCATTTTAAAGTGCACAAAATGCATCCAAAAGTGCATAAATATGTCAAAATATGCAGTTTAAGGGCTTTATTTTTAAGGGCGTTTTCGGGGTCGTTGCACACGACTGCACCATAATAACCAACCTCCGGACCACCTGCTGAGGCACATCATCTTGACGTTTGAGGGTATCGGCACGAAATTGATACAAACAGATTAATTGAGGGGTTTTTGGGGTTACTGAATACGAATTCGCCACTAGAACTGCCCCCCGGAGCATCTAGTGCCCATGGTCACTGCTACGGCACAACTCCATCTTCTGGAGTTTCGCCGGTTTTCGGCCTTGAATGCATGCAAATAAATTACTATGAGGTTTTAGGGTCGCGGAATACGAACTGACCCCCGGACCACCTGGTGCCTAAGGTAACTGCTAAGGTATGTTTACTTCTGGAGCTTGGAAGGTTTTTGGGTCAAAAACGGTGCACAAGGTGCACCGGCGATTGGTTCTGTTTGCATTAATTTAGTGCCGAAAACCCTCAAAACTTCAGATGATGTGCGTTAGCAGTAAAACCTTAAAACCTGGTAAACCTGTGCACCAGGTGCACCAGGGTGGTGGGCAGGGGTGAATATAACAATGATAAGGGTTTCTTGTGAAGCTCATGATCGAGATAGTGCACCAAAATTTAGGAATGAGTAGATCATGACGTAACTAAGCAAAATCTCCAAGGGTGGTACGCTGCGTGGAGGACAAAGATGTGGTGGACAGGGGTGAATATAAAAATTATAAGGTGTTTTTTGTGACGTTCGTCTTTATAATTTTTATATTCACTCCTACCCACCATCCCTTTGCCTCCATTCAGCGTTCCGACCCTGGGTATTTTGCTTAATTACGTCATGATCTACTTATTCCCAAATTTTTGTGCAATATCTCGATCATGAACGTTACAAAAACCCTTATAATTGTTATATTCACTCCTGCCTACCAACCCTTTGTCCCTCATGCTGCGTTCCGCCCCTGGAGATTTACTTAGTTACGTCATGGTCTACATATTCCCAAATTTTGGTGCACTATCTCGATCATGAGCGTCACAAAAAAACCCAATATAATATTTATATTCACCCCTGCCCGCCACCCCTTTGTCCCCCACGCAGCGTTTTGTCCCTGGAGATTTTGCTTAGTTACGTCATGATCTACATATTCCCAAATTTTGGCGGACTACCTCGATAATTAGCGTCACAAAAAAAATAATAAAAACTGCAACTTTGACCCCCCTTATAACTAATATCCTCCCCCACTCTGGTTTTCGCTCCTGAAGATTGTGCTTAGCTACGTCGTAATCTACTTATTGCCAAATTTTGGTGAACTATCTCTATCATAATCGTCACAAAAAAAACATAATTTTTATATTCAGCTCTGCCCGCCACCCCTTTGTCACCCACACAGCGTTCCGCCCCTGGAGATTTTGCTTATTTACGTCACGATCTACTTATTCCCAAATTTTGGTGCACTATCTCGATCATGAGCGTCACAAAAAAATAACAAAAACGGCGACTTTGATCCCTTATAACTACCCTCGTCCCCCAGTCTGGTTTCCGCCCTAGGAGAAAGTCATGTACACAACTAATTCAACATATCTCCGTATAGTTTTTCCATATTACTTATCACGAGCAAAATCCGCTCCCAGCTTTTGAACTATTGTGGAACTATAGTATAGTATAGTTGATCCAAAAGATGGCAGAACCCAGACATCCAAAGTGAAAGTTATCCTTCAACACCAAATTGTTCTATATGGTCCACACAATGTCCAGAAAAAAGTCACACCCTTTTGAGCGTCGGGTTTGGGGGGGAGAGGGGGGAGAAATCCGTAAATTCGTAGTTTTTTAAGTGTTTCGCCAATATTTCTAAAACTATGCCGTTTAGCATGAACAACCCTCTATACAAAATTATTCTACATTAAATTTGAAATAAAAGAGGCCCTATGCATAATCTTTCTAAAATGAATGGTTCCAAAGTTACGGAGGTAGTATAGTATAACTGGTCCAAAAAAAGGCCTAACCCAAACATCCAAAGTAAAAGTTTTCCTCCAACACCAAAATGTTCTATATGGTCCACATATTGTTCAGTAAAAAGTTACACCATTTTGAGCGTCCGGTTTGGGAGGGAGATGGGAGAGAAGCCGGTAAATTAGTAGTTTTTTTTAAGTTTTTCGTCAATATTTCTAAAACTATGCTTTAGCGTAAACAATGTTATATACAAAAATGTTCCACATGAAATTTAAAACAAAAAATGTTCTATACATAATTTTTATAAAATCAACGGTTCCAGAGTTACGGAGGGTGAAAGTCGAGGTTTTCGATACTTTTTATATTTTTTGGGCAATATTTATGATATAACTATACCAAAAACCCAGACATCCAAAGTGAAAGTTATCCTCCAACACCAAATTGTTCTATATGGTTCATATCATGTTCAGAAAAAAGTCACACCATTTTGAGCGTCGGGTTTGGGGGGGGAGAGGGGGGAGAAGTCGGTAAATATAAAAAGTATCGAAAACCTCCACTTTTCACCCTCCGTAACTCTGGAACCGTTGATTTTATAACAATTATGTATAGAACCTTTTTTGTTTTAAATTTTATGTAGAATATTTTTCTATAGAACATTCCTTACGCTAAAGCATAGTTTTAGAAATGTTGACGAAAAACTAAAAAAAAACTACTAATTTACCGATTTCTCCCCCATCTCCCCCCCAAACCGGACGCTCAAAATGGTGTAACTTTTTACTGAAAAATATGTGGACCATATAGAACAATTTGGTGTTGAAGGAAAACTTTTACTTTGGATGTCTGGGTTAGGCCTTTTTTTGGACCAATTATACTAGACTACCTCCGTAACTTTGGAACCGTTCATTTTAGAAGGGTTATGCATAGGGTCTTTTTTATTTCAAATTTAATGTAGAACAATTTTGTGTAGAGGGTTGTTCATGCTAAACCGCTTAGATTTAGAAATATTGACGAAAAACTTAAAAAAACTACGAATTTGCAGATTTCTCCCCCCTCTCCCCCCCAAACCCGACGCTCAAAATGGTGTGACTTTTTTCTAAACAGTATGTGAACCATATAGAACAATTTGGTGTTGGAGGATAACTTTCACTTTGGATGTCTGGGTTTGGGTCTAACTGTCTAACTATACCATACTACTAACCTATAAAAATAAAAACCAGTAAAACACTCTTAACTTCCATAATATCACGAAAACATAATCAATTATCACAAAACTGTATAATATACTGTAGTCTCTTCTGTCTTCTGTCTAACAATAATATACTATATTAAAGTAAATTGGAATTTCACGATATTCTTCATCTGTTATTGGGAATTCCCGAGGCCAAAGGTATAGTTAATTTTAGTCTTGGCAATAAAGGTAAAATACAGCGTAATTGTATATTATTCTGAGCCTGCACCGATTCGCACCAGAAGGTTCAACTGACTCTCTACTCCAAAGTTGACCCTGTGCCGTGGAGTGGGTAGAAAGCCATCTCTTTTCGTATGTAATTTTTTTTTTCAATAAGAAGGTACGATATTTTTAATATAAATAAATTTTTTTTTTTTTTTTAAATAAAACTGGGAATTAATATTATATTACTCAATTTTAAGCAACTTTTGTTATATACATTTTATTATAAAAGACTATGTTCTTTGACAAAAAAACTTTCTCAAACGGTTTTTTGCGAATTACTCAAAAAGTAGGTATTTTATCAAAAAAATCATATTCTTAATCTTCGGCATATTCCCATGATGAGTTTGCCATTTTCGTAGTCCTTGGCGCTCTATTCTCCGAGTCACCTTCTCTGCGGTCTCTATCTATCATAGCATTTCCTATGTAAGTTTTCCATCTCATCGCTGGTCTTCCTGTTCGTCTTCATGTCTTCTTTCCGGCGGGTCGCAGTCCAATATTCTTTTCGGCTACAAGTGCTCTGGCATTTTTGGTACATGCCTGTACCACTGCAGGGCTCTGTTTTACAACTTTTTGTCATTGAGCATTCTACTTCTATTCGTTCCAAACGATACGTTCCATATTGCCTCTGTTTTTATTCGATCCTCTCTGGTGTTTTGTAGACATCTCATAAAAACTAAGTTAACTGTTCGTATTTTATTTTGTGTTGTTTTTGTCATTAGCTATTTATAGTTCCGCTCCATATAAGGTAATATTTAACACTATGCTATACTCTGCATGATCCTTTTTCTGCTTTCTTTGGTTACAATGTTGTACCATACCACTCCAGGGAGTGCGTTCGTGGCTTTTTCCGTGTTTCCTGCGTTTCATTCCTATTTTGGCGTATCATTGACCCTATGTCTATACCTACAGGTCTTTACAATTCTCTTATAAACTTAAGTTCAAATCTGTAACCTTGGATCCAATACATACGTATTCAGTCTTACACATATGTATCTTGAGTCTTTATAGCTCATACTCTTGCTTTATTATCGTATCATATTTTTTCATGTCTTCCCTGTCTTGTACAAAAATGACTTGGTCATCGATGAAAAGTAGTGCATATAATAATATATTCTCTAGTACTGGTATGCCTGTAGTTCCATATTTTCTATACCATCTTCTCAAAGCCTGATGAATGTATATGTTAAAAAGTGCAGCTGATAGACCAAATCCATGTTTGAGGCCTTTTGTTGATTCAACGGAGTCAAATTATGCGGAAAATTGTCATTGACTGGACTATTTCTTGCTCTTTTTGTTTTGCATTGGCATAACCGGTTTATAATCGATATTTTCTTAATAATATGAAGACGAGAAACAAATTTAATCACTGTTTATTTATTTGTCTTTATATGAAATATTTCTTTAAATTTACATTTTATATTTGCGGTAACTGTCTATTTTTATCCGATTTGGGTTTACCGAAAGAGAAAAATCAGATTACTGATTAATTTAAAACACAAAAGTATAATATAATGAATGGGTAAATCATATATCAATATACAGGATGTCTTGCGTGAAGACAACTACAGTAGATACAATTTCCTTCTTTTTGAGTTCTTTCTTATGTTTCCATTTTTCTACCAACTCTTATTATATTTCAATATTTCATTCCAATCTTTGAGGACTCCTATTTCGCTAGCTTAAGTCCTAGAACTATGTGTCATTACCCAGCTTTAACTCAAACCAGAATATGTGTAGCAATTGTCGCGTAAAAATACTTTCTTTTCTTGTTCTGCAATACAAAAATCATTAGAATACAATAGACCCACAATCCTAGTTTTGATACACTTGAAGAAGACATTTGACAAAGTAAGACCTAAAGATGTATTACATCTTGCATAATAAAGAGATCCCGGTGAATATTATAAAAACAATTGAAAACGTCTACCAAAACAATAAGACTGAAATCAGAATAGATGAACACCTTACGAAACCTATAGACACAGACAATGGAATAAGATATGAGGATCTTTTTTTTGGAATGAGGTGGAAAGATTCATGAATCAACTAGGGAAGGTGTCCCTATTACTCTTGTATCGAACCAATTCAGAGACATACGCCGACGGCACGGTGTCAAACTAAGTGACAGAGGCCCCTTTCGGACATCCCTACCAGGTCGCCAACCAACTAAAAACACCCCCTCTTTGACCCGAAGTATCCCTGTACGATTTCATTAACGAACGAAACATGGGGATACACAGAGCAGACCGGATTAAAGGTGCCCTTAGAGCTGTGTTTATTTTATCCACAGCACTTAACTCAAATGCCAATGTATCAGCGGCAGTTCACGAAGCACAAGCTGCAAATGTATACTCTAATATAATTAAACTGAGTGACAAACAAATTCTTGGTCCTCAAAATGACAACAGTACAAATAAACCCACAACACTTAGAAAACCAAAAAATGTTCTAATAAGTACTGGTAACTCCAAAGCAATTGGGCTAAAGGCGACTGTAAAGAAAACTATGAAGTACTACCATACAACTAACTGGTCAGCAGATACATCTTTGGAAGAACTAACAAATCATCTGAAGACTATTGATGAAAATATCGAGGTTAACCAATTAAACTCGACATATCCAAGAAGTTATGCTTCATTTAAAATTGCAGTTCCTGAGGCATCATCTCAAAGACTTTTAAATTGTGAACTATGGCCTGAGGGTATATATATTAATGAAATTTTTCGTTCCTTCATGCATAAACAAATTTTCAACTTGTCACTTCATATTGTAGAGAAAGCAGACTACATGGAGGTGTAGCTATCTACGGTTCTAAACATATTCAACTTGAGCCTGTTGATTTAAACAAATTTTGTGATCCATTGAATGCTGAATTCTGTGGTGTTGAAATTAAAAATAATCGGTTTCTGATCATTGTACTTTATCGATCTTGTAATGGAGATATTACTGTTTTCAAAGCTAAATTATATGCTTTAATTGATTTCGCCTACAAAAAATTTGAAAATATAATGATACTTGGGGACACTAACATAAATATGGAAGTAAACACAGGGCATGTTTGTGAAATACGAAATTTCTTAACCATGTACGGCTTAAAATATTTCATAAAAGCGCCCACAAGAGTTTCACTTACTTCAAGCTCTTGCCTTGATAATATATTTACTAATATTAATGAACAAAATTTAAATACAGGTGTCTACGATCCTGTAATATCTGATCATTTGGGTACTTTTGCTGTTATAAGTGGTTTAAAAAATGTGTTTACAATTATCGAAAAGAATAAAAAAAGATTAATTAATGAAACAAATATTAAGAAGTTTGTGGAAAAAATTAAATCCAAAGATTGGACTGTGTTTGACGATATCCACTGTAATTCAACCAATATGACAGAGTTGTGTTTATGAAATATATGTGTGAAGAATACAACTTTTGTTTTCCTTTAAAGAACGTGAATATCAGAAAACGTGCTATTCATTCGTTTAATCACAAACTTCGAAATTTAAGAAAACAACTCTACGATTGTAAAGCAACTTATAGAAAAACACATAAGTACTATTGACAATCGGATTAAATATTGTCAAAAGCGAAAGAAATACAAGCAAGCAATAAAAGCTGAAAAGCGTATTGCTTATGCTAACATAATTAACAAATCCACTAACAAAAGTAAGACAATATGGAGTATTGTTAAAAAAGAAACCTATAAGGAAAATACTACGTCTAATCTGAACTTAACACCAGAAGAGATTAACCAATACTTTACAAATATAGCAGATATTATATAGAAATCAATAGGAAACTCTGAGCATGACATAATGAACTATCTTAGCAGGCTACCTAGAAGGTCGAGTTCGTTCTTTATGTCTCCAATAGTAGCATCTGATGTGAAAAAATGCATACACAACTTAAGAAATTCCTCATGTGTTGACTACTCTGGTTTTAACAGTAAAATTATTAAGGAATCGCTAGATACAATTATTGAACCACTCACAATAATATTTAACAAATGTATTAACGAGGGTTACTTCTTCTTCTTCTTCTACGGCACTACAGCCCAAATTGAGCCTTGGCCTCCTTTATTTTTTGCCTCCACCCTTGCCTGTCTGTGGCTGCTCTTCTCCATACACGGACTCCTAAAAGGGCTTGTGCGTCGCTGTTTACTGTGTCTTCCCAGCGCTTTCGTGGCTTCCCAACCGGTCTCTTTCCTTGCATTCTAGCATTCAGTGCTCGTTTTGGTAGCCTATCCTCTCCCATTCTTATCACATGTCCGGCCCATTGCAATCTTTGTAATCTAATGAAGTCTGACAGGGGCGTTTCCTTATAAAGTTGATAAAGCTCGTTGTTGTATCGACTTCTGAAGATTCCGTTTTCCCTCACAGGTCCTAGTATTCTCCTAAGTACTTTCCTTTCGAATGTGTCGAGTTTGTTTTTGGATGTTTCTTTCAGCACCCAGACTTCACTGCCATAGCATGTTATTGGTCGAATTAAGGTTTTATAGATTCTCATCTTTGTATTTCGGTGGACACTTTTTGACCGAAATATATGGGAGAGGGCAAAATAAGCTCTGTTTGCCTGCGTTATTCTCTTCCTTATTTCTCCATCTTCTGATCCGTCGGCATATATTTCTACTCCCAGGTATGTAAACTTTTCAACCGTTTCAATGTCATCTTCATGTATAATGTTTTCTGGGACTATATTTCTTCTCGTCTGAGTCATTATTTTTGTTTTTTCTGTGTTAATTTCCAGACCTAGCATTTTTGTTTGTGTTTTTAACTCTGCATATGTTTCCTGTGCTCCTGTTGATGTTCTACTCATAATATTAATATCATCAGCATAAGCGGCCAGTTGAACCGTTCGGTTGATCAGTAGATTTCCTCGTCCAGTTTGCATTTGCCTAACCGCATACTCCAGTGCCAGGTTAAACAATGTTGGGGCCAGCCCATCTCCCTGTTTTAGTCCCTGCGAAATGTTAAAAAAGTCTGTCCGGTGGTTTTGTATTCGTACACATGCCTGAGTTTCATCCATTGTGGCTTTAATGAGTCTTATTAACTTGTGTGGTATTGCCAATTCAGCCAATATATAGTATAGTTTGTTCCTTTTGACTGAGTCGTATGCCTGTTTGAAGTCTACAAACACGTTGTGAACATCAATATCGTGTTCCCATGCTTTGCTCAAGATCTGTTTTACTGTGAATATTTGATCCAGTGTCGATCTTCCCCGTCGGAAGCCCGTCTGATACTCTCCAATAATATTTTCTGCTAGTGGTTGGAGCCGCTGGTTTATAATATACGTGAGGACTTTATATGCTGTACATAGTAGAGAGATTCCACGGTAGTTTTTGCACTGGAGTTTGTCTCCTTTTTTATAGATCGGGCATACTATACTTTTCTTCCAGTCGTCGGGTATTTTCTCTTCTTGCCATACGTCTCTGATGAGCGCGTGGATGTGACTTGCTAGGTGGTCGCCACCTACCTTATATAGTTCTGCTGGTATTTCATCAACTCCCGGAGCTTTATTGTTTTTCTGGGCCTTAATGGCTTCGAAAACTTCCTCTATGGTTGGAGCTTCTACTCCATTCTCTTCTACGTAGATCATACCCATTTCATCTTCCATGTCTACTTGAGTTCCAAGTAGTGTCTGAAAATAATGCTTCCAGGTTTCTGTGACTTTCTGTTGGTCACTGATTATTTGCCCACTTTCATCTTTACATAGACTTGTTTGAGGTTTAACTACTACTTAAAAACTACTAAAATTTTTTATTTCATTAATAGTTCCAAAATGACACAAAATCTAGGCATCGGATAAAAAAGTTTATTTGAAGAAAGTGTATTTTTTGTTCTTCTTAATGGCGGTACAGGCTCGTTTTTTTAATATTGTATTTAATTACAGAGTAATTTCCACATATTAATATATTTTTCAAATTGGGCTCTGTACCGCAATTTTTTTATTATATTACGAATATGTGTGCCAAATATCTCGAAAAAATATTCAAAATTATAGCCGCAATCTTGGAACGCGTTTTGGCTACCTGTTGATCGCTACTGTATCACCTTAATTCGCTGTATTGAGATTCACTTTGACACTGACGTTAGTAATTTCTTTTTTGAAAAGTTCAGTTGCCAGAAGTGGCTGGAAATTACTACAAAACCAACGCACCTGCTCATATCTAATATTATTAATAGTAAACAGACATAAAAATAACATAAACCTTACGCCAATCAATAATTATTTATTTGCACCATTATAATGTATTGATAACAAATGAGAAAATTATTAATTGTACAAAATAAAAAAAATTTGTAGAAATAAACTTCACAAAATTTTATGAGATTAGTAGACCCTCTCACTATTTCTAATAATTCTTCTTTTTTTAGTGAAAGATTAAGTTGATTTGAGTTGATTTTAGCAGCTAATAGTGTGAGGTAGGAATTTTTGTGTTGTATATTTCCTATTCCGAATGTGTCAAAAAAGGAAGAAAAAGGTTACCGTAAATGGCAGCCTGATATATCTTTGTATAATGATAGAAAAGGAAAGAAAAAAAAATCGTTTTTTATTTTTATAGGTAACCCCTATGAAGGAGGTAGACTCTCTTACCCAGATTGATCAGCTCTTTTTCCATTAGAGACTTCTTCCTTTTCATGATGCTTGTTACATGGTCGATTATAAATATACTCGAAATTGTCTTTGCTGGTCATTGCAATCTGCATGATGTTGTTGGGCGTAATAGTGCCAAACCTATTCTGCAGCCTTTGTTCTACAACGAAAACGTTACACCGGAAGATGCAATGTTCTGCATCGTCCCTCTCATGACACGTGATGCATATGTCATAGTTGCTTTTTTTTTGAAGCCATATTTGTAAGACCTAAAAGATCCATGACTGGTCAGGATCTGAGTGAAGTAGTAATCTATCCTTTTAAATTTACAGTTGTACCAAGCTACAACATCGGGGATACCGTTTTGGTCCAGCGAGCCTTCGTGGTCTGTACCTCCCATTCCCGTAGCCATTCATTGAAGTCAGAATAGATAAACACCTTACGAAACCTATGTACACAGACAATGGAATAAGAGAGGAGGATCTAGTAAGCCCTAAAATATTCAATCTAATCATGGATAAAGTCATAGAGAGAGTCAGTAAAGGAAGAGGATACATAATGGTGAACAACGAAATTAATATTCTCTGTGACGACGACGATGCAATTTATAACCACAAAGGACAACGGAAAATTATGAAAAAATTATTCTGGGAAGATTTTATAATCTGATTTTATTAGGTTATGGGTATGTAATTCTTTTCAAACAATAAAAATTTGGTCTCATTTAACACCATAGGATGGTGATTGGGCCGGAGTAGCTCGGACGGTAGATCTTTTATGACTTCCACGCAGATAGACCGTGCATCGAATTCAATCGCTGGCGAGAACATCTAGACATTTTTTAAGAACATCTAGACATTTGTCTATAAGTCGACTCAGCCTGAATAAAATGAGTACCTACCTTGGAAAAACCAGGGGTAATATTAGGTGGTTGAAGCATAGCACTGCCCTGTTACTGTATTTTGTGTTAATTTGTTTGTGTAAGGTGTATCGTAGATGTGATTTTAATCATATCTAAACAAAGAAACACGGCATACTTGGGGCAAGTAATTAGAAATGAAAGATACCAATTTCTGCAAACCTTAATTGGAGGAAAGATCGAAGGAAAAATATGAGTGATCAGGAAGAAACAGGAAGTCACAGGGCTAAGAAACAAAGAAGACCTAACACACACTGCAAGGGATAGAGAAAAATGGTTAACCATAATCGCGAACATCCATTAGTGAATTGCATAAGAAGAAGAAGATGTGTAATAAATTAAAAACTAGAAAATTTTTGATCTGGGTTTAAACAAATTTTATTTTAAATATTTATTTTAGCATCTATACAATCATAAATTTAAGATTTTTTCAATGTCAGAATCTAAGCTACTCGTACCTATTACTGAGTGTCTATTATGGTTAGTTGAATGTTAATGTCAAACATTTTTTCTCGGATATATTTAAAAAAATATTTCTTATTACTCCGTTAACGTGGTTTTAGCTAATATTATAGCCAATACATGTATAGCCAATAGAAAAGAGACCTAATATAAAAAAAAATTCGTAAAAAATGTCATGCTTTTGTGAAAAGATCCATTGGATCAACTGTAGTAAATCAAGTAATTTGCATTTATTGCAACCTCGGGAGCCTATAAATCAATAGAGTACACTTCCCCCAAATCTTATGTTAAGTAGACTGGATTCTGGATTCATAGATAAGAGGGTTAGGTAGAACGCGATCTTAAGGCGCAATTCCATCAGACAACACTGATCGACATGTGGCAAGATACACGTATCCACTTGTCGCCTGCTTCAAGGTTTGCGACTTTAAGGCACAAATTTTAAAAGGTCGAATACGTCATTTGTCTCCCTAGATCGCAAGAGCTTGTAGCATGCGTCTAGACATGATTCCATTCAGGCGACTCCAGTTTAGTATGCTGTGTCTTTGCAAGCAGTCGCAGCACAATCATATTATTTAGTGATTGCTTTGAATGGTAAAAAGAAAAGAAGTACGCCACGGTGGTGGAAAAGAGAGCTATAATATTGGTAGTCAAGACACGCAGAATAATTGCTATATAAAATTGATTGCAGACGATGAAGCTTTATTTCGAAATTTCACACGAATGAGTTAAGACGATTTTGAGTACTTGAAAAAGTGTAACCAAAAATAAAAAAATATGATACCAACTTTTGCGAATCATACCACCGCGTGTGAGTTCCTTTGCATTTGAATGACTGGGAAAAAAAGTATTTTTGAACTGTGTAAAATTTATTAATTTCTAGATGAACACTTTCGGCTTATAAATCCATCTTCATAGCTATGGTCAAATGTTTAAGTACCACTTTTAAGGAAAGAGATCCCATTTTTTGTGTTCAAAAATTTTGAAAAAATTCCTTATATTGTTTTTTGCAAGCTTAGTCGGAGGTTGAATTTTAAATTTAATAAAGTTGTAATAAGGTTAAAAATATCAGAACAGCACATGGGACTTTCACAAAATACATTAAAATTTTTAATCATGGTAGGGTTCAAAGACCCACCATCATAAGCTGAGGCCACTCGCCTCAACGAGATTCGAATGCAAACCATTTCCTTTTTTTACTAGCTAGGAGATAAACCACTCCTTAATTTTAGTGTTTTCTTCTCACGGTGGAATTCACAACGTAAATTATTGATTTTTTATATCACTTACAGTACATTCATATCAATCTGATAACTGCTTCAACTTATAAATTTTTATCTTATTGTCTTTATAAAAACTAATTTTCTTATTCTATAATATCATGCCATCTTGACAAACACTGACGACTAAATAGTTAATCTGCGCAATTCTTTTGTGGAAGAAAATCTCTTTGCAAGTAACATTTCGGCATTAATGACAAAGTTTTTATTTTATAACCACAGTTACTACAGAGGGTATTTCTGAAGAATTATTTCTTGTGGTTTAAAATATTTATTTGATTGCAAGAAAATTTCTTGTTCACAAATATAAATATGGATTAACTTAACATTATATTTCTTATACTGCAAAATATTTGTAGTTTTCAATTTAAGAAATAAAAACTTTAGGATAAGAAAATTAAATGTAACCATTAATGCATTTCTTAGTATTGAAGAAATTATCTGTAAGAAATTATTGAGTTGTGTTTAAAAAACTCGTTTCTTTATATGTGAACCGGTATGTTTAAGTTAATAGGATATGTTAACTTGTAAGAAATATTGCTCAAAGAAATCGGTGTTTTAGGAGAAAAGAAATTGTTCTCTCGGTGTAAGGACTGCCACATTTGTCATCATAGCCGTCCATGGTATTTTCAGAATACGTCTGTGCAGCCACATTTCAAAGGCCTCCAAACGGTTAATGGTTTTATATTTATGTTTTTAAAAGTATTTTTTGGGTTATTTTTTACGTTTTTTCTTGCTTGTTTTGCTTGTTTAAAAAAATTACTTTATGGATTTTACAATAAACCTTTATTGTTAATGCATGTGTTTTCTTGTTAAAAAACTGACAACGAATAGCAATGAAGGGGGCCCCTAAACCTCCAGCGCCCAGGGCCCGAAGTTAGGTTAAACCGGCACTGATCTACTGAATAATTTAATTTCAATTAATGTCTTAATAGTAATAATTAATAAAAAGGATTTAAATTACCTTTTATTTTAAAAACATTTATACAGTTGATCTTTATTTATCTTTTTTGTAACAATTTTATTGAACTTTGATTTAAAATGCCTCTTTTGAGTTTTTTCTATCCAGTATTTACACTGATATTGTACTATTTACTTTTCCAAACTTTATTTTTTTGGTGCTTCAAAACTATTGAAGCAGCTATTTTTAAATGTAACTTTATGTGACGTGGTTAGGTTTGTGAAAAAATTGAGGATACGGCAACAGTGTCATATTATAGTGGAGTCACTGAAGGTGGATATGAACTATTACCTCCGATTTCGTTGAACCTCCATCGATTTGCATGAAAATTGGTGAGTGGTTAGAGGATATCTCAGGCAACAAAGGTGACACGGTGCCAAACTGCGCTTTTACCCTGGGGGTGGATACCACCCCTTCTCGGGGGTGAAAATTATTTTATTAAAAATAACCCCATAATTCGATAGAGGAACAAATTTCAAGCAAAATTTGTTATATAAAGTTATTAAAATAAATCAAAACTTTTTGAGTTATTAAAGATCAAAAATTTTAATTTTTCATGAGAAAAATTCATGTTTTTAACCAATTTTTCATCAATAACTCAAAAAGTGTAAGTTTTTACAAAAAAGTTATTATTATCAAAATTGAAGCTAATAAAACATGAAATAAACTCCTTACAACAAAACCTTTTAATGTTAACCGAAAGGGAGTTATAGGTAATTGAATGTATATTTTTTTCGGCCAGTAAAAAATACTTAAGTATTCAAGCTGAAATAACGGGAAACTGATGCATTTTATAACATAAACTTATTTAATATTTGTCAAAGTACTTAAAAATATCTATTAAATGAGCCCCCGAACATGATAGCGTTAAAATTTATGCATCAAAATTTTTTCAAAATTTATCTTTTAAAATTTTTTCCAAAAAATGTTATGTTTTTTTTTAATAACTCCTTTCGTGTTTACAATATCAGGTCCATCTCAACAATGTTTGAAAGTTACTTCCGAGTGCTATTTAAGCACGTTGAACCTAATCTTTTAAACCCCTTACTTTTTTAAAAATAAAAGGTTAAATGACCCCGTTTGCATGGTTCCCACAGCAAAATTTAAGATTTAAACGTTTCTCTCTCGGTTACTTTTTACCCTATAGAAATAGTAAAACAGGTAAAATATTTGGCACAGAAAAAACTAAAATTGGGTTAAATATAACTTTTTACGTATATTGAGTATTTTTGGAGTTATTATCAAAAGATTACGAGAATTACAATAATTTTAAAAATTATGATTTTTTTAAATATACCTTTTTTCAAAAGTATGCATTCTAAACCGGTCAAAATTATCGAAAACATTATTTATGCTAATATAAAGAAGTTTTTGTAAGGATTACTATAAATTTTAATTTTTGTGGAAATGGCGTATGTTTTATTTTTCACTTTTTCCTAAAAAATTCGAAACGGTTCTTTTATTTTCATTATAACTTGCTTAATTTTGACGCTATTACCTTGTTCTGAAGCTCATTTGATAGGTATTCCGAAGTACTTTGGAAAATGTTTTGCAGGAATATTTTATAAATTGCATCGTTAACCCGTTATTTAAGCTTGAATATTTAGATTTGAGTACTCGTCGAAAAAAATACACATTCAATTCCCAATAACTCACTTTGAACTAACATTAGTTTAGTTCCTTTTGTGAGGAATGTATTCAATTTTTTATTATCTTCAATATCAGTAATAATAACTTTTTTGTAAAAGCTTATAGTTTTTAATTTATACGTGAAAAACCGATTTAAAACGTGCATTTTTTTACGAAAAAATAAAATCTTTGGTCTTTAATAACTCAAAAAGTGTTGATTTATTTTAATAACTTTATATAACAAATTTTGCTTATAATTTGTCCCTCTATCAACTTATGGTATTATTTTTAATAAAAGAATTTTCACCCCTAAGAAGGGGTGGCATCCACCCCCAGGGTAAAAGCGCAAGTTGGCATCATGTCACCTTTGTTCCTTGAGGTATCTTCTAATTACTCACCAATTTTCATGAAAATCGATGGAGGTTCAACGAAATCGGAGGTGAAAACCTTCAGTGACTGCACTATTATGTCAAGCTAGAACCCTGCCTGGCCAATCATAGGATAGGGAGTAGATTAACCGTTATAGAAGGAAATGTTAGGTTCTATTCATTCTACAAAAGATTAATAATGCAAACAGAGGAACAATTTGTATACAGCTAGATACAATACTTCAGCAAGAACCCGATATTAATCATGGCATAAGTGTTTTTATATAAGGTAGGAACCCAGGTATATTCTTTTATCTACAATTGTAGGTAAAAGAATTATCAAAATTTGGAGGAGCAAATTGTTTGTTAAATTTTAATGAAAAATTGTTTGATATATAGGTAATATTTTTTTATTGTTTTTATTGTTTTTCATTTTAAATGCAGATTTCATCTTTAAAAATTATGAGTAAATTTATATAAAATAATTTTAGACTTTTTCAACATTGTTTAATAGTAATTAAACTCCATGTTTAAAATTTCTGAAAACATTTTACATAACGCCCTACAGAGGTTTGGTCGGAAGTTCCAAGGAGGTTTTGGACGACCGTTCCAAGGAGGTTTTAGTCGGACGTCCCCAGGAGGGTTCGGTCGGACGTCCTGGGCACGGATGATTTTGTAACATCGGACGTCCTCAGTACGTCCCAAGGATGTCCCAGGACCTGAAACAGACGTCCTCAGGACGTACGAATGTCCTAGTGGTACATCCCGGGTACGTCCCAGGGATGTACTTGTGCTGTTTGGGAATGATCTTTTGATATCTGACTTTTACGAATTTTCTTTGTGCTCTTTGTTGTTTTGCAACTTCTCTTAATTGTCTTTGTCGTCCCTTTCTTGGGTTGTGCAGTCATCATCTATAAAAAATTTTGTTTCTTTAAAATGTCTTAGCAGTTTCTTGTTTTCCATTATTTCTGCCTTATATTTGGATGAACATAATTCCACTTTACACATTCTTTTGTTTAGCTTGGTTATTTCGTTTATCCCGCATTTTGCGTTTAGCAATGTTGTGATTTTATCCTATACTTCTTCTTTCAGGTGTTTTATGTCTTTAGTAGTTTCCAAACCAGTTACCCTAGTACAGAAATAAAAAGTAGAATTGCCAAAGCAAGAACAAGTTTTATGAAATTTAAGAAAATCCTGTGCAGTCATGATCTAAATTTGGAACTTCGCATAAGAATGGTCCGATGTTATATATTCCCAGTACTACTTTACGGGGTTGAAGCATGGACACTGACAGAATCGCTTTTAAAAAACCTAGAAGCATTTGAAATGTGGGTCTACCGCCGTATTCTGAAGATCAGTTGGGTAGAAAGAGTCACAAACGAAAGGGTTTTGCAACGTTTGAATAAAAGTTGCGAAGTAGTGAACACGGTTAAAAGGCGCAAATTGGAATACTTTGGTCATATAATGCGTCACCCAGAAAAATATGACATACTTCACCTTGTCATGCAAGGTAAAATAATGGAAAAAAGAAGTGTGGGCCGCCGTACAACTTCTTGGCTTAAAAACCTACGCCAATGGTTTGGGAAAACTAGCACTGAACTATTTCGTGCGGCTGTAAATAAGACAATGATTGTTAATATGCTGCGCAACATGAGAGCCAACGATCGACAAGCGGTCTCGGCACCTTAAGAAGAAGAAGCCAGTTACAATTATATTGTTTTGGCGTTCCTTCTTCTCCATGCTTTCCATTTTACCTTCCAGAATTTTAATTTGAGATCGCATTTTTTCATTTCTCCTCCTTATATATATATATATATATATATATATATATATATATATATATATATATATATATATATATAAAGAAAACTTGGTTTAATAATAGCTGACTCAATTTAAATTATTTAAGGAGGAGAAAATAATTGGGTAACCAGCTGAATATGGACAAATATTTTAGTTTTTTATCATTTTATTTATATTTGCTTCTTTTTAAACATCGTGACAACAATTCTCACTTAGTAAGTATACTGCTAATTCATCTTATGTACCTACCTAATAACCAACATTGTAGCTTTCCCTGATGATGCCCATGAAAATGGGCGAAATATATTGGAATAAGTAAAAAGAGTACACTTTGTCCATATTCAGCTGGTTACCTAATTATTTTCTCCTCCTTAAATATATATATATATATATATATATATATATATATATATATATATATATATATATATATATATATATATATATATATATATCGAGAAAAGGAGTACGACCGTTAATCCAATATAAATTAAGGATCACTCGAAGAGTGGAGGGTTTTTCGGTCAATAGGTGGAGAAATAAGACAAAGAAGGTGGCTACTTCATCTATTTATTCGAAGACGTTTCGCTCTCTGATCAAAGAGCATCATCAGTTCATCTAAAAAGAACAATATGAAAAAAACCAAACATCCATAGAGAAGTTAATATAACAGTGTTACCTCAAAAAGACATGTAGCAGTCAAAGGTATAAAAAGTAACAAAAGCTTGAAACAATGAACCATTGAATCGTTAGGTGTAGAAACAATCAATAATACTAAGTACAGTTTACAATTTAACAAAGACTTAGAACAGCAAAAGAAGTATGTGGTTATCATACATGTATAAAAAAAATTTTATGTAAAAAACTTGTATTCGCCGAGAACTAGTAAGATCACCAAGATCAACCTTCCAACAAAAGCATATTAATTTAGTTTGATTTTTACTTTGGGTAACATTATTAAAATGATTGTAAAAGTTTAAAGTTGCAAATTAATAAAAAAGTATTAAAAGTTACCACAAAAGCTTCTACACTATTCAAATTCACTCGGCAAAATGGGCATTTCCAAGAACAACGAACCATCCCGTAAAAGACAGTGACCTTGAAGTCAAAATTGACAGCAACAAGGCGAAATACCAACCGCTAATGCATTTGAGCGGTAATTTTAAAGATGTATTATAATATTGTAAAGAAAACTTGTTGTTAGTTCGAAACATTAAAAAGAAAGTAACAGGTGGTTAACAAACACCATTTAACTTTCAAGGAATGGTTCGAATAAAAAAAAAAAAAAAAAACAACCAAGTGAGGAACGATCTTTCCCAATCACCATAAGTGACTCGGTTATAGCTGGTTAGCCAGCCAAACGAAATTATAAACTCATCCAACTTCCACAGTCCAAGGTTCATCACACTATAGAACTGAGTAATTAATGAGAATTATGTAAATCCAATTAATTTAAAAATTTTTATTAAACTATTTTATCAAAAATTTTCAGCAATAAAAATTAAGTTAATAATAGTTATGGTTAAAGTAAAAAATTTTATTGAATATATTTAAGAGTGAAAATGTATACAGAAACACACCATAGGGGACCATAATAAAGTAGACACTGATAATGACTAATTCTGCAATATTAATGCATGATAAATTTGACTCAGGTTACTAATGTCCGTTCTTTTATTAAGAGCATTGGGGTGCTTCAGTATTGAACACATTTCCAAGAACTGCCTTTTCACGAGATTGCGTTCATTGCCAAGAATCCTAACTTCATTGAAGTCTACCTTGTGTTTTGTGGTAATCGCATGCTGAGAAAGAGCACACGTATGCTTGGATAAGTTAATATCACTGCGGTGCGTTGTAAGACGCCCCCTTAATGATCTCCCTGTCTGACCGATATAGCACGAGTCACACTCAGCACAAGGTATGTGATAGATAACGTTAACTTGTTCCAAAAGGGACAAGGGTGTTTTAGTTTTAGAAAACAAATTTTTGACCGTCCTGGCATTCTTAACAGCAATTTTGACAGGAATGTTGTTATTTTTATACAGTTTAATCAGTTTTTCAGTAACATGAGGAAAATATGGTAAAGAGGAGTAATGGGTAGTTGGAGTCCCAAGTACAGTAGTAGGCAGAACAGTGTTGTTTGATATTGATCTGAGTTGGTCACCATTGGGTATGTCATTTAAAGAAGAACCATAACTCTGTGAATTGAGGTATTTGTTAATAAGGGAAGATGGGTAGGAATTCTCAATCAATATGTTTCTGAGCAGTATAAGGGATTCCCTTCGATTAGTCGGATGTGTCAACCTATTAAGCCTGCAGCTTAAAGCTTTAATAAGGTTTAGCTTATATTTCAAGGGATGACAAGAATGGTAGTTGAGAAACCTATTGGAGGCCATTGGTTTCCTATACCAACTTGTAGTTAAAGTATTATCTCCCATTCTTATGACACGCATGTCTAAGAAGGGAATACTTTTAGTGGTGGGATCCTCAAGTTCAACAGTGAACTGTAAGTGAGGATCAAACTCATTGAAAATAGACAAGGTGGCCTGTATCTTGTCTGGAGGTAAGGCTAATAGTAGGTCATCAACACCTGTCATGACCTACTATTAGCCTTACCTCCAGACAAGATACAGGCCACCTTGTCTATTTTCAATGAGTTTGATCCTCACTTACAGTTCACTGTTGAACTTGAGGATCCCACCACTAAAAGTATTCCCTTCTTAGACATGCGTGTCATAAGAATGGGAGATAATACTTTAACTACAAGTTGGTATAGGAAACCAATGGCCTCCAATAGGTTTCTCAACTACCATTCTTGTCATCCCTTGAAATATAAGCTAAACCTTATTAAAGCTTTAAGCTGCAGGCTTAATAGGTTGACACATCCGACTAATCGAAGGGAATCCCTTATACTGCTCAGAAACATATTGATTGAGAATTCCTACCCATCTTCCCTTATTAACAAATACCTCAATTCACAGAGTTATGGTTCTTCTTTAAATGACATACCCAATGGTGACCAACTCAGATCAATATCAAACAACACTGTTCTGCCTACTACTGTACTTGGGACTCCAACTACCCATTACTCCTCTTTACCATATTTTCCTCATGTTACTGAAAAACTGATTAAACTGTATAAAAATAACAACATTCCTGTCAAAATTGCTGTTAAGAATGCCAGGACGGTCAAAAATTTGTTTTCTAAAACTAAAACACCCTTGTCCCTTTTGGAACAAGTTAACGTTATCTATCACATACCTTGTGCTGAGTGTGACTCGTGCTATATCGGTCAGACAGGGAGATCATTAAGGGGGCGTCTTACAACGCACCGCAGTGATATTAACTTATCCAAGCATACGTGTGCTCTTTCTCAGCATGCGATTACCACAAAACACAAGGTAGACTTCAATGAAGTTAGGATTCTTGGCAATGAACGCAATCTCGTGAAAAGGCAGTTCTTGGAAATGTGTTCAATACTGAAGCACCCCAATGCTCTTAATAAAAGAACGGACATTAGTAACCTGAGTCAAATTTATCATGCATTAATATTGCAGAATTAGTCATTATCAGTGTCTACTTTATTATGGTCCCCTATGGTGTGTTTCTGTATACATTTTCACTCTTAAATATATTCAATAAAATTTTTTACTTTAACCATAACTATTATTAACTTAATTTTTATTGCTGAAAATTTTTGATAAAATAGTTTAATAAAAATTTTTAAATTAATTGGATTTACATAATTCTCATTAATTACTCAGTTCTATAGTGTGATGAACCTTGGACTGTGGAAGTTGGATGAGTTTATAATTTCGTTTGGCTGGCTAACCAGCTATAACCGAGTCACTTATGGTGATTGGGAAAGATCGTTCCTCACTTGGTTGTTTTTTTTTTTTTTTTTTATTCGAACCATTCCTTGAAAGTTAAATGGTGTTTGTTAACCACCTGTTACTTTCTTTTTAATGTTTCGAACTAACAACAAGTTTTCTTTACAATATTATAATACATCTTTAAAATTACCGCTCAAATGCATTAGCGGTTGGTATTTCGCCTTGTTGCTGTCAATTTTGACTTCAAGGTCACTGTCTTTTACGGGATGGTTCGTTGTTCTTGGAAATGCCCATTTTGCCGAGTGAATTTGAATAGTGTAGAAGCTTTTGTGGTAACTTTTAATACTTTTTTATTAATTTGCAACTTTAAACTTTTACAATCATTTTAATAATGTTACCCAAAGTCAAAATCAAACTAAATTAATATGCTTTTGTTGGAAGGTTGATCTTGGTGATCTTACTAGTTCTCGGCGAATACAAGTTTTTTACATAAAATTTTTTTTATACATGTATGATAACCACATACTTCTTTTGCTGTTCTAAGTCTTTGTTAAATTGTAAACTGTACTTAGTATTATTGATTGTTTCTACACCTAACGATTCAATGGTTCATTGTTTCAAGCTTTTGTTACTTTTTATACCTTTGACTGCTACATGTCTTTTTGAGGTAACACTGTTATATTAACTTCTCTATGGATGTTTGGTTTTTTTCATATTGTTCTTTTTAGATGAACTGATGATGCTCTTTGATCAGAGAGCGAAACGTCTTCGAATAAATAGATGAAGTAGCCACCTTCTTTGTCTTATTTCTCCACCTATTGACCGAAAAACCCTCCACTCTTCGAGTGATCCTTAATTTATATATATATATATATATATATATATATATATATATATATATATATATATATATATATATATATATAAAAACCCTCCACTCTTCGAGTGATCCTTATATATATATATATATATATATATATATATATATATATATATATATATACAGTCAGCTAATGTCTAATAAATGTAAAATATGTTAAAAACCTATACAGAAGTAAAAACTTCAAATTGTATTTTGGTATAAAATAGTTTATTTAAAACTTCTAAAAGTCATCCACATGGATTGCAAAACGTTTTCGTTCTGAACAGAACATCTTCAGTGCCTGGAATGAAGTATTTCCACGTTAGATTAAGGCAAAAAGGTTAAAATTGTGACTGTTAATGAGAAAATTATGTGGAGAATACTTACATTCCGCAAAGTAGTTGTAACTAGAACACCAATGAAGGTGGTAACTTAAAAATATATGGCTTACATTGTACCTTATGATAAAATATTATGACTACAAGTCGATGATACTAGATTAAAATATGTATGTGCCTAAAGAGCAACATGCTTCCCTGCTCGAAAAAACTAGGTACTTGCCATTTGAATTAGCACAGACCAACTGATGTAAAATGAAAAGGAATGACAAAGAGTGACATGACAAGACAAGGTAAAGTCAATTTTTGGTTACGAACTTCAAAAACTGTAGTTTTAATTTTTTGGATTTTAATACTTAAAATGTAAAGGTAGGTAAAAGCTGATTGAAAATATAATTAAAAATGTTTAAAAAATAAGTTGAGAATCTATTGTAAAGTCTAAATAGCAACTCTCTAATCCAGAAAAAACTTTAGGTTTGTTGGAAATAAGATCGGTATAAGTCATGGTTAGAAGTTGACGTCATCGATTGTTAAATTTAAAGGTGAAAGTTTAATTTGGTGTAATAGAATGAGATTTATACTATATGTAAACAATAAATGACCTGAGGTGGAGAGATTGGATGGTAAATAAAGTGGATTTTAATGTAAATGTTATAGATATATGTAATGTTGGTTGCCTAACATGGTGAGGAATGTTTAAATTTGGCTGTATACTGTTGTAATGATGATTCTGTCTGTTAAAATTGTAAAGGAAATTATGGAAAAAATTAAAGTTAAAATAACTAAAAGAATACAGATCAAGAGTAGATTACAATATTAAAGAAATAATTGTAAACAATGGAATTAATAAAATAATAATGGATTATGATTAATTATTTATATGGGAAATAAGCCACAATTAAAAATGAAAAAAATAATTTTATTAACGTTTCGACGCCCAAATCGGGTGCCGTTGTCAAAATACAAAATATTGGATTAGTAACGAAAAGGAAAATAAAATATGTGACAGCCAAATCTAATTACACTTTATGTTGTTTAGGATGGGATAAAATCGTTCAAGAAGAAATACCATGAAGGCTTCCAGCAGCAGTGGTTAAAGTGTGGGTGAATAATGTAATGATATCTAATAATATAGGATAATTATGTGTTAGTGTCAATATGTAATGGAGAATCTAGAATGCTGAGTATCTGAGATAGCGAACTATGAGTTTGATGTGGTATATGGTAGGGGAGTGAACAAACTGAACCAAGTTTGATGTAATCTTAGTGCAAGTTTATAATCTTAAATGACAGAGATGTTAACCAGAATTAAGAATGTATAAAAGAACTAATATGAAATTAAATTAAAATAGCTGAGTAATGTGGGTTGCCTGATATGTAGATGGAAAAATGAAAAAAAAGAAAAAATGAACAGACTGAATTTAAGCTAATGGATTTATGTTTGCAGTACCCTATTGTTTAGTATAGTCTAATAAAATTATTTTGAAAGAGAAAAAGGTAACATCAAAATAAAAAAGTTAGTAAAATGTGTAGCAGACCAAAGGAGTTGACTAAAGTTATTGAATGAGATGAATGAAGCGAAGGTGACATAACAGGCAACAAAACAAAGTGATTATGTGGTAAGAGAGAGAACATTCCAAAGAGAGACAAGTAAACCAGATCAAGATTTAAGGGCTATTATCAGTAAGAGAATGAGAGTCTAAATAAATTAAGATAAAAATATGTGATATAAGAGCTGTAGGACCCGAAATGACAGAAACATGAGGTAAGACAAGAAAAAACACACAACTATAGGAATAGAAAATAAATGTAAAAGAAGATGGGAAATAAAAGAAAGAGGAAAGTAAGAAAATGCAAAGAAGAAGAAATGGAAAGGAGGAAAAGAAAAAAGAAAAGAAGGAAAAGAAGAGAAGAAAGAGGAAAAGAAAAACAGAAAAGAAGAATCGAAACTATGGTAGGAATCGGATAAAGTAGGAGAAAAGAGTGAAGGTAAAGAGAAAGTCTAGATGTGTGTTAATGGGTGATTAGTAAGGAAATAGAAGAATGTTAGAAACTAGTGGGGCGTTGGGAAAGAGGGAACAAGGTAATGAATAGAAATAACGGAAAATGAATATGGGAGAGTATAAGAAGGATTAAAGTTGGGTTAGGGGAATAATTGTCGATGGATAGGAGTAAAAGGACGATTAAGAGTGGTTTGACGATTAACACAATTAGGGCTAGTCCTCATGTCTCTAGAAATCTCAAGGTCCTCATACAGATCCAACCGTAGAGTGTTCCTGTCTTGGATGTTGTGGATTAATTTAACACCATCAGGGATGCTGAGATTGTGATTGTTAACTTTTAGGTGATGAGAAAAAGCTGAAGTAGTATCTCTCTTAGAATGTTCAGCAGATCTGGTTGATAGTGATCTGCAAGTCCTGCCGATGTAAGAGGCATCACAATCAGAACAAGTCAATCTGTAGACTCCACTACGGTTCATATAGTGTATTGTATCTTTTGTATTTGTCAAAAAGTGGCCAAGGGTGTTACCAACTTTGAAAGAAATATGTATGTTTTCTGAAGAATTAGACACAATACGTTTAATCTTTTCAGATAGAGTGGGGTTGTGATATGGTAATGACCTGTAAATGGGTGAAGAGGAAGAGGACTGACGGAAAGCCGAATTTTGTAACATTCTAGATTCTCTTTTACGAATGAGTTTGACTATTATAGAGGGATCGTAACCATTGTTGACAGCTATTTGTTTTATGATGTTGAGTTCATTATTGAATGAGTCTGTTGGCATAGGTATAGAAAAAAGTCTGTGTATGAAACTTCTAAAAGCTGCTAATTTGTGTGATAGAGGATGATTAGAAGAGAAATGAATAACGTGGTCCGTTTGGGTGGGTTTACGAAAGATACCTAAGTTGAATTGGTCGTTAAGTCTGGAAATAGATAAGTCAAGAAAGTTAATGGACTGAGAAGATTCTAGTTCCATGGTAAATTTGATATTAGGGTGGATTTGGTTAATTTTGAGAAGAAGTTGTTGAGCTGAGTCAGGGTTACCAGCAATGAAGACCAAACAATCATCTACATAGCGAAACCAATGTAGAATTTCTGGATTTTTCATGATGTGATTGGACTCTAAATGATCCATAAAGACATCAGCTAGGAATGGGGACAAGCAACTGCCCATTGCTAAACCATCGGGTTGTTTGTAGAATTTGTTATTAAATTGGAAGAAATCTTGAGATAGACATAATTCAAGGATATTTACTATCGGTGAAATGACATTGGGATGAATAGATTTGTTGACTAAGAGTGATTTTACCAGACTTAAAGTTTCAAGTTTGGGTACTGAAGTGAATAAGTTGCTAACATCAAAAGATAGCATAGTTATGTCAGGAGTAAGGTTGATGAGTTGAAGTTTGTCAACTAATTGATATGAATTTAATACAGTAAAATGTGGGGTGAAGTTAAGTAAATTTTTTAAGGTATTAAGTATGAATTTAGATAAAATAGACACTGGAGTATTGATGAAACTGACGACTGGACGTATAGGAATTCCAACTTTATGTATCTTAGGCAAACCGTATAGCCTTGGAATGAGAGGATTACCAGGGAGTTTATGGTAAGGAGCCTCATGATCAGATAAAAATTCAGAGTATTTTTTGATATTATCTTTCAATTTACCTATGAATCTCTTAGAGGGATCAGTTGGTATAAGAGTGAAGTGATTTTCCTCTAGAAAAGATGAGACTTTATTGTTGTAAGAATCTTGGTCCAGAATGACCAAACAGTTACCTTTATCAGCCCTAGAAAAAATCAGATTGTGACTGGAAATTTTAAGTTTAATTGATTTAAGAGTTTTAAGATGCGATTGTGCTTATTTGAATGAAAGATTGTCGGGAAAGAGAGAATTGTTAGAAGCTGAAGAATTTGACGGTGAAGAAATCTTATTTTTATACTTATTAATGTAACGGTAACAGGAATTTCTAGTTGACGTTCTTTGTGAAAGGGATAATGAAAGATTTTGGATTACTATATCTGTCTCAATAGATAGACTCTCAAGATCATGTAGAGATAAATCTTTAGGAACGGAGTATTTGAGACCATAGTTTAGTAATTTAATCTCATTTTCAGTAAAGCTGATATCAGTAAGGTTTTTTATTCTGGGGTGAAATTGAAAATCTGAGAATGTTTTATTGTTATTTCTATCCTGAGAGGCTTTGTCATGCACAGATTTGTCTCTAATAAGATTAATAAGTTTATTGTGTACTCTTGTGAATGTTACAAAATTCGGCTTTCCGTCAGTCCTCTTCCTCTTCACCCATTTACAGGTCATTACCATATCACAACCCCACTCTATCTGAAAAGATTAAACGTATTGTGTCTAATTCTTCAGAAAACATACTGTAGCAAAACAATGAGTCACCGGCCGCCAGGCGTAAGCCGAGAAAAGTCTAGATCGAAGCACGCTATACGTGGAACCGATGCGCGGTTGTTGGAAGGTCACACGATAGTCGGAGAGCTGGCTTAGCCCGGAATGATCGAGAATAACGACTAGGATATATAAGGCATAATTTTTGTGAATAGAGTTTAGTCTTAAGCTAAAGTTTGTAAAGTAAACTTGTATAAATAAATAATAAAGTCGTAAATAAATTACGAACCGCTAGTTTTATTGTAATTAGAAGTAATTACACTAGTCACGCTACAGTTGGTGTCGGTGTTCGGTTAACTTAGTGCGATATAAATAAGTGAATTACAGAGAGACTTTAAAAGACTTTTGAACTTTATTCGTCGGGAATAGTTAAAGTGCGTTGATTGTTCGGTATTCGGAAAGACTGTTAAAAGACATTTTGGAAAGTACGTGTGTGCCGACCAAAGATGTTGCTACAAGAACTTACAGTAAAACAGCTCCGTGAACAGCTCGAGGAACGGGATCTGGACAGCAGTGGGCTCAAGATAGTCCTACAAGCACGACTCGAGGATGTCCTCACGAAGAACGGAGAAGACCCAAAGACGTTCCACTTCCAGTCAGCAGAACAAGTAATCTTATCGAAATTAAAAACTGTTTCTGAAACGATCGATGAAACTTCTAGAAGAAGCGACGAGAAACTTGAAGAAGTTAGTAGACAGAACAACGAGAAATTTGAAAGTGTTTCTCAAAAGATCGATGAAACTTCTAGAAGAAGCGACGAGAAACTTGAAGAAGTTAGTAGACAGAACAACGAGAAATTTGAAAGTGTTTCTCAAAAGATCGATGAAACTTCTAGAAAAAGCGACGAGAAATTTGAAAGTGTTTCTCAAGTAATTAAAGACGTTTGTAGACAGAATGACGAGAAATTTGAAGAAGTTTCTAGAACATTCGATAAGATGCAGAAAAGTGTAGAGACCGTAGAAGAAAAGATCAAACAGCTAGAGAGCATGATAACTGATACAAAAGTACAACCATCAGTTAATGCAGCAGCGTTAGATCCGGTAGTGAAAGATGAACTACCGAGAGACGAAACGTCGCATAATATGAGATTCAAATTACCACCATTCGATGGAAAGTCCTCTTGGTCCATATATCTTAGACAATTTGAAGCTATTGCGACCGCCAATCATTGGACCGAACAGGAAAAGGCTGTTTCCTTGACTGCTGCTTTGCGAGGTGATGCTGCAGATATATTAAGATCAATTCCTAAGGGTCAAGAAAATTGTTACCAGACCTTGTTCACTCGTCTAGAAAAACGCTATGGAGATGCCCATCTACAACAAGTATACAAAGCACAACTGCGAAGTAGAAGTCAACGAGCAAGCGAGAATCTGCAAGAATTTGAAGCGGATGTGGCTCGTGTGGTGCGGTTGGCTTATCCAGAGGTGCCAGACAGCGTTTTAGAAGAAATGGCAGTAGATACCTTCGTCATTGGGCTGAAAGATAATGAACTACAGAAAGCTTTACGACTAGCAAGGCCGAAAGTTTTAGATGAAGCACTTGCTATTGCCTTGGAACACGAAGCAGCTAGCCAAGCTTCACGAAATAATCGAGTAATAACCGTGGAAAAAGGCGATAAGAGAAAAGATGAACGTTTGGTGGAAATGGTACGGAGGGTGATTCGTGACACGATGCCGAAGAGACGCATGAAGAGGGCTGGAAGAGTTGGTTCGAATACAGACGCTTCCTCGATACGGCCATGCAGTGAAAGTTGTAATCACCGGCTTAAAGTAGATGAACAGCTTTGCCCTGTGAGACGAACTACCGTCGTTAATGAGCAATGGCAGCCACAACAGTTACAAGAAGCCCAAGAAGACGATCCATGTATAAAAAGAGTATTGGATTGGATTCGTCGAGGTGAGAGACCTAGTTGGCAAAACATTAGTGCATGTAGTCCGGAAGTCAAGGCCTACTGGAGCCAATGGAATTGCCTGATACTAAAAGATGATCTTCTGTACAGAACCTTTGAGAACGATGATGGTACAGAATCTAAGCTTCAGTTGATTGTACCTAAAAGTAAAGTGTCAGAAGTATTGCGTCAGTTGCATGACGGTACATCAGGTGGACACTTTGGTATTACGAAGACTCTGCAAAAGGTTCGAGAACGGTTCTATTGGGTGAACTGTAAAGATGATGTAAGAAGATGGTGCCAGAAATGTGAACTGTGTGCATCCGGTAATGGTCCAGTTGGTAAAAAGAGAGCACCCATGAGACAGTACAATGTTGGCAGTCCTATGGAAAGAGTAGCAATCGACATTGCAGGTCCATTTCCAGAAACTGATGCTGGAAATAAATACATCCTGGTAGCCATGGATTATTTTACGAAATGGACCGACGCCTATGCATTACCAAATCAAGAAGCTGCTACCGTTGCAGAGGTACTTGTTAAAGAATTCTTCAGCCGATTTGGTGTTCCCTTGGAGATCCACTCCGACCAAGGGCGAAACTTTGAGTCAGCTCTTTTCCAAAACGTTTGTAAATTGATTGGTGCCAATAAGACCAGAACAACACCCCTGCATCCTCAATCAGATGGAATGGTCGAGAGGATGAACCGAACGATGGGTAAACACTTGTCCAAAGTTGTATCTGAACATCAGCGAGATTGGGACCAACACATTCATTTATTCCTGATGGCCTACCGCTCGGCCGTGAATGAAACTACAGGTCAAACACCAACCTGCCTGATGTTGGGTCGTGAAGTTCGGTTGCCCTGCGACCTAGAGTTTGGCTGCAGACCTTCCGAGGAATATGTTGCAGGCGAAGAATACGTAGACCGCCTGAAGTTACGAATGAACAACATTCATGAACATGCCCGACAACACATCCAGATAGCCAGTGACAGAATGAAAGATCAATATGATTCTCGCTGCAAGAATGGAAGCTTCGAAGTAGGTGATCTTGTCTGGCTTTATAATCCACAACGTCGTCGAGGCCTGTGTCCTAAACTGCAAAGACAATGGGAAGGTCCGTATGAAGTTAAGAAGAAAATAAATGACGTAATATACAGAATTAAGAAGTTACCAAACGGTAAACCAAAAGTTATTCACATAAATCGTCTTGCACCATATGCTGGCTCAAATGAAACAGAGGAAGCCCGAGTCCTAAAACAGGAGATGAAAGATGCACCACAGCCAAGTTTTAAGGAATTTATGTCAAATTACGCAGAAAGAAAGAGTGCTAGATTCGGCGTGACCACAGAAGTTCAGCAAGATCTGTTTGGTGTTCCAGAAAACGTCTCTCTAGCCCACTGTGTTGCCCAAGACCTCGAGATGACTAAATGAATCTCGTCAGTATTCAATAGAAAGTTCGGCCGCCTGGACGAGTTAAGGAATCAACAACCTAAAATTGGAAGAGTATTGCGATTGGAAGATGGTCCTCGATCTTTGCTGTATATAGTGACCAGGAAGTCTTATACGGACACGCCAAGTTACGAGAACATATGGCGTGCTCTAACTAATTTGAAGAAAATCGTGTGTAATTATGACATCAAAGATTTGGCTATACCAAAAATAGGCCATGCAGTAGAAAATCTGGATTGGAAGATTGTGAGAAGCATGCTTGAAGTGATCTTCAGAGAAACTGGCGTACGAATTACTGTGTGTTGCATGAACCCGAAGATGTCGGATCCTTCAAAGACAGTAGACTGTTATTTCTTCTTGAAGGGTGTATGCAAAGCTGGAGAGTCGTGTAGATTCCGCCATCCTGGGCCTTCATCTAGAGTTGCTGATCGGGACGCTCAGATCTTAAGAGGGGAGCAATGTAGCAAAACAATGAGTCACCGGCCGCCAGGCGTAAGCCGAGAAAAGTCTAGATCGAAGCACGCTATACGTGGAACCGATGCGCGGTTGTTGGAAGGTCACACGATAGTCGGAGAGCTGGCTTAGCCCGGAATGATCGAGAATAACGACTAGGATATATAAGGCATAATTTTTGTGAATAGAGTTTAGTCTTAAGCTAAAGTGTGTAAAGTAAACTTGTATAAATAAATAATAAAGTCGTAAATAAATTACGAACCGCTAGTTTTATTGTAATTAGAAGTAATTACACTAGTCACGCTACAATACATATTTCTTTCAAAGTTGGTAACACCCTTGGCCACTTTTTGACAAATACAAAAGATACAATACACTATATGAACCGTAGTGGAGTCTACAGATTGACTTGTTCTGATTGTGATGCCTCTTACATCGGCAGGACTTGCAGATCACTATCAACCAGATCTGCTGAACATTCTAAGAGAGATACTACTTCAGCTTTTTCTCATCACCTAAAAGTTAACAATCACAATCTCAGCATCCCTGATGGTGTTAAATTAATCCACAACATCCAAGACAGGAACACTCTACGGTTGGATCTGTATGAGGACCTTGAGATTTCTAGAGACATGAGGACTAGCCCTAATTGTGTTAATCGTCAAACCACTCTTAATCGTCCTTTTACTCCTATCCATCGACAATTATTCCCCTAACCCAACTTTAATCCTTCTTATACTCTCCCATATTCATTTTCCGTTATTTCTATTCATTACCTTGTTCCCTCTTTCCCAACGCCCCACTAGTTTCTAACATTCTTCTATTTAATTACTAATCACCCATTAACACACATCTAGACTTGCACTTTCTCTTTACCTTCACTCTTTTCTCCTACTTTATCCGATTCCTACCATAGTTTCGATTCTTCTTTTCTGTTTTTCTTTTCCTCTTTCTTCTCTTCTTTTCCTTCTTTTCTTTTTCTTTTCTTCCTTTCCATTTCTTCTTCTTTACATTTTCTTACTTTCCTCTTTCTTTTATTTCCCATCTTCTTTTACATTTATTTTCTATTCCTATAGTTGTGTGTTTTTTCTTGTCTTACCTCATGTTTCTGTCATTTCGGGTCCTACAGCTCTTATATCACAAATTTTTATCTTAATTTATTTAGACTCTCATTCTCTTACTGATAATAGCCCTTAAATATTGATCTGGTTTACTTGTCTCTCTTTGGAATGTTCTCTCTCTTACCACATAATCACTTTGTTTTGTTGCCTGTTATGTCACCTTCGCTTCATTCATCTCATTCAATAACTTTAGTCAACTCCTTTGGTCTGCTACACATTTTACTAACTTTTTTATTTTGATGTTACCTTTTTCTCTTTCAAAATAATTTTATTAGACTATACTAAACAATAGGGTACTGCAAACATAAATCCATTAGCTTCAATTCAGTCTGTTCATTTTTTCTTTTTTTTCATTTTTCCATCTACATATCAGGCAACCCACATTACTCAGCTATTTTAATTTAATTTCATATTAGTTCTTTTATACATTCTTAATTCTGGTTAACATCTCTGTCATTTAAGATTATAAACTTGCACTAAGATTACATCAAACTTGGTTCAGTTTGTTCACTCCCCTACCATATACCACATCAAACTCATAGTTCGCTATCTCAGATACTCAGCATTCTAGATTCTCCATTACATATTGACACTAACACATAATTATCCTATATTATTAGATATCATTACATTATTCACCCACACTTTAACCACTGCTGCTGGAAGCCTTCATGGTATTTCTTCTTGAACGATTTTATCCCATCCTAAACAACATAAAGTGTAATTAGATTTGGCTGTCACATATTTTATTTTCCTTTTCGTTACTAATCCAATATTTTGTATTTTGACAACGGCACCCGATTTGGGCGTCGAAACGTTAATAAAATTATTTTTTTCATTTTTAATTGTGGCTTATTTCCCATATAAATAATTAATCATAATCCATTATTATTTTATTAATTCCATTGTTTACAATTATTTCTTTAATATTGTAATCTACTCTTGATCTGTATTCTTTTAGTTATTTTAACTTTAATTTTTTCCGTAATTTCCTTTACAATTTTAACAGACAGAATCATCATTACAACAGTATACAGCCAAATTTAAACATTCCTCACCATGTTAGGCAACCAACATTACATATATCTATAACATTTACATTAAAATCCACTTTATTTACCATCCAATCTCTCCACCTCAGGTCATTTATTGTTTACATATAGTATAAATCTCATTCTATTACACCAAATTAAACTTTCACCTTTAAATTTAACAATCGATGACGTCAAGCTTCTAACCATGACTTATACCGATCTTATTTCCAACAAACCTAAAGTTTTTTCTGGATTAGAGAGTTGCTATTTAGACTTTACAATAGATTCTCAACTTATTTTTTAAACATTTTTAATTATATTTTCAATCAGCTTTTACCTACCTTTACATTTTATTAAAATCCAAAAAATTAAAAACTACACTTTTTGAAGTTCGTAACCAAAAATTGACTTTACCTTGTCTTGTCATGTCACTCTTTGTCATTCCTTTTCATTTTACATCAGTTGGTCTGTGCTAATTCAAATGGCAAGTACCTAGTTTTTTCGAGCAGGGAAGCATGTTGCTCTTTAGGCACATACATATTTTAATCTAGTAACATCGACTTGTAGTCATAATATTTTATCATAAGGTACAATGTAAGCCATATATTTTTAAGTTACCACCTTCATTGGTGTGCTAGTTACAACTACTTTGTGGAATGTAAGTATTCGCCACATAATTTTCTCATTAACAGTCACAATTTTAACCTTTTTGCCTTAATCTAACGTGGAAATACTTCATTCCAGGCACTGAAAATGTTCTGTTCAGAACGAAAACGTTTTGCAATCCATGTGGATGACTTTTAGAAGTTTTAAATAAACTATTTTATACCAAAATACAATTTGAAGTTTTTACTTCTGTATAGGTTTTTAAACTATGGTATACAGCCAACTATTGGGATTTTTCCATTGATTTTATTTTAGTAAAATATGTTACCTATCAATTGGTGCTAAATATACTCGCAAATTAGGCTTTTGGAATGTGTATGCAAATTACTATACAGGTCTAGTGTAAAATGTGTTGCCTATCGACCGGCGCCAAAAATTACCCACAATTCTACCTTTCGGATGCGTAATTTTTACCAATCGACGTCGCATTACCAATTATCAAAGCGTTCTGAAAAATAAAAGAATGGATGGATGTAAGCATACAGACTTCAGTCACAATTAGGTTACTATAAAAATTCACCTTTAAAATATACATATTATGTTATATCCCATCGCTACTTCTAAATAGCGAGATAAGATAGGGAAAAGGATCCAATATCACTAAGATCGTTACATCCAGGTCTATCTTAAAAATGTAAAAATGAAAGCTAAAATTTGTAAACAAGAGAGTTAAAAAAACTTGTAAACAAAATTGTAAGTGTGTTGGCATATATTTTAGCAGGGATTTTCATGTAACAGTACCGTAGTAGCACCTGAAAATCTTGACGGTATACATTGCAAAGCAATATCAGAAGGAACAGGTGGTATGATATAAGATTATCAGCAAGTTAAGGGTACTATGGTGACGATTGTGATGACAATAGTAGAGGTGATTGCAATAGAATAGGGATTCATAAATGATTATCCACGCTAGTAGTGACGTTAATCACCTTGACGGTATACATTGCAAGGCAGCAATATCAGAAGGAACAGGTGGTGTGATATAAGATTATCATCAAATCAAGGGTACTATGGTGACGATTACGATAAAAATATAGTCCAGAGAAATAAGGTTTTTGTCAGGACACTTGACCAGCCAGGTTGGAAATGGATTTTTTGGGCAGTATATATACCTAATACATTATAAATACAAAAATGCCCGTCACAGTTCGGACGAGAATTTTTAGTTATTAACAAATCGATGCCTCAGAAGCTAATCGGTGTAAGTCAATTAGTGTTTAAAATGAGATACTAAGATGTTTCTGAAAGTACGGTGGAACCCCGATAAGTCGGCCTCCGATAACCCGGAAGTCCAGCTAACCCGGACCGATTTTCATCAGACAAAACAAACATTTTTTCACTTTGACTGTGTTCTTTATCAAGAAATAAACAATACTGGATACAACTGTACGTAATTAGTGGAGTCAATGAAGGTTTTCACCTCCGATTTCGTTGAACCTCCATCGATTTTCATGAAAATTGGTAAGTATGTAGAGGATACCTCAAGAAACAAAGGTGACATGGTGCCAACTTGCGCTTTTACCCTGGGGTGGGATGCCACCCCTTCTCGGGGGTGGAAATTATTTTATTAAAAATAATACCACTAATCGATAGAGGGACAAATTATAAGCAAAATTTGTTATATAAAGTTATTTCAATAAATCAATAGTTTTTGAGTTATTAAAGATCAAAAGTTTTGATTTTTCCTGAAAAAAATCCATGTTTTAAAGCAGTTTCTCATAAATAACTCAAAAACCATAAGTTTCTTCAAAAAAGTTGTTATTACCAAAATCGAAGGTAATATAAAGATAAATAAGCTCCTTATTCGAAAAATCCTTTATTACATATACAAAGTGAGTTATATACAATTGAATGTATATTTTTTTCCGCGAGTACTCAAATCTTAGTATTCAAGCTTAAATTACAGGAAAACGATGCACTTTGTTAAATATAGATATTAAACATTTTAATAAAGTACTTAAAGGTAACTATCAAAAAGCTATATAAGAAGTCGATAGCATCAAAATTAAGCAAGTTATGATAGAAATAAGAGGACCCTTTCAGATTTTTTAGGGAAGAATGAAAAATGAAACATACGTCATTTCCACAAAAATTAAAATTTATAGTAACCCATTTAAAACTTTATTTATTTTAACATGAGTAATAACTTCAACAATTTTGACCGGTTTGGAATGCATATTTTTGAAAAAAAATACTATTAAAAAAATTAGAATTTTTCAAATTTTCGTGAATTTCATTTTCTTTTGATAATAACTCCAAAAATACACGATATACTTAAAAATTGGTAGAGGACAAAATTTTAGTTTTAACTTTATTTAAGCCTTTTCTTTTTTAATATTTTTTACGACAAAAAATAACCGAGATAGAAACATTTAAAACCTAAATTTTACTGCGAGAACCATGTAACCGGGGCCCTTTCACCTTGTATTAAAAAAAAATAAAGGATTTAGAAAATTATGTTTAATACAGTGTTATAGAACTTTTACTTAGCTTTGTAATGGTTTTTGGATAAATCTCATATTTCAAAATTTAACGGAGTTATTTTAAAAAAACCAATAACATTTTATTTGAAAAAATTTTATAGCGGAGATTTTGTATGTATACAGGTTGTGGGAAGTCCAATTAGTCGTTTGTTGTAGGAGATACGAAAAAGGTTTATTTAGGTGAGATTGGGGCATAGATAATATCAGAATTTAAATACATTTCCAAATATACAAGGCCACCCATATTGACAGGGTGAAACAAAATTATCTTTTGTTTAATGGAACACCCTGTATATTTTTACATTTTTGGATTCTCCTCTATGTTTTATTTCTTAAAATATCAGGTTTTGTGATGTTATACGAAGTAGTTTAAAAGATAATTACGTTTTTATTTTCAAATTTCATAGCAATATTCACCCCCTGTATAATTGTAGTGATTTGACATCAGAAAATCAATTTATGTTCAAGTGACTTTTAATATAATCTATTATTGTCAAAAATTATTAATCTAGCAAAACGTTTAATTTTAGCTAATACAGGGTTGGTCGAAACTGAATGAGTGTTTTCTCAAAGTTTGAGAGTATGAGTTTTCTCATACGAAGCAGCCTGTAATGCCTGTAATGAGCATTGTAATGAAATGCTATTGTATGGCACTTTATTGTTTCCCACCCTGCCAGTGAGAACTGAATTTATTTTTGAAATCCCTAACTTTATGTCTTATTTTAAATATTGCAAACGATTAAAAAACAATCAAATTAAATTGAAATGAATAACCAGTGTATATCTTCCACTTTTACTTCATATTTAACGTAGCCTGTACCATAACATTGCACAGATTATTATCCCTGTATAGCAACGATATACCATGAATGTGAATTCATACTTGAGAAATGTCCTATATCCAGTCTCACAAAAAAAGGGATTCCTCAAACATAATATATATGCAGACAAAATCAGCCAAAGTGATTTGCGATATCTAATTAAAGGCCCTACCAAGTTGGTTTTGTTGAATATAGCATGGAAGCACGACGATACTTTAGTGATAAGCGTATTTTTCGTAGTAGCTATAGTATGTTTTTTTATATTATGTATTATCTATATTAAATTAGTTTTAGTATGTTTCGTTTATCTAAAAAAATGTAAAACAAACAAAAATTCTATTTTTCTTGTAGTTGTTATTTCGTATAGATATTGTTTTATATTGTAGCAAATTGAATTTAGTTTTAGTATTTTCTGTTTGTTTGTAGAATTATATTTAATTAGATTTACTTTAATTACTAAAATAAATAAATTTTCAATTATATTTTATGTATTTGTGGAAAAGGAAACCTAGCATTAGCGGCCACATTTCTATAACGGCCAATTGTTTTCTATTTTTAGTGGTCTACTTGGTAACTACTTACCAATTTTCATGAAAATTGATGGAGGTTCAACGAAATCCGGGGTGAAAACCTTCAGTGAATGCCTTTTTGGAAATATAAAAGATTAATTTTTTTCGTGATTGTCGATTTGCTAATTTTCTGATTTTTGGTTGCTATAAGGTTTAAAAAAATTAATAAAAATTATAAATCATGCACATAAATGTAAAAAAATATTTATTTTACTTAATTAAACGAGATTGCTTGAGCCAGAATGCTGAAATCTGCATTTTTATCATTAAATAAAAGGTGGATTTCACCCCTAAAATGCAGAAGGCGCAACTTGGTGCCATATCACTTTTGTTTTTTGAAGTATCCTCTAACTAATCCACAATTTTCATGAAAATCGATGAAGGTTTAAAGAAATCGTGGGTGAAAACATTCAGTGACTACACTTTCAGAAATATAGAAGAATAAGGTTTTCGTGATTTTCGACTTGTTAATTTTCGGATCTTTGGTTTAGGTTTGGCTATAAGGTTTGAAAAATTAAAAAAAAAATGTAATTCATGCACATAAATATAAAAAAAATATTTATTTTTCTTAATTAAACGAGATTACTTCATACTGCATTTTTTACAATTTAAAAAGTAGGGGTGTATTACACCCCTAAAATGCAAAAGCGCAAGTTGATGCTATATATATTTTATTGCTTGGGGTATCCTCTAACTACTTACCGATTTTCATGAAAATCGATGAAGGTTCAACAAAATAGGAAGTGAAAACTTACAGTGACTGCACTTTCAGAAATCTAAAAAATAATTTTTAAAAAGTGGTGTATTTCACCCCTAAAATGCAAAAAAGCGCAAGTTGGCACTATGTCACCTTTGTTTCTTGAGGTATCCTTTAACCACTCACCAATTTTTATGAAAATCGATGGAGGTTCAACGAAATCTGAGGTAATAACTCATATCCACCTTCATTGACTCCACTAAATATAGATGTAACTACTGTGCATACGTATTTCATGTTTTTGCAATTATAATTGATTTTATCTGTAAATATACCGTATTTTATTAATTTTTACCATATTCTCGGGCTAACCCGGATTTTCGATAACCTGGATATTTAATCCGGCTTATCGAAGTTTGACTGTAGTTGCAGAAATATAAGTGGTTATTAAAAACAAATAAACCGTCTTTATTTATCATAATATGGGTAATATATTCATAAATACAAACAAGTAAATTATAATATTATTATATAATATAATACGTGTTACATCACATAATTCATTTTTAGGGAGAAGGTGACTTACACCGTTTGACTTCTGAAGCATTCAAATAAGGGTCAAAAATGGCCAGTCTTTTCGTTTAAATGGCTACGGGTAAAAATAGGATAATTAAATATTTATCTTAGTTAGAGAATTCATCTTTTAGTAGATGAGCAAAGGTTTAAAATGGCAGTTTTTGAATTTTGGTCCGAACATCTGTTGCTTCGCTAATTGCAAAATAAAACCAAAATTTCTAAAATAGAAAATTTGCTATAACTTTTGCAAAAATGAACTTAAGACTTTGATATTGAATGAAATGTTGAGTCAACCAGTACGTATAATACAAAAAAAAATTCAAGACAATTCGTCAATTAGTTTAAATTTTATTCAATTTGTTTATCCCAAAGAGCTTCTTTTGCAATGATATTGTTCAGAAAATAATAATGATACAACAATTATGTGGAAACCACATGAAAGAAGAATACTTATGTTTTTAAAGTATTTAAAAAAAATCAATTAAAAAAGTCATTTTTGTCATTCCGAAAAGATTTTACAAATAGAGAAAAGTCATTTTTACATTCCTACAGTATAGTCATTTTTGGCTTATAAACAATTTGAATAGCTTTGTTTTTATTAACTGTAGATATAATCTACTTTGGGATTTCAAATGATGGTATTGTTACACGAATTAAAAAAAAAACTTTTCGTCTAGGCTAATTATGGTCAAAGTTAGCCACTTTTATATTTAATTCACAGTTACTTCTATATACATAAAATTCTCCTGTAAGAGTGTTAGTTACCATACTTCTCCAAAACGGCTTGACCGATTTTTATAAAATTTTATACGTACATCCTGTGGGATTGAGAATAGATTTTAATCTATTTTTATACCCACAAGTTATAAAGGTGGTTGCACCCTGACATTTTTTTTTATTTTTTTGGGCAAAATTATCTACTTTATTTTTATATGATGTAGAATTCTTAAATACATGCAACCCTTAATTTTCACTCTTCTATCACCAACCCTTATTGTTTAATAGCCATCTATATATTTACATCTATACAATGCTCCTGTCACTGTGTTTGTTGCCATACTCCTCCGAGACCGCTTGACCAATTTTTGTGAAATTATACAGTGTGTCCACGGTTGGGGTACCCAAGATGGAAAACTTTTTTATTTTCGATTTTAGCGAAAAATGTCATTCTTGATAAAAATATTTGCTTGTTCTAAAACCCCATAAGACGAAATAAAATTGAAGTTTTTCAAATCCTGCTTAATTTTGTAGCCAATTTTATGTAAATCCCTGTAAATTTTTGCACTAAGTACAAAATTGTAACAATAATCTAGTGTTGCCTAGACACAATGTAGCTTAGTAACTGTCAACTCTGATAAATAATTTGCGAACTGTCATTTTTTTTTTCGACAATGTTAAGCGTCCAATAAAGAGTTTATCTTGTGATAAATTTCATTATTAAAATTATTGGATTATTAATTATTTAATTATCAGATAATTGGATGGATCGAGGAGAACGACAAAGTCTGGCTTCATAATCCACAGAAGAGAAAGGGTTGTTCTCATAAGTTATTATTGTTACAATTTCGAACTTAGTGCAAAAATTTATAGGGATTTACATAAAATTGGCTACAAAATTAAGCAGGATTTGCAAAACTTGAATTTTATTTCGTTTTATGGGGTTTTAGAATAAGCAAAACTTTATACCAAGAATGACATTTTTCGCTAAAATTTAAAATAAAAAAAAGTTTTTCCTCTTGGGCACCCCATCCGTGGACACACTGTATATGTATATTAGGTAGGTCTAAGAATCGGTCGACACCTATTTTTCATATCCCTGAGTAATAAGGGGCGTTCCCCCTAACATTTTGTAATATTTGGTGGGGATATGTGTACATAACGTACTCGACAAGGCTACAAGTACATACATATTAAAAAAATTATGATCAAAATCCATCAAAAAGATCCGGAGATATTAATCGCAGCATATGTTTGAAGAATCAATTTCATTTTTTGAGCGCACGGGTTTTAATAGTTCCCCTCCACCGACCACGAATAGATTTCGGTTAGGACGTCATTTTTAAAAGTTTATTAACCACTCTGTTGAAGTACAAAGTTTACTCAAACTTTTACACATAAACTATTTACCTTAAACTTCAAAACGGCGCTAGTTAGGTTGCTTAATTGTTATAAACAAAATAGCTGTGAATTAAATAAAAAAGTGGCTAACTTTCACCGTAATTAACCTAGGCAAAATTTTTTTTTTGAAAGTTCGTGTAAAAATACCAGCTTTTCAATTCGCAAAGTAGTTTTAGTCTACAGTCAATATTAACAAAGTTATTCAAATTGTTTATAAGCCAAAAATGATTCTACTTTAGTAAAATGTTTTCGGAGTGATAAGAATGGCTTTTTAACGGTTTTTTAAATACTTTGAAAATATAACTATTCTTCTTTCATGCGGTTTTCACAGAATTGCTATATCGTTATTATTTTTTGAACAATAACATTAAAAAAAAAAGCTTTTTCAGATAAACAATTTGAATAAAATTTAAACTAATTGACGAACCGTCTTAAAATTTTTTGTGCATTATACGAACTGTTTGACTTAACTTTTCATGCAATATGATAGTTTTAAGGTCATTTTCGCAAAAGTTATAGCAAATTTTTTATTTTAGAAATTTTAGTTTTATTTTGCAATTTATGAAGAACCAAGTGATCAAATCAATATTCACAAACTGACATTTTAAACCTTTGATCATCTTCTAAAAGAAGAATAGATACAGTAAAATCTCGATATAACGGACTAATTGAGGGGACGGGATGTCCGTTCGAAAGTCCGTTGTATGAAAATAGGTTAAAAATCAATAAAAAAATTTTTTGAAATTATGTAGGTAGTGTATTTAGATACAGTGTACATATCTGTAAGTTAGAAAAGGAATACAGTTTTGTTCGCTACTTTTTTACTTTTCTACTTCATCTAAAAACTTTCTGCAATATACCTACTCATTTAGTTGACAAAATTATTCACTGATTCATGGGTTGAATAAGCGATGTATTTTTTGGCAAAACATACAATTAAAGTTGCTATCTTTTGACTTTAGAATAGTTTCAGGGGGATTAGCAGGAGCTTTCTAGCAGGAGTCTAAAATCAATAAACATTTCACCTCCTTTGGCGGTATTACCAGTTTCTTCTCTTGAAATTTTCGCACTGCAGGTATAATTCCTTTAAATACCAATTTTTGAACATATCTCTGGCGAACCATGCCCTATTAGAGCTATAATATGAAACGGGCAGATGATGCCTTTTGATGAGTATATCTTTGACAACACTAGATTTACCAGATTCACCAATAATTATAGTAGTCAATCCATGCGATCCATCGACGTTCGCACAAAGCAGTGCCGAGATCCTGTCCTTGTTGTTTTTCCTTCTAGAATTCGATTTTTCATTTTTTTTTTCGTTCCAATTTTTTTACATTTGATCTGATTTTTTGTCCGTTATATCCGAAGTCCGTTAAATAGAGGTCCGTTCTATCGAGGTTTTACTGTACTTTAATAAGATATTTAATTACTAGAGAGCGGAATATATGCAAAGTGCATATAGATGCATATATTGCATATTTTCAGACAACAAACACAACATTGCATATTTAAGCTAAACACGATTTATTTTGCATATTTTAAAAATAAATTATATAAAAGTTTAAAATTTTCCTCTCTTAGTTGGAATTTTATAACTTAGATATGAACGAGCTCGTTATTTATCTATCTATCGCTCATCTGGACTTTCCCATTACTATCTACCTGAATTTAACAATTATGGGTGTTCCCAGAAAAATATTATTTTATTAGCGTAGCAAATCGTAGGTACCTACCTGCTTTTAAGGGTCTAATAATTATTTTGTCAGTTTCCGGCCAACATTTGTTTAAAGTAAACGTTGTATCGTATTTAGTGTTTTTGAAGTGATTGGTATATATTAAATTTAAATTTGTCTACCATTCAAAAAAGTGCTTGGATAAAGTGTTTTCCCGACTTAAAGCTGAGTGGAGACAAAGTATTTTGCAAGGCCTGTTCCAAAATCGTAAGTTACATTCATTTTCACATTTCATTTTTTAAATGAGCAACTGACAAACAAAAGCATCATGTCCCACAAAAGAAATTTTTCTGGAAAGAGTGTTTTTATTCGACAAATTCGCTTTTACTTCTATAAAGACGGACATAGAGAGAAGCATCAAAATACAAAAATCCATCAAATTGTAGACAATTCCGCTTTTGTTCTTTAGCTTAAGTAACGTACTTTGTTCTTTAAGTAACGTACAAATTGCTAAAGAACTTATGTTCATAAAAGTTAATTTTAGTTTTTTACCAGATCTAATAAAGTCATTAGAAGAAAGGAATTTACAATTAAGTAATTCGATTAATCTTGTTAACACTTTTTCTGCTCATTGTCAAAAAATTCCCGGAAATACAGGGATTACAATTAGAAATAAATTAAAAAATGTTTTAGAAAAAAATGAGGGCTTCGATTGTTTGAGGAAAGTTGTACGTATTTTTGAAGGCAACTTTTCTGAAGATCTTACGACTTAATATATTTTTTTATTTTTGAGTATTTTTAATATGCATTTGCATATTTAGACGAATTTAGAAAAAATACCTGCATATTTGTAGTAAAAGTAATGCATGTATATGCGCATATTTTGATAATGTTGTGTTGCATATATTCCGCTCTCTATTAATTACCCTATTTTTACCTGTAGCGATTTCAACGAAAAAACTGCCATTTTTGACCCGTATTTGTTAACAAACAACAACAATTCGCCTCCGAACTGTGACGCCACTTTTGTATTTATAATATATTAAGAATGTAGTACCCAAAAAACCCATTTGCAATCTCTCTGCTCAAGTATCCCGAATATGGTATATTTTTTCCTTAATTACCTGACGTAATAGTAGAGGTTTTTACAGTTTAATGGGGATTCATAAATGATTATCCACGCTAGTAGTGAAGTATTTTATTGAACCATACAATCTTATATATATTATTATACAACTGGTTAAATGCCTATAACATTTTGTTTTCATTTAATAATATACTTTAATCCTGACTATTTTATAAAACAATAATAACAAATGTTAATATTTCCTCTTTACTAATTTTACATAAAAAGTTGTAAGAAATCTGATTAGTATTTTACTCTGATTTAGAAATGATCTCTATACAAAACTGTTGTTATCGGACTATAGTATACCCTGTCTATTATAAATTTTAACTGAGTATTATGTTTAAATATCAATACAATACTTCTTGAACAATACAAAAATCACTCAAAATAATCTTAAGTTATATCTAGTCCACTTACTCACGGTTTTGCTCCGGATTTTAAATAACCGCTTGGATTAACATGAAATTTTACCGATGTGTGCTTTTTCCCTGGGGGTGAGTAGCATCCCTTTTCGGGGGTGAAAAACATAATATGTTCAAAATAAGTCCAGAAGTAAATAAACTTACTAATTCTAAGTGACTTTTGCTCTATAAAGTTTATTTACTATAAGTCAATACTTTTTGAGCATAATAATATCGTATGGCATTTTTGCCGGGGAGATCTTTTTGGGTAGATTCCGGCGCAACTTATATCTTTAACCCTTTTGAAGTAGCTAGGGGTCGTTGCTTATTTTAGCCCAGGGGGACCGACGGCTTAACGTACCCTACGGTGAACGGCTGGTATCATTTTTAGAAATAAAAATGTCGTTATTGGTGTCGAGATTCGAACTTGTGCGCTGTGGCTTATGAAGCCAGTATCTTGCGGCTGAGCTACATTCGTCCCCTTTTCGAGTTATCTGCTAGTGAATATAAATATGTTCATTTTTCAACAAAAAAAAACACGTTTTTAGAGACGGTTTTTCGCAAATAACTCAAAAAAGTTTTGTCTCGAAAAAATAGTCTTGGAAAAAATATAGCTTACAAAAAACTGAAAAAAATGGTGTATGTATGACCATGACGTCTGTGCACCCAGTAGAAGCAGAGTTGTAGCTATTGAAAAGTAGATTATTATTCGTCAAATTCCCAATTGAATGTTCAACGTGATATAACAAAAAATGAAAAATGGACATATTCACTCACAAATATCTCGAAAAGTATTGACTTAGTGAAAAAACTCTATAGATAAAATGTTGCTTAGGCAGCTTGTCCACTCCTGGATTTAGTTTCATCGTACCTATGTTTTTTCACCTCCGAGAAGGGATGGTACTCACTCCCAGGGCAAAAGCACACCTCGGCACAATATCATGTTTTTTTGACATGTTAGCTATGTGTACTATGCCCAACAAGCCAATCCAAGCGGTTCTTTAAAACACGGAGGTTTTGCAATATTTTACCGTGTGTGAATGGACTAATCTTGATATAACTTATTTCTAACCGTAAGTTGATTTCCTATAGTTAATATTAACCTAAAATACTTTCTGAATCATTTATTTGTAATGTCGGGACAAATTTGTCTAAGATTATTTATGTTCCTTATAGTTTTTAGTTCCCTTGTACCGTTAAACATAAAAGAAACATCACAGTTGCTTAAGGGGTGTGAATCTACAGATTTAGGACTTAGAGGGTTACTAGCTGGAGATACCACACCACTGTCTTCAGAGTTTGTAGGAGAGATGTTATTGTTGACGAATGGAAACTCTACAGGATTATTTTCACGTAAATCTTCATTTTTGAACTCTTGAACTGTTATATCTATTTTAGTATTACTTAAAATATTGTTTTGAGCGTTTAGTTTCTGTTGGAGTATATTGTGATGAGAACCTGAAAAGAATTTGGATATCCTTTCAGCTGAATTACTAGGGGTGGTTGTCAGATTGGGATTAGCTTCTTTTCTTTTACTTAGACTACTAGTTCTAGATCTAGTTTGGTCGGGCTTGTTATTAACATTGGTTGGTAAATTAATTAAACCCATACTTTGTGATTTAGTCATTATTTTTTCCGGAGACCTCTGGAACATTCTTAAAAGGTTGTTTTGATGAGGTTTTACTTCATGTTTTATTCGTTCTGTAAATGATAATTGTGATAATATTCTTTGTACATCATCAGGAATTTCAAGGTCTAATTTTTGTTCAATTAAAGATTGAACAAAATTTCCTAAAGATCCTATAGTTACATCAAGAGCCCTGTTTTGCATCTCTAATTTGTTTATTTGTGACTGTTGTAAAACCCTAGTTTTCTCCAATCTTTGAACATTAGACAGACTCAACTCCAATTGTTGCATTAGTGCCTTATTTTGTTCAGTCAAAATCTTAGTATGAGCTTCTAATTTTTGAAACGCTTCAACTTGTGGTTGGACTAAAGTTAGTTCCTCCTGTAAAACTTGGTACTCTACTTTATACTCATTTAGTTGTTTGGTAAAAGAACTGGCATATACTTCTTTCATAATTTTGTCTAAAGTAATTTTATCTATATTAGGAAGCTGTTCTTTAAGGTAATTCATGATCTCTTCGAAGCTATCACATTGAAGTAATTTTTCTTTGTGGAAGATTAAAAGAGCTAACGCTACGCGGAAGATAACTTCAGGTCCTTCCAGGAATATAAGATCTGAAAAATAAAACCAGTTTAAAACATCGATCGGTTTTTTACATGCTTCTAATTTGTTAATGCTATTTTTACATCTTTGTAATAGTAATAATTAAAATCTTTATCATAAATATCGTAAATCATAAATCATATATATATATATATATATATATATATATATATATATATATATATATATATATATATATATATATATAATTTAAATTGAGTCAGCTATTATTAAACCAAGTTTTCTTTTTTTTCTATTATATATATATATATATATATATATATATATATATATATATATATATATATATACAGGGTGAGTTTTTAGTGCGGGATCGGTCGATAATTCCATTACGGTATAGAATATCGAAAAAAGTTATTTAGAAAAAATGTAGGCAATGATATTCTCCACGCTTGGAAAATATGTCCATTTCTACAGGGTGATCAATAACAGCGTGGTATATCAAACATATATTTTTTTAAATGGGACACCCTATATATTTTTTCATGCTTATATTTCCCTTATAATTCTTGTTCATATAATATAGGGTTTTGCATTATTATACAGAGTATTTAACAAGTTATGACCATTTTTATTTCGAAATCCCTATGAGATTAACACCCTGTATATAAAGAAGTAATTCAAAGACAATAATTTGTTTTATGTAGTAAGGTAAACAATATACTGTAGTTTTTAAATTAAGTCCAATTGAAATCATTGACGAATGTTTGTATACAGGGTGAACTACAAAACCAAATTACGATTTTCTCTATTTTTTTAAATGGATCACCCTATATTTTATTTTTCAAAAATATTGTATTTATTATACTCTTTCATTTTTATATAGCATTCCCTATATCTAAACTTATTACTTTCGGAGATATTTTTAATTGTCTTCAACTTTCGGGAATACATTCAATTTTTCTAGTAGAAATAAGTTGGTATTGAATGATAATTTAACAAAATTATTTTTATTCAATAAATAACTAACACAAAATATAAACCATAGCAATATGCAATAAATGTATCAATAAATGTGATATTAAGGAATTATCATATTTCCCTAATATACAAGAATCATACAATTCCTACAAAAAAAATAGGTATCTTGTGTATAATAAAATTACAAGCTTATTTTTATTTAATAAACAACTCACGCAAAACATAAATCAAAACAATATACAACTAATTTAATAGTTTTTAGATTATTATATCAAAAGCATTCTAAGCCAAGAAGTTTTTAGTAACACATTCCTAATTGCAGATTGTGACCCGCAGTTATTAATAATATAATTTTCATATTAAATTTCATTAATATGCATCAAGAAATCCCTACTTTGTTAACACTCAAACTAGGTGATCTATAAATGTTTAAGGTGATATTGTTAGAGATTATGTGATTGGTCCACATTTTTTGACGGTTGAGGTTTTATACGACGGTGCTCCAGTTCTTCCAAAATTGATTTTTTTCAAGTGGGGCTATATAAAAAACCTTGTATACCAGAAGCATCCAACAACGCTTGATAATATGAAAAATAGAATAAAAGAAGCTTTTAATAATATTGACTTACAAAAATGTTAGAAATGAGGCTCGGTCATTTGAATATCGGTTACAAAATTGCATAGACGTTGAAAGTGGTCATTTTCAACATTAACTTTAGACTTATATCCTTAACATCACATTAGTTGGTACATTCATTAAATTTTGTTATGGTTTATTATTTTTTTGTTAGCTATTTATTGAATGAAAATATTTGTTATATTATTACATAATACTTAATTGTTAAGTTATTTATATTTTTAAGAATTGAATGTATTCCCGGCAAATGAAGAAAACTAAAAATATCTCAGAAACTAATAAGTTTAGGTATAGGAGAAGCTATATAAAAATGAAAGAGTATTATAAATACAATATTTAAAAAAAAATAAAATATAGGGTGATCTATTAAAAAAAATTGAGAAAATCGTAATTTTGTTTTGTAGTTTAAAAGTGCTTATAAAAATTAATGTTCTACTAAAAAATTCTTGGCTTAGAATGCTGTTGATATACCAATCTAAAAACTGTTACATCAGTTGTATATTGTTTTGATTTATGTTTCATGTAAGTTATTTATTCAATAAAAATATTCTTGTTATATTATTATATACAATAAAAAGTTTTTTTTGTAGGAATTTTACGATTCTTTTAAATTAGGGAAATATGATAATTTCTTAATATCACATTTATTGGTATATTCACTGCATATTGCTATGGTTTATATTTTGTGTTAGTTATTTATCTAATAAAAATACTTTTGTTTAATTATCACTCAATACTAACTTATTTCTACAAGAAAAATTGAATGTATTCCCGAAATTTGAAGAAAACTAAAAATATCTCGGAAAGAAATCAGTTTAGATATAGGGAATGCTATATAAAAATGAAAGAGTAAATTAAATACAATAATGTTGAAAAATAAAATATAGGGTGATCCATTTAAAAAAATAGAGAAAATCGTAATTTGGTTTTGTAGTTCACCCTGTATACAAATATTCGTCAATGATGTGAATTGGACTTAATTTAAAAACTACAGTCTATTGTTTATCTTATTACATAAAACAAATTATTGTCTACGAATTACTTCTTTGTATACAGGGTATTAATCTCATAGTGATTTCGAAATAAAAATGGTCATAACTTATTAAATACTCTGTATAGTAATGCAAAACCATATATTATATGAACAAGAATTATGAGGGGAATATAAATATGAAAAAATATATAGGGTGTCCCATTTAAAAAATTATATGTTTGATATACCACGCAGTTACTGATCACCCTGTAGAAATGGATATATTTTCCAAGCGTGGAGAATATCATTGCCTACATTTTCTTTAAATAACTTTTCTCGATATTTTATACCATAATGGAGTTATCGACCGATCCCGCACTAAAAACTCACCCTGTATATATATATATATATATATATATATATATATATATATATATATATATATATATATATATATATATATATATGCGTACATTCTGGGTTCGGCAGAGAGCGCTGCCTAACGCTAAGATGTAAATACCAAATAAATAAAAATTTAAATAAATGGTAAAAAACAGCACACATCGTTTCTATCCTGGTTACGAGTTGGTGTTCAATAGGATGATACAGCGCTGTTTCGGACTCTCGTCACTCATCAGCCATCCGAGGAGAACACGAATTCGTAACCAGAATAGACTCGACGTGTCAGAGTAAATTCACAATTTCAGTGAGGCAGTACAAGAGCGCCATCTACTCTGATGGCAGTGCCGCAGGTCATCTCAAAAAGAGAAGATTCCTGCTATCTCTTGTACCGTATAGAACGATGCGTACATTCTGGGTTCGGCAGAGAGCGCTGCCTAACGCTAAGATGTAAATACCAAATAAATAAAAATTTAAATAAATGGTAAAAAACAGCACACATCGTTTCTATCCTGGTTACGAGTTGGTGTTCAATAGGATGATACAGCGCTGTTTCGGACTCTCGTCACTCATCAGCCATCCGAGGAGAACACGAATTCGTAACCAGAATAGACTCGACGTGTCAGGGTAAATTCACAATTTCAGTGAGGCAGTACAAGAGCGCCATCTACTCTGATGGCAGTGCCGCAGGTCATCTCAAAAAGAGAAGATTCCTGCTATCTCTTGTACCGTATAGAACGATGCGTACATTCTGGGTTCGGCAGAGAGCGCTGCCTAACGCTAAGATGTAAATACCAAATAAATAAAAATTTAAATAAATGGTAAAAAAAAACAGCACACATCGTTTCTATCCTGGTTACGAGTTGGTGTTCAATAAGGATAGAAACCGTGTTCAATAAGGATAGAATTCGTAACCAGGATAGAAACGATGTGTGCTGTTTTTTACCATTTATTTAAATTTTTATTTATTTGGTATTTACATATATATATATATATATATATATATATATATATATATATATATATATATATATATATATATCTTTATCATAAATATCTTTACAGGCCCCCGTAACCGGGCGTGCAACGCGTACGGCGCACGCGGGCGTAACCCCAAAGGGGCAACAAACTTAAGGTTTGGTAAATAAGAAATATTTATTTTAAATCAGATAATCAATTTTTATATACAATTTTAATTATTTCATGAACAGCTAGAGAAATCTCAAAAATCAAATATTGTGTTATTACTGAAAAAATATTATTCCCATCCTGAAATTTTGAACTTACTCCGTGAAAACTAGTAATTTTTTTCTTTGAAGTAGATTGAATTACGCTTGGCATACCATCCAATCGATTTTATGTTGTGAACGAAAGCGACACCCAAAATAGTCAAATAAACATCAAATCACACTCCTTGACGAGTAGAAACATAAATTAACACCCATAAAACGCAACTTAGCAGTTTCACTCCCACAAAAACACTACTTGCTGGATCAAGCAGTTTTACTCGTATAATCTTTAAAAAGTGAATCTTTTATACTCGAATTTATGATAATTACCCTTAAGTAAACAAATACTCGATGAATTATGATTATGTATTTGACTTAAGTATCTTTTCCCTTCTCGTCTATGCGTTTATTAGCCACAAACGTTATTCACTGTTACTGCTGAACGGGTGGTTTTCTGCAGTGAAAGGTTTAAAATCTTATTTTATATTGGTGTTAATAATGCAATATCCGTTGGGTTTGTTCTTCCCTGATTTTAAACTTTTGTTTTCGTGTAAAAAATATTGGACAATCTTTTTTATTTGTTGTTAGTTTAAGTGGTGTGGAAATTAAATTAATTGTAAAAATGGTAAGTATCATAACCATTGCATAGAATAATAATAATCTATTTTAAATAGTTATAATCGGGTTTCCTCTAATAAAATCCACAATTGACAATTTATTTTGAAAAAAAAAGAAAATATTTATTAAGACATTGTGTCTGCGTAACTTGGAACCATATGAGAAACTTTTTTATTATTAATTTTAAGGAAAAAATTTATTCATAAAAAGCTTTGCATAGTCTAAAAATTAAAATGCAACTAAATATAAAATTATTGTGTCAATATCGAAAATTATTATTATGAAAAGTTGTTTGGAATTAATTAAAAACTATGTTTTAATATGCAATTACATCCCTTTATTTGAAATGTTTTTTCTCAAATTACAGATACCCAACGCCCTCTTCATTTATTACGAATAATGCGATAACCCTTTTATTGTTATTGATTAATTAATTAATAATAATAAAAGAGTTATCACATTATTTGTAATAACTGAAAAGGGCTAATTATTAATAATAAAAGACTTACCATATTATTATTATTTCTAATAAATGAAAAGGGCGTTGTTGAAAAGTATAATTAATGTACGATAAAAAGTTCTTTCTAAAAATCTTTTCTTGGTCTAAAATCTAAGATGCAACCATCAAATCCTATCGATTTTTTTCAATTTTATATGAGATATATGTAAATAAATATGAGTTTCGATCAAAAGTAAAGTGCCTTTCTAGATCACAATATATTTCAATTAGAAGGATGTAATTGCATATAGAAACATAGTTTTTAATGCTGAACAATTTTTCATAATACCTTTTCAATATTCTGAAAACTAAACGTACTTTGCTCTTGACCGAAATCCATATTTTTTGACGTACCTTATATAAGATTCATAAAATTTGATATTTGATGGTTGCATTCTGAGTTCTAGACAATGCACAACTTTTTATGGAGAATAACTTTTTCTCGTAAAATTAATAATAAAACAGTTTCCCATATGGTTCCTAGTTATATAGACACCCTGTATAAATTTGTTTGAAAACTTTGAAATGACAAAATATTATTGTTTATTTACTTAAATGAATATTTTTAATTTAATATGCAGGATGCTTCATTAATGTTGCAAAAACTTTAAGGGGAAAGGCGAAAAATGTTGCGTGTCAAAATTTTCAATGTGTTTTAAATGTATTCATTTTTTTCGAATCCTGAAAAAACTAGTAAGTATTTTTAAAAAATTTAAACGCAGAATGAAAGATAACGTTATTGCGGAGGGCCGACGCGACAGTCCCTTAAAATAAATAAAAAGTTTCTTTTGAATTAAATATTTGCAATTATTAAAAATCACACTAAATTTTCTGTTTTATTTTCACCCCTGTAACTTATTAAAATAAACATTATAGAAGTTTTCAGGGACTTTCGGTATAATGTGGTCTTTCATTCTGAGTTTAAATTTTCAAAAATATTTATTAGTTTTTTACATATAGTAGATTTAAAGGGCGCTAAAATATGTTCCGCACGCGGGCGCCAATCAGCTTTGCGGGGGCCCTGTATCTTTATATTAAAATCTTTATCATAAAAATCTTTATCATAAATGCGTAGAAATACCTTAAACATTTTGATAAGAATTTAAAAGCTAACTGAGAACTAACTAAGAGCTTGCTGAGTATCTAACAATTCAACATTTTGCATGTGTAAATAATATTAATGTAAATAAATTAAGTATATAAATATAACGTTCAAAATAAATAAGTTATATAAATATAACGTACAAAAATAACCACTATATATAGTTCTCATTTTTGACAGACCTCAAATAACCCATGCAATCATCAATTATTAAGCAGCGAGTATGAATACGAGTAACAACATGGCAATTAAATGCAAGTAGTATAGGTACATTATTTTTTCTACGATGATTCTCAACAAAAAAATATATATAAAGGGTACCCCCGTTAAGATAGGCAAAATGCCCTCACTCCCAGAATTCAATTTTATTAATTTTTTTACGTTCTAGGCGATTAAAAAATGAGATTATGCGGATTTTTAGCTCGCCACCCCCCTTACCCCTCCCCCCACAGTCAAAAACGTAGATTTTTAGTTTTATTTTTTTTTAGTTGGGTTGCAATTGATTTAAAAATTTCAAAAAATTCACACGTATAGTTGAAGCTTTTACACAACATGTCCATTTTTTATCCGTAGGTTGAGTGTACATAACCTCAAATTTTTTTTATATTTTTTTAAAGCTTGTAACTTTTTTCTGGAGACGGCTGCAGGTCCAATTTTTTTTGAAATTTGTGTATTTTATTAAAAACTATCCTTCTGATTTTTTTCAGATTTTTCTGTAAACTGCGCCATCTTGAAAAATCCGGAAAACTGTTTTTTTAGGGGGTTTTTGGGGATATTCTGCATTCTATAGACTTCAAAATAGATCAACTCAAGGTTTTTTTGATAGATTATGTATAATTTCAAATGACTGAGTATCTTATAATATTCAAAAATTGGGCGAAACACTTTTACACCCCCCAAAAACCATGTTGTTTTAAGTTTTGTAAGGGTTTTTGCGGGTCTAATCATATTTTTTGTAGTCGATACAGCCTGAAAAGTTTTTTTTATTTTTTTATGTTATACGTGATTAGAAAATTAAGACTCACCGCAATTTTAGCCCACCACCCCCTTCCCCCTCCCCCACATCCAAAAACGTCAATTTTTCGATTTTATTTTTTTTAAGTTGGTTTGCAATTAAATTATAAATTACAAAAAATTCACACGCACAGCTGAGGCTTTTACAAAACATCTATTTTTATGGACCCGAAGGTCAAGTGTACATAACCTCATTTTTTTTTTTTGTTTTTTTAATAGGTAAGTATAACTTTTTTTTTGGTGATGGCTGCATGTCTAATTTTTTTGTATTTTGTGTATTTTATCAACAACTATATTTCTGACTTTTTTTCAGATATTTCCGTAAGGTGCGCCATCTTCAAAAATCCGCAAAACTGGCTTTTTCGGTGGTTTTTAGGGATTTTCTCCATTTTATATGACATCACCTACTTCAAAATAGACTAACTTATGGTTTTTTATAGGTAACGTATAATTTTAAATAACTGAGTTTTTAGGGATATTCAAAAATTGTGCAAAACACCTCTAAACCCCCCAAAAACTATGTTTTTTCAAATTTTTTCAAGTTTTCTCAGCGGTTACTCATACAAGCCTGGATCCCGTGTATCAAAAGCAAGTTTATTAATAGCAAACTGAAAATTTGTTAATGGCTTAACGGTGTCTAGTCGGACAGTTTTTGATGTACGGGAACACTGGAACAGGGGAAGTTTTAACTGTTGAACAGGTTACAAGTTTCGAACGTCAGACTACGAAAGCGTCCCATCTATTTTGTTGGACAGAACTTTAAATTGATTGGTTAGCCTTTCATTAAACTCTCATGCAAAAATCAAACTGCTATTTACCACCAATATAAATCCTGTCATTTGACATGTTTTACGTGTCGTACTTATGAAAATGCCTAACATATTTGTCGGACAAAAATTTTTTCATATATTATATAAAGCTTACTATTGAATAAACTTAAAAACAACCTGCTAGTGTTTACAATCATAAACTTGCCAGGATAGCTCGTTCCACAATTAAAATTACGTTTCACAATTAAAACTTCCCCTGTTCCAGTGTTCCAATACCTACATCAAAGTTTGTCCAACTATACACCGTTAAACTATTAACAAATTTTCAGCTTGCTATTAATCAACTTTTTTGGCACATACGCGGGATCCAGGCCTAATATTTTTTGAGATGGATACAGCCTGAATATTTTTTTTATTTTTTTTTTCGTTTTATGTTTTTAAAAAATAAGCCCTAGCCCAATTTTAGCCCTCTACCCCCTCAACTTGCCCACTAAAACATAATTTTTTCGTGTTAATTTTTTTTCTCAGTATATCTGGTGCTCAGTGTGTCCTTAACTAAACTACGTTTAAGAAAATAATTTCAAATTTTTGCAATATTTTTATATAAAATAAAGATACCTATGTCATTTTCATATTTTTTTGGGTAGGATACAAAAAACAAAAATAAAACAGAATAATCAATTTAAAAAAAATACATTTTAATATATCATACTTCTTTGTTCATTAGTTTGTATTTAGTAGGTACCCTAATATTACCTTACATTATCCATATTCTAATTGCTCGCCACCGTTTGATAAATTATTCCCATTAGTTTCTTTTTGCACAAACTTACTCAAAACAGATCCTTATAACAAATCCACAAGTTGCCAAATAGTAACACGGTCGGAAAATAATTGTTTAAAACAATTTTTTAAACAAATTCAAAAAATCAATTTTTCACTTCGGACAAATTTGTTTTAGATTCTCTGGATCAATCGAAGCAAAAAAGGTCTGTTGTGATTTTTCTCTAAAATTGACTGTAGTCGAGTTATACGAGATTTAAAATTTGAAAAACGCGAAAATGACAATTTTTAAGGCTTAATAACTCGAATGAAAATTATTATTATAAAAGTCAGAAAGTGACCAAATCAAAGTTTAAAGCTCCGCACCCCTACATCAGTCTGGAGAAATTTTTGTCGTTATTTTTATTACTTAGCTATTATTTTTAATAATTAACTAAGCACGTATTGAGGCGGCCGTCAGCGAGAGAGATGTATTATACCATTCATTTGACATTTTAAAAAAATATCGATTGGAAGTCAAAAATACGTTTAAAAAAAAAATAAAAAGGAATTTTGAGGTCATATGTACACTCGACATACGGGTCCATAAATGTTTTGTAGACGCCTCATAAAATTTTTAAATTAATTGCAACTTAACTAAACAAAAAAAAAATAGAAAAATTGACGTTTTTGTGGGGGTAGGGGAAGGGGGTGTTGGGCTAAAAATGCGATGCGTCGTATTTTTTAATCACATATAACGTAAAGAAATGTAAAAAAAATATTACGGCTGTATCGATCTCAAAAAATAGTATTAAACTAGCAAAAACCCTTACCTAACTTGAAAAAATACAATTTTGGGGGGTTTAAAGGTGTGTTGCCCAATTTTTGAATATCCTAAAATACTCATTTATTTAAAATTATACATAATCTACCAACAAAACCTTCAGTTGACCTATTTGAAGTCTATAAAATGGAGAAAATCCCCAAAAATCTCCGTAAAAAACAGTTCTCCGGATTTTTCAAGATGGCGCAGTTGACGGAAAAATCTGAAAAAAATCAGAGAGATAGTTTTTGACAAAATACAGAAAGTTCAAAAAAATTGGACCTGCAGCCATCTCCAAAAAAAAGTTACAAGCTTTTGTAATTTTTGTAACTTTTTGTAATTTATAATTTAATTGCAAACCAACTTAAAAAAAATCGAAAAATTGACGTTTAGATGTGGGGAAGGGGTGGTGGGCTAAAATTTCGGTGAGTCTTAATTTTTTAATCACATATAACGTAAAAAAAAATAAAAAAAAATATTCAGGCTGTATCGACCTCAAAAAATATGATTAGACCCGCCAAAACCCTTACAAAACTTGAAAAACATGGTTTCTGGGGGGTTTAAAAGTGTTTCGCCCAATTTTTGAATATTATAAAATACTCAGTCATTTCAAATTATACATAATCAATCAACAAAACCTTGAGTTGATCTATTTTGAAGTCTATATAATGGAGAAAATCACCAAAAACCCCCTAAAAAAACAGTTTTCCGGATTTTTCAAGATGGCGCAGTTAACGGAAAAATCTGAAAAAAATCAGAGGGATAGTTTTTAATAAAATATACAAATTTCAAAAAAAAATTGGACCTGCAGCCATCTCCACAAAAAAGTATCTCCAGACAAATATGTTAGGCATTTTCATAAGTACGGCACGTAAAACATGTCAAATGACAGGATTTATATTGGTGGTAAATAGCAGTTTGATTTTTGCATGAGAGTTTAATGAAAGGCTAACCAATCAATTTAAAGTTCTGTCCAACAAAATAGATGGGACGCTTTCGTAGTCTGACGTTCGAAACTTGTAACCTGTTCAACAATTAAAACTTCCCCTGTTCCAATGTTCCCGTACATCAAAAAGTGTCCGACTAGACACCGTTAAGCTATTAACAAATTTTCAGTTTGCTAATAATAAACTTGCTTTTGATACACGGGATCCAGGCTTGTATGAGTAACCGCTGAGAAAACTTGAAAAAATTTGAAAAAACATAGTTTTTGGGGGGTTTAGAGGTGTTTTGCACAATTTTTGAATATCCCTAAAAACTCAGTTATTTAAAATTATACGTAACCTATAAAAAACCATAAGTTAGTCTATTTTGAAGTAGGTCATATAAAATGGAGAAAATCCCTAAAAACCACCGAAAAAGCCAGTTTTGCGGATTTTTGAAGATGGCGCACCTTACGGAAATATCTGAAAAAAGTCAGAAATATAGTTTTTGATAAAATACACAAAACACAAAAAAAATTAGACATGCAGCAATCACCAAAAAAAAAGTTATACGTACCTATTAAAAGAACAAAAAAAAATGAGGTTATGTACACTTGACCTTCGGGTCCATAAAAATAGATGTTTTGTAAAAGCTTCAGCTGTGCGTGTGAATTTTTTGTAATTTATAATTTAATTGCAAACCAACTTAAAAAAAATAAAATCGAAAAATTTACGTTTTTGGATGTGGGGGAGGGGGAAGTGGGTGGTGGGCTAAAATTGCGGTGAGTCTTAATTTTTTAATCACATATAACATAAAAAAAATAAAAAAAAATATTCAGGCTGTATCGACTACAAAAAATATGATTAGACCCGCAAAAACCCTTACAAAACTTTAAAAAACATGGTTTTTGGGGGGTGTAAAAGTGTTTCGCCCAATTTTTGAATATTATAAGATACTCAGTCATTTGAACTTATACATAATCTATCAAAAAAACCTTGAGTTGATCTATTTTGAAGTCTATAGAATGCAGAATATCCCCAAAAACCCCCTAAGAAAACAGTTTTCCGGATTTTACAAGATGGCGCAGTTTACGGAAAAATCTGAAAAAATCAGAGGGATAGTTTTTAATAAAATTTTCAAAAAAAAAACTGGACCTTCAGCCATCTCCAAAAAAAAGTTACAAGCTTTAAAAAAATATAAAAAAATTTGAGGTTATGTACACTTGACCTACGTGTTCATAAAAAATGGACATGTTTTGTAAAAGATTCAGCTACACGTGTGAATTTTTTGAATTTTTTAAATCAATTGCAACCCAACTAAAAAAAATTAAACCTAAAAATCTACGTTTTTGGCTGTGGGGGGAGGGGTAATGGGGGTAGCGAGCTAAAAATCCGCATAATCTCATTTTGCAATCGCCTAGAACGTGAAAAAATTAATAGAATTGAATTCTGGGAGTGAGGGCATTTTGCCTATCTTAACGGGGGGTACCCTATTTTTATATCGTAACACGAACAAATTAAGTAGTTATATAAGTAAATCAATAATTATTTAAAAATGAAAATAATCGGTTTCCTTTTGATTCAAATCAAGTCCCTTGCCATCCGCTGACACCGTGTTTCGGAGCATACCCTTTATCAAAGAGGCTTCGCAAGAAGACTTATTTGAATCAAAACGTACCGAGAAGATAGTACAAATATTTACACCGGAGTATGGATAGACTGACCTCTAACGGGAACAATGAAATGAGTAAAATGAATGTCGACAACGAATCAAGTAATCTGTTAACCCAGGTACTAAAGTACCAAACGTGCGACACTAGGAAAATATTCCAACAATGCTTCGCGGATTACCCATATGAAACGCTATCATTTTGTACTCTAATAAATACAAAGTATGGTATAACACAAAAATAAAAATAGTCGGTTTCGTTTTGATTCAAATTCAAATGTCAATATTTGAATATTTATACCATCTTCTAGGTGTGTTTTGATTCAAATCAGTCTTCTTGCGAAGCCTCTTTAATAAAGGGTAGACCCCGAAACACGGTGTCAGAGGATGGCAAGAGACTCGATTTGAATAAAAACGAAACCGATTAGTTTCATTTGTGTTTCATACCATACTCTACATTTCTCTCAATACTGACCCCCCGGAGGGAGTGTAGTTGTCGACGTGATGTCGTGAATTGTCCGTCTCCAAAGATCTCTGTATCTGGTCATTTCTTTTAACTCATGCATAGGTCTTTTGCATATTCCTGTAATTTGATCGATCCATCTTGTTGGGGATCTTCCTCGTGATCTTTGGCCTTTCACCTTTCCTTGTATAATGGGTATTTCCATGTATTCTGTGATTGCTCTCATAACATGTCCAAAGTATTTTAATTGTTGGAGATGGACTTTACTGGCAAGTCGTGTGCTAACTATTAGCTCTCTTAAAATTGAATTATTTGTCCTATGGTCGGTCCAGGGAATTCGTAGCATTCGCCTCCAACAGAACATTTCAGTGGCGTCTATCTTTCTTCTTTCCGAATTTCTCAGGGTCCAAGATTCACATCTGTAGGTCAGTATTGGGAATATTAATCAGTTGATCAACCTCATCTTTAACGCTCTTGAAATTTGACAGTCCTTCCATATTGTGGTCATTTTTGCTGTGGCGACTTTTGCTAGATCACATCTACGTTTTATTTCTTCCTGTGTAGTGACCTGGTGTTTGTGATTAATGATTTCAGATATAAGTATAAGCTCACAAACTCAAAACGATCAATTGTGGTTATGTGTGGATTATTGTTATGTAGTCTATCGACTATCATGATCTTTGTCTTTGATATGTTTAATTGCAGACCAAATATTTGACTTTCGTTTTCAACCAGTCGTATAAAATCAATCAGCTCTGCTTGACTATTTGCAAGAAGGGCTGTGTTATCTGCGAAACGTAGGTTGTTTATTTTATGACCATTATACTCTTCTCATAATAAAATCTTTCCCATATATATTGAATAATTGTGGAGATAGTATACATCCCTGCCTGACACCCCGTTCTGGATGAAATTCGTTTGAAAGTGTGTCAAGCACTTTAACTGATCCAGTAGTGTGTTCGTATAGTTCAGTAGTTATAAGCGAAATAAGGTGTTGTGGTGGTACGCCTACTTCTTTTAGTATTCGCCATAAGTGTCTCCACTTCCACTTGACCCTATCAAACGCCTTACGATAATCTCTACTCTATACATTTATTAGAGTACAAAATGATAGCGTTTCCTATGGGTAATCTGCGATGCATTGTTGGAATATTTTCCTAGCGTCGCCCATTTGATACTTTAGCACCTGGGTTAACAGACTACTTGATTCGTTGTCGACATTTATTTCACTCGTTTCAATAATTATTTGGTTGATACATTTGTATTTTGAATATTACAATTATTATTAAACTGAATTTGAGATGGCATTTTTATTGCGTTGCTTGATGAGGTTGCTGTCGTCGATGGTGTGATATGAATTTCCTTATTATTTTGGTTGTATTCGAAGGAATTTAAAATTTAGTTATCTATTTTGATTTGGTTTTGAAGGGATTCCTCAATGTAATCAAAGTTTAGAAGACTTGTAGATATAATAGCCAAAACAATATTAAATACTAAGTTTGATTTTTTTCTACTCCAGAAAGTTAACAATGGTAAATAAAAAAACAAAAACACATTTTGGAAACAATCAAATGACTCAAAAAATATGAGACCAATCCATTAGACCTGTGCAAGCTAGAACAAGGTTCTAGAATTATATAATTGATACTATGTATGAATCAATACCAATGAATGTAAAATGTACAATAAGCCAGTTACTAGCTGCAGTACGGCTAGTTTATCACTGGCAGCTTTCACAAAAGAACCTCGTACATTCTAGAGCATTGCCCGCAGTTTCATTATTCTTTTTCTCAGTCTAATATATGGGATTGTCTTTGGTTGTAATGCGAATAATTCTATGTAGCTTCTTCTTCTTCTTATTGTGTGGACATGGACATGACTTTGCCTGTTTTTCAATGGGCCTGTAGTAAGTTGTCATTTCATCGTTTTCGTGGTCTTCCCACTGACCGTCTTCCTATTTGGAAATTGTCTCTCGCCGTCCTTACTACTATATTTGTTTTCATTCGGCTTATGTAGTCGTTCCATTCTACTCTTCTGCTGTTCACCAAGTAATTAATGTTGTCCAACTTGCATCTCCGTCGTATATCTGCACTTCTAGTTCTATCCCATACTGTCTTCGAAGTGTTTTTATCTATGCTGTTTCTAGCACTTTTTTTGTCCTTTCTGTATCAGATCGTGTTTCTGCCGCATATGTCATTATTGGTCTGATGATTGTTTTGTAAATTCTGCCTTTCACTTATTTTCCGATATTTTTATTTCTCCATATTATTTCATTCAGGTAACCTGCAGCTCTGTTTGCTTTATTCACCTGATCTTCCACTTCTGTTTCGAGTTTTCCGTAGATATATAGTGTGATGCCTAGATATTTAAACTCCATGACTTTTTTTACTATCTGACCCTCCAGCTCTAATTTACACCTTATTAGATTTGCTGTTATAACCATGCATTTAATATTTTTTGGGGAAATTAACATGTTAAATTGTCTAGCGGTTATATTAAATTGGTGTAACATACGTTGTAAATCATATTCATTTTAAGAGAATTAGTATTGCGTCGTCTCCATAGCAGATTATTTGTCGATATGATTATGTCGCTATATTGATAGGTTGCTGCTATGACTATATGTGTGGCATAGTTTAGATAGCAGAATTATTTCAAAATAAAATGGAAATAGTATAGCTGACATTTTAGCGACATATAGCGATACTTACCAAAGACTCTTGTAACGAATCCTAATGGAAACTGTGAAGAAAAAACCGTCAACAACCATGGAGCTGCATACAAAGTTGGTGTAACTTCATGTTGGTCAAAATGAACATAAACATCGTGAATCTGGTCGTGTAATAATCGAGATAATTGATAAAGCTTAACTTGTAAGCTCGCCATATCCGGAAGATATTGAGTGCGCATTCCTCTTCGGAACATCAAATGTTTTAATAATAAAAAAGCTCTACTCTCTTCCATCTGAAAAATAATTTGGAAATAAATATATCGTAGTGGTAAGAATTTTTTTATAAAATGGATGGAGGCTTATGTAATTTCAAATCAGGGTGCCAAAATATGGTTTCAGTGGAACTAATAGATCACTCCAAATTTTGGCAGGTTCTGACGAGTCGACGTAGACATTATAACAAGAACCAGAGCAAGAGCCACGGAAATTCTAAGATCCTTCTAGAAGCAAGTCTAGTGACAGCAGTAGAACGAATGGGATTATATACAAATCAAAATAAACTAAATTTATGCAAACTAGCACAAACAGGAGGGCTAGAAATATTGACGGATATCTTACCTACTTCCAATGACAAAAACTTCGAATCGGTCAAAGAGTTCATATATCGACGGACATCGGTCAGCTCCAATAGCCCCCTACTATAGAAACACACTGGGGGAAATAAAAAGACGGATCATAATTTCAGGTGAAAGGTGTTATCATGGTCTATCAAAGTATTCAGCTAATAAACTCAAAAAAGTAAAAGGACTATACACCTTCCATTCAGACATCTCTTACACCCTTCTCCTCCATTGCTTTACATTCATAGTTGTATACAGGGTGAGACAAATAAAGGGCCTATTAGAAATATCTCGAGAACTAAAGGCAACAGAATAATGAAAATTTGAATTAAGGGGTTTTGAAGAGTTATCTATTTAATGAAAATATTTTCATCTATTTGCTACTTCCGGTTATACCGGAAGTTGCTTATAACTTCGTTTTTTTAATGGGACACCCTGTATATTTTTAGATTTTTGGATTCTCTTCGATGTCTTCTTTCTTAAAATATGAGGTTTTGTAATGTTATACAGGGTATTTTAAAAGATAATTACGTTTTTTTATTAATTTCGTAGCAATATTTACACCCCGTAGAATTGTAGTAGTTCGACATCTAAAACTCTACTTACGTTCAAATGATTTTTAATATAGTCTATTATTGTTAAGAATCATTAGTACAGCTAAATTTTTAATTTCAGTATACAGGGTTGGTCGAAACTCAGAATGAGTATTTTCTGAGTTTTCTTAAATGGAACACCCTGTATTTTAGTATTGTAATGAAATGATATTTTATGGTAATTTTTTATTTCTTAAGCATTCCCTATACCTAACTGCTTTAATTTGTGCTTAATTGTTAATCGCAGCAACAATTTTAACTACGTAGGTATTTTGATTGCTAAACCATTATTGGTAATTTTAAGGATCAGTCTGGATTAATATGTATTTGTTTCTAATTATTATTTGTTACTGAATTTTTTCACGGCCAACCTAATAAAATTTTACGTATTTTTTATTGCAATTAATCTTTAGCTTGAATCACCAATAACTCACAAATTAAAGCAATTAGGTATAGGGAATACTTATAAAATAAAAAAGTACCATAAAATATCATTTCATTACAATACTAAAATACAGGGTGTTCTATTTAAGAAAACTCAGAAAATATTCATTCAGAGTTTCGACCAACCCTGTATACTAAAATTTCAAAATTAGCTATACTAATGATTCTTAACAATAGTAGACTATATTAAAAATCACTTGAACGTAAGCAGAGTTTTTAATGTCAAACTATTACAATTCTACACGGTGTGAATATTGCTACGAAATTAATAAAAAAAACGTAAATATCTTTTAAAATACCCTGTATAATATTACAAAACCTCATATTTTAAGAAAGAAGATATTGAGGAGAATTCAAAAATGTAAAAATATATAGGGTGTCTCATTTAAAAAACGAAGTTATAAGCAACTTCCGGTATAACTGGAAGTTAAAAAGAGATGAAAATATTTTCATTTAATAGATCATCCTTCAAAACCGCTTCAATCCAATTTTCATGATTCTGTTGACTTTAGTTCTCGAGATATTTCTAATAGGCCAGTTATCTACCTCACCCTATATATTCTCACATATGAATCAGAGACCCAACCAAACTGTGAACTCCTCTCTATCGATTTTTGGCAGAAAGATATTCGGAGCGGTCTGTGAGAACGGAACATGATGGCGTGGATGTAACTTTGAATTGCAGAATATCTACAAAAATATAAGAAGTTTGGTGGAAAATCGATTACCACTTTAATCAAGGGAAACCGTTAAGACATGTATCGCTGGCTCCAGAATCAAACATGATAAAAGGGATTTTAACTGCGCAGTCGGTGTGAACAATACAAGACCGGACAGGCCAAAAAAGCTAAGGTGGTTAGACAGCGTAACGTAGAATCTTGGGAACATTGTTGCTGATAACTGGGTAACCCAAACAAGGAACAGAGGAGAATGTGGCGTAGACAGCTTGAGGACATTAAGGGCTTTATCGTTGTGATGCACAATATTACTGAAGAAGTTAGAACTACAACATCAAATAAGTTACTGTTTAAATTCAAAACAGCTGAAAATATAATTAAACATACCTATTTTACCCGATTTGGATTATTTTATGTAACATATCCCTGATTTAAATTTTGCTTTCAAAAAATTATTGGTCTGATGCTGTATGTACTTTTAACAACAGCATAGTCCACAAACTTCAAGTGGCTCAGACAGTTAGGGAACGGAGAACGCTCAACATTAAGCTAAGCGATCGCAAATCCCATCAAGATACAAGAAGACGATCAGAAGTAACGAATATAATACCGTGTCAAAATGGAACTAGGAAGAATCAAAGACAAACGTTGGATGAAGCGAATTGTTGAATGGTGACTAAGAGAAAATAAGAGAAGTAGAGGCAGACCTCAAACTATATGGACTGATGATCAAGCGAATGGCTGGTCATGAATTAATGCAAAAAACATCGAACAGAAACGAATGGTCACAGCTAATGGAGGCTTACATCTGACGATTGATGGAATAGCTGTTGATGATGATGATCGCAGTATGTAGGGTAAGAATTATTATTATAGTATAGCTATTATTAGTATAGCTAATTAACTTATTCATCAAACTTTTATGAAAAGTATAAATGTTACTTACATGTAGTAAAAGAATACCAGCTACAAAGCTTAAGCCCTGACAGTATCCAACATCAGGATCAAGAAGGGAATAGGCTTTCAGTAGATTAAAAAGAGCTAATTGTCCGGGTCCTAGAGGACTACTGAAGTATGAATGATTAGGAAAAGTTCTGCCTAAAAAATTAGTATAGTAAATAGTTAGTGACAATTCAGTACAATATAGTATATATACAGGGTGGGCGGAGCATTATCAGTAACTACGACATTTTTGAATACCCACCGCAGGTCAATTTTTGATGAAAGGAATATTTTACATTAACCCTTAAGCCAGGGTAATAACCATCCCAAAATTTTTTAATTGGAACAAGGATCAAATAAGACATAATTTAAAAGCCTTTTTGGTTTCCTCACAAAAAAATCCAGAAGAGATAAATCTGGCAGCCAAGGAGGCCATCCGATGCTGCCTCTCCTCCCAATTTAATGTGTAGGATTTTGGTTTAAATTATTAATGAACAGGTAGAGCACAATTTGGCGCACTGTCCTGTTAATGAACCATGGTTATAAGTTCTTAAGACTACAAATTAATGCTAGCAACTGATATTCACAAGAGGATCCTCTAATTTCATGTTCTTGATGTGTTTATATCGTATTATTTACTTTGTGTGATAAACGTAACAAAAAAAAAACAAAAGCTGTGTAAAGAAACAAACTACAGCGTAACCTCGATAAGTCGGCCCCGATAACCCGGAAGTCCGGCTAACCCGGACCGATTCTCATCAGACAAACATTTCAACAATAAAAATGTAAGTATGTAATATAATATTTGAGAGATAATGTGTATTTGTGTAATTTGAATAATTTGAGCTATACGATAGTAAAAATGACTCATGGCACACGGCGCCGGCGGCAGAGCAACGTTCGTTGTCTCGAATTATCGGAAACAACAGGCACCTGCATTATTCCTCTATCTATTTCAAACTGTCTTAGCATTGTTTAAAAAAGACCAAAAGACTATTTAAAAAATTAATTTTTAAACAATGGTCTTAGTTTTCACTCTTCTTAAATAATATAACATCGTTGCGATTGTGACTGTATTGTGTGTAATACACTCTTGTATTGTTCGCTTCCGTTTGCTTAGGTTTGTGTTTGCGTGTTTTTAGTAATTTAGATGTGTAGGTACTGTGCATATATATATTTCATGATTTTTCGATTATAACGGAGTTTATCTGTAAGTATCTCGTATTTTATTAAATTTAACCATATTCCCTGGCTAACCCGGATTTTCGCTAACCCGGATCGGCCGCGGTCCCGATTAATCCGAGTTATGGAGGTTTCACTGTAAAATCTAAACCATTTGCGTACTAAATCAATTAATTAAGCAGGTAAATACAATTGAAGCGTTTATTTAAAGAAAAACACTGTGTAGTAATAGGCCATGGTAAAGAAGAAGAGGCGTGACTTCGCACAATGAAGTTAGATATAGGTTAGAGGGTTAGAACATAAAACATGTCGTAACGTAAAGATTGTAAATCTTACTTTTATTAAATATAATATTTAATAAATACCTGAGCATTATTATTACATGGCGCAGTCAGTACAAGAGCCAAAAGTACAGTTATCCAGAATGGAAGGAAAAGTGCCAGAATCCATGAAATTCGAGGGAAACCTTCATGAAAATTTTAGACGGTTTTACCAAAATTTTGAAATGTATCTTATTGCAACTGAGAAAGATGACAAAGCCGATAGAATAAAAATTGCTTTGTTTTTAAATATGATTGGACCGGAAGGAGTTGATATATATAACATTCTCAAAATACCAGAACCTAATAAATTTGATAGTGTCATATCAGAATTTAAGAAGTATTGTGCTCCCAGAAGAAATAAAACATATGAACGTTTTGTATTTAATAAAAGAATTCAAGCTGCAGATGAACCTTTTGATAGTTATCTTATGCCCGGTTGCACCAACAGATCTTAAGCTTAAGTCGAGAATATCATAAGAATTAATATAATATAATTATAATATATTACAATGAGAATACCATAATATAATAATAGATATAATTGATAATAAGGTAAGAATCTAAAAGTATGGTGCAACGTAAGTGATATTAAAGGAGGCCCTATCTATAAGTAGAGCTTAGCTAAGCTGGAGCTTAAGATCTGTTGGTGCAACCAGGCATTAGTGATTTAAAAAAGTTGATACAAAGCTGTGAATATGATACACAGGAAGACAGCATATTGACAGATAGGTTAGTTTTAGGAACAAATGATCCATCAGTTCAAGAAAAATTATTAAATGCTCAAAAGTTAATGCTTGAAACAGCAATAGAGATATGCAGAAACTCTGAAATAACAAAAAGGCAGTTGGAATCTGTAAGAAACAATGAAAGTTTGGAAGTAAATGCAGTAAAAAATAGACAAGAAAGTGGAAATACACAAAGTGAGTTAAAATTTTTGTGTAAAAATTGCAAACGCAAACATGTAGCTGCCCAGTGCCCAGCGTTTGGAAAAAATTGCTTTAAATGTGGTGGAGCAAATCACTTTAGTAATGCCTGTTTTGCTGAAATGTCCAATCAGCAAAGATATAAAAGGCAGAATGTTAAAAAAGTTAAAGAAATTAGAAGACATGACGAGAACATTGATGGCTGTTCAACAGATGATGACATATCTGTGCATACAGTGAAAGGAGTTGGAGCAATCAACAGTAGAAATCGTAATCAATGGGTCGAAGTGGTCAACATAAACAACAAAGACATTGAGTTCAAGATGGACACTGGATCAGAAGTAAATATATTACCTAGGGATATCTTAAATGTCTTATTCAGAAACAGTAAGTACAAAATTGAAAAGTGTAATACTATGTTAGAAGCTTATGGAGGTACACGTTTGAAACCTATAGGGAAAATTACTCTAAATTGTAAGAGGTTAGATAGGAATTATAATTTAGAATTTGTAGTTGTAGATTTAAAAGTCCAGCCAATTTTGGGTTTAAAAACATGTTATTCTTTTGACTTAATTAAAGAAACACAGAGTGTGAATGTTGATGAGGAACATACTAATAAGGAACAAATATTACTAGAAAATAAAGATGTATTTGAGGGAATGGGCACATTCACAGGTTTTTGTAAAATACAATTAAAAAATGATAGTATTCCAGTAGCTAGACCAGCTAGAAGAGTACCATTTACCATAAAAAATAAGCTAAAAGAGAAATTAAGTGAATTAGAAAGTAGAAATATTATATCCAAAGTAACAGAAGCATGTGAATGGGTTAATAATATAGTTATAATTGAGAAGCCAGATGGTTCACTGCGTCTGTGTCTAGACCCTCAAGAGCTTAATAAATGTATTGTTAGGGAATATTTTGAAATTCCTAGTTTAGAGGAAATAAGTTCGAAACTGTCAGGAAAAAAATATTTTTCAGTATTAGATTTTAAAGATGGCTTTTATCAAGTTATATTAGATGAAAAATCTAGTTCCTTAACAACATTTGCAACTCCATTTGGGTGTTACAAATTTCTTAGGTTACCATTCGGTCTAAATCTGGCCCCAGAATATTTTCAAAAATTAAATTGTAAAAATTTTGGCGACATTGAAAATGTTATTATATATTTTGATGATCTATTAATTGCATCTGATTCCATGGAGGAGCATGACAAAACACTTAAAAAAGTGTTTGATAGAGCTAGGGAAAAGGGTGTAAAGTTTAAGAAATCAAAATTTGAGTTTAGACAACTGACAGTGAAGTATATGGGACACATTTTTAGCGAAGATGGTATGAAAATAGATAATGAAAGATTGAGGGCTATAAATGAGCTAAAAAATCCGTCAAACAAGAAAGAGCTTCAAAAACTGCTGGGTGTGGTAAATTATGTACGAAAATTTGTTCCAAAATTGGGTGAGATTGCAAGCCCACTGTATCAGTTACTGAAAAAGAATGTTATTTTTCAGTGGCTTGGAGTTCACAGTAAAGCACTGGAAATGATAAAACAGGAACTTGCTAAAAATATATCTCTAAAGAATTTTGATTCTAGTAAAGATATTGTAATTCAAACAGATGCGTCCCAGTTTGGTTTGGGATGTTGACTAATGCAAGATGGAAGGCCTGTTGCTTATGCTTCTAGAGGTTTAACAGGTACTGAGGAAAATTATGCTGTTATAGAGAAAGAGTTATTAGCTGTAGTATTTGCATGTCAAAAATTTCACAATTATATTTATGGTCGCTCTGTAAAATTCATAACAGATCACAAACCTAATGTAAGTATCATGAGTAAGCAAATAAGTCAAATTAGTTCTCCTAGGTTGCAACGGCTAAAACTGAAGCTACTGAGGTATAATATACAAATTCAGTATGTACCTGGTAAATATTTACATATTGCTGATTATTTGTCTAGAAACGTAAGTGATGAAAGTGCGGAGAATGATGCCGATATGAATGAAATGGTGCATTCATTAGAAAAGCATTTAAGAATGAGTGATACTAGAAAGATTCAGTTTAAAGAAGAAACAGTAAAAGATAATGTACTGAGTAAAGTCATTGAGTGTTGTCTGAGAGGGTGGAAAAATACAAAGTATGAAGGAGAGATGAAAGTTTTTCACAAGTTAAGAACTGAGTTGTTTGTTAACGATAATCTTTTATTTTTCAATGATAGAATTGTTGTACCTAAAGTTTTGCGAAAAGAGATGCTTCAAATTGTACATGAAGTTCATTTTGGTATAAATCGTTCAAGAGATCGAGCAAAAGATATCTTATTTTGGCCAGGGATGAGTGTGGATATTGCGAATGAGATACAGAGTTGCAAAATTTGTGAAAAGTATAGATATGCAAATAGTAAAGAGCCATTAATACCTCATGACATCCCGGAATTGCCATTTCAAAAATTGGGTGCTGATATTATGGAACATGGTGGCAAAGCTTATTTGGTTGTTGCTGATTATTTAACGAAGTGGCTAGAAATAATCCCTATAAGAGGTAAACAATCGTCTGATGTCATAAATGCACTCAAGCAGATATTTGCAACACATGGTATACCAGATGTAATTATAGCTGATAATATGCCTTTTGGATCATACGAATGCAAAAAGTTTGCAGATAAATTTGAGTTTAAATTTCAAACTAGTAGCCCCCATTATCCTCGATCGAATGGTTTAGCTGAGAGGTTTGTACAGATATCTAAAAATATTATTAAAAAATCAGATGACATGTGGGTTGCTCTAATGAACTATCGTAATACTCCTATTACTGATCTCAAGAGGTCACCAGCTCAACTTTTATTTGGCAGAAAACTTAAAACTAAATTACCATTTGTTGAAAAGCAAAATGATAATATCAAAGAAGTTAGGTCAAAATTAGAAGAAAGAAATAATATTTATAAGGAATATTATGATAGGCAGACAAGAAATAGGCCCGAATATAAGCAAGGTGAAAATGTGGTGTACAAGGACAATAATCAATGGAGTCCAGCTGTTATTGTAAATAAACATGAGGCTCCAAGGACTTATTTAATTGATAATGGTAAAAACATCTTAAGAAGAAACAGCTATCACTTGCGTAAGTCAAAAATTGATCCTGATATTAGGCAAACTCAGAGTTTAAGTGATGACAATATTGATACACCTAGTTGCAGTAAAGCTCAGAGTTCTGGCAGTTCAGAGTGTGATACTGATGTGAGCATGAGACCATCACGTACTATCATACAGCCTGCCAAGTATTCTGATTATATTTTATATTAGTATAGTTTACTCTGATTGTATTTTGTATTAGCATAGTTTTTTTTGTTTGATTAGTTTTGTAAAAAAAAAAGAGAAAAAGGGGAGATGTAGTAATAGGCCATGGTAAAGAAGAAGAGGCGTGACTTCGCACAATGAAGTTAGATATAGGTTAGAGGGTTAGAACATAAAACATGTCGTAACGTAAAGATTGTAAATCTTACTTTTATTAAATATAATATTTAATAAATACCTGAGCATTATTATTACACACTGGTCCAAAAATTTAAATTTTCGGAAATCAAGAAAAACTGCCCAGCTTCAATTTATTTAAAATCTTACTTTTACTAAGTGACAGTTCTTATATTCATTGGAAGGAAGAAAATATAGGTACAAACTTAGGAAAATATATTTAAAAATATAGAGGTATTGTGTTGAACAGTTTCCACCATGCTGAACTATTTCGAATACAAAAGAAACAAACATTCATCATTACTAACACAGAATGTACACAACTGATAAATTTACGGCTAAGATCATTCACGCTTAACGATGACCGTTGACTAAAGGCCGGTTTTGAAGCTACTACCTCTTATTGCACGTTTTGTTGGATATCGCATATCCTATTCGCGAACTCAAGCGAGGGTGCTGCCGCTTATTTGGAACTAGAGGAATTGGGATGAAAATGTAAACAATTCATCTCTTAATCTATGTATCAATGTCGATTGAATGCTTGTCGGGTGTGTTCATTTAATGAATGATTTATTTATATTAATTAATTACATCAATAAAAATATTAATTATATCAAAATACGTTATCCCAATTACGTCGGCCATTTTCATGCAACTGCACTGCCACTTATAGTCGATTTAGTTCGCGAATACAATAAAACGTGGCGTGTAAACAGAAAAAATAACATAATTTTGCTGTTTACACGCCACGTTTTATTGTATAGGATTTGCCTTATCCAAAAAAGCGTACAATAAGACGTAGCGTGAAAATCGGCCTTAAGATGGGACAAGTGTTGCTTTTACAACAAACAGCATGGACATCTGATGTTTTTCTAAAACTATAAAAATTTTCTACGTAGTTTTCTCCGGACATCTGAGATTTTTAAACAACTGAATGTGTCAGGTAGATAAAGAAGCTATTATTCTATGAGAACAATATACAGGGTAATTCATTAAGAATGTTCAATCTCAGAGTTGTAGATTCTAGACCTCAAAATATTAAGATTTAACCCAAATCACTTAAATAAAATATGGCTGGTTACTGAGTTACAGGGTGTTTTATTTAAAAATTTATTAAATATTTTTACCCAGTACGTTAAAACTATTTTACGTATCCTTATCATACTTGGCATAAGTGTAGGTACTGTACACCCTACGAAATTGTGATAATCAAACGTTTCTACATACTACCAGAGGCGTACGACAGGGGATAATGAATGGATGACCCTTCCCAAATTCTACGCCACTTGTGGAATTGCTATTTTTGCGCAATATTTGGATTCTTCAACACTATCTGTGTAAATAATGTACTCTTCATTAGTAACGATAAAGTCATTATTTTTCGAGATATTTGAAGTTGAAAATGAAACGGCACAGCAATTTTGTGCTATACATTGTTCCCATTCACTTTTAACTTCAAATATCTCGAAAACTAATGACTTTACCGTTACGAATAAAGAGTACATCATTTACATAGGAAGTATTGGAGAATCGAAAAATTGCGCTAAAATAGTAATTCCGCCAATGGCGTAGAATGTGGGAAGGGTCAACCATTCAATGTTCCCTGTCGTACGCCTCTGGTAGTAGTCAGAAACGTTTATTTAACATAATGTTGCATTGTGTACACTACCTACAAATAGTTAATATTTCTCCCAAATCATTTAAATAAAATGTGGCTCCTTATTGAGTTGCAGGATATTTGATTTAACAATTTAAAAATTATTTATTTGTACCCAGTACTTTAGAAGTATTTGACATATCGTTATAATACTTGCCAATAAGTGTAGGCACTGTGTATCCTGCTAAATTATGTTAAATAAACGTTTCTCGCTACTACCAGAGGCGTACTACAGGGGAAAATGAACGGTTGAGCCCTCCCAAAATCTACGCCACGGATGGAATTGCTATTTTAGCATGATTTTTAGATTCTCCAATACTTTCTATGTAAATAATATACTCTTCATTCGTAACGATAGCATTCTTAGTTTTCGAGATATTTGAAGTTAAAAATGAACGGGCTCAATACATTACCAAAATAGCTATACCGTTTCATTTTCAACTTCAAATATCTCGAAAACTAATGGCTTTATCGCTACTAATGAAGAGTATATTATTTACATATAAAGTAATGGAGAATCTAAATATTGCGCTAAAATAGCTATTCCGCCAGTGGAGTAGAATTTGGGAAGGGTCAACCATTCACTATCCCCTGTCGTACGCCTCTGGTAGTAGGCAGAAACGTTTGTTTATCATAATTTCGTATGGTGTCCAGTACCTATATTTTCTGCTAAGTATGATAAGTATACGCGAAATAGTTTTAAAGTAATGGGTGAAAAAAGTTATTAAATGTTTAAGTAAAACACCCTGTAACTCAGTAACGAGCCACATTTTATTTAAGTGATTTGGGTTAAATCTTAATATTTTGAGGTCTAGAATCTATAACTCGGAGATTGGACATTCTTAATGAATCACCCTGTATAAAGTCGAATTTGCGAAAAATGGACATGTGTTGTTTTTCAAATAAATGCTTAAATTCTAAGTTTAAATCAATTTTAAATTAATAAGATTATTAAACTGTATTTAAAAACTTAAAGAACAAAAGAGGATTCCAACAGAGTGTGATGAGGTGCGCTTCACCAGGTTATCAATTTAAACGTCGGCATATAGACCAGGGCGCATCTGTAAAAATATTAGTACATTTGGACGTTGAGAGGCGACTCAAACTTTTTTGCAGAAATTGCTTTAAAATAACTCAAATAATAATATTTGAGTTATCCTCCCTCTCAAAAAGGTCCGGAACATTGTTTAAATAATCAAATGTCAAATAATGAAGGAAACATTCGATTTTTTTTGTTCGTTTTTTTATTATAACTTTAAAAGAATTCATTTTCAGGAAAAGTTGTACCAACATAAAAGTTGCGTAATTAAATTTACTACAATACAGAATTGGTTAAAAATTTAAAAAATAGTCACCCTTGTTGCAAAATAGCAATAATTGCGAAAAAAACATACAAAATCAAGTATTGGCATTTTACGTTTTTCAACCATGTATGCTGCACTTACGACCTTCATATTTCACCCAGAAAAAGTTTATGATACAGTAAAACAATACTGTAAATTTGATTAAGATTGGTTTAATATATTTTGCAAAATACCTTTTGCAATCCAGCTTTCGCAAAAAAAATCATTTTTTCAAAATGTTACAGGACTGAAAATAAAGCAGATGGCAAGTTTAATTTTTTTTTGCTTATAGAAGTGTACTGTACCTTTCATTTGCAATTTGCAAAATTTAAATCGATTAACTACCACGGCGTCACGAATTTGTTTAAATAAACATTAATTATTGGTGCTACGCGCAGGACAGCGGATAGTTTGCTTTGATTGGGCATTCCAATGACCTTTGATAATGATTGATACATTTTAATTTTTATTACATTTCGATATAAATAAATAAATAAATTTGTTTATTGCAAAATAAAAACACATACTCTATCCTTTGAAATAACACTTTTTTTTAGCAAAAACTTTGTTTGTTCATATATTTTAACTTGGAGAAAAAAAGTTTATTATTTTTAATTATATGCAATTGTTTAAACAATATTCCACAAAAAATAATAAAATTAGTTCGATTTTTGTGAAATTAAAATATTAAAATATAACAAAATATAGAGTAAGGAAATAAATGTTAGATAAATATTGGAAAAAATTTTGGTGGAAATCAACTTGTGTGAATCGAACACCGCTGTCTTGCGCGTAGCACCAAAAATTATTGTTTATTTAAAAAATTTCCTGACGCCGTGGTAATTAATTGATTTTAATTTTGCAAATTGCAAATGAACGGTAAAGTAGACTTCTATAAGTAAAAAAAAATCAACTTGCTATCTGCTTTATTTTCAGCCCTGCAACATTTTAAAAAAATAATTTTTTTTTGTGAAAGCTGGATTGCAAAATTTATTTTGCAAAATTTAGTAAACCGATCTTAATGAAATTTACAATGTTGTTTGAATATAGCATAAAGTTTTTCTGGTTAAAATATGAAGGTCCTAATTGTAGCATAAATGGGTGAAAAACGTAAAAGGCGAATACTGGTTTTTGTACGGTTTTTCTCGCAATTATTGCTATTTTTCAACAAGGGTGACTATTTTTTTAAATGTTTAACTAATTCTGTATTGTAGGAAATTTAATTACGCAACTTTTATGTTTGTACAACTTTTCTCAGAAATGGATAGTTTGAAAGTTATAATCAAAAAACCAATAAAAAAATCGAATTTTTCCTTCATATTTTGACATTTTGATTATTTAAACAATGTTCCGGACCATTTTGAGTGGGAGGATAACACAAATATTATTATTTGAGTTATTTTCAAGCAATTTCTGCAAAAAAAATTGAGTCACCTCTCAACGTCCATCTCAAAACAGATGCGCCCTGGACTAATAAGGAAATTGCAAATATACAGGGTGTTTGGTAAAGAATGAGCCATAGCTTAACCTCAGATTCCTTAGCTTAAAATAGGTCGATTTAAGCTAACTTACCTTAGTACAAAGTTGATAATAACCGAAATACAGGGTGTCAAAGTTAAACTTTTATTTTACTTATTTTTGAATAGATCCTGACAACCATGGGACAAGAACACGAAATTTATAAGTGGTGCTGGTACTATACACCCTACTAAATTATGTTAAGCAAACGTTTCTGGCTATAACCAGAGGCGTACGACGGGGGAACATGAATGGTTAACCATTCCCAAATTCTACGCCACTGGCGGAATTTCTATTTCAGTACAATTTTTTGATTCTCCAATACTTTATATGTAAATAACACACTCTTCATTTGTAACGATGAAGCCATTAGTTTTCAAGATATTGGAGTCAAAAAGGAAGGAGCATAATACATTAATCAAAATAAGTGTGCCGTTTAATTTTTAACTTCATATATCTCGAAAAGTAATGACTTTATCGTTACTACTGAAGAGTATATTATTTGCATATAAAGTATTGGAGAATCTAAAAATTATGCTAAAATAGTAGTTTCATCAGTGGCGTAGAATTTGGTAAGGGTCAACCATTCACTTTCCCCTGTCGTACGCCTCTGGTAGTAGCCAGAAACGATTATTTGACATAATTCAGTAGGCTTTACAGTGCCTACAGTTTCTGCCAAGTATGATACGGATATGTTTAATTATTTTAAAGTATTCTTTTTTTTTAAATAATTTATTCTTTATTTAAAACTTTAAAAACTATGTGTGCCCGGTACTATAAAATTATCTGATATATTCTTATGATACAGTAGGTAGTCTACACCCTACTAAATTATGTTAAATAATCGTTTCTGGTTAATACCAGAGGCGTTCGACAGGGGAAAGTGACTGGTTGACCCTTCCTAAATTCTACACCACTGATGAAAGTGCTATTTTATTATAATTTTTAGATTCTCCAATACTTTCTATGTAAATAATATATTCTTCATTCGTAACGATAAAGTCATTAGGTTTCAAGATATTTGAAGTTAAAAATGAAAAGGTACACTTATTTTGATTAATGTATTATGCCCCTTCGTTTTAGCTTCAAATATCTCGAAAACTAATGGCTTTATCGTTACGAATAAAGAGTATGTTATTTACATATAAGTATTGGAGAATAAAAATATTGCACTAAAATAGAAATTCTGCCAGTAGCGTAGAATTTGGGAAGGGTCAATCATTCATGTTCCCCCGTAGTACGCCTCTGGTAGCAGCCAGAAACATTTGTTTAAAATAATTTAGTAGGGTATAAAGTACCAGCACCACTTACCAAATTTCGTGTTGTTGTCCCGTGCCTGTCAGGAAATATTCAAAAATAAATAAAATAAAAGTTTATTTTTGACACCCTGTATTTCGGGTATTATCAACTTTTATACTAAGGTAATTTAGCTTAAATCGACCTATTTTAATCTCAGAAATCTAAGGTTAAGCTATGGCCCATTCTTTACCAAACACCCTATAATAATGAAAATGAAAGAGAACACAGTTGGCCTCCCATTTTAATGGGGTGTCAAGAAATATTTACTTTTTGATAAAATCGGTATAACCTAAAGTATGGAGGGTACACCACTAGTGTGGGCGGTAGAAATTTTATTAAGTTGGTTAATTCATACAACGATAAAAATCATAACACAACGACCACTACATAGTAAAATTACCACGGCACTGATAGTACTAGTTTCGAGCCGAGCTGAACGGGTCACGGCCCAGCAAACAGGTTTAAGCCCAGTTACGTGATGATTACGTTAAATTTACGGCAAATTTCAACGAATACGTAACTCGGTGATTTATGACGGGAAAAAAACGTATTTCAGTGCCAAATCATTCACCTATATATTAGTGCTTTCTTTATACATGTTTTACATTAGAATAATATAAAATCATAATGACGAATATAGTACATGTTTTGTATAGTAGGTGTTAATGTCGGTTACATCGCAAAGGTACGTTTATTTCACGTAATTATCACGAAACAGAAATAACTTCCTTTGGTTAAATTTTGAAAAATATTTTGGAAAACAAAATTTTACAACGGTGTTGGTTAAATACGTATCGCTTGAATTTTACTCACTGTATTTTATGGACGTCGAAAAATTAGATGTATTTCACGTAAAAGTAATGTAAATAATACCAATATTTAAACAAAAAATTGATGATTTCGCTTTTAAAATCATTTAGCATAACTATTTCAATAAATCCTTGGTCTGAAGCTATTTTTGCTATTTTTTTTCTTTAAAAATATCACAAGGAGCTAAAATAATGATGTTGAGTCTAATTTTCAAATCGCGCGCGGTGATGACGTACTACCAAGCCTTTCTCCTCCTTTAAATACTATCACGTGACCACGGTACGTGACTAACATAGTTGGTTCGAAAACTAAATTAATCGATTTATCGAATAATAGACACGTTTCGACAGGATTCTTTTTTTTATATTATTCTGGTATTGAAATAGATTTTTAGTAAGACTAATTAGTTAATAGTAGAAGAAATTTAAAAACAATAAGAAAATACGTAATACTAATTTAAAGTAATTAGAATAGTTTAACTGGAATTTAAAAATAATCGATTTTTATAATCGATAATCATAACCTCTATCTAATATCAGCTTCTCACAACAAAAAGTGAAACGTGAAGAGCTTTATTTCCCTCGTTTTATTTTAAGCGGGTTTATTTATAATAATGTCTTTCGTATTAACGTTTACCTCACTGCTCGAGGGTTGAAGTGCCGATGATGCAATTAGAAAAAACAAGAAAGTGTCGTCGAAATAAAAAGTGACCTGTGTTGTGTTTTGTGTTGGCTGTTGGCAAATTTTTTAATGTGTCTTTAGGTCGGTACCATTTTTGGTTCATTATTTTATATAATAATAATAATAATTATACAAGACAAATTTTTTAAAGTCTCTAAATTTTTCTAAATAAATACATTGTTAATACTTTATATTATGCTTGTTTTATTTATATCATATGATGATAATAATTACGTGATTCATAAGTTAATTAAGGTCGAATTATTGACGTGAACGGAGGACGTATCTTTCACGTGAATACTAATTATATACATTAAAAGATACGTTAATCAACACGTATTTGCAACGTGAATTTCCCGAAACATTTTATTTCTATTTAAGGTAAATAACACGTCTATTGAAGACGAGTTATTCACGTAATTTAAAGACGTATTTTCAATGTGACATTCCAACCAAATTTTCACGTTAAATTCACGTAAGCAATTTACGTATATTGGTGACAAATGTACCCAAAATTCACGTAATAATTAACACGTCGGTCTGTTTGCTGGGGGGTCTGATCGGTTACCAAACTCCTTTTAAACGTGTTCATTTACCGACAAATAATTGAAGGGCCCAAGACACTCCGCTCGGCCATAAATTCGTAAAATTAAATTCCGACAGAAAGCGCTCAAAATTTCAAAGATGGACGATAACTCGAGGAAAACAATTCATTTTGTCATTTGATCTCACAGTTTTAAAACGTTAAATTAAAATCATTTACACGAGTGTTTTGCCAAAGTAACCACTAAGTTTTGCCACTAAGACATCTTATAAGTTAAAGACGACTCAAAATTATGTTTCATCTGTATGCATTCATTAAAATCTGATGCTAACTACTGATTTGTTTTTACCTTTTTTTCATAAAAAATCTGGCCCCCGATAATCAAACAGCGTTTTAAAAATTATTAATCTATCTTAAAATTTCTAATTTTGTTTTTAATTTAGTTAATAGGTACACTACCATTTATTTTACTCTAACAAATAACAATTTTTAAATAAATAAAAACTGCAAACTAAGTAGGTGAATTTATTTTATAAAAATTGTGTTTTGGAAATTATGAGGTGGTGGGAATATTTTGTATAACAATGTACATTTGTACCGGGTGTCCCAATAAGAATGGCTCTCGGCCATATCTCATGCACCGTTTATATTACAGCTTTGAGAAAAATATTTATAACAAAAGTTGCCTCGAGAAAAGCCTGGAAATTATTTTCATGATTGTAGGTCCACCGCTAGAGGGCGTAATTGAATATCAAAAATTAAAAAATCAAAATTTTACAAAATTTACCTAATGATAGGGCACTGGAAATCCAATCATCGTATTCTTCACAAAATTCTGCACATATTTGATTTCAAAAGTTTAAGTCTACCTTTGCAAGTAAGAGGTGGAGGTGAGTGGGAACCTTCTTATGAAAAAATGGCTGTAAGTCCGGTTCTGCTAAATCGAATTTTGCATACTTGGTCTTGTTGAAAGCAGCTCTTTTTCGTCAATGTAAGTGTCTTATTTTCGAAGTAGCCTAATAAGTAATATGCAAGCTAGGAGGCATTATTTAATTATTTTCAGAAATCTAGTTTTCTTTGGAAAATATTAAATATAAGTATGCATTTTTAATCCTGTTTTACAAAATTAGACCAAATTAGCAACATAATACCGAAAACCGCATGTCGATCCCTTTTTCTATCTCGAGATATCTTAAGAAATGTGTAAATTTTAAACATCAATGTTACTGTCACCGGTAAGCGAGGTTAAGGAAAAGTAGTGTGCTATGGAAAAAATAAATAAACATTTTCTAGATGTAAACGTATACAGGGTGTCTGCGTAACTTGGAACCATATGGGAAACTTTTTAATATCAATTTTACGAAAAAAAGTCATTCTTTATAAAGTGCTCTGCATAGTCTAAAACCTAAGATGCAATCATCAGATATCAAATTTTGTCAACAATATACGAGGTATGTCAAAAAATATTAATTTCGCTCAAGAGCAAACTACCTTTATATTTCAAAATATCAAAAAATTTTATTATGAAAAGTTATTTGTAATTAAAAACCATATTCAAATATGTAATAACAGCGTTCTACGTAAAAAAAAATTTCTGAGATTTTCCTAAATTACTGATTCCGAACATCATTTTTATTTATTAGACCTGTGTAATAAATCTTTTATTAATAATTTTAGGAAAAAAAAGTTATTCTTCATAAAAATCTGTGCATGGTCTAAACCTCAAGATGCAACTGTCAGTTATCCAAGTTTGTTAATTGTATACGAGGTGTGTCAATTAATGTGAATTTAGAAATAATTCTTTCTATATTCTTTCTAAATTCATATTATTTGACACACCTCGTATAAAATTAACAAACTTGGAAAACTGATGGCTTTATCTTGAGGTTTAGACCATGCACAGATTTTTATGAAGAATAAGTTTTTTTCCTAAAATTATTAATAAAAGAGTTATTACATGTCTAATAAATAAAAATGATGTTCGGAATCGGTAATTTAGGAAAATCTCAGAATTTTTTTTACGTAGAAGGCTGTTATTGTATATTTGAATATGGTTTTTAATTACAAATATCTTTTCATAATAAAATTTTTTGGTATTTTGAAATATAAAGGTAGTTTGCTCTTGAGCGAAATTAATATTTTTTGACATACCTCGTATACTGTTGACAAAATTTGATATCTAATGATTGCATCTTAGGTTTTAGACTATGCAGAGCACTTTATAAAGAACGAGTTTTTTTTCGTAAAATTGAAATTAAAAAAGTTTCCCATATGGTTCCAAGTTACGCAAACACCCTCTATAATTACTTAAAACAACGATAAGACAAACAACACTAAAATATAACCAAGAAATAAAAGCAACTACTTACTTAGTCTTAGTGACTGCCTAAATGTTCAAATTGTTGCCCATCATTTTAGATGCAAGCATTTACTCTTTTAAGAGTAGATTGAATAGCAACATATTTAACTGTTTTAGACTTTTATTTATGGGGACGGATTAAAGACCTTCTTTTTGCCCTAGGCTCACTACGCGAGAAAACATGATCCAGAATCTAGAGAATACGAAGCGCCATTCAAAGCATTGCGAAAGCAGAAATTAAGACTGCTGTTCAATCTATTCTTGAAAGAGCAAATGCGAAAGAGCAAAATCGAAAATGTTTTGGCAACAATTTGAATATTTAGGTCGTCACTAAGTAAGTAGATGATTTTATTTCTTTGTTATATTTTATGGTGTTGTTTGTCTTATTGTTGTTTTAATTAATTATATACATTTACATCTGGAAAATGTTTATTTGTTTTTTTTTCATAGCACACCACTTTTCCTTAACCTCGTTTACCGGTGACAGTAACAGTTATGTTTAAAATTTACACATTTCTTAAGATATCTCGAGATAGAAAAAAGGTATCGACATGTGGTTTTCGGTATTATGTTCCTAATTTGGTCTAATTTTGTAATACAATATTAAAAATGCATACTTGTATTTAATATTTTTAAAAGAAAACTAGGTTTCTAAAAAAATTAAATAACGCTTCCTAGCTTGCATATTACTTATTAGGCTATTTCGAAAATAAGACACTTACATTGATGAAAAAGAGCTGTTTTCAACAAGACCAATTATGCAAAATTCGATTTAGCAGAACCGGACTTACATCCATTTTTTCATAAGAAGGTTCCCACTCACCGCACCTCTTATTTGCAAAGGTAGACTTAAGCCGCCGTTACACGCGTCTTCTATTGTGACGTGGTTGCACGCGTATGAGCGTCGCCCTCACCTACATAAATTAGACTTATTTCGAGGAAGAATGAATGTCAACATGTATAAATATAAAATGGTTTGTACTCACATATTATAGAAAGTCTCGTAAACCATTTTTTTTTTATTAATTTAACAAAACAAAAGTAAAAATAATATAAATCAAAAGCAAGTTTTCTTAATTTTCAATTTCAGCAGGCCACTGAAGAAATTAACGTTCTTTACGCGAATTCATTTTACTAAAAATACAAATTAAAATTAACAACTGTTCTGAAGCTATTTCTTTGTGGCATTTATGTAATTAACTATTAATATTTTGTATTTTGATAACGACGTCCGAGGTGGAATTCGAAACGTCAATAAAATCAATTTTTGAAGTTAAATTGTGGCTTATTTCCCAATTAGAATAGGTAAATTTAAAAATGGGTTCTTAACCAGTGGCGCACCTAGAATTTTCCTCTGGGGGAGAGGGGGGTTTGCTTGGGCACCGAAATTTTTTTGTATTATTTGTGAAAGACAAGTTACATTTTCCTACTTTCTTTTATATATATTTCTATATGCTCTGGGTGGGATTTTAACGCCCAAACCCCCCTCGGTGTGACACTGTTCCTAACCTAATTCAAACAATAATATTTTAATTAAACCTACCTAAATATTAAATAAAAACCTGCAAAGTTTCTTTGAGATAATAGAAACGTGATTTCACTGTGATTGCACGCGCAGTGAGGAATTCCCTCACTTGAAGAGTGATATCTCTTCTTTCAACTATCACACAGCACACTGACCGTCTGAAATATTCTATAACTTTTTCATACCCTCTCATGAACCATGCTAAAGGCATTCCTGGGTGCTTAAGGTTGTCGTATTACTTTACACAATTTCATTGGTTATAAACAAATATGGTGAGGGATTCCCTCATAGCGCGTGTAATGGCGGGTTAAACTTGTGAAATCAAATATGCCCAAAATTTTATAAAGAATACGATTATTTGATTTCCAGTGCCCTTTCATTAGGTAAATTTTGTAAAATTTTTATTTTTAAATTTTTGTTATTCAATTACGCCCTCTAGCGGTGGAACTACAATTATGAAAATAATTTCCAGGCATTTCCCGAGGCAACTTTTGTTATAAATATTTTTTTCTCAAAGCTGTACTATAAACGGTTTCTGAGATATAGCCGAGAGCCATTCTTATTGGGACACCCCATTCCATGTACAGAATATATATTGCATTTTATTTATTTATTTAATTTTGCAGTCGCTTAACCTTTAACTACACGCGCTGGCGTACTTTGTACGCCAGATATAAGAATTCTACTGGAAATATATTTAAAAATTTAATTTTTGACCTTGCTTATTTTTCTAACCTATCACTGGAATGTGCTTTACAATTTGGTTTAAGTTTCGTTATATTCGGCGTTCTGGAAAGATCGTAATTTACATTTTATTATTTGTTGTTTCCGGTGGTGGACAATATACCCCAGGATTATATTACTATAATTCGTAATATAAGTACATATTTTAATTGTTTTTTAGTCATTATGGCAAAAAATATATTTTTCTTTGTAAACAATACTTTTTCTCCTGTAAAAAATCACATTTAAAAAAATTTTTTATTAGTAATTTTATTTATCATAGAATCCAGTTATTCCATGATTCCAATTATAAATCCCAATTGGCTTACTGAAAAGGAACTCCAAATATTCACTGATGCCGAATAAGGTTTATAACAAACAACTAAGTGTATTTTTTCAAAAAAAATTAAACAAATCCGCTGTTTTTAAGTGTATTTTCTTGTGGCGTACAAAGTACGCCACGCGTGTAGTTATGTTATAACTTGATGCGCGGGTAGTTAAAGGTTAAAGATTAAAAAATACTACGTTTAATACAAACGTTAAATTAAGAAAATGTGTGATTTGGCATTAGTTAGTTTACATCATTACGTAGAGGAATGAATACTACATACATAATACAATACATACATACATACATAATACAATACTACATACAGGAATACTATAATAGGAATGAATACTGAGGAACACTGCAATAGCTTTTTTTTTTCATTGCTAATTACAACATAAACTGACCGCAAATATGTACACAAATTAATGACATAGTCAATGTTTTCCTCGAGTTGATGCTTTTCAAAATTGCCACCAGGAGTCGCCCACTTTGCGGTTCCTCGCCAATAGTCCATAAACAAGGGGTTTGTTCTTTTTCCAAGAATCGAAACCACAAAATTCAGAGGGAAATAATGCTATTGGACGTTACTTAGACTCCCGTCTTCAGTTTATCTTTTTCTGTTACATTTTCTATTTCGCAAAGCGCGTCGCGCCACGTTCCGTTGGAGTCCCTTCTAACATATAGAATATTGCAAAGAATTTAAAAAATATATTATTAATTTGACCCCCATTGAAATTAAAACATGTTAGGGTGATTCTCACACTGGCTTAGGGGTGAAAGTAAAATAATCAAAAATATCGGAAAAATGCGTGTCTTTCTAACCAAAAATTTACCTGTGGTTCAAAAATGTGGTCGTAGCTATTGATAATGCCTGTTTCGTTTTTATCATCGTATTTTTGCATTATTTTTGTTAACCGTTATCAGTTATGTTTTATTGTAGCTCTTGAAAAACAATGTAAACACATTTGAAAGCTCGAGTAATAAAAGATAGTCTTCTAACAGCCCCTTTTATTGACTCCTTAGGCCTTAGAGGATGGAAAATTTTTTACCCCTCCAGGGTAAAGGGAGGGGTAAAAAATTTTCCATCCTCTAAGATTAACTCCAACCCACCCGTACTCAAAATTGTTTTTCCAAATAGTCCAGTTTTTGATTATATTATTCGATTTCTTTACCTAAATCTATAAGAATAGCGTGTTGATAAGATGTAAGTTGCTTCAACAAATTCTCATAAGACATATGGTAATTCGGATATTTTGAAGTATCAAGAGGAGCAATATTCGCTACATATTTTTCTGCTAGAAACTGCCACACGTCACCTCTCTTTGCTCTAGGAACACCTTGACGAATTGCTCGGAGAAGCATCTGAGAGTCGACGTTAGTTTGGCTGCCTTCTTTGTTAGTTATAATTTCCCAAACTTCTAATTCTCTTTGAACCATACGCATTTCATCGTATTCAAGTTTTATTCTTTTAACAGCCGATTCCTCTTGTTTAGCTAAAAAAATTATAAAATAAATATAAAAAATTAACAAAGTTCAGAGATAGTTTGAATAGATCGAAACAAAAAAAACGTTTTATTAATTTTTTATTAATTAATAGCATGTGACAACACAATTTAGTTTAATAACGTTTATTTTGACAACATATTTTTCTTATTTGTATGTTTTTTTATTTAAGTCTATTTAAGTCCGCAAGGAGTATTGCATCGTCTGCATATCTGAGATTATTCACAAGTGTTCCGTTAATTGATATGCCTTCATTGATGTCTTATAGTGGCTCTTTAAAGATTTCTTCTGAGCACATATTAAAAAGTAGAGGGGATAGTACACATCCTTGTCGTACTCCTCTTCTTATTGGAATCTCCTAAGATTTTTGTTGGTCTACTCAAATTATGGCTTTCTAATATCGGTATATGCATGCTTTCGACGTCAACATAAGTCAACCAAATATATGAGTACGGTACAGCTGACATCACGACACCGTTCTATGAGTGTTGGTATAGTAAATAATACCTCCCTAGTGCCAAAATAGAGAATTTACAAGAAATGCGAGGAAAATGTCGGTGAAATGCAATTTGGATTCCGCGATTCCATGGGTACACGTGAGGCACTTTTCACCTTACAAGTTCTATTTCAGAGATGCCGCGATGTTGGTTGTGATGTCTATGCTTGTTTTATTGACTACGCCAAGGCATTTGACCGTTGCCAGCACCAGAAGATGGTCACCGCCCTACAAAGAGTAGGATTAGATGAGAAGGACATTCGGATCATCATGAATTTATACTGGAACCAGCGTGCTCAAGTCAAGGTCGAAGACCAGTTGACCGACCAAGTGAAGATCATGCGAGGAGTAAGGCAGGGCTGTGTGCTCTCGCCGACTTTTTCAATATATACTCTGAGGAAATTTTTACTGAAGCCCTCACAAACCTAGAGATGGGAAACCGAGTGAACGGTGACTACATCAATAATATTCGCTACATTCGGATCATCATGAATTTATACCGGAACCAGCGTGCTCAAGTCAAGGTCGAAGACCAGTTGACCGACCAAGTGAAGATCATGCGAGGAGTAAGGCAGGGCTGTGTGCTCTCGCCGACTTTTTCAATATATACTCTGAGGAAATTTTTACTGAAGCCCTCACAAACCTAGAGATGGGAAACCGAGTGAACGGTGACTATATCAATAATATTCGCTACGCCGATAACACTGTATTGCTAGCAACTAGCCTAAATGATCTACAGGCCTTACTAGACCGTGTGAGAACTGTGAGCGTAACATACGGACTGAACCTTAATATTAAGAAACTAATTGTCAGCCGTGTAAATTTAGATCCCGGGGCACTAATGGCAGATAGCGAAGAGATCCAGAGATTCAACAGATTCACTTACCTCGGAATTACCCTCAACTCACAATGGGACCACGCTCAAGAGATTAGATCCAGAATTGAAATGGCACGGTCTACATTTATCAAGCTGAGATCCTTGCTGTGCTGCATTGATCTCAGTTTGGGAACAAAGATGCGGATAGTGAGGTGCTACGTTCTTCCAGTGCTACTGTATGGAGTTCAAATCTGGACACTGACGCAAGCCACTGAAAAGCGGATTGAAGCCTTCGAGATGTGGATCTACAGGAGGATACTAAAAATATCTTATGTGGACCATGTCACCAACATTGAGGTCCTACAGCGCATGACAAAAGAAAAAGAAGTGCTTAATTTAGTAAAACAACGTAAGCTTGAGTACCTTCGCCACGTGATGCGGAAAGAAGAAAAATATCGAGTTCTTCAACTCGTCATGCAGGGCAAAGTATTTGGCAGGAGAGGACCGGGACGCCGTAGTATCTCGTGGTTGAAAAACCTCCGACAATGGTTTGGGATAACCTCCGCGGAGCTGTTTCGCAGAGCAGTTAACAAAACAATGATAGCCTTGATGATCGCCAACATCCGGACCGGATAAGGCACTGAAGAAGAAGTGCCAAAGTCTTTTCTAAATCGTAATTGGTTTATTGTTATGCTATGATCTAGTAATCATGATAGTGGATAGACTACATAAAAATCATCCACACATAACCACAATTGATCGGTGTGAAGTTGTGAACTTATACTTATATCTTGATCACAAACTATTGGGGTTACTACAGGATGAGATTAAACGTAGATGTGATCTAAAGTTGCCATAGCAAAAATAACCAAAATATGGAAGGACTGTCAAATTTCAAGAGCGTTAAAGATGAAGTTGATCAAATGCTTAAAATTCCCAATACTGACCTATGTCTGTGAATCTTGGACCCTGAGACAATCGGAAATAAGAAAGACAGACGCCACTGAAATGTTATGTTGGAGACGAATGTTACGAATTCCGTTGATCGACCGTAGGACAAATAATTCAACTTTAAGAGAGCTAAAAGTAAACTAACGATTCTCCAATAAAGTCCATCTCCAACAATTAAAATACTTTTAAGCAAACACAGAAAACATGAAAAGTCTCATTATACAAGGAAAGGTGGAAGGCTGAAGATCACGAGGAAGATTCACAACAAGATGGATCGATCAAATTGCAGGAACAAAAGACCTATGCGTTAAAAGAAATTACCAGAGACAGAGGTCATTGGAGACGGACAAAGACAACATCACGTCGACCATTACACTCCCTCCAGGCGGTCAAGATAGAAAAGAGAGGGAAATGATCTAGTATCTAGTTTTTTGTAGACACGTTCATGGATCACTCACAAGAAAATTTTTAACATGGTTTATCAAACTGATCCTATATTCCTCACATTTCGTTGCTTTGGGATGAACTCAGATATTAGTCATTCTTTTGGAATTTCTCCGGTATAGTAAACTTTGTTGAATAATTAGTATATCCATGCGTCCTATTAGATGTAAAACTCACTAAGTGCACTATTCTGAGATTTTGACATTTCCATCAATTTAAACTTAATACGGTAATGTCCAGCCCTGGAGAAGTCGCCTGGGGCTCTAACCCTTCTAATTTCTGAGATAATTAATTATGGTATAATTCACTAAGTGCAATATTGTAAATTTCGGTTTCAGAGTATCTCATTAAAACTTATTATTGCAATTAATCAATGTTTCCTTACAATCTGGAATGCTTTATTGTGAATTTCGGTTTCAGCGTAAAATTCATTAAAACTTATTATTGTACTTAGTGAATTTTTCCTTACAATCTTGAGTGCCGAATCGGTACTTAGTGATCTTTCAAACAATACGTTAGTAAACATAACTGTGTATTATTTTTATTTGTGTGCAATATCTATTCGGCGATTGATTAAAGAAATGAGTTTAAATTATTTCTTTGTAGCGGGTAGCTTACATAAAGAGTAACATAATCTATTTTCGATTTTTGCGATTAAGCAAGCAAATTGTGTGTTATAATATTGTATTCTTGAAACTGTAGATATATTATATTTGTATGCATTATCTGTTCGGCGATTGATCAAAGAAATATGAGTTTAAGTGTATTTGTATTTAACAGGATAGCCTACATAAAGGGTATTTAACATAATCTATTTTGCGATTAAGCAGGCGACTTTTGTGGCTGTCATAAGTGCCGAAAAGTGGATGTTGATATTTCAACAATAATATTACTTCTCTTTCTCTCGCATGTGATTTTGTATAGAGGCAACTGTTTTGTATGTTACTTAATTGTTTATTAACATTTTATCCATTACCTGTTTCTTTCATTTTGAATCCCAACGTCATGATACTTTATGGAGACAAATTCATTAACTTCTCAATATCCAATAATTGTGTTCATGGAAAAACTCATCAAGTACAAAGTGTAGTTAGTGAGTTTTACCTCAGATAAGATATCAATATCCAATAATTGTGGTCATGGAAAAACTCGTCAAGTACAACAATTGATCTAATATTTATTATATTATAGGTCCTGTGGCGAAACATCGTTTAAATTATCTGTTATTTATTTTTTAAAGTTGCATTAAAATAATTGCAATATTTAAGTCAGTGAATTAAAAAAACAATTTGTACCTTTAAATCGATTTTTCTCCACTTTCTGAAAAGTGTAGTTAGTGAGTTTTACCTCTAATAGGACGCATGGTACTGTGTTAGTAATCTTAAAATTTCTGTAGATATTTCATACGGTCCTATGGCTTTATCATTTTTCATACATTTTAGTACTTTTTTAATTTCCCCTTTGGTAATCCCATTTCTACCTCTTGGTTCTATTGTCTCCATTCTTTCGTCGTCTTCAAATAGCTCTTATTATGTTTCAAAAAGATACCTCTTTTTTGTATATATTCTATCAGTTATTTCTTGAATGTTTCTGTATATGTTAAAGCTGCCATGTCGTTTATCTTTCTATCTTTGCATATTTTTCTGATAGCCACAATTCCTTCGCTCCTTTAATTTTTTATTTAATTGTTTTATTTAAGTTTTTGTATTTTTGTTTGTTTTTATTTTTATATTTTCTCCTTTTCGATATCAATGACCTTATTTCTTGTATTCATTGAAAACATAATACATTGCGAAACAAAGAGTGGATGTGGAAATGATCGTTAAAAACTTATAAATTAACATTACATTACATAGTTCCCCACCTTTAGACATCTGTGACAGGAGTATTTTATAAAATTCTACTGTCACAGTGACAGTTGTCGTACTCCTCTAATACGTCTAAAGGTGGGAAACTATGTAATGTAATGTTAATTTATACAATTATAACGATCATTTCCATCTCCACTAGTTTCATCTCTTTTTGTTTCGTAATGTATTAGGTTTTCCATCTTTTGCGATATTTTTCCGGTTATTTTCGCGCACATCACTGTATATTCGTGTTCAGCCACCTCAAAAACCCCGAATTTTCATAAAACTCCAGGATATGACGTAGACACCGGGCACCAAGTACCTGGTACAGCATCTTCGATGCAATATTCGTGTTCAGCGACCTCAAAAACCCCGAGATAATAATTTTCATACAACTATTTTCTTAACAAATTTTCATGAAACTCCAGGAGATGACATAGATACCGGTCACCAGGTAACTCGTACAACATCACCGAAGCAATGTTCCTGTTCAGCGACCTCAAAAACCTGAGGATCACAACTTTCAACGATTTTCATAATAAATTTCCATAAAACTTCAGGAGACCACATCATACCAGGATATCGGGCAACAAGTACCTCCTACGGTTTCGCCAGTCCGATATTCCTGTTTAGAGACCTTAAAAAACTCTTCTAATCTGAAAATTGAACTCATTTCCATGATTATTTTCTGAGTTGTGAATTTTTATTTTTTTAACACTTTTTGAGATTCACTTTGGAAAATGCATTTTCCACCTATAACAATGCAATTTTTATTTGATCTTCATGCCAAGTCGTCAAGAATTTTCCTAAAATTCTCCCGAATCGAATGCAAAAGGTTTCATAACGATGCGTCTTACTTTAACAAAGTTAGAGGTTTAGGCGATTTTATTGGTTTATTTCCTAGCCTACGATGATATGTTTCCTGTCAACTTACCTCTAATTGTTGCGTTTTCTTTTTCCATTCTCACCAACAAAATAGCTTGATATATTGATTTCTTCCACAAAATTCGTAGCTCTTCTTTTGTCATTTTCCTATTAGATCTCTGAGAGGTGTCCTGCTTTACTGTGGCTACTCTTTTGATTATTGCTTGTCTCCAAGATCCAGCATCTCGCTTATTTGCAGATCCATCGTTGTCAAAGTTCGATTTTGGACTATTTCCAACTTTTAGAAAGCTAAAAGAAAATTTGTTATAAAATTTCAATCTTCTGAGATAATAGTCGAGGAAATGAAGCTGAAAAAATGGCAAAACCTCGCAATTTTTTCGTCCAGCATCGATTTGTACAAAAATTTGGGTGTAGGCTCATTACACCCTCTAATTCATTTTCTATATTGAGCCGTTGTACGCTTTTGGTTTTTTAAGGGTGAAAACTACCCGTAATTGTAAAAAATTATAAAATAACATTTTAAAATTTAATATTGTCAACATTTGGTTCTTATTAGTTACATAATGATTCTTTTATGCTTTAAGATATACTATCATATTTCAATCCTTAAAACCACCCTTGTTGGAGCTATATAGAAAAAAATTACTTATCCTAAAAGAATACTTTCGGCTTACATCGATTTACATAAAAATTTGGGATTAGGATCATCTCACCCTGTACTTCATATTCTATATTATGCTTAAGGGCGTTGATTATTTTTAGGGGTGTAAACTACCCCTTATTTTCAAAAATTATATAAAAACATTGTAAACTTTAATATGGGTAAAATTTGGTTTTGATTATTTAAATAATAATTGTTTTATACTTTAGGATATAATATAATAATATTTCAACCCTTAAAAACCACCCTTAATAACATTACAGTATTTATAAGTAGATATTTTAATAGATCTATACAGAAAAAAAAGTAATATTAAAGAATCACAAAAACATTTATTTACACAAAAATACGAATTTACAAATATGTATAAATACAAATATAAATAGTTTTTTAGTCATCTTCCAGTATACGAACCGGTTCTGTGGTATTATACATACATTGAAAATTATCCATAAGCGGACTATCCGAATTTTTCGAAAATAAATTGGTTTTATAAACATAGCTCCTTCATTTTTGGCGATAAAAAGTTTTTTCAAAAATGACTTTGTAGGATTTTTTAAGATTTATAAGACTGTGTAAACTAAATTCCGTAAGATTCCTTAGTTTTTAATTAGGGTGGGTTTAAAGGGTTCGAATAAGGGGGTGTTTGCTCGTAAATAGAGGTTTTAAACAGCTATATCTCGCTAACTGTTCAATATAATGAAAATCTATGCACAAAGCAATTTTAGTTATTAAAAAAGCTACAATTTAGTAGTATATAAGTTTTTCGTATCTCCAGTATTTTCGGAGACATTTTGCAGTAAAAGGTGACCAATGGGAAATTCCAAAAAATTAATTTTTCTTTAAACTCCAATTTTTCTAAAATTAGGCCTTTTAAATAGGTCAAACTTCTTGGGTGTATTGATAATACAAATATAAAAGGAATTACAGAAAGGTGAAGACCAATTTCTAATTAGGAGGGTAGTTAGGGGGTTGCTTTCACTTATTTTTTCATAGAGAAAAGCAGGTACCGAACTTTTTTGATCATAAGTCGCTTAATTTTAAGGCTCCAAACATTTTTTTATTATTTTTCAAAGGGCTAACAATGTACTTTAAAAAAGATTATTTGACTTTTCCTCGAAAAATGCAAAGTTTTTCCGTTATTTTACTTTGAATATTTCAAATTATGCATTTGACGAAAAAAGATAACTTTTAACATGCCGTATCTTGGTTTGTATTAGTCTTAAAGATATTACAGAAAAAGAATTTGGTTTTTGTTACTAAAAGATACAATTTTGGTATCTAGAGGTTCTTTGATTAAAGGCATAGTTTTCGAGGTATTCTCAAAAAACCCTCTAAAAAAGTCGATTTTTTCATCGAAAAACTGTTACTTTCAAGCTCGAATAACTCGAAAAATATTAGTTTTACGAAGAAAATGTAAAAAACATTTTTTTCTTAGAATTACTTTTTACATCCATTAACATCGTTAAAATATAATAAAAAATTCCCGCCCCCTAGATGGGGTGGCAACCACCCCCAAGGTTTTAGCGTACAGCGGCATGATATAGAAAATGATCCTTGGACTATTCCCTACCTTCTGTGAAAATTTCAAGTAAATCCATGCTGGACGAAAAAATTGCGAGCCAAAATGCTTCATTTCCTCGACTATAATAGTCCACAGTACATCGTCCTTTTTCAAAAATGGTTACAAAAGTCTTAAAAATGGTTTTAATTGCTTTGTTTGAGCGAGTCTATCACTTTCTGAAAAATTCCAGGGTGCTGGTTGGACGCGTTTCAGCACGCTCCATGCCTAAACCTGTAGCTCTAGCGCGGTTAGGTTTTGTGATTGCAAAACTATAATAAATTTTAATTTTAATCAAAAATTATGCGTTAGAAAAAAATTAACTATTTTTGTCGGACAAAAAAGAGGGCGGTATTTTTGTCAAAGGAATGGATAGAGAGTACAACAATACCCATCTACAAGAAAGGCGTAAAGACAGATCCTACGAACTATCGAGGAATTACACTACTCAATTCTACATCAAAACTATTGACAAAAATTTTATCCCAAAAAATATACAAGAAATTCGGTGTATCGGAAGAAGAACAGGATTTCCGCCCAAACAGATCTACAATTCTATGCTATCTTCATCATGCGACAATTAGTTGAGAAATTAATAGAATTAGACAAGCCCATGTTTACATGGCATTCGACATTTGTAAATCTGAAACAGGCATTCGACAGAGTACAATTAAGGGACGTGCTCACTATCCTTGGAAAAAAACATAAGTCAGAAATATAGAAACATAATCAAAGAGCTCAATAGATCCAACAAAACAAGAATAAGAACCACACACGTTCTCACGGAAGAAATCAAAATCAATGTCAGCATTAGACAAGGCGACAGCCTTAGTCCATGCATGCCTATTTAATTTAATAATGGATGAAGTTATAGCTAGTGTTAACAAAATGAATCAGGGATACAAAAGTGGACAACCGAACCATGAGAATACTTTGCTACGCAGATGATGTAATCTTAATAGCCTAAAACGAAGATGACTTAAAACGCCTACTACAAAAATTTAAAATAACCTCCTAAAAGTATAACCTGACACTATCAACAGAGAAAACTCAAAAGATAGTAATATCCAAGAACCCAATTAGATGTAAATTAGTAGTGGACGATCATAATATGATCGAACAAGTAATGAATTGTAGGTACTTGGGTGTGGAAATATCTAGCGACAGGCATTTATGGCAAAAAACAAAACAGCAGGCAACTAAAGCAGCGAGAATATCTGGTTTCCTGAGGGATATAATCTGACGGAATAAATAAATGGGCACTGAAAGCAAAGTCCGCATTTATAAGACATGTGTTAGACCGGTACTGACATACGCAGCTGAGACAAGGGCCGAGACAACAAAGACCAAACAAATAATGAGAACAACAGACATGGAAACCCTAAAATCCATGAGGTATCACCCTCAGAGATAAAATACGAAACGAAGATACATTGAGAGAGCTAGGCGTTCAAGACGTAGTGAGATGGACAAGAGCACGACGACGCATGCGGAGAGACACGTAGATCGAAAGGACCCTGAACGTAGTATGATGAAATGGGAAAAGACACAGAAGCCCAACACCAAGCGACCCATAGGAAGACTAAAAAAAACGATCGTACGAGAGCTGGAGCTCCAGATCGCACCAGAGACTGTATTAAAAGAAGAAGATAATGCGGGGTACAGTTTTGTTATTACAAAACTCTTAATTTTTAATTGAAATTATTGATAACTAATTACTAAAGATTGTCGATCTCTTGTTCGACAAATTTACAGCCTCGTTTCTTTAGTCGAACAACATAAATATGTTAAAAAAACAGTAAAATCCTGTATAAAAGGTATATTTAAAAAAAATATACTGATATATATATATATATATATATATATATATATATATATATATATATATATATATATATATATATATATATATATTTGTACAAATATTATCGACCGTACTGTGTTATATTTGTCCATGTCTAATATTAATAAATTTGCAGTTTTCTCCTGAAGAAGTCACCAAATAGTGACGAAATATTGAGACTTAAAACAAATAGAGTTTTCTTTCAACTGACCGAATTGCCGTTATTCAAACATTACTATAATATATATATATATATATATATATATATATATATATATATATATATATATATATATATATATATATATATATATCAAGCAGTGATTCTTGAGGATGCAGTCTATTTTGGCCCACAAGACAAAGAAAACTCTTTGACTTACTGTCAAGCTTTCGAATTTATTTTAATTCTTTTTCAAGACATCTGTTGACAAAAATATACAATTATAAAAATTATGTAGGTACTTACAATTTTCTTAATTACTTACTAGTCATGAGATTACATTGAAAAAATTTTGAAACTTTACTAAAAGGACAATTATGCACATAGGTATGAAAAATTATTTTTAAAAACTTCAGTTATGTTGTCATGTTTGAAATATGTCATGAAATATGTAAAGTGTATACACTTTATATAGGAGGAAAGTAAAACTAGTAACAACATATTTTTTATTTTTTTATTAGATTTTATTAGATTGATCTATGAAAAAAAAATTAATAACATCAAACCCAATTAGTCCAGTCATTTTTTAAAGCATGTTGGATTTTAATGTTGGATTATATGATAGAAAATCAGATTATGATGTACTAATTTTTTTGTTGATATGCTAATATGTAACAATAAATGTTACTTAATTTGTCTATATCTGATTTTCTATTTATACATTTTTTATTTTTCTGTATATGTGTCATTTCTATAAATAACCTTTTCTGTTCATTTTTTACCCTCTGTAGGATTGACGCTTGTGAAAAATTAAATGTATGATTTAAATTAATCGAGTGGTCGGCTAACGCACAAGCTTGTGATTTATTTGTGTTAATATCACTTCTGTGAGATATTATTCTACTGTGCAATGTACGAGAAGTTTCTCCTATATAAACTTTATCACAGTCTGAGCAAGGAATTTGATAAACAACTTTTGAACTTTCTTTGGTCGTTAATTTAAATCATACATTTAATTTTTCACAAGCGTCAATCCTACAGAGGGTAAAAAATGAACAGAAAAGGTTATTTATAGAAATGACACATATACAGAAAAATAAAAAATGTATAAATAGAAAATCAGATATAGACAAATTAAGTAACATTTATTGTTACATATTAGCATATCAACAAAAAAATTAGTACATCATAATCTGATTTTCTATCATATAATCCAACATTAAAATCCAACATGCTTTAAAAAATGACTGGACTAATTGGGTTTGATGTTATTAATTTTTTTTTCATAGATCAATCTAATAAAATCTAATAAAAAAAATAAAAAATATGTTGTTACTAGTTTTACTTTCCTCCTATATAAAGTGTATACACTTTACATATTTCATGACATATTTCAAACATGACAACATAACTGAAGTTTTTAAAAATAATTTTTCATACCTATGTGCATAATTGTCCTTTTAGTAAAGTTTCAAATTTTTTCAATGTAATCTCATGACTAGTAAGTAATTAAGAAAATTGTAAGTACCTACATAATTTTTATAATTGTATATTTTTGTCAACAGATGTCTTGAAAAAGAATTAAAATAAATTCGAAAGCTTGACAGTAAGTCAAAGAGTTTTCTTTGTCTTGTGGGCCAAAATAGACTGCATCCTCAAGAATCACTGCTTGATATTTGAATATACAGTCAAGAATACCATAATCTTATATATATATATATATATATATATATATATATATATATATATATATATATATATATATATATATATATAAGATTATGGTATTCTTGACTGTATATTCAAATATCAAGCAGTGATTCTTGATTTATATATATATATATAAATATATTTTATATATATATATATATATATATATATATATATATATTTATGCACAGATATCAAAGTGAGGTCCTGACATTACGCGCACTTAGTGAGGACCGGTAGAAAACGTAGACATAATCGTTTCAACTCTTCATAGTGACCTTGACAAGTAAATAGCAATTAAAAATGACGAGTATACACAAAAAAAATTACGTATATGTGCCCCGTATTGTTCAAGTATATTGCCACCCAAGTGAGGCCATTATACGCAGCTATTAAAGTGAGACTGTATATACTTTTTCGTTATGCGCACAAAGTGAGGACAACTTTACGTGTATATTTCCTTACAGCTCATCAAGTGAGGACCATACAGTGTTGTCGATAAATATGAGATTAATCGTTTCTACTGCCTTTTTCTGTATAACACAGTAAGAATTATTATTGTTTCGATGTTTCAGTCACTCGTAGTTATAAGAAGATGTGGACTCTTTGTTCTTGCTCGTACTGTTTGTTAATTTTATAACATTTTAGTACCTCAGCATTAAATCACGGTAGCCTTATCGGAGACTAGCGTTAATAAAGAAATAGTTTTATATTTTTTAATAATTTACGTTAAAGATGGATAGGAAAGCAAGAATTTTGAAAATAGCGTTAGTTGAGAACAATAATAATCAAAATGGAGGACACAGTGATAGTTCAGTTATGTGAAATGTATATTGAACTTAACATATAAATATAAAAGCCCGACTTTTGATCTAAGGGGAACACAGTTTTTACGGTACATACATATCTGTCATTTGTCAACCCCCTTCCTTCCATTTCCCCCACCCCTTATTTTTAAATAGGGAAGAGGGGCGTGTGCTAGCTCATTTGAAAGGATATTCAATTCTCTATCCAGTATTATTAACATTGACATAATTATCTATACAGAGTGTATTTTAGTATAGGTACTGTTGCCCCTGTCGATTTTCATTTTGAAATGAAAATTTTAGAACCTCAATTTTAGTATACAAGATGATTTACTTAATTTAATTAAACTTAATGTACCTTTTTTACTGACTTAATTTTACAGTTATTCCACTAGATGGCAAATACAGTGAATATTTGCATATGTTTTATTTCGAATAATCATTTTAAAATAGTTTTAGTTTTCTATTTTCTCTGAAAATTGTTGCAAGCTTCTTGTTCTTATACTTAAAATCATGTCACTACAAATTTATACGAGACTACATATTAAGAGTATAGAAAGTATTATAATATATGACATACATGCTTTTTTCCATTTATTGAAGATATTTCACCTTATCCTGAAACAATGCAATGTGACCAAGTGTCCTCAACTAAAAAAATATATCCCACTATTTTGATATTAAATGTATATTTTGTACTATAAACCGTATTGAAATAGATTGCAATGCAACATGTGTGCGTGGTTGGGATATTGACTGCGAAACCTAAGGCTTCATTCGCCTAATCATATTTACCTTTGATTCTTATAACAATAAATAAAATTGATTAACATTTTATATCAATATTATTAGTGTTTTTAAACAATATCAGTATGATATATCAGTATGATAAAGTCAAGATAAACAATACTATAACAGAAAGCTTTGAGGTCAAACAAGGACTGCGACAGGGTGATCCATTATCGCCTATAATGTTTAGCATATTACTAGAAAAGGTTATACAGGAATCAAACATTAATAGAACAGGTCTGATCTACCACAAAAAACATCAGTGCTTGGCATTCGCAGACGATTTGGTAATCTTGGCTAGGAGCAAAATAGAACTTATAGAAACACTCATGAAACTCGAGGAGAGGGCAGCAACCAAAGGATTGTATATAAATGAAGCAAAAACAAAGTATATGGAATGGACAAATAAGCAATTCGTTCGGGGGCAATACATAACAATGACAACAGCGAAGGGAACACAGTATAAATTCGAAGAAGTTGAGAGATTTGAGTACTTAAGAACTGTCTTCACAAGAGATCCTAACTGTGAAGAAAAAATACAAAAGAGAATTATGTCGGACAACCGCGCTATATTTGCTTTTAATGGGTTGTTAAGAAGTAAACATATATCACGAAGAGCAAAACTAAGAACTTACAAGACCGTAATAAGGCCGATAGTAACGTATGCTTCTGAAACATGGGTCACAACAAAAAACATCAAGAGTTGTTATTAGTTTGGGAGAGGAAAATGCTGCGCAAAATCTTCGGTGGGAAAAACTTAAATGGACAATGGGTAAGAAGAACAAATAAGGAACTAACTGAGCTCTATCAAGATCCTAACATACTAGCAGTAATTAAGGCGCAAATACTTAGATGGTTGGGCCATGTGCAGAGGATGATTCCATCTAGAATTCCCAGAATGGTACTATCTAGTGCATTGGCAGGGAAAAGACGAAGAGGAAGACCGAGGTCACGATGGAGTAATGGAGTTAGAGAAGATATGAGAAGAATTAACTTAAGGAACTGGGAAACAAAAGCGACTGACAAAAGGGAGTGGAAAAGAATAGTACATCAAGCCATGGGCCTACTAGGCTCGTAGTGCTTACATATTATAATATCAGTTTTCTAATATTATCCAGTTCCATATCCAGTTCCGAATCCAGTGGTTATATTTCTTCCGTATTGTTTAGTTTCGCTTCCAGTGATTGTATTTTTTTTCTTGTTTTTTTTTTGAAATATTTATTTATTATTTTATTACTATATTTTTTTTATTGTGCTCATAATAGATTGCAACATTGTCTACAGACATGAATGCAGTAACAATAAATAAAAAAATCGGAGATCCACACCCCGGATTTGAAATCGAAACCTCTGCTTTACGAATCCGAGATCCGAGGTCTACCCACTAGGTCACTAGGCTATCGCTCTTAGACAATATTTTTTCCTGAAACGGGGAACTTTTAAAGCCGGGTCTAGACTATGTAACAAAACATGCTAATAACAAAGTTGTACAACAAATTTGTTGTACAACTTTGTTATGTAACTTGTTAATAGCATGAGTATCCAGACTATATAACAAAAAACAAAACAACAACATGAGCATAAAGTTTGCAGCATTTTAGATGGATAGCTGGTGGGTTAGGTAGTATATAAAATTGCGTCATATAAGTATGGAGGATCTCTTCATAGCAACAGCAGCTTGTGTAATATTGTGGAGGCGACACCGGCGTGTTAAATTAATATTTTGGATGTGTCCTTCATTAGCAGCTCGAGCAAAATATAGGTAGTGGTACAGCTCTTTTAGCTGATCTGGAAAGAGATAACATAGACCCATCGACAGGAGACATTAAATGTGATGGCAGTTTTAAAAACTTCTTAAGAATAGAAAGTTCTGATTTTGAATTTCTTATAAATGAAATCGGCCATAAAATAGGCAGGAAAGACATTTCGAGATGCAATTCCAGTAAGAGAAAGATTAACAGTTATATTATTAGCAAAGTATATGAGGCGTTCTTTGCAAAAACCCCAGTTGTCCTTTTTTTTCGGAAATGGACTTATGGCTTCTATGGATTGAAGGACTAATTACCTACGTTCCTTGCGTAAGAAACTTGCATTAAAATTACAGTAGTTCAAAATATAAGCGACAAAAATATAGGCGATTCCGCCTAAACCCCATATGTCAAGCGCAATTCCCTTCAAAACCATAGTTGTTATTGGTGTTTTTGCGGGAAACTTTATCGCTTGGCTGTCAGAACCGTGGGCTGTCAGTAGGTTTTTATAGGTTAAATATCCTTCGAATAGTTGTGTTGCGTGATATTATAAGTAAACACCATTTTTCGTTCATTTTTTATTTTGGTTTATTACTATAAATATCGTTTTTCCTATAAATTAATGAAAAATTCCTGCAAAAACCCCATATGTCAAATGAATAAATGTCCTTCATAAATAAACAAAAGGAAAAAATAATGTTATTTATATTGTAAACTGTGTGTAATCATCAAAATAATAAATCACTAATTTGAGAATTTCCGTAAACTTAATAGGGTTCAATTAAATAACTTTTTTTTAAATATCTCCGATGTTGTAAAAAGTGACATATGGGGTTTTTGCAAAGAACGCCTCATATTTTTTAAACTTTTTACTCATTGTTTCAGAGAGGAAGTATAACATTTCTGTAGAATTTAATTCCTCAGTATTATCGTCTTCACCTGTTCATGATTGAGTGTCACTGTCTGTTTGAATTGGTGTAGCTGGAGAAGTAGCGGATGTAGGTGTAGTGGACGGAATAGAAAGGCTCAGATATATTGTATGATTGAGTGCCTGTTTGAGTAGCTGATGAAGTAGTCTGCATCTGTGTAGCGAATGAAGTGAATGTTACAGGTTTTATGTCTGAACACTCTGCTCTGTAGAGAATAGTATTTATGTCAAATTTAGAGTTGATTTGCACCGATTTGCTGTTAAGGTTCCGCGTACTGCTTTTCTTTTGTTGGCTTAAGTTATAGGCGTACGTGCATTGCATTAGTTTTAACTACAGTTTCTGTATCTATTTTCACCTCTATTTCAGTCTATTCATCGTGTTTTTTATTTGTTTTTTAAATCAATAAATGTAGCTCATCCCATAGCAATCCCATAATACTCGTTACTTACGAAATAGCTCAATTAAATGAGTAGTCAGTTCTTTCGACAATTTCATCGCGTAAATAACCCTACGTGAACAGAGCAAAGAAAAATCTAGCACAATCACTCCAGAATGAACAAGGCGATATGACTCCAACGGTTGCTGCTCGCGTAGGTACTATGCCAGAGAAATGTTTCAATAACATGTTTTTAGGTGTAGATCAGTCGCGGTGCGGTTTTATAACTTTCTTTGATGTTTACCGACATCTGTTGGATAACATAAAACATGCTATATAACCAGAAAAATGTTATACAACACTGTGTTTTAAAACTTGTTTATTTAAAATTTTGTAACAAGTTACAAAACTTTGTTATTTAACATGTTTTGTTACATAGTCTGGACCCGGCTTAACGGTAACTTCTTATAGGTAATACACTACAATTTCTGAATATTTTTTCTGCAATCTATCGAATGGTACCAAACACGACCCCACGGAGGTGGGGGGGGGGGGGGTTACTTTAAAATCTTAAATAGGAACTCCTTTTTTTTATTTCAGATTTGGATTCTTTGCGTAAAAATAAGCAACTTTTATTCGAAACGTTTTTTCTAATTACGGATAGGTGGCGCTATAATCGGAGAAAACCGGTGTTGGAAATGGAAAATTAAATTAAAATATGGAAAGTCCCCACTAAAATGGAAAATTTTACTTAACTTTTTTGGTTTTAGAACCTAATAATCACAACCCAATAGGTCCCCAAAGCGCTCGAGTGACTGCACATTTAGCATACTTTGCTCCCCTACTATATATGTATTATAAATAATAATATGCGAAGTAATTATTAACCCAAACAACCATAATTCAACTTTTATTTACCAATAAAGAACTGGACGAAAGTGTCACATCAGCTTTTATGAAACACATGAATATTTACATAAAAAGGTAAGTGATCTGCTTGAAATCGATATTCCCAAAATCATCTAAAAATTGTTTATACTTGAGTACTTTGAGACTCTTGTATGAAATGTGAATACCGAAATACGATTAGGAATCTCCATTATGTAATTTTTAAATAATACATAATTCTTAGGAAATGAAAGGTATTATACAAATGTGTTAAAAAATACTACCTACTGAAATTTTTTGATGGCAATAAATGATGAATTGGTTTATCGAATTTATTTTTAAGGTGATACAGTAGCGATCAACAGGTAGCCAAAACGCGTTCCAAGATTGAGGCTGTAATTTTGAATATTTTTTCGAGATATTTGGCACACGTATTTGTAATATAATAAAGAATGGCGGTACAGAGCCCAATTTGAAAAATATATTAATATGTGGAAATTACTCTGTAAATAAATACAATATTAAAAGAACGAGTCTGTACCGCCATTAAGAAGAACAAAAAAATACACTTTCTTCAAATAAACTTTTTTATCAGATGCCTAGATTTTGTGTCATTTTGGAACTACTAATGAAATAAAAAATTTTAGTAGTTCCAAAATGACACAAAATCTAGGCATCGGATAAAAAAGTTTATTTGAAGAAAATGTATTTTTTTGTTCTTCTTAGTGGCGGTACAGGCTCGTTTTTTTAATATTGTATTTAATTACAGAGTAATTTCCACATATTAATATATTTTTTAAATTGGGCTCTGTACCGCCATTCTTTATTATATTACGAATACGTGTGCCACATATCTCGAAAAAATATTCAAAATTACAGCCGCAATCTTGGAACGCGTTTTCGCTACCTGTTGATCGCTACTGTTTCCTCTTAAGTAAAATATGTCATTTGGATATTTTTTTAAACTCGATAGATCCTAGGGACATGTCGGTAGATCGGTAGGATCATCACTTTTGGGAGTTTTGGGAATATCCCAATTGACAACGCAATATACACCGACGCCGTCTACAACGAGCGACGAATCAGAGATGCCAGATTGGGGTACTTTCGCCCATTTTTAGGGTAATTTGAAAGCACATGGGAAAATTTTTATAGGTTGAATTGGTTGGGGAATTTTTCGGGAGGAAAATTGAGCAAACTGAATTGCAATATAAATGTATTGTTATGATCTGCTTTTTATTAATTATATATTAATTATTATTTATCTGATTAATTATTTAATTGTCGCAAATCATACATAAAAATGAATAAAAAATCTCAGGGTGCCTTTTTATACTATAAAAAAAATCTAAATTATCTCACGTTATACTTATCTTCTCTCGTGGGTTCAGTATCTCTTAGTTGATCCTAATCGGGATAAAATAGGGAAAAGAAATAAAGCAAAATATTAAAATAAACATACAGAATTGTCTTTTATTTGTCAAAATCAATACTCTAAACTCTATCAAATCTAAAACCTGTGGACACAGATGTCTGAATGAAATCTTTACCACTTAAATTTATTATAGTTAAAAAAAAACAATTTATCGGTTTGTTCCCGATGACTTTGGTAAAACAAACTAAACAAAACAAATGTATGTATTCGCAAGATTAGCTATACTTCCTATTTACTTTTAGAAATATTGGAATTTTAATTCATATGCCTTTTACTCAAAATTTTAGTTTCCGAACATAAAAATATCTTTCACATGAGTTGACTGACCTTTTGCTTCACTCACTCTGATGTCTTCTCGTGACCCAAAACAGCTCTCCCTCGTTGACTATGTTAAAGGCTACTCATCAAAGCCCTCTCCGTTCTCCAGCTTCAAAACTATCAGCATACCAGCACCAATTCTCCAACAAGCCGGGCCTCTTTTGACACGTACTCGATTCAAACAAAACTCCAAAAATTCTCTGCTCTCCTTCTCACAATAATACAGAATCAAAGAGGTATTTCGTCTCAATTTGATCTGTCTCTCGTTCCACTTTTCAACACTATTCTCCACTATCAAACAGCCACTGGTATCTGCTAACTATCTATCCACTAAAACGTCGAACCGGTCCTCAGCGATACCAAAAACATAATGACTTCCCCTTCAAACTCTCTTAATCATTCAAACTACTTTTCCCCTTCCACGTTGCCAAGAATCTGAAACATCGACTTTTCCATTCGACAAACAAAAGAGTCACCCTCAAAACCATTCCGACCATCCTAATTACCTTCTGAGAACTATACAACATTTACTCGTGTTGAAACAAAGATACTAAAATTCCAAACTTTCTCCTAAAACCACTTTTCTAGAAATTGATAATTACCTCTACCCTAAACAATCTTTTTCCATTTTAAATCAAAATACATCGTTATTTTCACTTTAATTATTCACAAAAGTCTTTAATGGTTCATCGGAAAGCTCATTAAAAAAAGAAATCCACTTACATCCAAACTAAATTCTAATAAATATTTACAGATCAATATACAGGGTGTATCAAATTTATGTGCCCGCGTTATTAAAAAAAAATTAATTTAATTTTTATTTTGCCTTTGATTGATAAAATTGAAAACACAATATTATGTAACACATAACATTATATTAACATTATAACCTATCGAGTATTTGCTTCTGATTAAAAAAACCGAAAAATGGTTTTTGGAACAACCGCTTTTTTTGACCAGTTATAACCGCCAGGTTAAATCGTAAGTAAAAAACCGGTATAACCGAAAACCGGTTTTTTGTTCAACAACCGCCATCCCTACCTTGGTTGTTACAAATACAGTTCGCTGGAATAAGTTTTACCCCCCTTATTAACTTATTTATTTTTAGCACATAAGAAAAACGCTCGGATAGGTCGATTTTTAAAATAATCATAGTATATTATAGCGTAAATGTTTCGAACTTTACGCGATCCCTCTTCTTCAGGTGACAGGCACAACTTTGATTTTTTTAAATAGGAAAGTAAGTACATCATGTGACACCTCATTTAAAGGCTTTTTTCTACAACCGTGTTAAAAATGCAATTTTTAGAACTCCATACGTGCGTTAAAAATGCTACTTTAAGGCAGGGCCGGTTTTAGGGTTCTGAGCGCCCCTGGCAAAATAAAATTTGGCGCCCCTTCATATAAGAATATACAAATTTACTGCAAATATAAAAAAAATAGGAAAAAATCACAATTTTACCATAACGAACTATGTAAAAATATATTTATTTAAAAAATAGTAGGATAGTTATTACTTACAACTTATCCAACATAGGGCATAGCATAGCGAGCACATTTTAAGTTCAAGCGACGAAGAAGCGAGGTAAAAGATAAATGCACATTATCAACAACCAGTAAAAAATGTGTATAAATAACTATTTAGATGGAAAATAAGCCACAATTAAATTGAAAAAAATAATTTTATTATCGTTTCTACGCCCAAATCGGGTGTCGTTGTCAAAATACTACTAAATTAAACAAAAATGTTGTTGCTTAGTAAAAAATTCGTCTAATAATTTATTTAATCTGACTCATTTATATCATTTAGTGTGTATAAATCTTCTACAAGACCAAAAAACATGTTGATTGTGCGCAAGATATAGCTGCATCCCCAATAACTAAATTGAGGGAGTGGCATCCACTTAGCATAAAATAACATGCGGATATTCTTTGCAAACGCGAGCTTGTACATCTTTATTTTTTCTCTTCCTTTTAGAGCCGTTGTGATATCCTTGGCCTTACAATCATCTATGCAAATTCAAATAAAATCATTCATTATTTTTTTTTTATTATCTCATGAGCTTTTTATTATCTCTATGACTCGATACCTATAGAACCAAGCTATGGTTTTAGGTATCGAGTTACTAGGACAAACAATATGCTGCATACTAAAATTAAACCCGGTACTGTGGGATAAGAACATCAGTATAAAAACAAAAAGAAGAATATAATATAACACCATGACAAAAAGTATTCTGAATAATGGGTGTGAAAATTGAATAAAAAATACGAAAACCAAATGCAAAATAAGAGCAACAGAGATCGAATACCTAAGTAGAAGCTGTAGAAGGGATAGAATAAATAACATAGAGATTAAGAAAATAATGGTAATGAATTCAAGGGATAATAGACAACATAGAACAAAAGAGATTAACCTGGTACGGACATGGCAGAAGAAGCAGACCAAAATCGTTGATAAACAGAATAACAGATTGGAGCCCGATAGGAAGAAGGAAGAGAGACAGACCCCGAAAATCTTTTAGAGATAAAATGGACGAAGCAATATTAGAAAAGAAACCTGCAGGACTGGAAAAACAGAAAGAACTGAAAATAACGGTCAAGTGAAATAATACAGGAAAAACTATGGAAATCCAGGGTGGTCAAGAAAAAACAGGATGTTTCTAAATAAATGCAACAAACTTTAAAGGGTAATTCTATATGAAAAAATAATGACAGTTTGCTCTATAAGCGTATGTCAGCAAATACTTCGTTTCCGAGATATGGGGTGTTGACATTTTTCTTACAAACTGACGATTTCTTTATTGTTCTAAAACCGGTTCAGATATGCAAATGAAATTTGATGTGTTTTAAGAGGTAATTATTGCGCATTTTTTGACATAAAATTAATAATTTTATATCTACTGTTGAAATGGTGTGAATTTTTTTAAAGAAAAACATAGTACGCCACTGAGATATTTCAAATAACAAATCATTTTGGAATTACTCGTTCAATTTATGATATAGGTATACAAAAATCTATTATTCCTTTTTTTCATACGTCGTTCGTGCCGTTTTTATGCAAAAAGTGAAACATCTTAACGCGTACAAAGTATTCGAAATAAATTTCTATATATTCATATTATGAAAAAGAACTTGTCAATTCTAATTCATATAGATATACCTGGTTTGTTTTTTTTTATTTCAAATTACACACCCACGGACACACGACAATGTTGATAAAGCAAAGTTTACAGAACAGGAAGACAAAACTATCTAACCATTGAGGCTATAATGACAAGTAGCAGTATAATAATATCACTGACTATTCATAAATTTGTTGATACTTCGTAAATCTGATCTTCGTGTATTTTAAGTATGTATGTATAACATTGTAATACCATAAAAGTGATAGGTATTACCTGACAAAAATGACCTTTAAAAGCCATAACAGTTTTTAGGTTGCATTATTTTTATTAGAGAATTTTTGTGAGCTAGAAATAGTTTTCTTATTGTTACAATTATTTAATATTAATTGTCTTAGGAGTAATCTTAGCCCAAAGATAATCTATAAAGTCCAAAAAAATAGTGAATGTAAAAAATATTATATTTTTTTTTTGTTTAGCTAATGCCTCGACAACTAATGGCCATTGGCATGGTAGGTACGGTAATTTTGAACAGTTAGGTACCTAGTGTCATGTGTAAGTAGTGTGGGTGTTGAGTAAGTGGCTTGTTACTTTGCAATGTCGACATCATTGTCTTTGCAAAGAGACGCTAATTGTATCCGAACGTCTGCGGTCCCTCCGGTGAGAACCGATCCCACGAGGACAGAAACTATATTCATTTATTAATTTATAATAAATGAAAAATTTCCGACCCTGGTGAGATTCGAACCCACAACCTTTCGGATTTTTTCGATCCAAAGGCAGGCGCTCTTACCACTGAGCCACGGAGGGGGGTAAATATTATATTTATATATCAGCGTCTCTCAAAATTTGGCGCCCCCAAATTCTGGCGCCCCGGGCGGTCGCCCGGCTCGCCCGCCCCTTTATCCGGCGCTGCTTTAAGGCACTAGTGCTTTAAAATTTTTATGGCACTGCAATTCGTATTGATCGTATAGGCAATTTTGATGTAATTTCAAAAAAATATAAAAATGGAATGTCAGTCAAGTTCAAGTAAAAGTTTTTGTAGATATTGTTCTGTAATTACGTTTGTAGAAAAAATATTGCATGATATGCGTGTTAAAAAGTGCATTTTTAAGGCACTCATGTGAATTGCAGAACTCGCTGTCGCTCATTCTGCAAACTTTCACATGCGTGCCTTAAACGTGTACTTTTAACACTTATATCATAAATAACTATTGAAATACTGATTACAAAAATTTATAGTATTTTAAGCCTTTCTGAGAGCATATGCGCAAAAATTTCGCTCGAATTATTTTTAAATGCGTTCATTTTTTTCGAATACTGAGAAAACCTTAAGTATTTTTAAAAAATTTAAACGCAGAAAGAAATATTACTGTATTATCCATGGTCGAAAGTCCTTGAGAACTTCTATAATATTTATTTTAATAAGTCACAGGGGTGAAAAAAAATAGTCTGATTTTTAATTTTAAATATATATTACAAAAGAAACTTTTTGTTCATTATAAGGGACTTTCTGCCCTCGGGAATAATGTAGTCTTCTATTTTGCGTTTAAATATTTTAAAAATACCTATTAGTTATCTCAGGATTCGAAAAAAATAAATGCGTTTAAAAAGAACTCGACCGAAATTTTGCGCCTACGCTCTCAAAAAGGATTAAAGTATTAAACATTTTTGTACTGTTTGAATTTATGCGACGATTGACGATCCACTGTTTTAAAGATTGGTTGAACAGATGTTGCCAGTTGTATGGTCCTCACTATGTGTATCGTAAGTTATTCAACAGGGCATAGAATATACATGGTTAGAAAATATACGCCAAAGTCAGCGCCTCTATGCGGAAAATCTCTGAACTAAAAATTGATGTGGACCATACAAAGTGAGGTCCCACTTTTTTTTGTAAAAAAACAGTGTTTGCTATCAGTACATGTCTACGAAAAAGTCTTACATTGATTGACTAAGTGAGGTCCGTATACTGGACCTCACTTTGTACAGGACCTCACTTCAACCGCAGTTTCTTTTGATATGTGGCTCACTTCATACGCTGGGAGTAAATATATATATATATAAATATATATATATATATATATATATATATATATATATATATATAAAATATATTTAAAAAAAATTTATACCTTTTATACAGGATTTTACTGTTTTTTGTATCACATGGTATACAGCCAACTACAGGAAAACTTTTTCCTTGTGGATTTTTTATAAATATGTTAATTATGACAGGTTACGTTTTGAGATTACAAAATTTCGGATACGAATAACAAGTGACAGATTGGAGGGTCCTTTATCCAAATATAGCACTGTCTGACAAAAATTAGGTATCAGATTGCCAGTCCGACAAATTAATTTCAAAACTTTTTATACCGTAACTGCCACACTACTAGACACATTGAGCTAATACAGCCCTGGACCCTTCACTTGTTGCACTGTTTACTTTTATGTCTAGTGAGGTCTAGAACGTCAGAAAATGTATAGAAACCAAATAGTCCATAATGTTACATTTTTTATGCCATACCTTGCATTTGTTAGAGGATTCAATTTTATTTTTTTAATGTGTAGGCGGGATCAGCAGAAGCTTAAGTTCAAGTTTTTGTGGTCGAAACCCCTATCCCCGGCCGCCATCTTGGAAGAGGGGTGCAAAGGGGTTTCGCGCTATATCTCGTAAACTACCAACCCTACGGAAAATCTAATAAAAAATAAAATGTACAGATATAATAACGAAATATGACCAACAAAACAGATATAAACGAAAATAAGTAAAAATTTTTTAACAATTTTCCTTTTGGAGCTTATAACTTTTTTTGAGTTCATTTTACAATAAAATAACATTATAGCAATTTTGTAGAGGATATTTAAACGAACAATTTTTACTCTAAAGATGTTTAGTTCTATTTATTTGTCTAGGTCTTACAGCGCTCCAAACTTGACCAGATTCTCAAATGCTCATAGGGACACCATAAAAACAAAACGTTAGGCTTACTTTTCTATCTTAATATTTTTTTATTTATACAATTTATTATGATTTTAACATTCCTATTCTATTATTTATCTATTTTTGACCTTTCTCCCCACTATAAAACTTACCCTAAGCATATGTAGGGATGGCGGTTTTTGACAGAACACCGGTTTTCGGTTATACCGGTATTTTTTGCTTACGGTTTAACCTGGCGGTTATAACCGGCCAAAAAAAACCGGTTTTTGGAAAAACCGGTTTTTGTTTTTTTTTTAAATCCAATAGGTTAAAAAGTTACATTTACAATACACTTTAGTTGGCGATAATCCATTCGACTCGATATCAATATGATCAAAATTAGTACAATCGAAAGAACATGTATTAAATACTTTTAACACGTTTGTATATTTGTAGAATAGGTACATTTTAACTCATTTAATACTTCCTGTATGAGTATATCGTTTTGAAAACGTAGCGAAATTCATGGAGATTCGTATTCGTAATCAGTAATTCGATATTCATAGTCAGAGCATTATTTTTGGTAATCAGAAAAAGTCATTCACCCACTTTCAATGTCAAGAGATAAGTGTGAAAAATAGATGATGTTTACGTCTAATTCAACCAGATCACTTTTTATGTAAATATTATGATTACAAATACCTTTTCAAGGTATTAATATTTTCAATATTATAATAAAATTTAATAATTTTTTCTGGCTGATGTGAGATTTCACTTTCAGTTTGCTTCTGTATTTTATAAAATAAAATAAAATTTGAATTACGGTTTTGCTTGGAATAATTACTTGAGAATAATAATTATGATTGGGATCCGAAATAATACCTAACCTATCCTAATCACCGTAAAAACCTAATAACCTGTTTTTACTTTAAAAAGAAAAAACCGGTTATAACCGGGACAAAAAACAACCGGTAAAACCGGTTATTGCGAAGTAAAAAACCGGTTTTAGTTTTAAACCGGTAGGTTTTTCCCATCCCTAATATATAGAGAAGGCCCAAGAAATTGTTTGAGGACAAATTCGCCGGTCCAGAAGAAGAATGACGCAACCTCAAAATGCAAAATTCTTCAGGAGAGCAAAAAAAGGATTTTTAAATATTTAAAATATGGATTAAGTGAAGAGTAATCGTCCAGAAGCATCGGTATGGCGTTTGTTTTTTGACAACGATGGCTTTTATTTTCATCTATATTGGTTCGAATTTCATTATCTTAATTTAATCGCCCCATTTTCAACCCTATCTACAGTTGCGTCATTATGCATCTGAAACAAGGTCTAACATACCGCGTATTTCAGTAACGACGCAACTACCCTATAGTGGCTCAGCAAATTTTTACAGTTCGGTCTTTTTGTATCATCTTTACATAGTATTTCAGAAGTTTATTGCGCAATAAACAGAAATTGAAAAAATTTGCAGTTACGTCATTTTTCTTCCGTACCGGACCGAATATCTGCCTGCTATTACTTGTATTATTATAATTTATCCTAGGTGGCACAGCAGTCGGTCCCCCTCTACTTAACTTATTCTTACAGTTGTGCTAACCATTTGGCCACGTGCAGTCGTGTTAAAAATTGTGAAAAGTATTTTGATTTTTATAGATAATACTATGAAGAGTCTTGTGGGTAAAATTTATATTTTTGTGATTAGATAAGAATTTTGTGTTTTTGTAAGAGCGCATCATGAGTGGGGGTTATTTTATTTGTAAGAAACTAGGGAACTAGGGAAAATTATTTGTCAGTGGGAAAGTCGAGCCATATTTACTCGCTGTTGTCGGCGAACGTTTTTCGTCTCTTTATATGGCGGAAATAAAGACGATTCTCTGGAAATCCTGAGATACAAACGATTCGCTAAAACAGTGACAAAAAAGCATTTAATCTCTTCTCACTTCCTCCAACACAAGATGCAGCCCGTTTCCACAGACTCCGAGTGTATCACCAGAGTCAGTCATGGCTCGGTAAACATTGTGATCCAGAAAATTAGGGCTGGAAAAAGCATGGAAAATTTTGGATACCAATCCAAACTTCCAAGCCTCCAGTACCCCGAGCTTATGAAATTCACTTTTAGCAGATGCAATGGAACTGGAAGTGCATGTAGTTGCCGAAAAGCAGACCTCAAATGTTCAGCAATGTGCCTCTATTGTGTTGGTGAAAGTTGCAACAACATCGTGGACATATCAACATTAATTACTGAAGAAAATGAATTGGTAGATGAATTACCGACAATGACGCCAACTCTAACTTTCATTATACCACAAAACTTCACCTCGGATACTGATTCAGATCTTGACTCGCAGCCTGGACCAAAAAGAACTCGAAAAAAATGAAAAAATAATAACTATGACAGATCTTTTTCAACATATAATAATAAATAATATTAATTTGTCTAGAAACTGTCCTTGGATTAGGCCTATTGAGGATACCACACAAAAAAACGCACCTCCAGACTCTATATACCTCATAGGTGGCCGGGAAAAGGGTAAAAAATAGCTTAATAATAGCATAGGAATGTTAAAATTATAATTAATAAATATATAGATAGAAAAGTAAGTCCAAGGTTTTTTTTTATTGTATTCCTCTATTGTATTGTGAGAATTCGAGAATCTGGTTAAGTGTGGAGCGCTGTAAAACCTAGATAAATAAATAAAACTAAACAACTTTATAGTGAAAATTATTCGTTAAAAAATCCTCTATAAAATCGCTATAATATTATTTCATTTTAAAATGAACGGAAAAAAGTTGTAACCTCCAAAAGGAAACTTCTTACAAAATTATTAAATCTTAATCTTATTTTTGTTTATAACTTTTTTGTTGGTTACTTGACGATAAAAAGTAATAGATATAAAATTGTATAAAATTTAATTTTCTACATTTTATGTGTAAATACATTTTCTGTATGGTTGATAGTTTAAGAGATACAACTCGAAAGCCATTTGCACCACTTTTCCAAGATGGCGGCCGGGGGACAAGGGCGGCGACCCCAAAAACTTGAGCTTAAGCTTGTACCGAACCCCCTATACATTAAAAAAAATAAAATTGACTCCTCTAAGAAATGCAACCCTAAATGTAACATTTCAATGGACTAAAATGTAAACATAGACTAATTATTAGACGTACGTATTTAAGATCTAAACAAAGCGTTGTCATGAAGCATCTAGACTAGAGGTAGGTGATTTGTGACGATACAGACAAAGTACATGCAGACTACCACTGTTTTAAAAAGAATTCCGTTTTTTATGTTTGCATCATTTTTTTTGTCGGAAAATGATATTACTTTTAGAATAAACATCTATTATTTGAATGTTGAAAATTCAAATTATGACTTTTGTAATCGCAAAACATAACCTGCCATAATTAAGATGTTTACGTTGTCCGACTAAAGAAACGAGGCTGTAAATTTGTTGGACAAGAGATCGACAATCTTGAGTAATTAATTACACTGGTCAACATTAATTATGAGTCTGAATTCTGTACCTCTGATTTTGATCACTTATGCCTAACTGAAGAAAGAAAAAATATTTTTATCAATAAGGTTTGCTTTTGTACTTACCAGAACGAAATTTCAAATTTTATGAAAAAGCTCTATTTTTTAATTTAAATTATTTTTAAAAGTAAACAAATTTTAAATTATATATTTGCATTTGCACCAGAAAACCAACCATGTTGAAATCCCCTATCACTGGCCAGGCGTACTCTTCATATTTTAAAAGTTGAAGCACTATTTTAACGCTCTCGTAATTTGCTTTGAGCATTACAGAATAAGCCAGAGGAAGAGATGGGAAATCTATTTCCATAGTGAAAAAAAACTGTTTTAAGCTTCTTGTAGAGCTGTCAAACAAAATTTTTTACTAATTTTTTTATTCTAAAACATAATCTTTTGATTAAAATTAAGCTACAGGTTTAGGCGTGGGGCAAGAGGAAACGCGTCCAACCTGCACTTTCTGAAATTTTTCAGAAAGTGGTAGACTCGCTCAAACGAAGCAGTTAAAACCTTTTTTAAGACTTTTGTAATCATTTTCAAAAAAGGACGATGTACTGTGGATTATAAAGTTAATTTTATTTTAAAAAGTTAAAGAAACTAAAATTTGGTTCAGAGGGCCTAGCCGGGCAAGATGGTGAAAAGTGCCCCCAACTCAATTTAAATTCCATATAGGTCACATTTTAGCACATATAGAGGAACTCACTTTCTGAAATTTTTAGTCCCCTAGGTGGTCACGTGACCCCCCTAGAGCCTAATTAGGCTTTTTATGTTTTTATTTTTTATCTCAGCCGCGTCAAGAGCTAGCCAAAAACTTTATTTAAAAAAGTTGTAAGTTTCAAAAAGAGCTATATGAAAAAATTTTTTTTTTATTTTTTGGCGGGAAATTCGAATTTTTAGAACAATTTTAAACTTTTAAATAACTCTGAAAAAAAACTAAGACACTCGTTTTAACAAAAATCAATTATAATATGTATTTTTGCACAATCTTTCACCCTGAATTTTTTCAAATTTTTAAAATTGGTGAAACGTACCTTTAAAAATAAAAAACCGCATTTTTTCGGTTTTTTTTTCGTTTTTAATACAATTTTATACATATTTTTCAAAAGAGGTAACACCGTCACTAGAATAGGTAAAAAAATGAAAAATAATTTGGGTTTGCTTAATAAAATTTTTTTGTAGTGCCATCCATTTTCAAGATGCAGGGCGTTGAAGAAAACAAAATTTTACACATTTTTTACGATTTTGCCGAAACTACTGGCAACATTGCAATAAAATTTGGCAGGTTTTAAGAGGTAGTTATTGTGCATTTTTTGACATAAAATTAAGAATTTTATATACATCATTGGCGCGCATACGGGTAATGGTCCGAACTTTTTAAAGAAAAAAAGATGGTACGCCACTGACATATTTCAAATTAACAATCATTTTTGAATTCCTCGTTCCATTTGTGACAAAAATCTATCTTCCCATTTTTCCATACGACGCGCCGTTTTGTTGCAAAAAATAAAATATCTTAACGCTTCCAAAGTATTAGAATTAATTTTTTTAATGGATGTACGAGTTTATGTATGTACATAGATGTAGAAACTACTAGAAGTTCGAATGCTTTGTATGGATTAAGATCTTTTATTTTTTGTAATAAAAATGGCGCGTCGTGGGAAAAAATAAGAAGATAGATTTTTTGTCACAAATTGAACGAGGAATTCAAAAACGATTGTTAATTTGAAATATGTCAGTGGCGTACTATCTTTATTCTTTAAAAAGTTCAGACCATTACCCCTATGCGCGCCAATGATGAATATCAAATCCTTAATTGTATGTCAAAACATGCACAATAACTACCTCTTAAAACCCGCCAGGTTTTATTACAATGTTGCCAGTAGTTTCAGCAAAATCGTAAAAAATGTGTAAAATTTTGTTTTCTTCAACTTGAAAATGGATGGCGTTACAAAAAAATTTTATAAAGCAAACCCCAATTATTTTTCAGTTTTTTACCTATTCTAGTGACGGTGTTACCTTTTTTGAAAAATATGTATAAAATTGTATCAAAAAACGAAAAAAAAACCGAAAAAATGCGGTTTTATATTTTTAAAGGTACGTTTCACCAATTTTAAAAATCTAAAAAAATTCAGGGTGAAAGATTGTGCAAAAATACACGTTATAATTGATTTTCGTAAAAACGAGTGTCTTAGTTTTTTTTTTCAGAGTTATTTAAAAGTTTAAAATTGTTCTAAAAATTCGAATTTTTCGCCAAAAAATAAAAAAAAATTTTCATATAGATCTTTTTGAAACTTACAACTTTTTTAAATAAAGTTTTTGGCTAGCTCTTGATGCGGCTGAGATAAAAAATAAAAACATAAAAAGCCTAATTAGGCTCTAGGGGGGTCACGTGACCACCTAGGGGGCTAAAAATTTCAGAAAGTGAGTTCCTCTATATGTGCTAAAAAGTGGCCTATATGGAATTTAAATCGAGTTGGGGGCACTTTTCACCATCTTACCCGGCTAGGCCCTTTATTATTGTTATTAAAGTAGCTTACATGTCCATCATCGGTGATTTTGGTTCCTTTTCAATTCGTATATCTTTTTCTAGAGATCCCGAATAATTATGTAAATCTGTTATATCACCCTGTGATCCTGTTGTAGATGTTTGTGATCTACCACTTTCAGATTCTCTGTCAGAAAGGTCATTTTTATTGGGTGAAGGTTCCTAAAACCAAGTAAAGAATAGCATTTAATATTTATTTTATCAGTCAAAAACTTAAAATAACTATTTATTAGAGCAAATTTGTAAAAAAAATTAACAGCAAGATAGACAAATAATTTTTGTAGCTCTCTACAAAAAACATGTTACTACGTTACTATACATCCAAGAAATGTACATACGATCCAGCAACTCAGCAAATGTTTAAGATTATTTCATTCATAGAAATTCTGACCACTAGACAGCTACAGAAATAAAAATTACAGCGATTATTTCATTCATAGGAGATTCTGGCCAATAGAAAGCTACAGAAATCTAAATTAAATCGATTATTTCGTTCATAGGAGATTCTGACCAATAGAAAGCTACAGAAATCTGAATTAAATCGATAATTTTTGATAATCTCCCGTCGTTAAGTATATTACGTCAGATGCCCTTCGTTGCTACGAAAAAATACATTCAGTCACATTAATGACAATTAATGTTTTAAAAATTATAAAAGTGATGACTTTCAATCGTCAAATATTTATAAAAACTGTGTGTTTAATGGTACTTACATAAATAAATTACAATAAAATTTTGGTTTTGAATAGTTTTATTCATGAAATAATCGCAACAAATTGCACTCGACCTCTGAAATTAATATAGAATTTTTGCTCTCGTGACACTGACATAATTTCACTCGCCTTCGGCTCGTGAAATTAAAACTGTCAAAGTGTCCGGGAAAAATTCAATAATTTCAGAGCTCTTGTGCAATTACTACTGATTATTTCATTCATAGGAGATTCTGACCAATAGAAAGCTACAGAAATCTGAATTAAATCGATAATTTTTGATAATCTCCCGTCGTTAAGTATATTACGTCAGATGCCCTTCGTTGCTACGAAAAAATAAATTCAGTGACATTAATGACAATTAATGTTTTAAAAATTATAAAAGTGATGACTTTCAATCGTCAAACATTTATAAAAACTGTGAGTGCAAAATTAACCGGACACCTTAAAAATGGGTAATTTTTGATATCTCGCAATTCCTAAACCTGTTGTCCGATTTAAGTGATTTTTTAATATGTTATAGCCTTATTCTTTAACAATACCGTTTTAATAATATTGTTGCTAAACAGGTAAATTTTCATTGTATACCGGGTGTACCAATGAAACTGTGTTTTTTTCTCAAACTTCGCATCGCCCTGTGGAGTATTCTAACATTTACAAAATACTCAAATTTAAACCCAACTATAGCCTCATGTTTTCTCAACATTCTGTTTTTTGAGTCATTCGCTTATGTTGGACCGTTAAAAAGTTAGGTACTTTAACAGTTATCCATGTTTTTTATCAAAACAGTATGTTTTTAAATAAGCATGGCAAACTTTATGGAGTTATTCTACATGAAAAAATAATGACGGTTTGCTTTATAAACCTATGTCCGCAAATGCTTAATTTCTAAAATAGAGGGTGTTGAAATTTTTCTTATAAACTGACGATTTATTTATTGCTTTAAAAGCGGTTGAGATATGCAAATGAAATTTGGTGGGTTTTAAGATGTAGTTATTATACAACTTTTGACATACAAGTTAGAATTTAATATTCACCATTGACGCGCATACGCGTGAATGCGCACCATGTGTATGCGCGCCAATGGTGAATATTAAATTCTTAGTTGTATGTCAAAAAATGTGCAATAACTACGTCTTAAAACCCATCAAATTTCATTTGCATATCTCAACCGGTTTTAAAGCAATAAATAAATCATCAGTTTGTAAGAAAAATTTCAACACCACCTATCTCAGAAACGAAGCAATTGCGGACATACCGTTTATAAAGCAAACTGTCATTATTTTTTCATGCAGAATTACCCTTTAAAGGTTGCCATACTTATTTGAAAAGACCCCGTATTGATGAAAAACATGGCTAGTTGTTAAATTACCTAACTTTTTTATGGTCCAATGTACGCGAATAAATAAAAAAACAAAATGTTTAGAAAATATGAGGCTATAGTTAGATTTCACTTTTAGTATTTTGTAAATGCTAGAATATTCCACAGGGTGATGCGAAGTTTAAGAAAAAAACACAGTTTCATTGGTACACCTCGTATACAATGAAAACTTACCTGTTTAGCAACAATATTATTAAAACAGTATTCTTAAAGAATAAGGCTATAACATAGTAAAAAATCACTTAAAGCGGACAACAGGTTTAGAAATTGCGAGACATCAAAAATTACCCATTTTTAAGGTGTCCGGTTAATGTTGCACCCGAGTGTAGATTACAATAAAATTTTGGTGTTGAACAGTTTTATTCATGAAATAATCGCAACAAATTGCACTCGATCTCTAAAATTAATATATAATTTTAGAGCTCTTGTGCAATTACTACTGATTATTTCATTCATATGAGATTCTGACCAATAGAAAGCTACAGAAATCTAAATTAAATTGATAATTTTTGATAATTTCCCGTCGTCAAGTATATTACGTCAGATGCCCTTCGTTGCTACGAAAAAATACATTCAGTGACATTAATGACAATTAATGTTTTAAAAATTATAAAAGTGATGACGTTCAACCGTGAAATATTTATAACAACTGTGTGTTTAATTGTACTAATTTTGTACTTACATAAATAAATTACAATAAAATTTTGGTTTTGAACAGTTTCATTCATGAAATAATCGCAACAAATTACACTCGATCTCTAAAATTAATATAGAATTATAGAGCTTTTGTGCAATTACTACTGATAATTTTTTTCGATAATTATCCGTCGTCAAGTATTGCGTCAGATACCTTTCGTTGCTACGCAAAAATACATTCAGTGACATTAATGACAATTAATGTTTTACAACTTCTCACAGAGAGCAAGAAACAGGTTTAGTAAATATTCAGGTGAAGATATGAATAAAATATTAGTTAAAATGATTTAAAAAGACAGTTTAATTTATGAAAAAATCTTACCGAATTACACTCTAGCTCTTAAAAATTATCGATTTGTTTTGCCCTCGTGACACTTTGACATCATTTCACTCCCCTTGGGGTTGTGAAATTAAAACTGTCAAAGTGTCACTCGGGATACAAATTGATAATTTTAGAGCTATCGTGTAATTACTACTGATTATTTTTTATTCAATTCAAATGAGTACAACAATCTGCCCACATGATCAATAAGCTTTTATTTCGTTAAATTCAATAAATAAATAGATAATATCTAAAACAGTACATAGTATTTCATTTTAGACTGTTTCTGTATTATTTAAAATTAGCAGCAGGCATCCCATTCTACATTAAGATATTGCTAAGCAATCCTCAATCAGTCATTTAGTCGAGAAATAATAGAGGTGTGGATGAAAAGTGACTTCAGATCACTTGGTCCAAACGGTAAAATAACTAATTAAAAATATGTTTTGGGCTTCTTTTCATATAAGGGCATAAGGGAACAGGAAAACATATACTAGAATCCAATATGAACGCGAAACTTACAAAAAGATTTAAGAAACATTTTTGTCCAGAGAACTGGAAAAAATGTATGCAATTAGCAAGCCAGTCTTCTAGTAGGATTCATCATGTAGTCATGTTTCGAAGAAGATAGTAAAATGAGTCAAAGAAAAAAAGGTTACCATTTCATAGTGACTTGAAAACTCACCAGACCAAAAATTATTGGAGCTGCCATTTAAAAACAATTCACAAAGAGATAGTTCCGAAGTCGAAATCGAAACGTCAGGGTCAACGTATTTTAATGTAAAAGTATGGTTAATTTGGTACGGGTACGTTCAAAGGATAAGCGAGGAAAAACTCTCTAAAAAGGCAGTGAGATGGATACCAAAGGAAAAACGAAAAATAGGAAGGCCGAAAAAATCTTGAATTGCTGGTACCTATACGAAGGTCTATGAGCCAGAGATTTGATGAGGAGTGGAACAACGGAGGTAACTGACGCTTAGGCAAAGTACAATGTCGCAGGGCGTTATAAACTGACAATATGGTTAATTCCCATTAACACGCTGACGAACAGTGCGTCAAATATATGAGCAAACGTTGTGACGCTATATGTATTTTGCAAAGTTGAATATGGAAATTGCAACGTCTATAGACGTAGTGTCACATTACATCAATCGAAATTAGACGTCTATAGACGTTCTGTCCGTTAACGTGTTAAAGGTAGTAAATGAGGTTGGAATGCTACAAGAAAATGGGTCTATTAAATAAAAAGAAGTATTTGCTTTTACTTCCTCGTATTTAAGTATTTACTTAATAGTGATTGAATAGAGCATTAAAGAAATGACTTTATTCAATTAGTATTAAGTAAATACTTGTAATTAACAGCAAATACTTTTTTTTATTCAATAGACCCAATATACTGATGGCCAAAAGTACAACACCTTTTATACTATTATTGATTTGAATTTTGGACTTCTGGACTTTCTTTCAAAGTCTTATCTAAAAATATATAATTAATAAAGTTTTTACCTCTCTATCTTATCTTTAACTGATGTTTTTTTTTTCGCAAAAACAAAAAATAAAAATACAACAGTTTAATTCTGTGTATTAAAACTTCTGTTTAGGTATTTGTAATTTTTAGTCATTTTGTTTTTGTTTAACGAAAAAAAATTTAAATGCCAATAATTCGCGGTCATCGTCAAATTCTTCATTTAAGCGACTTAGGAAAAGGACGCATTGTAAGCATGAGAGAGGCCAGTTATGGTTTACGAGAAATTTCACGAAAAGTTGAAGCTAATCCATCAACGGTGTTGGGAGTTTGGAGGAGGTAGTTCAACGGTGAGACTTATCGGCTTCGTGGAGAGTCTAGATGTCTTAAAATATTGCAGATTGCGACACCTTAGACTTTTTGCTCTCAGAAACAGACCCGACAGTGTACCTACATAAACTAGGATATGATTTAGTTGCAGCTACAGGAAAGGTTATCTCAAGAAAAACAATTAATCAAAAATTACTTGGAATGGGACTAACGGCTTAACGTCTGCTTTTGGCGTTACCTTTGACACTACAGCATAAGGCTCGACGCGTAGAATGGTGCAGAGCTCGGCAAAACAGGAATGGCCAATGGAATTTTGTCTGCTTCAGTGATAATTCTAGGTTTTGTTCGGGTGGTACTGATGGGCCGTAAGGGTCCATCAGGCTTGGTCTGACCAAATATATGTAGGTTTGGCTGTTGAAAGTCATACATTAAGACAACTAAGCATTTTGGTATGGGGTGCTATATATTTGGGAATCAGATCACCTCTAGTTCATACTAACGGCACTCTATGACAGATGGACGATATATTGGTGAAGTACTTTAACCTGCATGAAACATGCGATCTTTCAATAGGATAACGTAATACCTCATATTGCCCGTGAAACCATTGAGTTCATACTAGAATCTGATATAGAGACTTTGAAGTGGTCATTCAGATCAGCTGATTTGTCACCCATCGACAATGTGTGGCATATGGTAGATCAAAAACTAAATCGATTGACATGTCTTCCAGCAAACTTAGAAAACCTGCCATATAGTGTATAATTCCATAAATATTTTAAAATTGTCCTTCTGGGTGTTGCATTTTTTGACCATCAGTATATTTTCATAAATTGTTGATTTTCTGATATACTTACCTTCAAATTATTATTAATAGGAAGATTTAGTCCTTTCGTAGAACCACCTAAATCGTCCTTAGATACAGATACCCTCCGTTTCAACAACTGATCGAACGAATTTGATAGACTTCGTTTAGCTTTAGTAAATATAGTACTGCCACCTAGATACTGATTAAGGAATTCGGATCGATTTTCAGCTGTGTCATGCGTGTGACGCAATTGCTTCGATTCGCAATGGGCTCTTAGCAACATCATTAGAAATTCGTTTTGTTCTCGGACGGAATCAGTTTCGGCACCTCGGTATTTTGTTAGGATTATTGATTGTTCTTCTTCGTCTAATTGTTCTACCCTAAAGATTTCAGAAAATATATACATTTATCTGTTAATATTTAAAAACAAAATAATAGAAAATCTTATTTAGGGTTACTAACCCTAACGACGCACTGTAGTTCCAAATGCCGAAAACGTGGTCATGGACCTTTAAAACCGAATATTGTTCCTGCACTTCGGTAATACTTTTGTACTTCGTGGTGTTTGGCATCGCTGATAACAAATCTGATATTAATTTTTAAAAAACAAAATATCGGATCCAATATTGCGGAAAGAAATTGAAAATATACATCAATACACAATATTTTTCCAAATTTGGCAACTTTAATGGTTTTTAAGGTCGCTGACTACAAATCTGACATTATTTTTTTTTTTTGAAATGCAAAATGGAGGGTCTAGTGTGCCGAAAACAAGCTGATAATATTATTTTAACCGCATATTTTTTTGAATTTTTATAATAAGTATTAGGATTTTTGAAATTGCTGATTACGAATACAAGTTCTTTTTGAAATACAAACAAATTGGCGGATCCAATATGATGCAAATAATTAAAAATACTAATTAAAATTCATAATTTTGAAGAAGAATAATTTAAGGACTTTTTAAGATATATAATTACATAATATAAATATGTAATATAATATATTACATAATAATATCTTAATAAAGCACAAAGAGGTTTCATTTTTAGAATGACAGGAGCCTTCAGTATTACAGCAACAACAGCTTTAACATTTTTGACTGGTGTAATGCCCATGCACTTGGAAGCACAAAAACGTGCAGGTAGATATTGCAAAAAAAAAGAAAATTATGAAAAAATAATACAATTATTGGGAATAGAAATATGAACAAAAAGAGAAGGGTCTCGGTGAATTCGTAACTATTTTAATCCCCCATCCTAATTACAGGCCAACTCGTAACTCTGGCGCGCAGGTAATTCTTCGATAACCCACTAACTACCGGTGAATTAGTAACTTTCATTTTTAAGTAATGTTGATAATTTAATACCGGTATTCCGGGTATGTACCTGTAAAAATTACTCTCTTTGAAGGTGGTGTAAAAGGTATTCATCATTTATGTGTTGTCTCTTGGAAGAGTTACATACTAGAGAAAATCCAAATAAATTTTGTGAAAATGACTGAAATTCTTGTAACAGATAACAGATTTCGTAATGAGTGCACGTGGGTGTAAGTTATTGGTGGTAAATAATTTTAAATTTCAATTAAAGAAAGTGCTAAAAAGTGGAAAACATTTATGGTACTGTTCTGCATCTGGTTGCAAGGCAACCTGTTATACCGACGAAATCATACGGCCTGCTATCATACGGCCCCTATTTTCATTTAAAAAAAAATCATCGATTGCGTCATCACGCCCAGATAGATGACGTCACTGGTATGATATGTATACCAAAAAATTAGAATTTAAAAATAAAAATCGACTTATTTCGGGATTTATCTCCAGAGACGCCAATTCTCGAGAAAATGAATTTATTCCAACTCAAACGTCCTCACTGTATTTGTTTATAAGCCAAAAAATTGTTTATAACTTTAAAACAATGCTGAGGCCTCTTAGATAATCCGATTTTAATTCTGTAAAGTGTATTAGATAGGTAAAGAGCCTCTTTATATGTGAAACAATTAGCAAACTTCTAAATGGTCTACTTTCTGTTCAGAAAGTTTTTAAAAATTTGAACTTTTTTAAAAAAATTTAGATTGCAAAGTTATTATGCAAAATCTATTAGGTAGATTTTAATGAAATTTGGTGGACGATTTAAGTATGTTATAAGGATTTTCTATGCGAATTACGAAGGTTTTAAGTGCAACCAAAGTTGTTGAAAAACACTGAATAAAAAGAGGCTTATTTTGCCCCTTATTTGGTATTTATTGCTATTTTTCAGAAAGGGTAATATTTTAAGACATTTTTAGCTAGTCGTATATCATAAAAAATTCAATTATCTTTATTTTAATTCGCTACGACTCTGCTCCAAAATGAATCGTTTTAAAGTTATAAGAAAAAATGTAGAAAAAAATTAATGTTTTTCGAAATTTTTAAATATTTTAATTGTTTTATTAATGTTCCGGGCATATTTGAGAAGGAGCATAAGTCAATTATTATTATTGAAGTTGTCACCTAACTTTATCTGCAAAAATCCGAATGCCACCTCGCACATCCACAAATAGACGTTTTTTTTTACAGATCCGCCCTGGTCTATACATATAATATTGTTTCAATCAAAAGAGATTTCAATTTTTGTTATTTTTTTATAGGTACATATAATACACAACATGTTTTTAAGCAAACCAAGAACCATTCGCTTACATAATAATATGCTATATGCCCCGTGTTGGCTTAATCCGTTACTGTTCAAATTTATTTCTTACCTTTTAACCTATTAACAACTATTAAACAATGGTTTCGAATTCACCTGTATAAAGTTGCGAGTTGGTCAGGTAGAAAAGTTACGAATTGGCCGGTGTACATTTTGATTTAAAAAAGTTTGTCATTAAGAGTTACGAGTTAGCGCGTGTCCAAAGAGAATTATAAGAAATATTAAATAGAAAATGGCAAAACGAATGGGATAATTTCCTTAAAGCAAGACGTCTCTATAATTTTATTCCAAATTTAAATAATATATGTACCAGATTATTTTAACCCAAAAAAAGGATTAATACATTTTCTTACAGGGCACGGTCCTTATCCTACATACCTGCATAGATTTTAATTTAAAAGATGATGAATATTGTGAATGTGGAGAAATACGAATTATTTATTTAATTCAAAATACATTTTACTGCTGTCAAAACACAGAAAAAATGTTTATTTGACAAATAAACATTGTTTTTCGCTTAAATTCAATATGCAATGTGCCACCCACCTGCCTCTTAGCAGTTTAAAATTTAATTTTTCTACGAGCGTGCAAAAATGTCTACTTCCGCGCACGCGTTTTAGTTTAGAAACTTTTACTTTAACGGTTCTTGGGGTCACTGAATACGATTACGCCATCAGAACTGGCCCCCGGATCACCTGGTGTCCGGGTGTCAGTTTAGATATGTTAATATGGCCTTAAAGTAATTATAATACATGCAATAAACTAATATTTAGATATTATTTACTAATTTATTTCATATCTTATTGTGTTCATGTTTTATTGAAATTAACGCGAGAATTCGATGAAATAAAATAATTTTGACATAATATTCGAAAGTCAAATCAGTAGACAATAACAGTGGTTTTGAATCGTCGTCATGGAAACCAAGATCGTCGTCATGCTAACCAATTATGCTGAAAGTTTGCCGAACTCCCGCTTCGCGTCGTTCGGCAAACTGCAGTCGCGTGCGGAAAAGTATGACTTTCTGCGCTTGTTAGGAAAATAACTATTAAGCGAAAATCAAAGTTTTTTTTGTCAAATAAATCTTGTTTTATGTTTTCTGACAGCAGAAAAATGTAATTTCAATTAAATAAATTGCATACATTTTTCTTTTTGTATCAATTAATTTAATTAAAAAGAAAATTTTGAACGCCCTATATAAATATGTAATTATTAGATATGTTAATATTTATATTATTACATAGAGAATTGAATAACTTTTCAAATGAGCTAGCATACGACCCCTATTTTCATTTAAAAATCAACGATTACGTCATTACGCCCAGATGGATGACGTAACTAGTATAATGTATATGCCAAAATATAAATATAAATTCAAAAATAAAAATCGTTTTGTTTTGGGATTTTTCCGTAAAGTCGTTGGCTTACAAAATAACGAATTTATTTTATACATTTGCACCATGCTCTATGCAACAGGCCATGGTGTATGTCATTTAAAAAAATGGAAAAATTCAGATTCAAATTAGAACTAACCTTCTAAAAATAGCAGCTTGCGTTTTTCTATCGGACATATTTTCGACTTCAACACATAATTTATGATACCAGACCATAGGACAATGGTCACAAGATGTTATTGTGTGTTTTGGTCGTACCTCATTGTTTAAAAATGCTTGTGTAATAGCTGAAAATATAAAAAATTAACTAATAGAAAATTTCATTAAAACATTACTAATTTTACCTGCCATAGCATCGCTGGCTATTGAAGCAGATTCACATTTAAATATGTAGCCAACATAAGTGAATGTATTTTGTCCTTCTTTACAGATAAACCCAAAATGTTCAGATCTAACTTGCCCCTAAAAACGAAAAATATTGAAATATAGAAAGATCAAGTTTGTTTCTTTAATCTGCGATATTACAGCATAATAAGTACATACAGGCTTGGGATAAAGTATGGAACCAAATAACTATCCTTGAAACGAAAAATACGATATTCTTGAAAATCAACACGATAGTAAAATGACACACAACGCATGTGAAGCCATATTATTTGTTACTACTCTACTTCCGGAATTACTTAAAATACTTATACACTTAATTCATTTTCTTCTTCTTCCGTATTTTCTTCGTCACTATCATTATACAAGTCAATGATAAATTTATTTCCACCATTAATCTGGAAAGGATAATATTATTCTTCAACTTTCTTTTAAGTAGGGGGAAGTCGCAATATAGGTAGTGTGTCCATGCTTTCCGGCAATACTTTCTTGGACATATAGTTTTTAAAATTGCTTCGTGTGCAGAACTTCAATAAGTTGTTTTTTATGCAGAAAGTAAAGATAGACCTTTCAGTAATGAAATAAATGTATAAAAGACTGATTTAGATTAAAAAATTAGAAGAAAAGACTAAGTTTTCAATATTAAAACAACATCAAAAAATGTTACTCTACATCCTACCAGACTGAAAACAATGGTAAACCTTCTCTGGTAACACCTCCGAGGCTTCTACAATTTGCAAGCCATAACGGATGCTGAGACTAAGGAAGATGAGGGAATTTTACAATTTATAATTCACGTCCCATCTGCTCAGCGCAGTAAAGTTCCAACGAGAATGGTTCCCTTCGTACTCCAATCAGAGTAAACATGTAAATCAAAAATGAGATGAAATTGGAAATGGTTATTAATTTTTAAAAAATTAGACTTTGATAAACTATCTACGAATACGGCAATTGGGTCAAATTAAGACTAATTATCAGAGAAAAAGAATAATCAGATAAATTTAAAAATTGTTTTACCTGAACACAAGTAGCAATATCTTTATGTTGTTTATGTAGTAGAATAATTTTCCTGTCGGGACTTATCAATCTCAAATCGGTCCTATCAACTTGCAATACCATCGTTCTATTGTGATCGTCTAGATTTAATATTGACTTGGAACGTGTAGGACCGACATCATTATTCAGTTCAGAATTAATATTATTAACTCTATTAATTTCTTGATAGGAATCAATGTTTTCTGCTTTAGAGTTTGCATTGTTAACGTCGAGATAATCACTTGTATTTTGGACATCACTATTAGCATTATGATCATTTGACTTATTCTTTTCAGATATCGAGGCTAAGGTGTCTATGATTTGGTTCTGTTGCATTCGAAGCAAACTGGAGTGGACTGATTGTGATCTAAGTAATGGATGGACATTTGTACTTGAGACTGAATCATCACTGGTAGATGAGTCCTAAAAGTATATCAAAGTAAAATAAAGAATAATAAAAAAGGTCAAAGATTTTCAACCTAATAAAAATATTAAATTTAATTGAAAAACTTATTGGATCATTTTCCTGGTGACACCTTTGCATCTTTGGTTTGCGCTCTCTGTTCTAAGTGAAAAATAAGACAGTTTTGCCTTCGCATTGCAACTGAATAAAAATGGTATACATTTTTATTTTTTTTTTAATAATAAAAAAGTTTAAAATTACAGATACAGAGTGAGTTTTATGTATGGAAACACTCAATTATCTCGGAAAGGGCTTCCACGATTTCTATAAGATTTGGTGGATAAGGGTTTTCTAATGCGGCCGATATTATAGTGCTAATTACATTGTTGTCACATTTTCAGTTTCTCTGGAAATCTAATCAACTTTCTTATTTTAAATAGAATACCCTACATATTTTTTGCGTTTTTAAGTCCTTAAGAAATGCTGATTATTTTTCATGTTATAATCCCTATACCTAAATGCCGTAATTTCGGAGATATTGCTACATTTGTTAAAAAAAAAAATAAACAAATTATAAAAATCAATTTTTTCGGCCCTGGTAAACATTATTTTAGGTTGTTTGGATCATTGTGAACAAAAAATATATCTTGTAATTTTTTTCTAAAATTAATCGTTTCCGAGTTATAAACAATTTAAAACTGAAAAATATCGAATAATGACGATTTTCAAGGTTCAAAAACACAAATAAAAAATATTATTTTTGAAACTGCGAAGTACCGAAATTCAAGTTTAATCCTTATTTTATCAGTTACCGATAATCAATTTGAGCTTGTTTCATTTTAAAACATTGTTATTTAGTTGTGAATGCAGCTCGATCGCCCACCCTCTCATATGCACTTTATTAACAATTAAAAAGCAATGTTTTAGAATAAAACGGGCCAAAAAATCTTATGGCACGCTATTAGAAGAAGAGTTTAGCTTAAATTTAGGTACTTCGTAATTTCAAAAATTGTATTTTTTACTTGTGTTTTGAACCGTTAAAATCGTCATTATTTGATTATTTTCAGTTTTAAATTGTTTATTACTCAAAAATGCTTAACTTTTGAGAAAAATTATAAGACCTTTTTTGTTCCCAATGATCCAAAGAACCTAAAATAATGTCTACCCGAGTCGAAAAAATTGATTTTCATAATTTGTATAAATTTTCAACGAAAACATTTCGTTTATAAATTCGCAAAAGTGTGTGTGTTATTGCGTTGATCCAAATCTGAAAACGGCATTTCGATATTTCTAACCGTCTTCGAGATAATCGACTTCAAAGTCTAAAATGTGACGTCACAATCGTTTTATTTTCTACCGACACGTTACACGTCCAGCTGAAATCGGTCCTATTAAGTAGGCTAGTTTTCAACGAAAACTTTTCGTTTATAAATTTGCAAAAGTCTGTGTGTTATTGCGTTGCCACTCCTGCATTACTTAGAGCAGATGTATCGATGATTTCTTATGTAGTTTTGTCTTCTGAATCCAAATCTGAAAACGGCATTTCGATATCTCTAACCGTCTTCGAGATAATCGACCTCAAAATCTAAAATGTGACGTCACAATCCTACTTTTCAACGAAAACTTTTCGTTTATAAATTTGCAAAAGTCTGTGTGTTATTGCGTTGCCGCTCCTGCAATACTTAGAGCAGGTGTATCGATGGATTCTTATGTAGTTTTGCCTTCTGAATCCAAATCTGAAAACGACATTTCGATATATCTAACCGTCTTCGAGATAATCGACCTCAAAGTCTAAAATGTGACGTCACAATCCGGTTATCTCCTACAGATGCACTAAACGTCATCGTCAGCTCAAATGGTTGATTAGGAAGTAGGCTACTTTTTTTTAAATCTAGATTTGCAAGCAAGCAAGCAAGCATAGTGATTTAACCCAGCCTGAGAGACTTGCTCACCCCTAGAGAATGACATTCGGGTGATACAATTCATTGGGGCGAGGAGGATTAACTCCCGTAAGCAGGAATCACTCCACCCCGCTTCAATGCTCCAGACCATCCACTTACCCCCCGATAGCACTCTGATGCGCTATAGAGGCTCTCAATCAGCAAAGTGCTTATCATATGGGAGTCTTGGGTACACGGACTCCCATATGAAATCCTACCCCGATCAATGCAGGCCAGCGTGAGGCGCTCTATTCCCGCTATCTCTAGTGACTTATCTTCGATCTGTTTTGCTTGCTCGGGCGCCGAGTCCCCGCTCTGGGCTCTGTCCAGTTCGGCGACTCGGCGCTCGAGGATGTGGGCCCCTCATGCCCTTTTTTGGGTTTTGTTACTAATATTTTTTTTTGTGGCTTTCGCCTATTGTTAATATTTTATTGATTTTTTTAGTGGCTGAAGCCGATTTGAAGTTTTTTGTATATTTTTTTGAGGGATGTCTGAAAATTATAAAAATCAACATTAATAAATATAATGAGATGCCAAAGGTGAGCAAGTTGTCTTCTTTTGATAGAGCTACGATTATCTAGCCTTTATTATATATTTACTAATATTTGTTGTTTGGGTCTCCTATGTTTCCATCTATGGTACACATCATACCTTAATATCTCTTGCAAGATCCGGTTTGGGTGGTCTTCTAGCTCAGCAAATTTTGTTCTGGCTTTTTCCTCCATAATATCCAGTACTCTTATTTGTTTTAGGTCTCTAAATAAGAACCGTTCGGCGACGTATCTGGGCACGTTTGCAGCTTCTCTGAGGCAGTTGTTGTGTGCCGCTTGTATCTTCTTTTTGTTACTTTGACTTATGTGACCCCATGCAAGAGATGCGTATGTAATTATTGGCAGTATAATGCTATTTATCAGTCTTAATTTTGTTTTCATAGCTAATTTGCTTCTTCTTCCTGTGAGTCCTCTTATTGCTGATCTGGCCGCTGTTGTTTTCTGGACTGTTGCGTTGACATGTGATGTGAATGTAAGACCTTGGTCCATTGTGACTCCTAAATATTTAACTTCGTTTTGCCATTCGATGGGTCTGTCTTGCAATGTTAGCTGTTCTTCTGGGTTATCTCTTCTCTTTTTGAAGATAACCGCTTGGGTCTTATCTGGATTTATTGCTATTTTCCATTGGATACTCCATTCTTCTATTGTATCCAATGCCGTCTGTAGATTTCTTACAGCTATATCTAGGTTCATGTGTTTTGCAGCAATTGCAGTGTCGTCTGCATAAAGGCTGATCAATGTTCCGGGTGTTCTTGGAACATCTGCTGTATATATGGTATACAGAAGGGGTGATAAAACTGCCCCCTGTGGTACTCCAGCTTCCGGCATTCCGTGTTCTGATAGAACTGGTCCTATCCGGACCCTGAACTTCCGGTCGCTTAGGTACGAGGAGATGAGTTTCGTCATGGCCCCGCTGTATCCATAATCTCTCATTTTGTATGTCAGTCCTTCATGCCACACTCTATCAAAGGCTTTGCTTACATCCAGAAAGGCTGCTCCCGTATATTGTTGGTCATTGAATCCAGCTACTATATATTCGGTAAGTCTTAATATTTGAAGTTCGCTGGAATGTTGAGCTCTGAATCCAAACTGTGATTCTGGGATTATGCCTAGCCTGTCTGTCTCTGATTGGAGCCTGGTTTGGATGACCCGTTCCACTATCTTACTGACTGCTGGAAGTAAGCTAATCGGCCTGTAATTTTGAGGAAATATGTGGTTCTTTCCTGGCTTGGGTATCATAATTACATGGGCTTCCTTCCATCGATTTGGGAAGAGCCTGTATCTTAGTATTGCGTTTGTTATATTTGTCAAATACACAACTGCTTTCGAGGGAAGATACTTCAGAGCTCTGTTAGTGATTTCGTCTGGACCAGGTGCTTTCTTTGGTGAACTTTTTCGAATCAGTTCACTTATTTCTCTTGGTGATGTGGGATTTATTATTTCTTCTTGTTCTTCGGGCGTTTCTAGTTCTGTTTCTTCGACTTCTTCGATAAAGTCTATATCTTCGTCTTGGTGATAATTCAGTGTACACTCTCTTTCAAGTGTCCTTCTCATCACCTCGGCTTTATCTTCTTCTGTGTAGACGATCCCATTTTCTCCATGTAGTGGGGGAATGGGTTTTCTATCGTTTCTTAAAGTTCTTTGGAGCCTCCATATTTCTTGCATATTTTGGCTCCTTTCCTCCATTTCTTTTATGTAGTTTTCCCACTTTTGGCTTCTATGGTCTATTAGTGCCTGTTTGACTTGTCGATTCAGTCGATTTGCCCTATTTTTATCTTCCTGGTTTCTCGTTCTTCTGGCTCTCTTTTTGGCTCTGTTCTTTTCCCGTATCATTTTCTAGATTTGCCAAGCATAGATTATTTACATTTGATTTTGACACTTCGTGAATGTCAAACTAAATTTTAAATTAAGTATTAGTAAAACATCAATGACATTTGATAGGGAATTTAATTATTATATAAAATAAATAAGATGTTCAAAAATACAATTTGAGTATAAATATTTTAATAGCAATAATTTATTAACAGTTTTAAAAAGGTTTATACCAGTATAAATACGGCCTCCCCTTTATGATAAATGGACTGTTCCATTGATCAAGTTAGGACAATGATCAAGTTAGGTTTTTACTAGACATGACGGAAAAGACGAGGTTTGACAGTTGAAATGTGTAGTATGAGATATTATAAAAAGACTACCATCTTTGGATTCATCAATTTTTTAGTGGAACTTTTTTTAAATAAACAATCAAAACGTCAAACTTAGTTTTTTACTCATAACTTAAAAACTTGTTTATTTAGAAATTTGACGTCCACAGGTAACTTTCTCAGAAAAAAAAGTTACATCGAATGAGATACGCTAAATAAAAATCGGTTAATAAACAAAAAAGTTATTGCAAAACGGATGACAAAATCACTGTTTTTGAATATAGGTAATAACAATTTTATTGTTTGTTAAAATACGTTTTAATATACCCAAAATTGAGGGCACTATGGTGTTTGAATGGTGTGCAAAGAATGGTCCAGATCTGTTAAATAGTTTTCGTAAAATTGAATTTGTTTATAAAATTTTTTGAAAAACGAGCTAATTTCTGAGGCTGGTCCAGTTAATATGGCTGAATGTATCTCAACAATCCGGGGCTCATTTCCTTCGTTAAGATGTATACTAACCCCTTATGATAAAAAAGTAAAAAAAAATTACATATACGTATACAAAATTATTTGTTAATAAATAGCAGTTTTTAAGCTTATAAACAATTACAATAATTTCGTAGAAATTAGATCAAATTAAATGGCAATACAAAATACGGAAAGCTGGTTAAAATAGACAACTTTCAAAAAAATTTTTTAGGTCCTACGACCCTTGGGGTCTGAGATTGCCCCTTTTTTTGAAAAAATCACTGTTACGTTAATTAACAACACTAAAAGCTGAAATTAACCAATCTTTTATAAGAAAAGTCAAAGTTTTTAACAAAATTTTTAGTAAGAAAAAATGTTAAAAATTGTTTAAAGAGTATTGTTATAAAGAAAGAGTATTTTGCGTTCCGACTAAAGTAAAAAATAGCGGGCGTAGTCGACTGACTGAATAGTGGGCGCGGTTGGCGACCGGCATGCGGCAGCAACTATTAAAATTACGTTATCCCGACCACAAAAATCCACTTTAAGGTGAATGACAAATTTTCGTCACTCCTTATGTTTTCGAGGTCTCTGAATCCGAATATGGAGTTAATTTTTTTCTAGAATTAGTGGAACATGTTCAAAAATCAAATTTTATGCAAAGATGCGAAAAATCAATGTTGATGATTTTTCAATTTTAACTCCCTGTATTTTTGGTCGCTGTAAATATTTCCTTTTGAAAAGTTTACTGTGTTATCTTTGAAGCATTTAGATAACAATGAGATTTGTTCAAAATGACTCAACACGTTAAAAGAGAAGTTGTTAATTTTTAAACATTTTGTCGTTAGATTTCGTTAGTTTCATGTTTACTTAAAAAAGTTGAGTGACAAACTTTTTAGTTTATAATTTTAATTAACACAGAAATAAAATATAATTTATGAAGAAGTTTTCCAAAAAAATTTAATTTAAAATATGCAATAGGAAAAATGTTATGTGACTTTATAGACGAGCGGCACACCCCTAAAAAGCTTATTTCTCGAGATACTGATACTAATTTTGGTCATACTTTATATTTTTGATGGTGCTCAAAACTAAAATTAGGGTTGTTTTGAATTTTACGTGGGGGAACATCAAAATCGCAACTTTACCCTAAAAATACAAAAAAATTCAGGTTTTTTTGAGTTTAATTTGCTACAACTCTGTTCCATTGTAATATTTTTTTCTGATATTTTTATAGTATATATTTCTCACCTTTCTGAAGACAATGGGACCTGCTTCAATATTTCTGTCTTGCCATAAAGAGAGTTATAAATTGTTTGAAGTAAAAGGTGCAGATTCTTGAATTGCAAAGTTTAATCGCAAAAGTTGAGTAACATAATTTGAAATTTAGCTGTTTAATTAATTTTAAGTTAAAATCTAGAGTACAGAGAACAAAATGTTTTATAGAAAAAAAGTGGTGTAACTTTTAATTTTAAGAAAAACGTGATTTCATTTTTTTTTATTTTTAGGGTAAAATTGCGATTTTGACAATGTTTCCCCATCTAAAATTCAAAAAAAAACTCATTTTCGTTTTCAGCACCATAAAAAGTATAAAGCAAGACCAAAATTTGCCATTCACCACACCGTGGTTGATATCTCGAGAAATGAGCGTTTTTTTGGGGGGGAGTACCACGTACCACTCGTCTATAAGGTCGCGTAACTTTTTTTCTGTTGCATATTTTGACTTTGTGGCCTTTTTATTGTTATTTTTTAAATTTATTTATTTAAAATATAATTTTACTAAATAAATGTGCAACATAATAATATTCATAAAATTCAAGTTTCTACCAAAATATATAAAGATAATATTAAGCTTCAAATCCAGTATACTGTCAATGTTAAAAATGGGCTGCAACGGTCTAGCGCTAGCGAATTCTAGTCCGCGAATTTATTCTCATTCGACTGCGCCCATCATTTTTTTTTACTTTAGTCGGAACGCAAAAAACTCTTTCTTTATAACAATACTGTTTAAACAATTTTTAACATTTTTTCTTGCAAAAAACTTTGTTAAAAACTTTGACTTTTCTTATAAAAGATTGGTTAATTTCAGATCTTAGTGTTGTTAATTAACGTAACAGTGATTTTTTCAAAAAAAGGGGCTATCTCAGACCCCAAGGGTTGTAGGACCTAAAAATTTTTTTTAGAAGTTGTGTATTTTAACCAGCTTTCAGTATTTTTTATTGCCATTTAATTTGATCTTTTTTTTTCTCTCTGATTCTGGCCTTGGTTTAGAACTAGAACCTTTAGCCACGTAATTGTATAACTTATCACTAAGTCAGGGGAGTAACGTGTAGAGTGTGTTGAGTAAGTGTCTTGTTACTTTGCAAAGTCGACGTCATTGTCTTTGCAAAGAGACGCTAGAGTACCGATCCCACAAGGACAGAAACTATTTTTCATTTATTAATTTATAATAAATGAAAAATTTCTGACCCTGGTAGGATTCGAACTCCCGACCTTTCGTTTCAAAGGTAGGCGCTCTTACCACTGCGCCACAGAGGGGGTTAATTTGATCTAATTTCTACGAAATTATTGTAATTGTTTATAAGCTTAAAAACTGCTATTTATTAACAAATAATTTTGTGTACGTACATGTAATTTTTTTTACTTTTTTTTTCCATAGGGTATTAGTATACATCTTAACGAAGGAAATGAGTCCCTGATTTTTGAGATACATTCAGCCATATTAACTGGACCAACCTCAGAACTTAGCTCGTTTTTCAAAAAATTTTATAAACAAATTAAATTTTGCAAAAACTATTTAACAGATCTGGACCATTTTTTGCACACCATTCAAACACCATAATGCCCTCAAGTTTCGGTATATTTAAACATATTTTAATAAACAGTAAAATTGTTATTAACAATATTCAAAAACAGTGATTTTGTCGTCCGTTTTGCAATAACTTTTTTGTTTATTAACCAATTTTAATTTGGTGTATCTCATTCGATGTATCTTTTTTTTCTGAAAAAGTTATCTGTGGACGTCAAATTTCTAAATAAACAAGTTTTTAAGTTATGAGCAAAAAACTAAGTTTGACGTTTTGATTGTTTATTTAAAAAATGTTCTACTAAAAAATTGATGAATCCCAAGATGGTAGCCTTTTTGTAATATCTCATACTACACATTTCAACTGTCAAACCTCGTCTTTTCAATTATGTCGAAAAACGGCTTATTTTTTACTAACTTGCTTGGTCTAACTGGCTAGTGATTGTAGAAGGTAATTTTTTTGTTTTTTTTGAGAATTTTGCCGCAATTGGCAAAATTACTAATTATTTAGTAATAGTTATTAACTATTTAGAAATTATTTTTTTGTCCAATTGGCAAAATTATTGACTAAAATCACTAGCCAATGTTGTGTCTGTGTACATCCTTCTAATGGAAAAAAATATTTGAAGATTTTTCTCAAATTATGGATACCAAGAACATTTTCATTTATAACTCTTATTAAAAAGCTGTTCTTGTTCTAAGATTTATGATGCAACCGTGTCCCAAAAGTAGGGGAACGGTCGAATATTTCGCGAACTAAACATCGGACGAAAAAACTGAAAAATAGGTGTTCAATCATTTTCAAAAATCTATCCAATGACACCAAACACCAACTCCCACTACACACCCTGGAGGTGGGGTGGGGGGTAACTTTAAAATATTAAATGGAAACCCCTAGTTTTTCTTGCAGATTTGCATTCGTTACGTAAAAGTAAGCAACTTTTATGCAAGACATTTTTTCGAACTGTGGATAGATGGCGCTATAATTGGGAAAAACGATTTATCCTGATACCATAGGTAAATTATAGAAACGGTCTAATATCTCGAGAAATACACTTCCAAATAAGAAACCAAAAAACAGGTTTTTAATATTTTTCGAAAACCTATCGATAAACACTAAACATGACCCTCCAACCCACCCCCTGGAGGTGGGGTGGGGGGTAACTTTAAAATCTTAAATAGCAACCCCCATTTTTTTGCAGATTCGAATTCGTCATGAAAAATTAAGCAACCTTTATTCGAAACATTTTTTTAAAAATGCTGATAGATGGCGCTAATAAATAGTATTTTTCCAATTAAAGCGCCATCTATCAACAATTCTAAAAAATGTTTCGAATAAATGTTGCTTAGTTTTTCATGACAAATCCGAATCTGTAATAAAAAGTGGGGGTTGCTATTTAATATTTTAAAGTTACCTCCCACCCCACCTCCAGGGGGGTGGGTTGGAGGGTCATGTTTAGTGTTATTCGATAGGTTTTCGAAAAGTATTAAAAAAAATTGTTTGGTTTCTCATTTCGAGGTGTATTTCTCGAGATATTAGACCGTTTCTATAATTTACCCATGTTATCAGGATAAATTGTTTTTCCCAATTATAGCGCCATCTATCCACAGTTCGAAAAAATGTCTTGAATAAAAGTTGCTTACTTTTACGTAACGAATCCAAATCTGCAAGAAAATCTACAGGTTTCTATTTGAGATTTTAAAGTTACCCCCCACCCCACCTCCAGAGGGTGTAGTGAAGGTTGGTGTTTGGTGTCAGTGGATAGATTTTTGAAAATGATTGAACACGTATTTTTCAGTTTTTCGATCCGATGTTCAGTTCGCGAAATATTCGACCGTTCCACTACTTTTGGGACACCTTGTATAAAATTTTATTAATTTTATACGAGGTATATAAAAAATATGAATTTCGATCAAGAGTAAACTACCTTTATAGTTCATAACATTTAATTACTTATGATATATTATTATTTATGATATAATTGCACATTAAAACATAATTATTAATTCTAAACTACTTTTCATAATAGAAATTTTCCATATTATGAATTAAAATACGTAAATATACAAAGTTTTCGTTATGACAACGCTCGCATTTTCAGCTTGTTTAATCTGAATTTGTTAAGCAAAGCAAATGTTATTATTTACATTTGAGTTTGACACTTCGTGAATGTCAAATTAAATTTTAAATTATTTAGCTATTAATAAAATATAAATGACATTTTATAGTGAATTTAATTATTATATAAAATAATATGTGTAATAAATGTATAAAAATACAATTTGAGTATATTTTGAAAGCAATAATACATATTATACTATATTAATAATGAATCAGTAGAAACGATTATATTTAAATTTGGTAAAAACTCCACTCGACCAGCGCACGACCACACAACTCAAAACACAAGTACGCAAATACGGTTGCGTGCAGCGTGGCCCAAAGCCGTGGAATTTACGAGACTCGCTCGGTCTGTAGATCCAAGTAAGTTCATCAGTAAAAAGTATCTTTATCATGTATGTATTATTTATTTTACAATATTGGAAAATTGTTATTTAAAATGTGGTTTGGAATAAAAAAGTATGTTCTGATATATGAAATTACATCCTTCTAATCGAAAAAAATATTTGACGAATTTTCTCAAATTATTATTGATACCAACATCATTTTCATTTATAACTCTTGTATTTTTAATTTGACGAAGAAAAGTTATTCTTCATAAAAATCTTTTCTTGGTCTAAGATTTATGATGCAACCATCATGAATCAAATTTTATTAATTTTATACGAGGTATGTAAAAAAATATGAATTTCGAGTAAAGTATCTTTATAGTTCACAACATTTAAATTAGAATAATATACTTGCACATTAAAACATAATTTTTAATTCTAAACAGTTTTAAAAGTTTTCGTTATGATAATGCTCGCATTTTCAGCTTGTTTTTAATCTCAATTTGTTAAGCAAAGCATAGGTTATTTACATTTGAGTTTGACACTTTGTGAATGTCAAACTAAATTTTAAATTAAGTATTAATAAAACATCAATGACATTTTTGATAGTGAATTTAATTATTATATAAAATAAATAAGATGTTCAAAAATACAATTTGAGTATATTTTAAAAGCAATAATTATTTATTAACAGCTTTAAAAAGGTTTATAAGGGTATACGGCCTCCCCTTTATGATAAATGGACTGTTCCATTTACTATGAAATAAAAATATAGTCGGTTCGCTAAACTCGACACAACTGGCTATTAATTGTAATAGGTATTTTTTTTTGTTTTTGCGAATTTTGCCAAAATTGACAAAATTACTAATTATTTAGTAATTATTAACTAATTAGTAATTATTTTTTTTTGTCAAATTGGCAAAATTATTGACTAAAATCACTAACCAGTTGTGTCTGAGTTTAGCGAACCGACAGTATATGAAATAATATTGTTTGGTATAAAAAATGATGGTCTGATATGTGCAATTACATCCTTCTAATGGAAAAAAATATTTGAAGATTTTTCTCAAATTATGAATACCAACAACATTTTCTTTTATAACTCTTTTATTTTTAATTTGACGAAGAAAAGTTATTCTTCATAAAAACCTCTTCATGTTCTAAGATTTATGATGCAACCATCATATGTAAAATTTTATTAATTTTATACGAGGTATATAAAAAATATGAATTTCGATCAAAAGTAAACTACCTTTATAGTTCATAACATTTGAATTAGAATGATATAATTGCACATTAAAACATAATTATTAATTCTAAACTACTTTTCATAATAGCAATTTTCCATATTATGAATTAAAATACGTAAATAAACAAAGTTTTCGTTATGATAATGCTCGCATTTTCAACTTGTTTTTAATAAATGTAGCAATAACTCCGAACTTATGGCATTTAGATATAGGGAATATATCGTGAAAAATAATCGGTACTTCTTAAAGAGTTCAAAACGTGAAAATATACAGGGTATTCCATTTGAAATAAGAAAGTTCGTTAGATTTCCAGAAAAACGGAAGATCTGACAACACCGTAATTAGCACTTTAACATCGGCCGCATTAGGAAACCCCTACCTGCCAAAACCTATAAACATCGTGCATGCCGTTTTCGAGGTAATTGAGTGTTTCCATACATAAAACTCACTCTGGATAGTAATTTAGGCACAAGTGAGACAAGTTAGAAGTAGTACAAATAGCGCAAATCAATTTATATTGATTAAGCCTGGGTTTACAGTTTACTTTAATTATTTTTGACACCCACTTCATCTTTACTCGTTAGGTTAGAGGTCGCTAAAGGCTAGCGTTGGCATGATATTTCAATATATTTACCAACCAGTAGGTGCGTTTTGATTCAGTTCAGTCTTCTTACGAGCCTCTCCGATGACGGATAGACCTAGAAACACTTATCAGAGGATGGTAAGAGAATCAATTTGAATCGAAACGCAACCGTCTATGTTTATTTTGTTTCACGCTCTTACTAGGTGCAGAGTACAAAATGATAGCGGTTTAAATGGGTAAGCTGTTGATGCATTAGTGGAATTCGCGGTGTGCAAGTACTTGGAATGGAAGGCAACTTTCTTAAATAATTCATATTGTCAATTGTAATTGTCAAATTGACGTACATTTCATATGTACTGTCATAAAGAAAAATTATATGTTGCTCCACAATATTGATATGATATGCAATTATTATATAAAGGTAAATTTAATTAATTGTATTTTGCTTGCAGTACTGCATTTTAATAACTAATTTTATTTACTACATACAATTGTTTACGTTTTAATAACATAACCTGAATCTTATTTTTTCTTCTTATTATTTTTTTGGACTATGGCCTTGACAATTATCCAGTAAGCAGGACTAATATAATTGGCCAATATAATTAAAAGTGCGAATAAAGTTGCAGAGAGTAGAAATAGGTGTCGATTTGCCGAACTTGCACGGTCCATTCCTATACTTCGTTTCACGTTAATAGCCCGGGAGGTAGTGTCAAATTTACCCGGAGCATTTTAGCATGGCTCTTTCCTTTTTATTTGGTTAGGTGTTCCAAAGCTTATTGTAGCGATCACGCTACTAACTAAATTAATTTAATTAAAATTGGATTAATAATACCCCTTTAAGTTTTCCCTTAACTACGCTTATGCTCTTGATCCAATGTTGGACGACATCAGGTCGAACATCGAAGAGGGGCAAGAGCCAACGCTGGCGAAGCGACAATGAGAATGAACTAGTTTTGGTCAAACTCTGGGCGAACACGCTGTGTTTTTTTTTCGTGACGTATTTGGACGAAATTTGGGATACAAATGGAACAGATATATAACTAAAATCAAGGAACACTAAGACCATTTTTTTTGGAATAGCGATGATATCAAAACTCAATTATCTTTGGTTTTTTCACATAAAAGAAGTTTAATGGCAGCGTGTTTTGCCTTTCCAAATTCCGTCACTTAGTTATTTAGTCACGTAACGTGACTCTATCACGTTAATTATGTACCAGTTAGATTGCTAGCCACTCTGTGATGGTTTATCCCTAGAGTGGGCTGTTTTTGTTGGATAATACCCCATACCTAATTTTACTACAACCAGCATCTTCACCCACGACCTTACAGTAGGACTTACTCACCACAGCAGCCAACCAGCGTTATCGTGTCAAAAGAATTCATCTCTATGGACTTGCAACCCTACTTTTAACCAGCTGTTGTGTAAAAGCTAAGTTTATTTACTTTTTCATTATTTACTTTTGGGTAAGATATATTTGCTACAGTGTAAACTTTTCGTATGCATACGATCAGGAAGAGTACATATATTTTCGTGATAGATAGGGTTTTAGGTCGTTGTTTTTTTTTCTCTTTGATTAAATATAAGTAGTAGTTAGTTCAAATAAATAAAATCAGGTCTTGTTTAATAATCATAAATAATTGTATCTTAAAATTTAATAGGGAATCGGGTGTTAAAATTTTGTCGCGGATTTTAAATAGGGAATACGTCTAGTAGGTTTTTTTGTATAGTATATAACGAGTCACTGACCAGCTCATTTATATAGACCTTTTTGCTATTCCAACGGACTTTGATTTTGGATTTTGTGATAAATACCTTTACTTAGCGCAGTGTGTAGTGGTTCATTGCATGTTAGTGGCTTTTTGGTCCTGTTTGACCGTTACACCACCCACTATCACTGTTATTGTGTTTATAGAGAGTTATATGTAGCTTGTAATATATATAACATATTTATTATTAATATATTTGTATGTATTAAGGTTGGTGTTTTATTTCAGCCTATATCACTTGTATATAAAATAGCAAGACAAGGTTAGTATTTAATATTTTGTATTTCAGGTGATTGTATCCAGTGTCCTTTAGTTCCTGTTGTTCGTTACTTCAAAAATCTCGAGCTGTTCAAATTCTGGGCCCAAAACTTCGTTTTTTTTTTCGCTACAGTTAAGTAGAGTGAGCTTTCAAATATTGTGCCCCAGAAGTTGAGCTGTCAGAGTTGGCGCCCATTTTCTTCTCTCTTTATCGTCCCTTTTATCTCGATCTCTCTCCAGTGGTCTTACCTAGTTGTATTAAGTTTTGTATTAACAGGTCTCATTTTCTGCATAGTTACTATAATTATCAAATCTTTCCTTTTATATCTCTAAAGCCAATATTCGGTGTATTGAAGCTAGCCCGAATACTCACTTGAGATTTAGTGTCTCTCTGCCTTTTTGATTTTTCTTTCTGAGCTAAGCCACTCTTCATTTTTGTCTTAAATCTCTTCTCTCCTATTTTCCCCATATTTCGATATTCTTTTATTTAAAAATCTCTATACGCAGAGTATAGAGGTTTCATTATTAACAAATGGTGTGTCAGCTGGCCCAAAACCGGGGATTTTAGCCAAGAAAAGGTAAAATGTGAAACTTGATGGAAAAACGTTACAACTTATATGTCAAATATTTATCTCCGTGACTTATGTGTATAATAGCCAAGAATACCTAGCTACTGGCTTTCACCCAGACGACTCGGGTTCAATTCCTGGCCCTGATATTCATTCTGCTTTTAAAATTGACATTTTGATTTGAAAAATAATTATTTTTTGATAATACCACGTTTTTATTATTTATACGACACAATATAAAAAAGGCTGTATGTCTTTTATATAATCGTAAACATTGCATTTGATCATATATTCAGCTGACCCTTTTTTATTACAATCTAAAATTTAATTAATATTTAATAAACAATATTTTTTTTGTGGTGTCTGCGTAAATAATGATTACTAGATTGATCGTATTAACTTAGAAACCTTCCCGGGTTCATGTACAACAACTTTGTTTGAGGTCATCATATTATGATCATTTTTATATATTATAGAGAACAAGAAAATATTTAGATAAATAAGGGGTTGGTGATAGAAAAGTGAAAAATTAGGGTAAAAAAAAATAAAAAAAAAACGTCGGGGGGCAACCCCCTTTTTCACTTAGCTTGGTCGTACTAACTAAGGAAGCTTTAGGGGATTATGTACAACAACTTTGTTTATTAAGGAGGTCAATCATAATAATATTATGATATTATCATATTATGATCAAATGCTTAGTTTACGGTCATATACAAGATATACAGACTTTTTTATATTGTGTCGTATAAATAATAAAAACGTGGTATTATCAAAAAATAATTATTTTTCCAATCAAAATGTCAATTTCAAAAACAAAAAAAGATTTTCAGGGACAGGAATTGAACCCAAGTCGTCTAGGTGAAAGCCGGTAGCTAGGTATTCTTGGCTATTATACACGTAAGTCACGGATATAAATATTTGACATATAAGTTGTAGCTTTTTCCATCAAGTTTCACATTTTACATTTTCTTGCCTAAAATCCCCGGTTTTGAGCCAGCTGACACATCATTTGTTACTAATCTTTGGAACACCTAACTAAATAAAATGAAAACGGCCATGCTAAAATGCTCCGGTTAAATTTGACACTACCTCCCGGGCTATAAGTATAGATCGTTACGCTTACGGGGATCAGTGTTGCCAAACCTCTCGCGCACAGATGGATACTCGACTGCCGATATACGATTCATTCTAGTCAGTACGGCGTGGCATCGGCGCGCTTCTATCGTCCATAAGAAATACATGCGGCTATCTCCGCAATGTTCTATTTTTAACGTGAAACGCTCTATAGCATCTGCCAATGGCTTGATTATACTGGGCTTATAGTCCAAGTAATGAAGCTTAAAATAGGATAAAACCTCGCAATTTTTACAGAATGGATTGATTTGCTTGAAAATTTGAGAATAAGTAGTGGATAGTTCAAGGATCAAAATCTATATCATGCCGAAAGGCGCTTTTACCATGGGGGTGGTTGCCACCCCATCTCGGGGGTGGAAATTTTTTATTATATTTTAATCGCAAATTTGATAAAAACGTTCATTCTAAGCAAAAAACGTTTTATATATATTTTTTGATAAAATTGATAGTTTTCGATTTATTCCCTGCCGAAAGTGTTAGTTTTATATCGAAAAAATCAATGTTTTTAATAAGTTTTCTGCTAATAACTCCAAAAGTTTTCGTTTCTCAAAACAACTTTACTTAACAAAAATGTACCTTTTGAAAAAATAAACAAAACCGTTTCTTTAAATTTTCAAGACCAATGAATAGTAATCGAGCTATATTTTATTATATGTTGGCTCTTCTTCGTCAAATGCTAATATAGTTTCAAAGTCAAAAGACGGAAAAACCATGCATATTTCGAGGACAACTTGTTTAAACTAATTTAAAGTACTTAAAAATAGCTATCTCCAGAAATAAAAAAAAGTCTCTAGCTCAAAAATTAAGTGACTTATAATGAAAAGAATGTCAGGCCCCATTTTTTTCAGAGAAAAAGTGATCGCAAGAAACCCCCTAATCACCACCATAATCAAAATTAATCATTAACCTTATTTAATCTTTTTTATTTATGTATTATTAATGGGTTCTAGAAGTTTGACTGACTTGATTAGTTTTAAAAAAAATGGAGTTAAAAATGAATAACTAATTTTTATAGTTTGGAAAAAAATGGCCTTTTCTTCAGAATAGCAAGATTAGCATCAGAGATACTAAAAAATGTTTAAAAATTATAGCTTATTTAATTCCCTAGAAAACAGTTTACAAAAATTTTTTCTACGGCAAAAATTGAGTGAGATATTGCCAATTAGAACTTGTAATAACATACAATAACAACATTTACCAACCCTTTCAAAGTCACCTCTTTTTGCGACTGAGGATTTTAAATATATTTAATATTAATACGCTTATACATCTTATAACAACCTACAAAATTATTTTTTACAATACTTTCTAGGATAAAAAATAAAAAAGTCACGGTTAAAAAATCAATATATTTTTTTGAGAATTAAAATTGGAAGCATAATAATGTAAGTTGGCGGTGTTTTTAGCCATTGGGCTTATTCATTCTTATTTATTTATGTATTAATGATAGATTCTAGGAGTTTGGCTGGCTTAGAATGATTCGTTTTAAAAAAACTGGAGTTAAAAGCGAATAACAAATTTTTGTAGTTTGGTAAAAAGTGCTATTTTCTTCACAATAGAAAGATTAGCATCAGAGATACGAAAAAATGTTTTGATATAAAATTGTAGGTTATTTACTTCCCAATAAATTGGTTTAAAAACATTTTCTCTACGGCAAAATTGAGTGAGTCGTAAATGAGTATATCGAAAAACATTGATTTTTTCTATACAAAACTAACACTTTCGATAGCGAATAAATCGAAAAATATTAATTTTATCAAAAAAATGTGTAGAACATTTTTTGCTTAGAATGAACCTTTTATTAACTTTTACGGTCAAAATATAATAAAAAATATCCACCCCCGAGATAAAGTGGCAACCACCCCCATGGTAAAAGCGCCTTTCGGAATCATATAGATTTTGATCCTTGGACTATCCACTACTTATTCTCAAGTTTTCAAGCAAATCGATCCATTCTGTAAAAATTGCGAGGTAAAAAGCTTCGGTTCCTGACCTATTACAGGTTGTTTTAATCTTTATGGACACTTACTTCATATTTTTCCGTTTAAGGCCTCTAAAGGCCTAACATTATATTATTTCAATATACACGAGGAAAAAGGTTTTTCTGTACAATAGTTGCCAACAACCATTCAACTATTCAACATGTGAGCAACTCATTTTTGCGACAGATGGTACCCAGGCTACGGCTCCACGGGCGAGAAATTGACGCTAGCAGTAGCCGTAAAACGAACTTAAGGTTCCGCGGAACGGAATAGGAATAGCCGAACTGTACCGACTACAGGACTTGTGCGTAACAAGTCCTGTAGTCGGTACAGTTCGGCTATTCCTATTCCGTTCCGCGGAACTTTAAGTTCGTTTTACGGCTACTGCTAGCGTCAATTTCTCGCCCGTGGAGATTTGAATAATACATGTGGTATTTTGTGGATCCATGTTTAATTTCATAATTACTATTCAATGTTTCCATGACTAAGTTTAAAGAGTTTTTACCCTAATATTTTCATTTTGGTTGTTAGCATGCCAGAATCTTATCAGCACTGATGATGATCTGTTATCGGATTGAAAACTAGTTCTCTTGTGTGTAGCCCTTTTTAGGGAATTTTAATAAATATACCTTTTATAAAGGATTTTACTTGTTTTTTATAGTTTCAAAATTTATAAATCACCTAAAAAGTAGAGTTGATTTTTTCGTGAACAGATTAACGCATTCCGCTATTTTTTTATTATTTTAGTTTTTTTTTAGTACACAGTGGGGCAAAGGTTTACTTAAATTTCTTCTTTGAAATTATACCGGGTGGAAGAAGAAAAAATGTTTGTCTTATGTTAAGTTTGAGGCATCCTGTGGGGAGGATGTGGTATAAGTATGGGTATACATCGAAATGGTATTGTAGTCTTATGTATTGTGAGCATTTTGTTTTTTGAATGTCCCTGATATCTTTAGAAACAAAGAAAATTTGCGGATTTTATTCTTTAACAGGACGTGCTTTAACTGAAACAAAACTAAATTAACAATGAAAAAAAACAGTTAACAATTCTTTAAAAACGGAAAGCATACAACGTTAAAAATTCTGGTGGACAACTTAAGCGGTATACACAACGCAACATAATAGAGACGAGATTGTTTAATGGAGGCTCTGTGATGTTTTGGGGTGGAATTTCCTTGAGAGTAAGTACGGATTTGGTGTCTACGTGGAGGTTCTTTAAGTAGCGAGAGGTACATTGCGCAGATTTTTTTGAAGACTTTGTTCCTTTAGCACTATGATACATAAAATAATTTCATCTTAGTGTACGATAAGACATGGAATCCTCACCTATCGCATGTCGTCAGTTAAAACGCATATTATAGATTAAAACTGTCTAGTTTCTCTATTATTAAAGATATCAGAGAAACTAAAAAATAAAATGTTCACAAAATATGAGACTACAGCACTATTTCGATGTATTTCGGTACCTACCTTTGTACCATTACCTCCCTACAGCATGTCTCAAACTTTTTTGTTTCAAAACACTACTTTTTGTTTCAAAAGATATCAGGGGTATTCAAAAAACAAAATAACCACAAAACATAGACTATTATACGATTTCGATGTATATTTACACTTGTACCTTGTTTTCTCTACAGTATGTCTCAAACTTAACATAAGAAAAACATTTCTTTTCTTCCACCCGGTATAAGCACAAAAAAGAAGTTTGAGTAAACATTTGTCACAGTGTGTAAATACCATAGTAGAATGTAAAATAATAAAAAAATAGCAGAATCTATTCATCTGTTCATGAAAAAATCAACAATGAAAATGAGCACAATTTTAGGTGATGCATAACTTTTAAAACTATGTTTATTTACCAACAAATAGCAGTTTGTAGTTTGTTCCAGTTCTGTCTTCTTACGAGCTTCTTTGATAACGGGTAAAACTAGAAACACGTGTCAGAGGATGATAAGAGACTCGAATTGAACTCAAACGCACCCGTCGATGTTTATTTTTTTTTTTTTGATTTTATGTTATCTGTACATCTGTGATCGTCAAGCGTCTCAACGTTAAATTACTGCAGTATTATCAAGTTTTTAACATTTCTTCGAGGCGGAATGGATACACAGTAAAAATAAAATAGAATAATAAATGCTAAAGTTAACAAAACTACATATCTCTTGAAAAAGTTGAGTATAGATTACGAATCCAGAGGGAACTACCTTAACCTTTTAAAACACCTAACGGGCTTCGCCAGGGAGACCCTCTCTCCTGTAAACTGTTTAATCTGGCTGTGGAAAAAGTAATGGGTATATCACAAATCACAAGCAGGGGTTCAATATACAAATAACAAATTATATACCTGTATCCCGCGTACCAAAAAAAGTTGATTAATAGCAAGCTAAATTTTTTTTAATAGCTTAACGGTTTCTGGTCGGACAAATTTTAATGTATGGGAACACTGGAACATGTGTAATGACAGAAATTATGTTGGTGATAAATAGCAGTCTGATTTTTGCATGAGCGTTTAATAAAAGAGTAACAAACCATTTGGAAGTTCTGTCGGACAAAATACATGGGACGTTTTCATAGTCTGACGTTCGAAACCTCTAACCCAGCGATACTCAACCTTTTTCTTTCCTGGGCCACATAGTAGCCATTGCAACAGCTTGCGGGCCGCAATCAAGGTGAAGTAGTATCCAGTGTGTTTCATTGGGAAACGGAAATATTTAAATGGTGAATAGAGGTAAATGAGGCGGTTCTAGACATACTGAATTTATTGCCCCACCAATTTTTATAACCGAGTTAAAGGGTGTTTTACCGATTTTGCCCATTTTTCTGAACCCATAACTTTAGAACAGCCTTGTATATTTTTTTGAGATTTGGTACACATATGTCACATTTAGAACCCAAACCACCCATCTACTAATCACAAGAAAAATCCAGGCCCGGATTAAACATAATTATATACTCATTGTGACCTGGAAACAACATCCTGTGTATTGAAATTTTCAAAACCCGTTTGCACATTTGAAAAGAGCACAAAAACCTAATTTTAATGGTTCGCTTCTATTTTTTGTGCAGAAAATTTAATAAGTTTAATTTTGAAATTATGTCAGAATTTTTAAGAACTCAAACTCAATACTCGAACTTTCAAAACAAAAATTTCGATATAATTTCAAAATAAATGTCATTAAATTGTCTGCGCAAAAAATTCAAGCGAGCAATTAAACTTAGTTTTTATGCTTTTTTCAAATGTGCAACGAATTTTGAAAATTTCAATATACAGGGTGTTGTTTCAAAGCCATAATTAGGTATTTTAATTTTTTTTTTTGTTAATCCGGACCTCAATTTTCCTTGTGATTACTAAATGAGACGTTGCAATGTAGTAAATAAGTATTGATAATATTGCCTGCTTTTTAATCAGAGTTCTTAAAAATTTCAATATAATATCAAAATTAAAGTCATTGAATTGTCTGCCTCACGCACAAACACGCCTCAAACACATCGGCACACTATCAAATAATTTGAAAAACATGAAATTTAACAAATAATTTGATCGTTTACAGAGCCCTTTAGTTAGCCTTCGGGCCGCATAAAAAACGCTAGAAGGACGCATGCGGCCTGCGGGCCGCTTGTTGAGTATCACTGCTCTAACCTGTTCCACAATTAAAACTTCTCCTGTTCCAGTGTTCCCATAAATCAAAGTTTGTCCGACTGGACACCGTTAAGCTATTAACAAATTTTCAGCATGCTATTAATCAACTTTTTTTGGAACGCGCGATCCAGGCCTATTAGTGCAAATCCTTGCCTATGCTAATGATATCAATATTCTTGGGATAACGGAAAACGTTGTACGAGAGAAGTATGAATTACTAAAAGAATCAGCTACAAAAATGGATTAATAATAAACATCAACAAAACAAAGTACGGTAAAACCTCGATATAACGGACTAATTGGGGGGACGGGATGTCAGTTAAAGCCGAAAGTCCGTTGTATATAAATAGGTTTAAAATCAATCAATTTTTTTTTAATTATGTAGGTACTGTAGTTAGAAACAGTGTACAAATCTGTAAGTTAAAAAAGGAATAAAGTTTTGTTTGCTACTTCTTTACTTCATATAAACACTTTCTGCAAAATACTCATTTATTTGACAAAATTATTCACTGATTCATGAGTTGAATAAGCGATCTATTTTTTGTCAAAATATACCATAATTAAAGTTGCCATCTTTTGAATTTAGAATATTTTCAGGGCGATTAGCAGGAGCTTTGTATAAAATCAATAAACATTTCATCTCTTTAGGCGGTATTACCAGTTTCTTCTCTTGAAATTTTCTCACTGCAGGTACAAATCCTTTAAAAACTAATTTTTGAAAATATCTCTGGTGAACCATGCCCTATTAAAGCTATATTATGAAACGGGCAGATGATGCTTTGTCATGATTATAATATCTTTGGCAATACTAAGTTTACGAGATTGACCAACAATAATAGTAGTCAATCCATGCGATCCATCGGCGTTAGCACAAAGCAGTGCTGAAGTCCTTGTCGTTTTTCCTTCTAGAATTCGATTTTTCATATTTTTTGCATTTATTTTTTTTTTACATTTGATCTGTTTTTTTGTCCTTTATATCACAAGTCCGTTAAATAGAGGTCCGTTCTATCGAGGTTTTACTGTACATGAGAATAAACATGCAACCGCAAATCCTACGGCCACTTGTTAAAGAAATTGACGTCATTGAAGCAATTACCGAATTTGTATATCTGGGAGCGCTCGTCAACACTAAAAATATCACTACCTTTAATATGAACCGCACAATTTGCATGGCCAGGTGCTATATTATTCTCTCCTTCTATCTCCTTCTTAAATACTCAATTGTATCGAGATATAGAAAGATAAAACTCAAGGAAATAATAATACTCCCAGTCATATGATTTGTTTCAGAAACTTGGGCTCTAACCAAAAGTAATGAAAACATATTCGGATGTTCCTAAGGCGAATCTATGGAGCAATCAAGGACAATGGGTGGGGACAAGTGGATGTAACAAAATAACACAGCTAGATACTCCTTGATAGATCCATTGATCAGAAAATAAGAGAAAGGTCTAGAACAAGGTTTCTTGATAATATCGATGAAGACATGAAAAATATGAGCTTGGTGAAGGAAGCTAGGACTCCACCAGAATGATGATGATGGTACTGAGTGAGAAAAGAGCTTTCAAATAATATTATAGTACCTACTTTACATATAATTCCAATAAACTAATTTGATAAAGTGAGTCTCGCACATTACTTTTATATTTTAGTGTTGTAAATATTTAATACCTGGTTGCACCAACAAATTTTAATGTCCAGCTTAGTCCAGCTCAGCTTATAGATAGGGCCGCCTTGCGTCTCAATTACGTTGCACTATAATTTTAGTTTCTTATCTAGTCACGTCATAACTGAGACGAAGTTTAAGATGCAATCCACGTGGTATTCCATTGTGGCAAACTAAAAATTGATCTAAGGCTCAATGGTGTAACGCGTACGTTTCGTAAGCTGAGCTTACGTCTTCTACTAAGGCATGTCCTAAGCTTAAGATCTGTTGGTGCCACCAGGCATAAGTGCCTTCGTTCAGTAATATATACAATTATAAATTTAAGATTTATGGATCAGAAAATAGTTAGAGGGGATGTTTTTACTTACAGAAGAGCTTCTTCTTATAATATCACTTTCGCTTTTCAGTCTTCCTATGCTACCTAGCTGTTTCCCCCGAATTTTTTCCATTTCGTGGGTATTGAATTTTTCAAGCGCATCATCTACGAATGTATCTGGAACTTTTTTCTGCCATACTTTTATTTTTCCTATATACAATACCTAAAAAATTATAAGTAACTTTATTACTAAAAAAGAAAACAACTAGTGTTAACAAGAAGTGGGAAGGTATAAAAATTTTAATAATACATGTTACATGAAACATGGACCAAAAAACTTAGAGAAGCCTGTCCGTCCAAGTCAACAGAAGCACAAGCTGTCTGATTTCTCCAATATTCTAGGAAGAATAGGCGGCTGTATGTGAAAAGGGATATAAGTCAAAAAAGTATAATTTTGGGAAAACGGGTTTTTGTGATTTTTGTGACGTAAATGCAATACAATATTATTTTTCAATAAAATGTGTATTATCTTCTATGTATGACCTAATTATGTCGCAAGAACAAATTTTTTTAGTAAATATGGAGTATATCGAATATTCTTTGAAAAAAAATAAAACATAATATGTTATGTTCCATTATAGAGAGGTATATTACTCTTTTCACAAATTTTTTTTATTAAAACCTAGGTACAAATAAAACATAATATCTAATCTAAAAACGTCTAAACAATAATAAATTACTAGTAATAATAATTATTACTAGTAATTTATTATTGTTAATTACCCTCTGTTAGTTATCCTCGTGGTCAGATGCATTTGGAAAAATATCCCTTACACTATCTGTAGTAGGCAAATTTTTGTAGAAGTCATGAAAGTTTTGATTTATATATTATGCCAACAACTCAATTAGGTTCTTTTTTCTCTTTACTAATCGGATTGGCATTTTTGTAACACATGGGTATGTTAACATGCCGCGGCCACTCTTTTTATTTTTTAAATAATTTAAAGATTGAAATGGCTCTTCTTCTCTAAGGGATGTTTTGTATAATATTTGGCCAGGAACATTGGTATATCTTAACCATTTAATGTCCTTCCAAATAACTTTCTGTCCATCTTCATTTATTTTCTTTGCTAGAAAACTGATTTGAGAAGAGCGTATTCAAAAAACTCAGATATGTCCATTTCAGTTACGTCAAAGGGATTTTTAACACCACAAAGCCTTACGAGATTCATCCAATCTCTTGGATGTTCAATGGGACAAGGATATCGTTTTTTCTTTTTTTTTTTTTTCGATAATCGAGTGGTCGCTGTCACACTCCATATGAGTGTGACCAGGACTTACGAATTTATGGTCAATGTGTTCAAGACTGGAATGTTCTTTTAACGCAAGCATGAACATTATAGATACATAACAATTCTTGTTTTGTCCAGCACATGTATCTGAATAAAATGTAATTGTTTTTGTCGTGGATGGAAGCTGTTTAATGGGTTTGCTTAGACACGATGCTATTTGATTGGCGCCTCTCGCGGCAATGGCTTCGTGCCACATATGACATAAAACCCATAAAATGTAAAAAATAGATGCTAATGACACACGATAAGTGCAAAAGTATTCAACTTGTAACAATTTATCAACCGGTTAAAAATGTGTAAACATGCATAAGTATGCATAAGCTGTTTGTGTAAAATTTCGTTTTTACCAAATCTTGTGAAAGTTCACATATTGCTGTTGTCATTAAATTATTGTTGTTCTGAAGCTATTTTCTTGTGGCATTTTTATAATCAAGTATATTCAAATGGGAAATAAGCCACAATTTTACCTAAAAATGATTTTATTAACGTTTCGACGCCCAAGTCGGGTGTCGTTGTCAAAATACAAAATAATACTAAATAAACAAAAATGTTGTTGCTTAGTAAAAAATTCTTCTAATAATTTATTTAATCTGACTCATTTATATCGGCAATTCAGACACGTATTATAACATTTTAAAGTAGACGACTTTAAAATGATATTGCCAATATTGATGAGTTGCGTTCCTGGGACGACTTTACTAAAAGATAGTTCATTCGATTACATGAAATCAATCCCAACTCAAGAATATCCGCCACAAAATATAATAGCATGTGATCTGTCTTTAAAAAGACAACCAAATGCAACGGTGGCACTGAAATTCTCGCGTTAGAGATTCCATAGTAAATCACGAGGGAAAACCAGGAAAAACCTCGTGATACTATCCCGACATCGTAAGTATTTGGGTTTACATTTAGTTTACTCTCAAAACTAATACCAAATTCTGACTTGATATTTTAAATTTTAAACAATACTAAAATACTAAATATGTATTAACTCGATATGTTACTGATTTACTAATTGTGGTATTTTCTTTCTATTGACTTCCTCCTTTAATATGGGTAACCACATCCTACTGCATTCTACCGAGGAATTTGCGACACAATTGGTTTCATTTAGCATAATTAGAGCCGCTTCTTTGATTTTTCTCTTTTTACTATCTGCTTCTTTTAGGACTATACTTGAATCTCTCCACGGAACTCTATGTTCATTATCCCATGCGTGTTGACATATTTGAGATCTATCAAATTCTCTATTTTTTATATAAGACTGATGTTCATTTACTCTAACGTCTAATGGTCTTGACGTTTCACCTATATAAAATTGTTCGCATTCACAAGGTATTTTATAAATACAATTCTTTGTTCTTTCTTGTTCACTGTTAGGTTTAGTTTTAGATAGAATAGATCTCAATGTGTTTGTTGTTTTGAATGTTGTTGATATGTTGAATTTATTTCCTATTGTTTTAAGTTTCTCGGATAGTCCTTTTACATATGGTATTGATATTTTCCTCGTATTATTTTTTGTGAATGTTGTAGGATCCCGTTCTAAGTTGTTCTGTTCCATTCGATCCAATCTTGACAATTCCTTATTTATAAACGATATGGGATAATCATTTTTTAATAAAACAGATGTTAACAATTGTTTTTCTTCTAAAAATGAATTTTTGTTAGAACAAGTAATTTTGGCTCTATCATATAAGGATTTAATGATTCCCTTTTTAACGTTGATGTTATGATTTGATTTGTAATTGAGATATCTGTTGGTGTGTGTTGGTTTTCTATACACTTGAGTCTCATATCCAGTATCCTTCTTTGACACCAAAACATCGAGGAAAGGTAGGGTGTTATTGTATTCCTTTTCCATTGTAAACTTTATTGTCTCTTCTTGATCGTTTATAATATTCAGGAACGTATCCAACAATTCCGATCTATGAGGCCATATGGAAAACACATCATCTACATATCTCCACCATACTGTGGGTTTTAAATTTTGTTTAGAAATGATATTAGTTTCGAAATCCTCCATAAATATATTAGCCAATAATGGAGATAAAGAAGAGCCCATTGCGAGACCAAAATTTTGTTTATAGAATTCATTATTTAGTTGAAAATAGGTATTATTAGTACATAATGTCAATAACTCCATTATAGCTGATACATTTAGTCTTGTCCTAGTTGTTAATGTATTATCATTTTCTAATTTCGTTTTGATTATGTTTAAAGTTTTATCTAATGGCACATTTGTAAATAAACTGTTTATGTCAAAACTTACTAAAATATTATTTGGATTAAATTCAATATTTGATAATTTGTTTAAAAAATATTGTGTATTTTTTATAAATGTGTCATTATTATTTGCAAATGGTTTTATAATATTTAATAAAAATTTTGATAGTTCACTACAAGGAGAATTGATGGTACTACAAATAGGTCTAAGTGGAATATTTGCTTTGTGAATTTTCGGTACTCCATAAAAATGTGGTGTCTTACTGTAATGAGGTGACATTAATTTTCTTTGATAGTACGTTAGGTCATTTTTAAATTTGAATAAAGTTCTATAGATTTTGTTTTCCAGTGTCTTCGTTGGGTCCTTCGTTAATTTGGTATAAGGTCCATTTGTAATTAGATCTGTAATTTTGTCCTCATATTGTACTTTATCCATTATTACAGTTGCATTTCCTTTATCCGCTGGTAGGATTGTTATGGAGTCATCATTTTTTAAAGTTTTTAAAGCTTTAATTTCCTCTTTGCTGATGTTCTGTTCAATTTTATTAGATTTTTCCAATTCAAGTTTGCATAGTACCCTATATTGTTCTTTTTCATGAGTTGGTAAACACTGGGATATTTTTCCACTGCGCTAATTATGTCTAATTTTGGAATAGATGGATGAGTGACAGCATAGTTTAAACCTTTTGATAATACCAAATTTTCCGTTGCATTTAAATGTCTATTTGATAGATTGACAACTGTCGCTAATATGTCATTATTTCTATTTAGGTTATCAAAAGTATGTATACTATTTTGTTCTAAAAGAATATTAAATTTATTTCAATGTATATTTCTTTGTTTCTGATATGAATTTTGATAAATTATGTGTAAACTAAAAATAATTCGATCAAAATCAGAATTTGATATCATTCCGTAAAGCAAATCTTCAATACTTACGATGTCTTGTTCAATAAAAAATAAATTTGATCTATGAAATTGTAACCTTTCCCGGATCATTGACACACTGGCTCTATGTAAAATATTTTGGAGTCTTCTGCTTGAGTATGTTGGCCGTAACCTCAAGCCTTTTGGTATTAAATTGTTGTCTCTACATCGTCTTAAAAATTTAATTGAATTTTGACAGTGTGCCAATTTCTCGTACAAAGTTTCCAATCTCCTAAAATTTTGACAAACGCTAGGCCCATACCGGTTTCTTAATGTTGTTCTGAAGCTATTTTCTTGTGGCATTTTTATAATCAAGTATATTCAAATGGGAAATAAGCCACAATTTTACCTAAAAATGATTTTATTAACGTTTCGACGCCCAAGTCGGGTGTCGTTGTCAAAATACAAAATAATACTAAATAAACAAAAATGTTGTTGCTTAGTAAAAAATTCTTCTAATAATTTATTTAATCTGACTCATTTATATCGGCAATTCAGACACGTATTATAACATTTTAAAGTAGGCGACTTTAAAATGATATTGCCAATATTGATGAGTTGCGTTCCTGGGACGACTTTACTAAAAGATAGTTCATTCGATTACATGAAATCAATCCCAACTCAAGAATATCCGCCACAAAATATCATAGCATGTGATCTGTCTTTAAAAAGACAACCAAATGCAACGGTGGCACTGAAATTCTCGCGTTAGAGATTCCATAGTAAATCACGAGGGAAAACCAGGAAAAACCTCGTGATACTATCCCGACATCGTAAGTATTTGGGTTTACATTTAGTTTACTCTCAAAACTAATACCAAATTCTGACTTGATATTTTAAATTTTAAATAATACTAAAATACTAAATATGTACTAACTCGATATGTTACTGATTTACTAATTGTGGTATTTTCTTTCTATTGACTTCCTCCTTTAATATGGGTAACCACATCCTACTGCATTCTACCGAGGAATTTGCGACACAATTGGTTTCATTTAGCATAATTAGAGCCGCTTCTTTGATTTTTCTCTTTTTACTATCTGCTTCTTTTAGGACTATACTTGAATCTCTCCACTGAACTCTATGTTCATTATCCCATGCGTGTTGACATATTTGAGATCTATCAAATTATCTATTTTTTATATAAGACTGATGTTCATTTACTCTAACGTCTAATGGTCTTGACGTTTCACCTATATAAAATTGTTCGCATTCACAAGGTATTTTATAAATACAATTCTTTGTTCTTTCTTGTTCACTGTTAGGTTTAGTTTTAGATAGAATAGATCTCAATGTGTTTGTTGTTTTGAATGTTGTTGATATGTTGAATTTATTTCCTATTGTTTTAAGTTTCTCGGATAGTCCTTTTACATATGGTATTGATATTTTCCTCGTATTATTTCTTGTGAATGTTGTAGGATCCCGTTTTAAGTTGTTCTGTTCCATTCGATCCAATCTTGACAATTCCTTATTTATAAACGATATGGGATAATCATTTTTTAATAAAACAGATGTTAACAATTGTTTTTCTTCTAAAAATGAATTTTCGTTAGAACAAGTAATTTTGGCTCTATCATATAAGGATTTAATGATTTACCTAAAAATGATTAATAAAAAATCATTTTTAGGTAAAATTGTGGCTTATTTCCCATTTGAATATACTTGATCATTAAATTATTGTTCAAAATTATGTGATATATGTTGACTTATATCTATTAACCCAAACGCAAATCAGAAAAAAATTGGAACGCTTTTGATCATATGTGAACATATACCTCTATTCACAGAATATTTCATTTATTTTGACATATTATAAAGTAAACATAAGCCCGTATTACTTTAAAAATCTTATTTTTAGTCAGTTATATCATTTTACACATACCAAATCGCGCGTAAATATGTGTGTGGAACGACTTGTATCTCTTTTCCTCTAAGTGTAATATCCATTTTTGAAATGTATGGTGTACTTAGCTCATTTTTCGACTTACATCACTTTTCACATACACCCGCCAACGGAAAAGTATCAACAGTCAACCACCATGGGAAATCATTTTGTCCAAAAATAAAAAATTAAACAAGTCTGCAAGAATAATTCTACGCCTGTAAGGAAATAAAGATTTTTGAAATTAAAGAATAATAAGGACATTGAAGGCATTTAAAAAGCGCTGGTTCAGAAGGAGTGAAAACTTTGTTGTGAACTTAGAGGATTAAGAGAAAGGGCATGTAATGAACAAATATATATGACGGTGCTGATAAAACAGTCTAAGTCTTGAGTAACACCGCTAATGGTATAGACAAGACTAATAGAATACATACCAAATCGAACTAACAAACGAATAATAAAAGGAGATTCAAGTAGATTCAATTCAATTAAACTAATATATTATTGTGTATCATTTTGTCAATCAAAGATAGAATAAAAATTTTATTTTTTTTAATATAACGCAGGCACATAAACTTGATACACCCTGTATATTGATTTGTAACTATTTATTAGAAGTTAGCTTTTAAGCAGTGGGTTTATCCTTAATGAGTTTTTCACTAAAGAATTAAAGACATTAGTAAATAAAGTGATGTGAATAGACAATTTATTTCGGGATTATAATTTTAAAACGGTTGCTTTGTTACGGGCGAGGCCAAAAGCCACAGGTAATTATTATATTTAGAAAAGTAATGTAGAGAAAGTTGGAATTTTACTTTGTTTAAGCCCCAAGTAAATTTGTAGAATTCCCGAAAAGTAATTATCATGAGTAGAAGTATTTGTTTGGAAGGATGCATGGGAATTTCCAATGAAAAAAGAGGAATGGGGAGAGAGAAATGTTTCTGATTGGCTTAGCAATTTGAAATGGGGATGAGAGAAGGTTGACTGTTCAGATAGTTTGGAAAAGGAGATTATTATGTGCCCGGCATCGCAGAAGAGCAGTCAAAGTTTTCGTGAATAGTTCAGAAGCAAGTACCAGTGGCTGTTTGATAGTGAATAGTGTAGCTGAAAAGTGGAACGAGAGACAAAATTATTTGTGACACCAAGTAAAAAAGATACTTGGGTCTCAGGAGTCTATTATTGTGACAAAGAGAGGAGAGAATTTTGGGGTTTTTTGGAACGAGTACTGGTTACAAGAGGCCTGGCTCTTGTTTTGGAGAATTAGTTGCTGGTATGCTGCTGGATTGATGCTGAGAACGGAGAGGGCTTTGATGGGTAGCCTAACATAATCAACAAGGAAGAGCTGTTTGGGTCAAGAGGAGACATCATTATGTGTGAATCAAAAGGTCAGTCAATAACTTATGTCATAGATTTTCTTTATGTTCAGAAGTTAATTTTTTTGAGTAAAAGCATATGAACTAAGATTCCAATATTTCAAAAATTTAATAGGAAGTATAAGTAGTTTTGCGAATACTTAAATTTATTTGCTTAGTTTGTTTTATCAATTTTATCAAGAACAAACCGATAAATATTTGTTGAATTAAAAATAATTTATGTGGTAAAAGTTTCATTGGGACAGTTATCCCCACAGGATTTGATTGATAAATTTTCAGAGTATTGCTTTTGATAATAAAAGATATTTGTATTTGCTTATTTATGGTATTTCTATTTATTTCCTTTTCCTATTTTATCCCGATAAAGATCAACTAAGAGATACTGAAACCACGAGAAAGGATAAGTATAACCTAAGATCATTTAGTTATTTTTTTTGTATGATAAAAAGGCACCCTGAGATTTTCCTTAATTTTATGTATGATTTGCGACAATTGAATAATTAATTAAATAAATACTAATTAATATAAAAGTAAGAGAAAGCAGATCATAACAATACGTTAGTACGATTTATTACATGAAGAACAGGGAAATTTGTAGACAATATTACTACGCGTACCTAGTTCTGATTTATCATCAATTTTTGAAAAAAGATTGCTAATTGTTAAAGATCTGGGGATCCACATTTATTTTAAAACAATTATCATTATTGCTACTATTACCTTGTAAATTATTTAGTACCCTAATCAACCACGGAGCAATATCTTTGGTTTAGGGTATTGAAAAATATCTATTTAAAATTAGAGTATTAGAGGCCCTGTCATTGCCTGGGTCAACAAGATCAACATTGTTAGTCACGGGGGAAGGTGTTAAGTCTTCATTATGTACTACTTATGTTAAACAAGATCTTGTGTGTTTGGATAAGAATTGGAGATAAATAACTTGTTTAGTACTTCCAAGTTTTTGTTCTGGAATGAAGGATCTGATAATTTGATGACTCCGCTTTTTATGTTTCACTAACTTAACTTTGGTGGAATGTTATGTTGGTATTATCAATTATTTTAAATATCTGCCTGAATGAGCAGGTTTCTGATATCATCCTCATTCAGGCAGGTATTTAAACTACCATTCATATCAAAAATATTCCACCAAAGTTAACTTGATGTGAGTGAAACCGATGAAAAGCAGAGCCATCAAATTATCAGATCCATCATTCCATAACAAAAACCTGGAAATACTAAACAAATTATTTACCTCCAATTCTCATCCAAACACACCAATTAATAAGATCTCACGTTGTTATTAATATAATCTCACTATATCTTATATACAGTGATCAGCGCGTTAATAACCAGAAAAATAACAAAAAAGATGGAAAACACGTTGTAAAATAAAAAGATATAAAACTAGTAGAGGTGTAAAATTATCAATAGGAACCTATAAATTTACATGCCATTACATACGTTACCACCTTTAGACGTTTCCGAGGAGTATGACAACTGTCACTGTGACAGGAGAATTTTATAAAATTTTATAAGTATTTTATATTTTAATTTATTTTATATTATTTTATATTTTATATAAAATTTTATAAAATTCTCCTGTCACAAACTTCTAAAGGTGGGAAACTCTGTAATGTAATGTAAATTTATATGTTCCTATCGATAATTTATACCTCTACTAGTTTCATCTCTTTTTATTTCACAATGTATTATGTTTTTCATCTTTTGCGTTATTTTGCCGGTTATTAGCGTGCTCATCACTGTAAATCACACATTAATATTAATAATTATTAATAGATACCGAATATCAATTTATATTTTGGATTATTTACATACTTACTTCAAAAAAGTTACTGGAACTTGGAGATATATCTACACACAACGATGTTAAGTTTGCTGCGCTGCTCACCGATCTCGTAGGTGTTTGTGTCTGTTCCTTCATTTGCTTATACAATTCTGTCACCTGTAAGAAACAAAAATAGTAAAACAATATGTTCACAAATACATGATAAACTAATTTATTATGCTTGACAAAACAACTAACGTTATAGTAGGGGAGGAAAGTATGCTAAATGTGCAGTCACTCGAGCGCTTTGGGGACCTATTGGGTTGTGAAGAGTAGGTTCTAAAACCAAAAAAAGTTAAATAAAGTTTTCCATTTTAGTGGGGACTTTCCATTTTTAATTTAATTTTGCATTTCCAACAATCGTTTTTTCCGATTATAGCGCCATCTATCCATAATTCGAAAAAATGTTTCAAATAAAAGTTACTTATTTTTACGTAAGGAATCCGAATCTGCAATAAAAATGGGGCTCCTATTTAAAATTTTAAAGTAACCCCCCACCCCACATCTGTGGGGTGGGGGTGCCATTCGATAGATTTTTTAAACATATTGAATAAGTGTATTTTTCAGTTTTTCGATCTGATGTTCATTTCGCGAAATATCGCGGGATTCGTATTTAAAATTTTAAATTTACCCCCAACCCTCTCCGTGGGCAGTCGTGTTTAATATCATTCGATAGATTTTTGACAAATATTAAGCACGTATTTTTTATTTTTTCGATCTGACGTTCATTTCGCGAAATATTCGCTTTTTTCTTGTGAAACTTTGTGACTCTTCCATTTCCTTACGGCCCGCCCTAAATCGTCAGATTTTTGAAATATACACTGTTTTGTATGTACTTAATTACCTTATCTTAATCTCACGATTTCGATGTTTTCTAAGGATAGTTTTTATTTTTTCGGCCCCCCTTAACGAACTCCCCTGTGTTTAGAGCCAATATATGGTAGAGGTACATCTACTGGGTACCAGGGTTCTTCCCATATGATAATCTGACGCACTCGAGTGACTGCAAAAATCCCCACTTAGATCGCCTGAACTAAGTGAGGAGTTGATATTTTAAATATGTAAATTTTGTTAAATTGAGTCATATTATCAGTTATATTCCTGTATTGGATGTGCATGGCTCATCGCTAAATATTAAATTTTGAATAAAAATTTTTGAAAATCGTGTACAGATGCAAAATTTGTCATAAATCAAATTACTGAGAAATCACTAGTGTATAACACTAGTTTACAACCAATTTACGACTGGAATGCAAAATGGTGTTTTTTGTTAATTTATGTTCTCTAAGTCTAAATATGATTATGATGGTAAAAAGTTCCCAACACGTAAGATTTTTGAGTTATGGATTTTTCAAAAAAAAATGAGTTATGATTTTTAAGTTATGAGTATTTTACTAAAAATTTTTTAAAACAGTCATTTGTATCGGGGCGTGATCTTATCAAATTAACGTTTTTCCTAAAAATTGTGAAAAATTTGGCCACACTGGGATATCTAATGTCTACGAATAACACATTAACATTTAAATAAAGAACAAACCAAAGGTAGTTCTTAATCAGTAAACCTAACCATTTAAACTTATATAGTTCTAAACCATTTTAACGACTGTTTCTTGCATGACAAAAGTGTCTGGGTTTTCAAGAAAGAACAAGCATAAAATTAAATATCCAGATATTACCTCAGCAATAAAACCGGTTTTTCATGGAGGAGATTTACCAGTTCCAGGACCTAGGCAAATAAGGAGAAAGATTTGGAAATGTATGGTGACAAAAGTGAATCTGATGATGTATCAGAAAATAATGATTCTTATTTTCCCGAAAGTGACGTAAAAGCACCTTATTGCATCCAAAAAGCCGAATTACATGATTTAGTTCGAGATCTTCACTTGTCCAAAGGACATGCTTAACCCATAGGCTCTAGATTACAATATTGGATTTTTTTAATGGAATTTACTAGCCAGGACAACTTATAACATTTAAGAACTGTAACCAGGAGCTATCCTCGTTTTTTACTATGCAGGATAAAAGTGTGTTTGTGTTAATCCAAATAGTGATATGGGAAAATTGGGATATGCAAAAAATTGTGTACAAAAGACTTAATATAATTTTTGTTTCTAGTGTTGTTGAACTTATATGTATATTTTATAGTATATAAGAATTTTTATAATAACAGCCATATTTGATGCATTCTATAATTCCAAATCTAATATTTCACATGACCAGACAATGTACGGTGGACGAATAAGCGAAAATGCGCGGCGCTTTAAGAAGAAGATAACTCAAAATATATACGTGGTGGAACATTTTGGTGTTTGAATTCGCATTCAGGATGCTTTAAACTCCCCGATACAGCCATTTTAACATCAGTCGCAACTTTTTTTTTGTTAATTTGTTGACTAGTGGATAGACCAGCATTTCTGTCTGACTGACTTGAAGAAAGCATTTGACAGAGTAAGACTCAAGTCGACTTTACTAAGTAACAAAACATTTACTTAAAACACACACGACATATTACTCCCCTGAGTTAGTGAGAAGCTATAACCGGATTGTGACTGGCTGAACAACGAATGTCTATGTCATTAAAAAATAGTCTTATAATAGAGAAGTTCTCCTAGATATCATAAAAACTATTGAAAATATCTTCCAAACCAACAAAATGGAAGTCAGAATAGGAATATGGAAAAAAGGAGTAAAAATACTCTGTTACGCAGACGACGCAATACTAGTACCCCAAGATGAAGATAGTCTGCCAAGATTAGTCCCCAGTTTTAACACAATATCAACAGAATTCAATATGGCAATTTCAACTCAGAAAACTTAAACAATAGTAATCAGTAAAGAACCAATCAGATGTAAAATAGAAATGGATGGCATAAGTAATGAACAAGTAATGGGAATAAAACACATTTGAGTTACATTGTCCAGCTACGGAGACCTGGATAAAGAAGTGAGAAATCAAGTATAAAAAGCAAACAGACTAACAGGGTGCCTTAATAGCACTATATGGCGAAACCGACATATAAACATTGAGATTTTTATTATTATTATTATTTTATTATTCTTATCTGATTGTTATTGTTATTAAATTTTTGTAGATCGTTTTTGAACACACCTATGATGCTGAAAGGAGGCTATAATTAGCTTACCTTAGCTTAGTACCATCTCTTTATTTCAGTACATAGATTACCTCTCAACAGTTATTGAACTAATTTTTCTTCGTTATTGATATTTTATGGACTTGCGGTCTTTGAATATTTAATCTTCTTGATATAGTAGTCATGTTGTGATTGGGCTGATTAACATAAAGTCCATGCCATAACAAAAAAAAAACACTGAGATGAAGTCGAGAATTTATAAAGCCAGTGTGAGACCAATAATGACATAATAATATATGCATCAGAAATAAGACCCGGCATGAACATGAATAATAATATTTTATGTACTATGTAGCTGTCTAGCTAATAGATGTTTTTATAACAGCTTATAGACGTTTCAGTTTAAATATTTGCGGGTGAATTAACATATTTATTGTCCGACTGGTCTATTATTTGACAAATGATGACATTCTTTCGAAGTCTATTAAGTACGATATAACGCCCAAGGGCGTGTTATTGAAAAATAACGCCTATTAAAGGCCTATTAAATTTAAATAACGAGTTAAATACTGTCAAGTTGACAAATAAAACTCTAAGTAAAACTATGGTTACCACAATTACGTTACGACTATTTCTGGTAAATGTACTTATTTGAAAAATAATTAATTCAAAATTCATTCAAATTTTTTGCATAATAGTATATTATTCAACGAGCATGTAATGATGGCTATTACTCACGATGATTAAGTTTGCGACACGAGCCGTAGGCGAGTGTCGTAATTCATCAGAGTGAGTAATAGCCATTACATGCGAGTAGAATACTATACTTTTTCTACCACCTTTTTTTATTTTAATTAGTAAAAAATTTAATTATCAACTACTGGAGATTTAAATTATAATAATTTACAAAAATACCTAAATGCTATTTACCCCTAGTACGTGGCTGAATAATTGGTTGTCTACTATTACTAAACTCTTATTTATTGTAAAAATACAACTAGAAATAGTCAATATAAGTTCTATTCGTTTCCGAAAAATTATAAGCTTAAATTTATACCTACTGTCAGTGAATCTAATAAATAGGAAATGGCTGTTGTCGGTGGACTCATTTCGTATGTATATAGTTATAAAGTATATTTACATTTAACTATATATAATATAATAATAATATAACTATACATAATATGGTATAACATATTTAACACAATATAACTATAAAAACAAACACAATATTAGTTATAATTTCCAATTAACATAAACAAAATGCGCTAATGTCACTGTCACTAAATTAAATTATAAACGTCAAAATTTTTAGTAAACAAGATATAAACGTAAAAAATATACTGACATTGTTACAGTTAAAATTCCTTTAAAAATTTTTATTGTAAGTTAATTATTGGGATAAATTACAATAATTATTGTATTAAATAAACAAGTTTAAGTAATTGTATTTGCAGCTTATACACGATTAATATTAAAAGTGGCATGCGCCACTTCAATCTAACTTCAGCCCGTGAGTAATGACTCGTTAGTAACTTCAGCCCGTGAGTAATGAATTATTACTCACGGGTACAGTAATGGGTGCTATGATCTATGAAAAAATAGCGAATAATGAGCATGTTATTAAACGGTCGTAGAAAAAGAGAATAATTTAGTCGGACATTAAACGTTGAAGGCACCACGGGCATTATAATAATAACGCTTTCGGTCAACGTATATACCTCGGACCGAAGGCCCTCGGTCTATATTATTATATACCATTATATATAGTATATACCATTATATATATACTCGATCTATATTATATACCATTGATCTCAAGCGTTATTATGCTTATAATACCCTTGGTACCTTAATAACTATATGGACCCCATAATACCTATATAAAAAAACTTCCCTATTTGTCTTTAAATTCATTTTATTTTTGGAGGTTGCTTATCCGGTTTTTCACCGGTGATTATTTTAAAAAGAAAAAACCGGTTATAATCGGGACAAAGAACAACCGGAAAAACCGATTATTGTGGAGTAAAAAAACCGGTTGTAGGTTATAACCGGTAGGTTTTTCCCATTCCTATTAGAAACGGCAGAAATGAGAGTACTGAGAATATTTACAGGAAATACGCTGATATCAAAAGTTGTGTGCAGAGATTAGAAGAAAATGTAACGTAGAGTGTATAAACGATTGGACACTAAATAGAAAAAAAGGATTGAATAACCACAAAAGTAGCATGGCGGAGACACGTGTGGTCAAGACAGCAAGAGATAAATATGCAGTGATAACCTTCCATAGAGGTATCAATCCGCCAATGAACAACCAGAATTGCTTATAAAGAGGAAGAATACGAAAAAGAATAAAAATTTGGATGTTCAATACATTTTCCTATTTACCACAAATTGTATTCTCAAATAATCGTTTGGGTATAATTTTTGTTGGATAGATATACGATAAGGCCTAAATTTATGTTCTCCAAATTCTCCTAGCACTTGTATTTTGGAATACCTATTTCCTTGCCAATTTGGCGTATAGTATGTAGAGCTTTTAAAAATTCTCGTGTCTGGTTGCCACTTTTCAGGATATACCTATCGTTTAGAATATAATTCACATGCAGCAATAACATTCTTTTAGCATTCAATATGTGCCAAATGAATATCTTACTTTTCATCATTTTCAAAATTCATGTTTTTATGGACAACACTACATCGAAACAATAATTGTGACAGATAACACATGTTTTGTTTTATTTTCCATGCTAACATTGCCAAAGCCTACTCGATGAAATAGACAACATACAAGATGGAACAGTATGTTATTTTAGATAAAAAAAACAGAAGACAATAATAGTATTATGATATCGGATAAACAATATTATAAATGGAAATGAAACAGGTAATTTTTCTTTCGTGGCAATTTTATTTATATAATATGGAATCAATAATTTAAAAATAATAATTCACCTTGAACCAAAATAAGCAGTTAAAGTCGATTCTATTATCTGAGACACAACTATCTAGTGATGTTGGTAATTTTTTTGGGGAAGTTAGGTTGCTAGACGGGACTGGAAATTACTACACAACCAAGCATACCTCCTTATAGCCAATATTATTAATAGTAAACAGACATCAATAACATAAACCTTACGCCAATCAATAATTATTTGTTTACACTATTATGATGTATTAATAACAAATGAGAAAATTATTTATTGTACAAAATAAAAATTTGTTGAATAAATAAATTCCACAAAATTTAGTATACACTCCCACTATGCCCAGTAATTCTTCTTTTTTTAATGAAATATTAAGTTGATTTGAGCAATTAATAGTAATGAGGTACGAATTTTTGTGTTCTATGTTTCCTACTTTGAATCTGTCAAAATTAATCTCGGCTGAGCGAATTTAGTTTAACTATTTATTATACTTAGGTCAGGTAGTTATTGGCCTGGATCCCGCTTACCAATAAAAAGTTGATTAATGGAAAGCCGAAAATCTGTTAATAGCTTAACGGTGTCTAGTCGGACAAACTTTGATGTACGGGAACACTGGAACAGGGGAAGTTTTAATTGTGGAACAGTTTAAAAATTTAGAACGTCAGATTACGAAAACACCCCATGTATTTTGTCGGACAGAACTTCCAATTGATTTGTTACCCTTTCATTAAACTCTCATGTAAAAATCAGACTGCTAATAATTTATCACCTGTCATTTGACATATTCTACGTGTTCCACTCATTATAATTCCCATTTGGTGATAAATAGCAGCCTGATTTTTGCATGAAAGTTTAATGAAAGGGTAACAAATCAATTGGAAGTTCTGTCGGACAAAATACATGTGACGTTTTCGTGGTCTGACCGTTCCAAATATTTAACCTGTTCCACAATTAAAACTTCCCCTGTTCCAGTGTTCCCGTACATCAAAGTTTGTCCGACTAGACACCGTTAAGCTATTAACAAATTTTCGGCTTTCCATTAATCAACTTTTTATTGGTAAGCGGGATCCAGGCCTATAACTACCTGACCTAAATATAATAAATAGTTAAACTAAATTCGCTCAGCCGAGATTAATTTTGACAGATTCAAAGTAGGAAACATAGAACACAAAAATTCGTACCTCATTACTATTAATTGCTCAAATCAACTTAATATTTCATTAAAAAAGAACAATTACTGGGCATAGTGGGAGTGTATACTAAATTTTGTGAAATTTATTTATTCAACATATTTTTATTTTGGACAATGAATAATTTTCTCATTTGTTGTTAATACATCATAATGGTAATTGATTTGTTACCGTTTCATTAAACTCTCATACAAAAATCACACTGCTATTTATTAGTCCAAGTAATGAAGCTTAAAATAGGACAAAACCTCGCAATTTTTACAGAATGGATCGATTTGCTTGAAAATTTGAGAATAAGTAGTGGATAGTCCAAGGATCAAAATCTATATGATGCCAAAAGGCGCTTTTACCATGGGGGTGGTTGCCACCCCATGTCGGAGGTGAAAATTTTTTATTATATTTTGACCGCAAAAGTTAATGAAAACATACATTCTAAGCAAAAAATGTTCTATACATTTTTTTGATAAAATTAATAGTTTTCTATTTATTCGCTATCGAAAATGTTAGCTTTATATTAAAAAAATTAATGTTTTTAAACAGTTTTCTGCAAATAACTCAAAAAGTTTTTGTTTTTTCAAAACAACTTTGCTTAACAAAAATGTACCTTTTGAAAAAATCAACAAAACCGTTTTTTTTTTTAATTTTCTTTAAGACCAATAGTAATCGAGCTTTACTTTATTATATGTTAGGTCTTCTTCGGCAAATGCTAAATATTGTAGTTTCAAAGTCAAAAGACGGGAAAACTATGCATTTTTCGAGGATCACTTGTTTAAACTAATTTGAAGTATTCAAAAATATCTATCTTCAGAAATAAAAAAAGGCTTTAGCTCAAAAATTAGGTGGCTTATAATGAAAAGAATGTCAGACCCCATATTTTTCAGCGAAAAAGTGATCGAAAGCAAACCCCTAATCACCACCCTGATTAAAATTAGGCATTGACCTTAGTTCGTCTTCTTTACTTATGTATTATAAATAGGTTCTAGAAGTTTAACTGGTTTAGAATGATTAGTTTTAAAAAAATTGAGTCAAAAGCAAATATCGAATTTTTGAAGTTTGGTAAAAAATTCCCTTTTCTTCAGAATAGAAAGATTATCATCAGAGATACAAAAAGATATTTAAATATAAAATTGTAGATTATTTAATTCTCAAGAACTTGGTTTGCAAAAATTTTCTCTACGGTAAAAATTGAGTGAGCTATTGACAATTAAAACTTGTAATAACATGCAAAAATCACCTTTACCAACCCTTTCAAAGTCACCACTTTTTGCGACTGGGGATTTTAAAAGGATTTCATATTAATAGTCTTATAGATCTTGTAAAAACCTACAAAATTATTTTTTAACAAACTTTCTACGATAAAAATTAAAAAGGTTACGGTTAAAAAATCAATATATTTTTTTCAAAAAAAAAAAGAAATCCAATTGGAAGCATACTAATGTAAGTTAGCTTGGCTTTTAGTCATTGGCCTTATTAATTCTTCTTTATTTGTGTATTATTAATAAATTTTAAAAGTTTGACTGGCTTAGAATGATTAGTTTTTAAAAAACTAGAGTTAAAAGCGAATAACGACTTTTTGTAGTTTGGTAAAAAATGCCATTTTCTTCAAAATAGAAAGATTAGCATCAGATATACGAAAAAATGTTTTTATATGAAATTGTAGGTTATTTAATTCCCAAGAACACGGTTTGAAAAAATTTTTTCTACGGCAAAAATTGAGTGAATGGTAAATGAGTATATATCGAAAAACATTGATTTTTTCTATATAAAACTAACACTTTCGATAGCGAATAAATCGAAAAGTATTAATTTTATCAAAAAAATGTATATAACATTTTTTGCTTAGAATGAATGTTTTATCAAATTTTGCAGTCAAAATATAATAAAAAATTTCCACCCCTAAGATGGGGTGGCAACCGACCCCATGGTAAAAGCGGCTTTCGGCATCATATAGATTTTGATCCTTGAACTATCCTCTACTTATTCTTAAATTTTCAAGCAAATCGATCCATTCTGTAAAAATTGCGAGGTGAAATGCTTCGGTTCCTGGACTATATCACCAATATAATTTCTGTCACTTGACATGTTCTTCGTATTGGACTTATTAAAATGCCCAGTTGGTGATAAATACCAGTCTGACTTTTGCATAAGAGTTTAATGAAATGGTAACAAATCAATTGGAAGTACTGTCCGACAAAATACATGGAACGTTTTCGTAGTCTGACGTTCCAAATTTTTAACCTGTTCCACAATTAAAGCTTCCCCTGTTTCAGTGTTCCCATACATCAAAGTTTGTACGACTAGACACCGTTAAGCTATTAACAAATTTTCAGCTTGCTATTAATCAGTTTTTTTACGCGGGTTCCAGGCGGCCTATTATTTTATTTTGGCTAGTAATAAAACTGTAAAATGATAAAATTCGTTACTGAGTTACTCATTAAGCCCACTGCTCTTTAATATAATAATGGACGAAATAATAGAAGCAGTACGTAAAGGTCATGGTAACAGAATGGGGAACAAAGAAATCCAAGTATTATGTTATGCAGACGAAACCGCATTAATCGCCGAGACAGAAGACGATCTACAAAGATTTAACACACATCTTCAATACAACAGCCAAGAAATACAATATGATAATATCAGCAGAAAAAACCAAATGTGTGACAACATCTAAATACCCACCACTCAATTAAATGTGTGCACAAACGCTGCATTCTTTTGAATTCAGCTAGCCAGAAAAAATGAAAGTATTCCTTTCTATCCGTTTAGATACAGGTGACATAAATGATCAAAGTTATTTGTATCTAAAAAGATACAAATGGCGCTTAACGTTTTAATAAATAAGATCTATAACTCTCTATTTTCGACATTTTTCAATAATCGCCCTGTGTATCTCTTTAATGTGGGGAGCTATGGGTGATTTGATTAGGCAATACTACTTTAACTAAAAAAGAAATTACAACATCTTAACTACTTTGTTTCTATCTCCTCTATTTTTTCGGTATACCCAGCAAAACATAAAAAATTGGGACACCCTGTACTTGACTGTCCATACGCTTGCCAAAAGTTGTTTCTCGATTGTAGAGTAATTTATTTCGGAGTTGTTTAGAGTACGGTTGGCATAAACAACAGGAAGGTTCGTGCCGATATTACCTTGACTTAAATCGGCTTCTAATATAAAATTGCTCACATCAGATGTTAAATTAAAGGTTTGTAAAAAATCAGGATATTGGAGAATGGGTTCGTGAATGAGAAAATTTTTGCAAATTTCGATACATTGAATATAATCGGGGTTTTTAATACACTCACATACAAAAATATTGCATATTTTCATAGGCGTAACCAGGATGATCCTAAGGGGGGGTTACAACTACTGGAAGGTCTCTGAGGGGTATGGTGTTAAGCGTATAGAGCTAAAAGTTGGGGGTATAACCCCAAAACCCCCCTGGTTACGCCTATGCATATTTTAATTTGAGTCTATTTTTGAATTTTCCTTTTGAACATTTTTGTATTTTTTATTGCTAAATAAGTTGTACTGGATTGTTCAGCGTACATTTATTTGTAAACTAATGGTAGGGGAGCCCAAGCGGGGATTGTTGCAGTTACTCGAGCGCGTCAGATTATCATATGGGGAGAAACCTGGTGTCCTGCAGATGTACCTCTGCCATATATTGGCTCTTAACACAGGGGAGTTCGTTAAGGGGGGCCCGAAAAAAAAATCTATCCTTAAAAATACTCGAAATTGTCAGATTAACATAAGGTAAGTTAAGGACATCCAAAACAGTGTATATTTCAAAAATCTGACGATTTGAGCGGGGCGTAAAGGAATGGGCGAGTTAAAAAGTTTCACAAAAAAAGCGGATAATTCTCGAAATGGACGTTACATTGGAAAACTAAAAAATAGGTGTTCAATATTTTTCAAAAATCTATCCACCAAACATGACCCACCACGGAGAAGGGTGGGGGGTAAATTTAAAATTTTAAATACTAATCCCGCGATATTTCGCAAAATAAACATTAGATCGAAAAACTTCAATATACACTTCAATATTTTTGAAAAATACTCTTTACAACCCAATAGGTCCCCAAAGCGCTCGAGTGACTGCACATTTAGCATACTTCGTTCCCCTACTATAACTGATATATCATATTGAAGAACTACAACAAATTTGTAGAGAACTTAATAAAATAGTGTAACGTTAGTATACAATGTTATAGTAAAACATTGAATTAGAAAGAGAAACGATCACGACAATATAACACTGTTTTATGGCTACAATGTAACAATTTAGTACTTTGAACTTCCTTCTGTAGCTCTTGCTCTAGTAATAGCCTACGCCTACATTCCTATCCTAAAGTCGATTTTATTTCTCCTATGCAGCAATTGTTAATATGCAATTGAGTTTGGAGTTGGATTTCTTGCTCGTATACGTCGTTTTAGGATGTCCAATATAATATATATGTTATATAACATTTTTAATGACCAAGTAGGTACCTTATTGTGAGTATATCGTCGTCGTCACGGCAAAACTTACTAAGTCCCCTTTTGTTGAATTTGAGTTAAGTGTCCTGATAGATTCACAACATCAATTTTCATAGTCTGGCAGAAATCACGAAGTCCTATAAAGTAGGTGGAGATGGTTGCCTAAGTCACTGAATATGCGTAAGTCCAAAATTACCATTTTGTTTTCAGGCAGAAGCCACTAAATTTTCGTTTTCTTAGATTTGTTATTTTGGACTTAGTGACTTTTGCCGCGACGATGATATGATGCCTGATTTTTTATGTGAAAGTCACTTGGTTTTCTTCAACATAAAATATATCGGAATATTCTTTTAAAATTGGTTTCGGTTTTTTCAGAATTCATGTGTCCTGTGTGAACTTTGGAAATGTCTAGATGAAAATTTTCTATATAAACAGAATTTAAATTACGACTTGTGAACTGTTTGTATTCAGCAAACTTTTCTTCTTCATTTTAACCTATTTTGTATAGCGAATGTGGTGTGGGTCGACTCCTAGTCTATCTATCTATATAAGGATTATTACAGCTGTCGCCGCTTTCCTTCTTTTAGACAACGTCTACAGTCCTTTCTGTTTTGCCATTCTCCATCCCTAAGGTCTCGTCTTTCCATGGCCTCGTCCACTTCATTCCTCCATGACCTTCGCGGTCTACCTCTTCTTGTCTTTCCTATTGGACTCCAATCCGAAATCTTTGACATCCACCTTATACGATCTACTTTTCTCATATGTACATACCAAATTAAACGATTTTCTTCGATGTAGCTGAGTATACCTTCTTCTACTGCCATTCTTCGATTTATCTCCTCGTTTCTACTGCGATATATTCTTGTCACTCTGCAGCTTCTTCTCATGGACTCCATTTTAGTTGCTGTAATTTTGGACTTGCTTCGTTTGTTTCTTACCCAATTCTCTGCTCCATAGGTCATTACACTACGTACCGTTATATATTCTCTTCTTTGTATTTCTGGTAAACTGTCTATCCCACAGCACGCCGTTCATTTGTTTAATACATGTTTTTGTCCGTGCTAATCTGCTGGTTATCTCTTGCTCGGTTGTTCCATTCTTTGAGAGTATGAAGCAAAAGTATTTGAATTTTTCAGTGCCGGTAATTTCCCTATTATCGTCCGTTTCCAAGTTTCTCACTGTTTTTTTTTTTTTTTTGTTAAGTATTCGGTCTTTTCTAAGTTTATTTCCAGTCCATTTTTTGTGTATTCCTCTTCTAATTTTCGAAGCATATAGGACAGATCTTCTTCATCTTGAGCCGTTACCAATTGTTCATCTACAAAACTTAATGTGTACAAGAAGTTGTCCCAGATTGGTATTCTCATCCTTTCACATTTCGTTTTCCATGGTTTTAATATTTGTTTCATAGGAATATCTTGAACAGTGTCGGAGATGTAGAGCATCCCTGCAATAAGCATTTTGTCCGTGACTCCTGGTATCAGTACCATGCATAGTAGATGATCCGATATAAGATCGATCGGAACCGATCTGTTTAAAGGATAAAAAATATGTGGTATGTAATTTAGTACGGTAACAATTATAAAAAACAAAGGTGCCCGATCTAATTTTGTACTGACTATAATTAATTAATAATTAAAAAATTACTTTTTTTATCAATTTAAGAAAACATTTGGACCCGGGACGGTATTATTTCATAATTTTTGAATCATTTTAAATAAAAAAAATCTCTTTTCAACGAGCGTGCAAAAATGTCTACTTTCGCGCACGACTTTTAGTTTAGAAAGTATTACTTTTCCGCACGTGTTTTACTTTTCCGCGCGCGTTTTACTTTTCCGCACGCGTTTTACTTTTCCGCACGCGTTTAGATATTTTAATATGACCTTAAAATAATTATAATACATGTAATAAACTAATATTTAGATATTATTTACTATTTTATTTCAAATGTATTTTATTGTGTTCCGTTTTAATGAAATTAACGCGATTATTTCATTCATAGGAGATTCTGACCAATAGAAAGCTACAAAAACACAAATTAAACTGATAATTTTTGATAATTTCCCGTCGTCAAGTATATTACGTCAGATGCCCTTCGTTGCTACGAAAAAATACATTCAGTGACATTAATAACAATTAATGTTTTAAAAATTATAAAACTAATGACTCTCAACCGTCAAATATTTATAACAACTGTGTGTTTAATTGTACTAATTTGTACTTACATAAATAAATTACAATAAAATTTTGGTTTTGAACAGTTTTATTCATGAAATAATCGCAACAAATTGCACTCGATCTCTAAAATTATTATCGAATTTTAGAGCTCTTGTGCAATTACTACTGACAATTCGATGAAATACAATTATTTTGACATAATATTCGAAAGTCAAATCGGTAGACAATAACAGTCGTTTTGAATCATCGTCATGGAAACCAAGATCGTCGTCATGCTAACTAATTATATTGAAAGTTTGGTTTTGACAACCTTGTCAAAGAATTAATTTGTGTATGTATTTTCATATTAATTAAATGAATTGATTAAAATTTGGTCATTTTTTAAAGACTCGTAGAAAAAATATTGTTCCTAACTCTTGCAGAAAGTCTCTTTTTCGCACTCGACTGCTTGCCGAACTCCCGCTTCGCGTCGTTCGGCAAGCTGCAGTCACGTGCGGAAAAGTATGACTTTCTGCACTTGTTAGAAATAGTTACTTTCCTAACTAATGCGGAAAGTGATACTTTCACGCACGAGACTGCCGTTGACCCGAACGACGCGATAGCGGAGTTCGGGCAAGCAGTCGAGTGTGGGTAAGACACTTCTCACATGAGTTAGGAACAATATTTTTTCTAGGGCCGTACGTTTGGAAAAAAGCCACAAAAAATAGGGTTATATCAATTATTATTTAGAAGTGAAAATACACAAATTAATTCTTTGACAAGGTTGTCAGAATCAAACTTTCAATATAATGGGTTACCACGACGACGATATTGGTTTCCATGACGACGATTCAAATCCATTGTAATTGTCTACTAATCTGACTTTTAAATATTATGTCAAAATAATTTTATTTCATCGAATTACCTCGTTAATTTCATTAAAACATGAACACAATAAGATAAATTTGAAATAAATTAGTAAATAATATCTAAATATTAGTCTATTGCATGTATTATAATATATTATAAAGCCATTTTACAAGGTATTTTACTTTGAAAATTACTTTCACGCACGCCGTGCGGGAAAGCGCAACTTTCGGAAACGAAATGCGTGATTGAAAGTGGCTCTTTTAGCATGGCCGTAAAAAAATAACTATTGTACTTTTTCTCTAAGTTGATCGTTTTCGAGTTATAAACAATCTAAAACTGAAAAAGAATTATGACCATTTTCAATGCTCAAAAACACAAGTAAAAGATATCATTTTTAAAATTACGAAGTACCTTAAATTCAAGTTCAAACTTTCTTCTATCAGGTCTAGGCAAGAATTTTTGCCATGTTTTATTCTACACTACATTTTTTTAATTGTTGATGGCGGTGATCGGGCTACATTAACAACTAAAAAACAATGTTTTAAAATGAAATAACTCCAAAATATTTATTAAGAACTACTAATAGAATAAGGTTTGCACTTGAATTTAGATACTTCGTAATTTCAAAATTTCGATATTTTTTACTTATATTTTTCAGCATTGAAAATCTTTCGTTCTTTTTTCAGTTTTAAATTGTTTATAACTCGAAAACCACCAACTTAAGGGCGTAGGCGCAAAATTTCGCGCCAATGTGTTTACATTATTACCGAGGAAGAAAGTCGCAGAACACTTCTGTAATGTTTATTTTAGTAAGTTACGTGAGTGAAAAAAAAAGAGAAAATTGAGAGTGATTTTTAATTTCAAATATCTCATTCAAAAGAAACTTTTTGGTTAGTCTAAGGCCTAAGGGACTCTCTGTCCTCCTCGGTCTTGCTCGGGTTTTGAGGACATCCTAATAATCAACATCCTCCAACAGCATGTTTTTCCTTATTCTAGCTCAGCGGTGCTCAAAGGGTCGATCGCGATCGACCGGTCGATCGCCAAAATTTTGAAGTCGAATTCACGGAAAAAATACAAACGGAAAAGACGGGGACTGCACTGTCAGTCTATAGGAACTACAGGGTAAAAATAAAACAATTATCGATATGATGAGCGCAGTAGGTACATTCTTTTATCAACAAATGGAAATAATTGTTTAATCAAATGAAAATAAAGGATTTAACCAACTTTCCATCGTTGAAAAAAAAAGTAACCGCTCAATTAGATTATGTTTATTACGAGACGGAGCTGCAAGCAGTTCATAGCGAGTTTGAAAGACGCTTCGCTGATTTAAAAAAACTGACAGATATTGTAATATTCATTTTCTTTTGAAGACGTGGAAAAACTGCCAGTGAAATATCCATTACTTTCAATATGAAGATAATTTCCATCCAAAATGATGTACTGGAAATAATTTGGGATATACCCCTTAAGTCCAGAGGGACCGAAAAGAAATTTTGGTCTTTCATATCGTCTGACAAATATCCGTCTTTGAGGTAAAAGTAGCTCTGGAGCACACAGCATTCTTTGGATCAACATACTTGTGTGAGTCTACATTTTCCCAAATGAAGGTAGTGACATCAAATTATCGTAATCGGCTAACTGATGAACATCTCTCATCATGCTTGCGTTTGGTCCTCGGTAATTACGTAATATCATACATAATACATCTTATGAAAAACTGTTGGATGATATGCAGTGGCATGCATCAACCTTCAAATAAAATTAATATGAAAAACATGACTTTAATTACAACTCTCTGTAGTTATAACTTTTTATCAAATAGAAATGTGCAATCAAATTTTCATTTTCAAAATTGCTTATTTTACTAGCAGTCGATCGCTGGACACTTGCAGTTTATGTGGTAGATCCCACGCAGTACAAGTCTGCGCACCACTGTTCTAGCTCCTTTGATTATTAAAGCATTGTACTAATGCATGATAATACTCGTGGACATGCCGCGGGAACAGTCTTGGAACAACTTATTTAGCAAAAAAGGTAAAAAACTTTTCAAAAAGGAAAAATATACCTCAAAAACTGATTCAAAATAAAATATGCAATAGTTTTGCCTTGAAGTGAATTTAAAGTCTTACGTATCTCATTTCGGAATTTCCTAGCATGTCATTTTTAAAAATTAAAACCGGTGTTTTCGATGACCAACATATTTGGCAGCTTTGATGAATATTTTACTGAAACAATGCCGGAAATTAAAAAGAATGCTTGGTTGACTTTCAAAAAAAAAATTTAAAGACTTTCTTGGAAATACACGAACACAGGATTACTCTGAAATTGTCCAGCAACTCTTGGAGAGCTTCAAATTTATATGACACTTCACATGTCTAATATTCGTGGCTCAGTGGAGGATGCTCTTCGGATTATTGAAACACCAATAGCACTTTAGAGAATTTATTTGTAACTACAGACACTAGGGTAGTTATCCCGGTTATTTTAGTTGAAGACTCTATTTGATACTATATATTGATTCTAGTGAGTAAAGTTAAAGGCACCTCTGGCCTGGTTGAAGTGATTCTTGTGAATTCACATGTCTAGGTCATCCCGGAATTTTTATGCACAATTTGTATGACTTCTGGGGGCATCATTTATCTTAAAAAGTTGACGGTATAGACAAAATGTGAAGTTATTTTTGGATTCAGACGCCAAAATTTAGTTACGGTCAAGTCACATATTTCAAAGAACAAAGTGAGTGTGCCCCTGCGACATGCATGGTAATTCGTCTCATTATTTATTAAATTTAATAGTTCTGTTATGCAACTATAAAAGATTATGTCCAGTGATTTATTTGGGAGGTTCGTTTGGCTCATTAATATTATAAAGTTCTATTGGCATAAACTATGGAGTTTTATTTATAAAATTTGAATTTTGAAATGAATTTTGATTTTAGTAAGTGAGTTGAACTACTTGAATTTAGATACTTCGTAACTTCAAAAATTTTGATATTTTTTACATATGTTTTTGAGCCTTGAAAATCTTTCGTTTTTTTCAGTTTTAAATTGTTTATAACTCGAAAACCATCAACTTACGGGCGTAGGCGCAAAATTTCGCGCCAACGTGTTTTACCTGCATTCATTTTTTTCGAATGCTGAAAAAACTGATAAGTATTTTTTAAAAATTCAAACGCAGAATGAAAGATTACATTATTACCGAGGGACGAAAGTCGCTGAACACTTCTGTAATGTTTATTCTAGTAAGTTAAGTGAGTGAAAAAAGAGAAAATTTAGTGAATTTTTTAATTTTAAATATCTCATTCAAAAGAAACTTTTTGGTTAGTCTAGGGACTGTCTGTCCTCCTCGGTCCTCGGCCCTCTTAGGATGTTGAGGATATCCTAATGATCAACATCCTCCAAGAGCATGTTTTTCCTTATTCTAGCTCCTTTGGTTATGATAGCTTTGTACTAATGCATGATAATACCCGTGGACATGCCGCAAGAACAGTCTTGGAACAACTTATTTAAAAATGAAAAGTACAAAACTTTTCAAAAGGAAAAAATATACCTCAAAAACTGATTTAAAATAAAATGTGCAATATGTTTTCCTTGAAGTGTATTTAAAATCTTACGTCGTATCTCATTTCGGCATTTCCTAGCATGTCATTTGGAAAAATTAAGACCGGTGTTTTCGATGACCAATAGATTTGGCAGCTTTGATGAATATTTTACTGAAACAATGCCAAAAATTAAAAAGAACGTGTGGTTGACTTTCAAAAAAATTTTTATCTTGGAAATATCCGGATACAGGATTACTCTAAAATTGTCCAGCAACTCTTGGAAAGCTTCAAATTTCTATACGGCAACATGAAAATCAAACTGCATTTTTTACATTGCCCCCTTTCTGATGCCTTGGTCATCCCGGAATTTTTATGCACACTTTGTATGACTTCTGGGGGCATCTTTTATCTTAAAACGTTGACGGTATAGACAAAATGTGAAGTTATTTTTGGATTCAGACCCCAAAATTTAGTTGCAGTCAAGTCACATATTTCAAAGAACAAAATGACTGTTCCCCTGCGATATGCATGGCAATTCGTCTCATTATTATTTTTTTGTGCAACTTCTTCTAAAAGATTATGTCCAGTGATTTATTTGGGAGGTTCGTTTGGCTCATTAATATTATAAAGTTCTACTGGCATGAACGTTGGAGTTTTATTTATAAAATTTGAATTTTGGAATGAATTTTGATTTTATTAATGATGTTTTATAATAGTGTTTATCGTTATGTTCATTGGACTAGGTGTCTGACACTTTTTGTTTAGATTCGGATTGAAAATATTAGTTTTTCCATTAAGGTGGTAGGCGCAAAATAGTGGTCCAATGGTATTTAAATGCATTCATGTTTTTTTCGAGTCCTGAGAGAACTAATAGGTATTTTTGAAAAATTTAAACGCAGAATAAAAGATTACATTATTACCGAGGGCCAAAAGTTCATGAAAACTTTTATAATGCTTATTTTAATAAGTTACAGGGGTAAAAAAAGAGAAAATTTAGTGTGATATTTAATTTTAAATAGTTGATTCAAAAGAAACTCTTTGTTTATTCTAAGGGACTTTCGGCCCTCGGTAATAATGTAATCTGTCATTCTGAGTTTAAATTTTTCAAAAATATTTATAAGTTTTCTAGGGATTTGAAAAAAATGAATGCATTTAAATAGCATTGGACAAAAATTTTGCGCCTACCCCGTTAAAACGTTTATCTATACTACTTGTACTAGGTTTTTGATTATTTGAAAAGAAGTTTGTCGCATATATTATAAAGCATTTGGGGAATGCACTTAAAAAACATTGACCCGAAACTTTGCGCCTACACTCTTAACCTTGTTTTATTTCTTAAAACCACCTAGAAACCTTGTCTTAATATCATTGTCAAATAAACAATTAATTTCATTTCCTGCGTCATCTGTTGGCTAGTGTCTTCTGCACAAATAAAATGCGGATTTAGTTTCGAGAAAGGGCCATTGTGATAACTTAAAGTAAATCTTTTAACTTCAAAATTGTGTCGCTTCACTTTACAATTTTTTCTATTTAAAATGTAATTTAAACATATTCACTGTTTTGTGATGGGGAGCAAGTACTCTTAAGTACCAAGTAATCTTAACCACACATTTTTTTAGTCAAAATTTCAACCACGTTTTTTTTTTCACTTAGTGAGATGCCTTACTTTTAAGGTTCAGTGATGATGGTCTGATAGGATCGAAAACGTTTTGGAAAATTTGCAATCCGTTTGAATTTTTAAGTTGTAATGTTTTATTAAACTAATTAAAACAATTACATTAGAAGTTTTTACTTCACTTATCACTGTAAAGTTTTTTTAAGTAGTCTGATATGTAAATTTTTTAATAGGCTAAACACCAATCGATATAACCATAAAACTAAAAGGCAGGCTAACTTAAAAACGCCATTAACTCTAAAATTAGTATAAGACCTATAAATTTAATGTAAAAACCTATACATTGTGACTTTATTGCTATATTTTAGAAAATATAATCATTGTTTGTCCTTAGTTCAACATTAAACTTGTTTGTTAAGAGTATTTTGAATCGCATACAACTTTTATAAATTCGTAGGCACATAAAGTTATTTTATTAAGTGCTCAAAGTGCAAAATCCTAATTATATAATATATAACTTATAGAATATAATACACACATTTCAATTTTACGTGAAATACAGTACATCAGTAAGGCAAAAAAAAATATCTCAGCCACGTGTTCCCGACGTCTAAAAATAATACAGCTAGTAATATTTTATAATAGTACATTATATACCGCGGGACTGAAGTAGTACATTTAATCATGAAGGTAAAGTTTATGGCCCGACCGCAGGGAGGGCCATAATTTACCTGAAGGATTAAATGTACTTCAGTCGCAAGGTATATACGATACTTTTCGTACTTCCGGTATGATTTTATTAATTATTTCAATAATTTCAATCAGTTTTTTCTCTCTTCAACTCATTTAATAAACTGTCTTTAAAATAAGTTACCATAGTAACATTGCGTTGTGACAGTTATAATTTAGAAACATTGTCATTACTAGTGTCATTGTAAAGAAACATTGTTATTGATAATTATTGGTATCATGAGTGAAGAAGGTGTATCTGATATTGATAAAAGAGCAGCCGAAGTAGGTGAAGAATTGTTACCACCGAAATCTAGAAAACTATACGAGCAGCAGTACGATGCTTTTAAAAAGTGGTGCCGCTTAAAAAATGTGAGACAACCTACTGAAAATGCGCTGTTAGTCTACTTCGATGATAAATCAAAAGCGGTTTGTGCCTCAACTCTCTGGGCACATTACTCAATGCTGAAATCGGTTATTAACATTAGAGAAGATATTGATATAAGTAAATTTCCAAAATTATTAGCTTTTTTGAAGAGAAGAAATGAGGGATTTAAGCCAAAGAAGTCAAGAATTCTCACGTCTGAGCAGGTAGATCAGTTCTTACGGGAGGCTCCGGATGATAAATATTTAATGCTTAAGGTAAATTTGGAAATTTGTTTATATTCAGAAATTTTAAGAAATCAATTTTTTTGTAGGTTGCACTTATTTTGGGCGTTGCGGGAGCTTGTCGTGGAAAAGAGTTGGTTGATTTAGAAATCGACGATGTGAGAGATTTGGGCGATTCCTTCCTAATTGCGATTAGAAACACCAAAAATAAAATTGACCGAAATTTTGTGATCAAAAATTCAGAAAACAGTGCCATCAGTTTTGTGGCGATATTTCGGAAATATGTGGCATTGCGAAAGACAGGGACAACTCATTCAAAATTTTTTGTTCAATACATCAACAAAGAATGTACTACGCGAGTAGTAGGAAAAAACATGTTTGGTACAATTCCACGGCAAATAGCAGCTTTCTTGAAATTAGAAAATGCGACGTCTTATACGGGACATTGTTTTAGACGCACATCTGCGTCTTTGTTAGCTGATTCGGGAGCAACAATAGACGTGCTGAAGAGACATGGAGGATGGAAATCCTCCAACGTGGCCGAGGGATATATTGAATCGTCTATTAAAAATAAACAAAAAATTTCAGATAAAATATTTGGTCAAGTCGCCGATTCGTCCACTATAGTTATGCCACAGTCCTCATTCTCGCTTCCTGTTTCCGCAGGATCTTCGAAACAAACACCAGTTCAATATGAAAAGGACCTATCTGTTACTCGTCAGTTACCTGCTGCATTAACCCAGGAAAGACTGGTCAATATGACGAACTGTCACAATATTAATTTGAATATTAACGTTAATTACCATTCTAATTAATTATATTTTTCAATAAAATATCCCTTAAATTCGTTTGTTTGTGATTTAATCGTTCCGGGAGTTTCGTCAATATTTAATCCCGGAGGGATTAAATGTGACACTTTAGTACCTGTCACAAGGGAGTGAAGTTGTCACTTTAGGCCCGGAAGTACGAAAATAACTTTACGATGTTATTGTAAATAATCGCATAGGCTTAGTTTTTTTTTTATTTTTGAGCGTATTTTGAACTTATAAACTCTTTGTTCCTTATTTTTTTTTTGTGAATGTGTTTCAAGTTCGTGTAACATTCTTACTAAGGTCTAATATTAGTGTATTCAGGTCACGCAAGTGTCCTTAATATCACTCAACAACCACATATGTAGCCAGGATCGACAGCTTTACGTGCCCTCCGAGGCAGAGTGACGGTACAGAAGTCAGAATTTAATAAAATTGTGAGTGCTGGGAATCGAACTCGGGCCCTCCAGCTTGTTAAACCAGTTACATGGCCTCTGCGCTACGGACGCCGGACGTCACCGTAAATATTGTAACACATATAACGTCTTTCGAAATAAATACAAGACGGGACATTTTGGAAGGAATTGAGATAAAAACACAGATAGGCCGCGACAATAATGATATTAAATAAGCGGCCCTAAAATTTAAAATTAAGAAAAACGTAAGAGACCCAAAAACAGAAAGTAAATTGGAGAAAAGTGAGTTCTGCACAACAATTTTCCGATATCTTAACAACGTGAAATTAGAGAATATTTGGTAAACAATTTTCGTGGAATATCATCACTGGATATATTTTTATATTCTTTGATGATGAGGTACAAAATATGGTAGTAAACTATTCAACTGCATATACACAACGAGCTAAAACTCAGCCATAAAACTACAGAGGTATCAACTTGTTAAATACTACTCGATTATAACTAAAATTCTACAAGAACTAATGGATCGGAGAATAAGTTTAGCAGATGAACAACAGGGTTTTTTGTATTGGAAGATCGTGTACAGATGCAACTTTCGTCATAAAGCAAATTACTGGGAAATCGCTAGAGAACAATAGACCAGCATTTCTATATCTGATTGACTTGAAAGCATTTGACGGAGTAATACTCAAATATTTAATCCACCTTCTGTATAATAGTGAAGTCCCCCTAGACATAATAAAAACTATTGAACACATCTAACAAAACAACAAAATGGAAATCAGAGTAGATGGACAACTTACAAAACATATAGACATAGGCATCGGAATAAGACAGGGAGACTCATTAAGTCCTATACTTTTCAATTTAATTGTGGATGAAATTATCAAAAGCGTCAACGACGCAATACTGCAATACTGATAGCCCAAGATGAAGATAGTCTGCAAAGTTTAGTGCAGAGTTTTAACATAAGAGCAAAATAATGCAATATGATAATTTTATCTCCGAAAACTTAAACAATAGTAATCAATAATGAACCAATCAGATGTAAAATAGAAATTGATGGTATCAGTATTGAACAAGTAATGGAAATAAAATACCCTGAAATTACGTTGTCAAGTTACGGAGATCTGTACAAAGAAGTGAGAAGTCAAGTACAAAAAACAAATAGACTGGCAGGATGTCTTAATAAGAGCATATGGCGAAACCGACATATTAACACTGAGATAGTCACCGGAGGGACCGCAGACGTTCGGATACAATTATCGTCTCTTTGCAAAGACAATGACTTCGAGTTTGCAAAGTAACAAGACACTTACTCAACACACACACTACCCATGACACTAGGTACCTGATGTTGTGACTGGCTGATTGACATAAAATCTATGACTTAAAAAAAAACACTGAGATGAAGTCAAGACTCTATAAAGCCAGTGTAAGACTAATAATGACATATGCATCAGAAACAAGACTCGATACAGCCACAACACAAAGACTACTGGAAACGGCAGAGACGAAAGTACTAAGAAGAATTATAGGAAATACGCTGAGAGATCAAAAGAGCAATGAAGACATTAGAAGGCAATGTAACGTGCATTCTATAAACGAATGGACCCTAAAAATAGAAAAAAGAATGGAATAACTACATAAGCAGAACTGGGGAGACACCTGTGGTCAAAATAGCAAGAGATAAATCCCCAGTCGGTAGAAGAAGTATCGGTCGACCGCTCAAATGATAGTGACAACCTTCCATAGTGGTATCAATCCGCCAATGAACAAGCAGAATTGCTTATAATGAAGAAGAAGAAGAAGAAGAAGAAGAAGAAGAAGAAGAAGAAGAAGAAATACTAATTACTAAATTTTTCTGGAATATTAGTGCTGTGGGATAGCACGTTTTACCACAAACTGATATGCACTGGTCCACAGAAGAAGAGAAAGGCAAAATAAAGTTTGGAGTATAAAACATTTAAAACATTAATACACACAGATGACGATTGTTTTAAAATCAGACCCTTTCGTGATACAATCAATAAGAAGTTTATGTAGTTTGGTCCCTTTTAGATCATTTAGCAGTGGACCTTACTGTCAAATGTTTATAAAAAGAAATTTAGACATCACCTAAAAAACTAACACATGCTCTGGGTTTAGGACCGCAGTTTTTCGTAGAATTCTTGTCAGTTCTCGACAGTAAGAATAATCATGAAGTTTTTTTTTGACAATTTGTTCTCTTTCTACCACTTGTTGAAAAACTTCAAATCTGAAGGATATTCGCTACTGCGGCAATTAAAGGAGATAGAGCTCAGCATGCTTTTTTACAAGCATTTGAAATAATAAGTAGATACAACAGTTTACAAATTAGGTTTGAATTTTGAAAATTATTTATTGGATGTTTTTGGTGAATTATGTGAAACAATAATGTTATATGGTGTATTCCACGAATATACGACTGTTTTGGATTATCGCGACAACGAATAATTTAGTGTGCAACATAAGAAGTACGAAAGTATTTTGCTCTAATAATTACTACAATAAACAACAATATAATTTGCAATTTACTTTCGTTCTTCATATTTTTCACAGTAAAATATTCGTTGTCGCGATAATCCAAGAGGGTCGTATATTCATGGAATGGGGTGTATCTAGAAAATATTTTTGACATTTTATTTTCACGTTATATACTTTCTTGTAATTAGAGGATATAATAATGTAATTAATCATATGTATTATTAATTACATGATTCATTCCCAACAAAGTTAACATTCTCCTTTTATAACTTGGCTGCACAGATGACAATCAAATGTACTGAAGACAATCAAATAGTCAAAAATATACACCGTGTAACAAAAAGGTAGGTCATAAAAATTAAATAACCAACAAATTCTTGAACCAAAAATAGTGCTATTGAAACTGACAGATCTTAGTACAAATGTGCACATAAAAATGGTTACAAGCCCTTTGATGTTACAAAATGAAAATCGATTTTTTTAATATATACATCGAAAACTTGAGATTCTTGATTAAAAATGGATCTGTGTCATTATTATGGCAGAAACATCTTAAAAGAAAATATCAGTGAAATTGTGCACCGCATAAAATTTTATGGGCGTTTCGTTCCCTTAAACTCCCCAAACTTTTGGGTACGTTCTAATTAAATTATTATTGTGATACCATTATTAGTTAAGCACAATGTTTTTAAAACTTTTTTGATTCATTACACTTTTAGACCTGGATCCCGCGTAACTAAAAGAAGTTGATTAATAGCAAGCTGAAAATTTTTTAATAGCTTAACGGTGTCTAGTCAAACAAATCTTGATGCATGGGAACACTGGAACAGGGAAAGTTTTAATTATGGAACAGGTTAAAAACTTGGAACGTCAGACTACAAAAACGTTCCATATGTTTTGTCGGAAAGAACTTCCAGTGATTTGTTACCATTTCATTAAACTCTCATACAAAAATCAGACTTCTATATATCACCACCATAATTCCTGTCATTTGAAATGTTCTACGTGTCGTACTTATTAAAATGCCCAATATATTTGTCGGACAAAATCTTTTTCTGGTATTTCAACTGGATATTTTAATGAGTTTAACACGAAGAACATGTCAAATGACAGGAATTATATTGGTGATATATAGCAGTCTGATTTTTGCATAAGAGTTTAATGAAACGGTAACAAATCAATTGGAAGTTCTGTCCGACAAAATACATGGGGCTTTTTCGTAATCTGACGTTCCAAATTTTTAAACTGTTCCACAATTAAAACTTCCCCTGTTCCAGTGTTCCCGTACATCAAAATTTGTCCGACTAGACATCATTAAGCTATTAACAAATTTTCAGCTTGCTATTAATCAATTTTTTTGGTACGCGGGATCCAGGCCTATTTTTCGACAGTCCTGTGTTTATCGATATATTTTCGATATTTGTAAATGGTTAGGTAAGTAAGATTATAGAGACCTGCCAATAATATGAAAATTTATTTAGGTACATATTTATAATTTATATGTCTTAGGCTTATTTTGAAACATTAAAAAAGAAGCCATATCTCGATAAAAACTGGCTTATTAAAAAAATACTAAGAGCAAAAGACTTATAAATAGTAATTTAATTAGAACACACACACAATCCGAATCCGAGAGGTTTAAGGGAACAAAACACACATAAAAATTTTATGTAGACATAGGTACTAAAAAAAAGCCGCATCTCGATAAAAATTGGCTTATCGAAATAATACTAGAAGTCAAAAAAGTTTGAAAAACATTGGGTGCACAAGTTTCACTGTTATTTTTTTAAGATTTTCCTGCAATAAGAATAAAAAATCTCTTTAGCTTTTGTTTTGAAAAAAATTGATTTTTAATTTGTAACTTCAAAGAGCCCTAACTTATTTTTTATGGGCACATTTGTACTAAGATAAGTAAGGCTCAATCGAACTATTTTTGGTCGCAGAATATGTTGTTTAATTTATGACCTGCCTTTTTGTTACACCCTATATGTTTAATTAAAAATCTTATGTATTATTTTGTTTTTTATTTCTTGTTTCGAGATATAATAATACTTTTTTCTACAATCGTGTTAAAAATGCAATTTTTAGCACTCCATACGAGCGTTAAAAATGCTACTTTAAGGCACTAGTGCTTTAAAAAAAATTTTAAGGCACTGCAGTTCATATTGTAGTCGAGGAAATGAAGCTGAAAAAATGGCAAAACCTCGCAATTTTTTCGTTCAGCATCGATTTGTACAAAAATTTGGGATTAGGCTCAATACACCCTCTAGTTCATTTTCTATATTGAGCCGTTGTACGCTTTTGGTTTTTTAAGGGTGAAAACTACCCCTAATTGTAAAAAATTATAAAATACCATTTTAAACTTTAATATTGTCAACATTTGGTTCTTATTAGTTACATAATGATTGTTTTATGCTTTCAGATATACTATAATAACATTTCAACACTTAAAACCACCCTTGTTGGAGCTATATATAAAAAATTTACTTATCCTAAAAGAATAATTTCGGCTTGCATCTATTTACATAAAAATTTGGGATTAGGATCATCTCACCCTGTATTTCATATTCTATATCATGCTTAAGGGCGTTGATTATTTTTAGGGGTGTAAACTACCCCTTATTGTCAAAAATTATATAAAAACATTGTAAACTTTAATATGGGTAAAATTTGGTTTTGATTGGCTAAAAATATTTATTGTTTTATACTTTAGGATATAATATCATAATATTTCAACCCTTAAAAACCACCCTTAATACCATTACAGTTTTTATAGGTGGATATTTTAATAGATCTATACAGAAAAAAACAGTAGAATTAAAGAATTACAAAAACATTTATTTACACAAAAATACGAATTTACAAATATGTACAAATACAAATACAAATGGTTTTTTAGTCATCTTCTAATATACGAACCAGTTCTGTGGTATTATACATACATTGAAAATTATCCATAAGCGGACTATCTGAATTTTTCGAAAAAAAAATCGTTTTATAAACATATCTCCGTCATTTTTGGCGATAAAAAGCTTTTTCAAAAATGACTTTGCAGGATTTTTTAAGAGTTGTAAGACTTTGCAAACTAAATTCCGTAAGGTCCCTTAGTTTTTAATTAGAGTGGGTTTAAATGGCTCGAATAAAAGGGTGTTTGCTCGTAAATAGAGGTTTTAAACAGCCATATCTCGCTAACTGTTCACTGTAATGAAAATCTATGCACAAGAGAATTTTAGCTGTTAAAAAAGTTACGATTTAATAATCCATCATTTTTTTCGTATCTCCAGTATTTTCGGAGATATTTTGAAGTAAAAGGTGAAAAATGGGAAATTCCAAAAAAATAATTTTTCTTTAAACTCCAATTTTTCTAAAATTAGGTCTTTTATATAGGTCAAACTTCTTGGGTGTATTGATCATATAAATATAAAATGAATTACAGAAAGGTGAAGACCAATTTTCAATTAGGAGGGTAGTTAGGGGGTTGTTTTTACTGATTTTTTCATAGAGAAAAGCAGGTACCGACCTTTTTTTGATCATAAGTCGCTTAATTTTCAGGCTAGAAACTTCTTATTATTATTTTTTGAAAGGCCTAACTGTATACTTGAAAAAAATTATTTAAGTTTTCCTCGAAAAATGCAAAGTTTTTCCGTTATTTTACTTTGAATATTTCCAAATATGCATTTGACGAAAAAAGTTAACTTTTAACATGCCGTATCTCAGTTTGTATTGGTCTTAGATATTACAGAAAAAGAATTTGGTTTGTGTTACTAACAGATACAATTTTGATATGTACAGTTTTTTTGATTAAATGCATATTTTTCCAGGTATTCTCAAGAAACCCTCTAAAAAAGTCGATTTTTTCATCGAAAAACTGTTACTTTCAGGCGCGAATAACTCGAAAAATATTAGTTTTACAAAGAAAATGTGAAAAACATATTTTTCTTAGAATTACTTTTTACATCGGTTTATATGGTTAAAATTTAATAAAAAATTCCTACCCCCGAGATGGGGTGGCAAACACCCCCAAGGTTTTAGCGTACAGCGGCATGATATAGAAAATGATCCTTGGACTATTCCCTACCTTCTGTGAAAATTTCAAGTAAATTCATGCTGGACGAAAAAATTGCGAGCCAAAATGCTTCATTTCCTCGACTATTGACCGTATATGCAATTTTGATGTAATGTCAAAAAAATATAAAATTGGAATGTCAGTCAAGTTCAAGTAAAAGTTTTTGTAGATATTGTCCTGTAATTACGTTTATAGAAAAAATATTGTATGATATGCGTGTTAAAAAGTACATTTTTAAGGCACTCATGTGAATTGCAGAATTCGCTATCGCTCATTCTGCAAACTTTCACATGCGTGCCTTAAACGTGTACTTTTAACACTTATATCATAAATAACTATTATAATCATGCAATATAAACTCTTCAAATATCGTACTACTAGTATTGTTTTACTTACAGCTTTTTGCCCGATATATGAAGCATCACTATGTGAAGAGTAGGTAATATTTGGAACTGTGATCATGATTATTATTCAATATCGCACCACTAATAAAAGTTTAATAAATTCTTGTAAAACGTAGTTTTATATCACAAATAAATTATCACAGACGTTTGCAGCTTTAGAAACTTGCAACTAAATCATCTCGCACATTAATTAACACATATAGAATTCTTAAAGAACGTTTTTCATTTTTTTATGCGGAAATTATTAGTGACTTTCAATTAAACTTTCAACGTTTTGTTTCAGGTTATACTAAAGAACTTTGTCCTGAAACATATTGACGGCAACATATTGAGCAATGACGAAGGTAGGTTAAAAATAAATATCACACTTGTATAGAGTGTACCGTATTAACTAATAAGAATTTAGAAAACAATTCAAATAATCAATGCTTGGTAAGTTTTTAAAAATAGTACATTATTAAGCCGTAGGTACTATTAACAGAAACTATTTTCCTTGGCATCTTAGTGTTTTATTGAAAATTAAGTAAAAAATACATTAGGTATTTACGTACGAAATAGACTCATTATGTTATATAATTTTCAACTGTCCGTACATCCGCGCAAAAAATTCGGTTTTTGTAAATCTGAAAAGAGGCCACTGTTGTAAAATGTAATAATTAATTGGATTACTTTAATATAAATAGAGCAAAAATATATAAAATCACCAGGAGAGGACAGAATATCGAACGAACTCCTAAAGTAAGGAGGACGAGATTCGGCCAAACAACTAATCCAAAAAATAATAGAACAAAACATAATGCCACAAGAAAGGAGATCAAGCCTAATATGTCTCTTCAAAAAGACAGGCAAATCGGAACCAGAGAATTACAGAGGAATTAACATATTAAACACAGAATTAAAATAAATAACCAAAGTGATAACAAACAAACTGAATGAAATTATAACATTAGCAGTGCCCCCGTAACCGGACGTGCAACGCGTGCGACGCACGCGGGCGCAACCCCAAAAGGGAGCCAAAACCGAAGGTTTGGCAAAATACGATGTATTTATTTTGACAAGATATTAATTTTTTATACAATTTTAAATTTTTCAGGAACACCTAGAGAAATCTCAAAAATTAAATATTGCGTTATTACTGAAAAAACAATTAAAATCTTATTTTATATTTGGTGTTGATAATTACTGATATTATTGTATTTTTAAAACAATATAATATGCGAATACCTATTTTGCATTATCCGAAAATTGTTATACTTTGTTTAGAGGTCAAAACTTTTTGAATTGTAATATTCTGTCCAGATTGGAATCTTTAGTGGATTTTTGAAAATGAAATAATTTCATAAACATTTGACATTTGTGGTTTTTTGAGGGGACAAATTAAAATTTTGAAAATTAAATTTTGCCGGTGGTTAGGTTGGGTTTTGGGTTAAATTGTAAATTGTAGTTTAATAGAAACACCCAATTTGATAAATAAGTGATGGCGTATTTGTATAAAATATTATAGATAATAATATAAAAATATTATGTAGGTACCATTATATTAATTTCTAAACTAACTAAAATTTGTTAAATTCTATGAGCAAGTAGACTTCTAAAGCAGAAGAATTCTAAAGCAAGTTCTTTACTATTAAATATCCAATAATTTAAATTTATTTGTGAATAGTGTGATTATTTGGTATGTTTATTACAGATTAATATTGTAAGCAAAATGACGCAAAGTGTAACAATTAACATTAAAGTACTTATGCCAAAACTATTTAAAACACATATCATTTTAAACATTTCAGAGATCAAAATGTTTTTGAGGGAATAATTGCTCAAGCGGAAAAATTAGCAGCTGATCTTGAAATGGAACATTTTCCTTCGTTAAATATTGTGAGACGAAAATATGAACCAAGATCTTTCGATTATGAACATATAGATGAGAGATCAAAAAACCGCGTTTAAAATATTTTTTTTTTTTAGAATAAAATTGATCAAGTTCGTTAAATAGTTGATTTGATATGATGTCGGATTATGATTTTTTTGGTTTTGTTAGATCTTTTTACATTATATGACAATGATATTTTAAAAAACTGTCTTGTCCTTCAACAAAAGATAACTGATCTAGTAAAGTCGGAGGCGAGCGTAAAGATTGATGCAACTGATTTATTTAGCGAAATAAAAGCTATATAATTATGTACATACTTTCATTACCTAACTCATCAAATTCTCTTGATATTCTTCAATATATGTATTATTATATAATTTTATGGGAAAAATTTAGCAAATTAATTTATGTCAGAGACCACGAGATCATAGATTTTCATCGCCCTGTATATGACCAAATATAAATCTGTATGTGAACCAAATGAGAATTGAACGTGTGTTACAATACAACTATTTGGGAACTATAATCAATAAGTCGTGGGACAATACTCAAGAGATTAAATGTCGCATCGGAAAGGCCAAGAGTGCATTCTTGACTATGAGCTCTGTGTTCAAGAGCCATGACATCACTCTAAAAACAAAAATAAGGGTCCTTAAATGTTACGTGTACTCAGTGCTTCTATACGGAGTAGAAACGTGGACATTGAAGGCGGAAACTCTATCGAAACTTCAAGCTTTTGAGCTATGGTTGTACAGAAGGATCCTGAAAGATACCATGGATAGACAAAGTCACCAATGAAGAAGTACCACGGAGGATGAACACAACCGCAGATTTAGTCAACATCGTGAAAGGCCGTAAGCTGCAGTACTTGGGGCATATAATGATAAATCAAGGCACATACGAGCTACTCCAGTGCATTTTACAAAGTAAAATTGAAGGAAAAAAGGCCCCAGGACGAAGAAGAATATCCTGGCTTGCTAACCTGAGAGCATGGTATAGAGAGACCTCAACACAACTATTCCGTATAGCAACTAACAAAGTCATCATAGCCAGAATGATTGCCAAAGTTCGGAACGGACAGGCACCCTAAGAAGAAGATATGACCAAAAATTGTAAATAGTATAATTTAGTTAGTAAACAGTATTTTGCGGAAAGTGAAAATCGTTAGTGATTTGTTAATGGTTCTCTGAACGGACTTATACATTTATGCGGTAGGATTAAAAAGTACATTTATTTCGCTTAGAAGTTAACAATAGGACGTTTTACAAATGATTCTTAGAAGGAGAGACGATATATACGATTGTTGAGTTTTAGAATATAAGGTTTTTTATTTAGCATGTAGAAAAACAGGAGAAATTTTGGTGTCTCCTGGAATTTGATAAAACGGAAAAGTTGTATACAAAAATAATCTGTTCTTGAGAAATGAAAGTATGGATGTAATGTGTAGAGAGGATGTTTTGTGATTGGCGAGAAAGACGGATGGAAGGAGAAGAGAGTGTTGAGTCTGAGTTTGAGGAGAAAAAGAGGGTCACTGTGTAAAGAAGATCTGAAGAGACCAGTCCAGTTTTTGAAAAGTAGTAAGGTTGTGTAAAATGGTGAAGTTGGTGGCCGTGATAATCAAAATCGTGTTGCAACAAATCGTTGATGGAGTCGAGAAGTTCAATCTCCTCGTGTCCGAAGAGATTCCAGTTTTCTGTCTGGAACGAGTAGCCGGGTTATATCAGTTTGCATAAGATATCGAGCTGCGAGAAAATTGAGGAGAGATTACGAGCGAGTGCTGTTGTTTATTTGTGAAACAGTTTGTACGAGAAGGACCGTCATAGCATCCAAGGAGCCCGTGTGGGAGAATCCAGGACTACACAATCCATAAAAGGAAGGAAGGGAGAGAGAAAAAGGTTATTCAGATTATTTGTAAAAAGGAGAGTGTGTTATATACCTATACCACATACCATATTTTTTTGTTATTGAATAGTTCTACAGCATAACATAGTCTTTAATAAAATCAAAGAATAAATAAGTAATCTATTCAAAAGGAGAAAATTAAATTTTGTGTTTTTTTTTTGTATAATACTAAGTAAAGTCTACCGAATCATTTAAATAAAATTTTTGTAAAAAAAGGAGATAGCAGAATTAAAAATAAATTTATTAGATAAGAAATAGTAACAACAAAATCGATTTAGCATTCATTTAGATCTTAATTTATGGTATTTTGGATAAATAAATAATATTTCTAGTTTTTATATGACATTGAGTGTATTTATTTTCCCTCTTTTGTCCTGGAAGAAATAAACAACCAGAGATGCTAGAAGCCACCAACTAAAGGTAATAGATTAAAATAAATTAGCCCTAAGAATAAATCTTATCTGGAGAGTCTTATTTAACTTTGGTTTTGTTTCCATAAGTCGTAATTAACATAATTGTTTAATTAATTGAAATTAGAATATGCTGATCAATCTCAGAACAGAGAGAAAAAATACAGAGCATAACAATATGTATTTTTGAAAATATTTAACTACATCTCTACCTAATATCACTATTTCATTAAGAACCCTTCTCACTTTAACTGTGTCTCTTGCTTCTGGTGGTGAGAGATTATTTTCAAAATTAAAGTTAATTAAAAATTATTCGCTGTCTACTATGACACAGAAAATATTATCTGGTGTGGCAATATTAGCTATAGAGCAAGAGCTCGTCAATAAAATTGACTTTAAAGATATTATAAAAAAATTTGCTGCAGTCAAATTTAGAAAAACACCCATTTAATTCAATTTAGATTTAAGATATTGATTTCTAGTTTTAACTAATATATTAACGTTTTTGTTTGTTTTTTTTTTGCCATCGCCGATAAATTAGTTACAAGAGAAATAACATTTGAGTTCTTACAATTTCTGTTGTTTTATTACGAGTAAAAAATAAAAAATTATAGATTTATTTCATTATTAGATTATAGGTGACAGATTTAAAGGCGCTAAAATATGTTGCGCACGCGGGCGCCGTTCAGCCTTGCGGGGGCCCTGAGCATTAGCAGAAGAAAAAGAAGATGTTAGGTCGGGAAGATCAAACACCGACGCTTCTAATGAGGCAAGTTCAAGAGAAATCATTAGAATACTGTAAACCATGTTTATGTTTCGTGTACATTAGGAAGACATTTGACAGGGTCCAACTAAAGGACGTTATTCATTTGTTGTACTCAAGAGGAATAATTAAAACTATCGAAAATATCTACAGGAACAACACAACAAAAGTAAAAGTAGAAGATGAAATAACTGACCCAAGAAGGTGGCAATGAGATAAAATGGGGGCATAAACGAGAAAACTGATAATTTCATCAAGATAGCGCAACCTGTCACTGACCTCAAAAAAATTTCTAGGAAGAAATTTAGCACCAATGAACAAATATAATGGGTATGACCGCTATAATCATTGTATCGTCCTTGAAGGTGACTAGTGCTGTCGCCAGGGGGCATAACGGCCTCCTTTTTTCAGATGGACTTACTCAAGTTTTTTTATGCATTTGGACTTGTAGAACACGAATTTTTGGATATCAACAGTTGATCCGGATGTCGATAAGACATCACCTCCGTGTGGGGTCGTGTTTGTTGTGATTCAATAGATTTTTCAAAAATATTGAATACGTGTATGTTGCAGTTTTTCGATCTGATTTCGCGAAATATCGCGAGGTTTCTGTTTAAAATTTTAAATTTATCCGCCACCCTTCTCCGTGGGGATGGTGTTTGTTACCATTCGATAGATTTTTGAAAATGTTGAACAAGTATTTTTTAGTTTTTCGATCTGATGTTTACTTTTCGAAATATTCGCTTTTTTCTTGTGAAACTTTGTGACCCACCCATTTCCTTACGCCCCGCTAAAACCATAAGATTTTTGAAATATACACTCTTTTGCATGTACTTAACTTACCTTATCTTAATCTGACGATTTCGAGTTTTTCTAAGGATAGATTATTTTCGGGCCTCCCTTAACGAACTCCCCTGTATTCAGATTCAATATATGTTAGGGGTACAATTACAGGGTACAAGGTTTTCCCCATGTGATAATCTGTTATATGTGGTAATAGTTACCAGTTATATTTGAACAGTTTTGAAAGGTAATTCCTGGTAAGTTTTGATTTGACACACTTTATTTGCCAATAATATTTGTGTTTGTATTGTGCATGTTACCATGGAAACCGCGATTCTACGTATGGAACCCGTGAGAAAAAATATTTCTCACTGCACCCGTGAGAAATATTTTTTCTCACTGCACCCGTGAGAAATATTTTTTCTCACTGCAATGGCCGACTTTTCTCACAGCCTGAGAAATTGTTCGCTTTGAATGTATGTAAATAGTGAGAGAAGTTGCACATTGTATAGCATCCATAGAAAAATGTTATTTTTTTTATGAAAATTTGTATATTAGATGACGATAAAATTCTGCTATAGTTTAATTATTATTGGGTAAATATTTAAGTATCACTGTAGAAGTTAAAGACTACCTACCTCATATAGTCCAGTAAATGAACGGAAAGTACGGCGATACCGTGTAATTTTCAGGGTCAACCCAGAATTGCACGAAAATTTGGATTAAGGTTCTACTTACCCTCCACTTTAAAGTTGAACTTGTGCCGTTAGTTGCTTTTACTTGGGGGTGACAGTCCCCCCTATTCGGGGGTGAAAAAACGCGCGTTAAAATTAAGTCCGGAAATATATAAATTGACTAGTTCTACGCAACTTTCATTCTATAGAGTTTTTTTGTGGAAGTCAATGGAAAAAAACATGTTTTCAGGCGATTTTTCGCAAATAACTCAAAAAGTAGTAATCGAAAAATATTTTTAGGAAAATTGTAGCCTAGAAAAAAACTAAAAGAGTTATATATTCATGAATTCTACAGATCCAGCAAAAACAAAGCTGTAGTTCATGAAAAATACGTTTTTATTCGTTAAACACCAAATAGAATATTTCAACGTGAAATAACCAAAAAATTAAGCACTTTGCCAGAAAATCTTATTTAAACTTTTTTAAAGTGTTTAAAAAAGCTTTATTTTCATTGTTTATAAAAGTTTCTACCATTAAAAATAAGCGAGTTCAAAATAAAGTTTTTTTGGTAAAAAAAATGTGATAATCTCTCCGTGTTTAGCATCCCCAATTAAATTAATCTTTATCACTTTACAAGCAATTTACTTAACTTATCTATTTTTTATATAATCTGTAAATTTCACCGGTTAAAGTGCTTATTTTCAAAAGAGATAGTTGAAAGGGTTTGAACGAGTCACTAATCACGTGTGTATGCTAACTTTTAACAGCCATATCTTAACAAATTACTGTCATATAGACAAACAAAATAAAACTATCATATTTATTATAACAGCAAAACCTACATTTTTTACTCTTTGAGATTTTTCATATCACTAATACTTGTTAGGTTATTTTAAAAAAGGAATTTTTGCAAAATTTTTAGAATATTTTTTTTAGTATAAAACCAATTTTTTTTTAATAATCACTTCAAATCGGTCAAACTTACAAATCATATAAACAATACATATACATTTAACGTAAATCGTAAAGCAGTAACGATTAATTTTATTTAGGGTGCTAAACAGAGGAAGATTTTCACGATTTGTTTTCTCAAAAAAAAGGGCTAACTTTTTTTTCAGAGTTACTCGTGTATTTTTGATGCTAGAAACTTTTGTAAAAAAATAATGCTTTTTTAAACACTTTCAAAAATGTTAATAAGTTTTTCCCAAAAATTACTAAATTTTTCGGTGATTTCACGTTGAAATATTCGATTTGGAATTAGAAGAATAATAAAGTATTTTTGATGAGCTAAAACTTTGCTTTTAACCTTTTTTTCAATTTTTTTAATAAGCTACATTTTTGCTAAGCATGGGGTTTTCGATAAAATATGTACATTTTGAGTTATTTGCGAAAAACCGTCTCAAAGCGTAGTTTTTTGTCAAAAAATAAACATTTTCCATCGCAAATATCTCAAAAAGTATTAAAGAAAAAAATTTTGCATATAATCAGTCAATTTATCCATTTCCGGGCTGATTTTAAACACGCGTTTTTCACCCCCGAGAAGAAGTGACTGTCACCCCCCAAGTAAAAGCAACCAACGGCACAAATTCAACTTTAAAGTGGATTACATTCCAAAACGGTCATTTACTGGGCTAATAAGTTATTTTAAATTTTTACCACCAGGGATCTTCTTCTCTTCATTTGAATGGCCTTAGCTGCCAGGGCTATCCGGCCAGTACCACCAGGAATCTATTATTATACCTTTTTGACAGATTATCAAACGTTAGATTTCTAAAACCATTACCAAAACATCACTTTTTTACAACACACAACGGATCTTTTATCAGTAAATGTATTTTATTCGTGATAATTTTAATACTGGTGCTATGATTGGCATAAGACTACAAACGCATAACATATCAATTAAATGTAATTGTCGAGAAACAATTGAATTTATCGATACAAGGTTTTTGCTGTATAAACTATGTGCTTAGTGATATGTGTGTATTTATATAGAGTTTAAATGGACCAACTTAATTTGCACCTCTTGGTTATCTTCCCACTTTTATTTATCGAGTTTATCTTCTAATATATTGTAAGTAGTTATAGTATTTGGCCAATATATATGTACCTGTACCTGTATAATGAAGTAATAGAGTAAAAATCGAGCTCACATTGTCTTATTTTGATACGACGTCGACGGTGTCGTGTACGACTAAACTACTGGATACTTGAAAAAAACCAAAAGTAAAATGAATGTTTTAGGTGATGGGCAACGAATAGAAAACTGCCAAGAGGCAGGTGGGTGGCAGCTTAAACATCTAATTGAAGCGAAAAGCAATGTTTATTCGTCAAATAAATATTTTTTTTTGTTTTTTGATAGCAGTAAAATGTATTTTGAATTAAATCATTCACACACACATTCTTCTTTTTGTGCCAATTAATTTAATTAAAAAAAAATTTGGACACCCTATATAAACAATTATGTTATTGTTTATATTACGGAATAGATAAAATGAATTACCTTTCAAATGAGCCAGCACGCGGCTCCTATTATTCTCATTAAAAAAAAATCATCGATTACGTGACCACTCTCAGAATGATGGCGTCACTAGTGTAATATATTATGCCAAAAAATCATAATTTAAAAATTAATGTCGACCTCTTTCGGGATTTATTTCCAAAATAACCCATTCACTCCACTATGTAGTTTCATATCTTTTTATTACACAACGTATTATGTTTTCCATCTTTTCGGTATTTTGCCGGTTTTTAGCGCACTCATCAACATACAGCTTGTCAAATATATGGTTATGCTTGGAGATTTTGGTTACCCAATCTCCAGTAGGGTTGCTCAGGTTTAGTATAAAATACTAAGGAAGATATTTGGACCAACTCAATGCAGCGATGGTTCGTGGAGAATTAAAATGAACCACGAGCTGGATGACCTGGACGTTCAGAGCATGATCTGGACGTTATGTTAATATCTGAGGCACATATGACAGACAAAAGCTACTTTAATATACCCAAATTCTCAACATATATAACTCAACACCCTCCAGGAGAGCCCATGGAGGCACTGCTATAATTATAAAAAACAGCATTAGACACCATGAAATAATCAAGCATAGTGAAGTAAACTTACAAGCCACTTCTATCTCAATAACTGATTGGAACAGCCAGCTTATACTATCTGCAGTTTACTGTCCACCAAATAAAATTATTAAAGAAGAACATTTCACGACATACTTTAACAAGCTCGGAAATCGCTTCGTAGCTGCTGGTGACTATAATGCTAAACACCTTCATTGGGGATCAAGACTCATAACCTCTCGAGGTAGAGAATTATTAAAAAGTGTCCAAAACAATAATTTACTAACGGCATCCACGGGTCAACCGACGTACTGGCCAACCGACACATGAAAAGTGCCTGATCTCATCGATTTCTGTATTGTCAAAGGTATCTCTCTAAACTACTTGAAAGTTCAACCTTTATTCGATCTCTCATCTGATCACTCTCCCTTCATTATTACTCTAAGTACACAGGTGCACCACATCACAAAACCACTAGTTTTATCCAATAGCCGGACAAACTGGAATACCTTCAGAGATATAATAAAAAATAGTATTACTTTAAACCTACCACTAAAATCTGAGCAAGATATAGAAGAAGCGGTCAAACATCTAACTGTAAAAATTCAACAAGCCGCATGGGAAGCTTCACCTGATATATCATATGCTAAGAGACCGGGCTCATACCCGCTCTATATAAAAACCATGATATACGAGAAAAGACAATTAAGAAAAAGATGGCAGACCACCCGTGCTCCAGATGACAAAACCAAATATAACAGAGCAACCCGTCAATTAAAAAAGGTCCTACAGGAACACAAAGAACAAGAAATAAACTATTTCTAGAGAATCTGTCTAGCTCTGAAGAAAAGAACTACTCGTTATGGAAATTGTCTAAAAAACTCAAAATACAATCACAAACTAAAGCACCGATAAGAAAAAATGATGGCACCTGGTCTCAAAGTGACGAAGAGAGGGCTAATACCTTCGCTGAACATCTTCAGTCAGTTTTCCAATCGCACAAGAGAGAGGTTCCAGAGAACGAAGAGAAATTTATTACAGATATAGCAGATGAACCCTACCAGATGTGTCTTCCCACCAGAAAAGTTAAAATGACCGAAATTCAAGAAGTAATCAAAAACCTAAATACAAAAAAGCACCTGGATACGACCTTATAACAGGACTAATTCTCAAAGAACTACCTGAAGAAGTAATAAAGCTACTAATGTACATATATAATGCTGTCCTAAGATTGTGCTACTTCCCCTCCCAATGGAAGGTAGCACAAATCATTCTAATTCATAAACCCAACAAAGACACAACCCAACCTTCATCCTATCGTCCTATTAGCCTTCCGTCTTTACCCTCCAGAGTGTTTGAGAGGCTTCTCCTGAAAAAAATAGACACTGTCATTACAGAAAAAAATCTAACACCTCATTACCAATTGGGATTTCGACAACAACATGGCACAATCGAACAGGTCCATAGGGTAGTCAGAACCGCAAGAGATGCACTCGAGAACAATAAATATTGTACAGCAGCCTTCCTGGATGTCTCCCAAGCCTTCGACAAGGTATGGCATAAAGGTCTAATATCGAAACTTAAAAGACAATTGCCTCATCCAATCTGCATGCTCCTACAATCATACCTCACTGGCAGATCGTATCAGATAAAACTAGGGGAGGCCCTCACTACTCTACATCCCATCCACTCTGGCGTACCCTAAGGAAGTGTCCTTGGACCCACACTGTACCTCCTGTTCACAGCAGATATACCAACTTCAGATCGTACAACAATTGCAACATATGCTGATGACACTGTCCTAATGGTTTGCCACGAAAATCCGACCCTAGCTTCACAGATACTACAAAGTCAATTAAATAGACTTGAAATATGGTTTAAACTGTAGAGAGTCAAAGTTAATAGCTCCAAGTCAACACACATTACGTTTACACTAAGGAAGGGGATCAATCCAGCTGTAATCTTCAACAACATACCACTGCCAATAAGAAGTGACGTCAAATACTTGGGGATTTACCTAGACAGCCGCTTAACATGGCAAAAACATATTTGGAACAAACGACTGCAACTGGGACTCGTTTATAGAAAGATGTACTGGTTCATGAATCAAAAATCACGCCTAAGTCTAGACAATAAACTTCTGATCTACAAAAGTGTACTGAAACTCATCTGGACGTATGGCATCCAAATCTGGGGAACTGCCAGTGAAACAAATTTACTCAAGATACAGCGCTTTCAATCAAAAGTTCTAAGGCAACTGTGCCAAGCTCCTTGGTACATTTCCAACGATAATATACATAGGGATCTCCAAGTCCAAACCGTCAAAGAAGAAATTGTTTCTCTGTGCTCCAAGTACCACAATAGACTACAGGTTCGCCCAAACATATTGGTCACCAATCTCCTGACACCCCTACAGAACAGAAGACTAAAAAGAACAGACACTCTTGACCTCAACACTAACTAATCATTCCCACTCATTACTATTGTATTACTATTCAAATTAATTCAATTAATTTATTAATAACTGTACTAATTAATTCTTTATTGTACTCTTTTAGGTATTCACCACTGGGTGAATACTGACTGTCATACTCTTAACACTCATATGTATTGTTTATTATTTTTTTATAACTCGGTCACCTAGAAAGAATACCAGATAATCGAGTTGTTAAAGTAATCCAGAGATGGAAGCCCCAAGGAAACAGGACAAGGGGAAGGTCCCATAAAAGATGGATAGACGACGTAGAGGGGGATCTTAAAACCATGAACATCAGGCAGTGGCGAAGGAAAGTATCCGACAGGGCAGAATGGAAGAACATTTTGCAATGAAATGAAGAAGATGCTTGGCGATTTTGCCCACTTGCGTAACAAAAAAAATGGAAACGCATTCGGTGAATTATGTTTCTGTTGAGTGCGCATCGTAGGTGGAGCCTAATATCAATAGGGATAACTATCACTGTGTATTTGACAAAATGTATAAGATACCTATGCTTACCGGTGAAAAATATCTAACATAGGTATTATCCGATAGTGCCAAGGTATACAAAAAATAAGCAATTAACGTACATCAACACTAACTTCCATAAAATCTGTTATGAAAGTATTAGAGGTCTAATTTTTAAAATGCATTTTTAAACGCGTAACCCAGCGTAATTGTTATTTATCGTTTGGTAATTTTCAACAAATCAACAAATAAATTGAAATGTATTTGTACTCGTGCATGTATTTGTTCTGGAAATTATTAAGGCTAGTTTACACATGCACATGAATATTAATGGCTTCGGAATTTCTGAAGTGAAAGCAAAAATACGTTCCATAAGAAATTCATTTGCTTTAGAACTAACTTAATAAAATCTAACAAAAGCATGTCCGGATGAAGTACACCAACCAAAAGTGCTATTATTTTTTTATTTTTAATAACAGAGAGAATTTTGAGACAATTTGTATACATAAGAGAAACACAGGCGGCAGAAAGTATAAATTGTATTCTCTCTCTCCATGGTGCTGCAGTCCAAGTCTATCCTCAGCATTCTATTCCAAGTATCTATTTTTCTGGCTGCTCTCTTGCAATTATCCAGCCTCAATATATATTTTGTATCGACTCCAACTTCGTCTATCCACCTCTTTCTTGGTCTTCCTAATGACCGGCATCCCACCATAGTGTTCTACTAGATATTCTGTCATTATCTATTTTTATAAGGTGACATGTCCAGCGCAATTTTTGCATTTTTGTATAATTTGCTATGGAAGGTTCTTTGTAATATTAATAGGTATAACTCGTGTTTGAACCTTATTCTTCACGTACCATTGTCGCAGATGGGTCCCAATATCTTTCTCAATATCTTTCTTTCAAAAGTATTGATAAGGTTTATTGTCTTCTCTATTACAATCCATGTATCTACGCCATATGTTGCTATTAGTCGTATGCTAGTTCTATATACTTATCTTTGGATCCAAATACCTGCGACAGAGAAGTATGCTTTGTTAGCAAGCATTTTTCTTTTCCCTATTCCCACCTTCTCGCTGCCATCCCTATTTATCTGTACCCCCAGGAATGTGAATTGTTTTACTACTTCAATATTTGCGTCTTCTATTGTCAAATTCTGCAAGTTCGTTGTGTTTTGCTTATATTAGGGCTTTAGTTTTATCTACTTTGATGGCTAGACTTATTTCTTCGGCATTGTCTTCAACCTCCACATAAAGTTATGTGTGGTTTCTTGTAGTTCGTCGATGAAGTTTACATCGTCTGCGTACATCACAATCTGCTTAGGGTTGTTAAACAATAATTTCTCTAATTTCTCTAATACAAAAATACTATACTTAATGTGTATTACTCCATTAAAAACAAAGATACTGGGTGTTTTATCCATTTTGCAGTTTTATTATTTGGTTCATAACTTTTTAACCACACGGTATATTTATTTTATATTTGGCACGCAAATATTCATTAAGGTGTACAATAAATTAATTTATTTACAATTGTAAAAAAATCCAGGTCCGGATTAAAAAATATTGGAAAAATATTGGAAAAATATTGGAAAAATATTCCCGACCCAAAAACAACACCCTGTACATTAAATTTTTTTAAAATGGATTTTTCAGTTGAAAATAAGATGAAAAACTAAATTTAGTGGTGTACTTTTAATTTTCGGCAAAATGATTTTTTTGGTCAAATTTTGAATTTGAATTCTCAAATTATGTGAATTGCGAGAGCTCTAAGTAGAAAAAAATTTAAATACAACTCACAACTTGTTAACCGCACTGTATATTTATTTTATATTTAACACGCAAATATTCTTTTAGGTGTCCAATCAATTAATTTATTTACAATTATAAAAAATCCAGGTCCGGATTAAAAAATATTGTAAAAATGTTCCGACCCAAAAAAACACCATGTATATTAATTTTTTTTTAAATGGACTTTGCATTTGAAAATATAATGAAAAACTAAATTTAGTGGTATACTTTGAATTTTTGGCAAAATGATTTTTCTGATAAAATTTTGAATTTGAATTCTGAAATTATGTCAATTGCGAGAGCTCTAGGTAGAAAAAATCAAAATGCGACTTAATTTTAATTAATACCATTATTTAATATAAATTGGTAAAATGTTAACATTTAATTGTTTTTTTATTATGTATGACAAATAGTTTATGGCGAATATTCATCTTTCAATAATGAATAAATAATAAAAAGTCAATAAAGAATAAATACATCACTTTAATCAACAAAGTATCTAAAAATTATAACAAAACAGCTAAAATTTGCAGCAAAGTAACTATTCACAACTAAAGTACTTATTCAAAATTACCACCATCAAAATTTATTGTTATGTGTCAAAATGTTAATATTTTCCAATTTAGATTTAATAATGGTATTAATTAAAATTAAGTCTTATTTTAATTTTTTTTTACTTTGAGCTTAGCAATTCACATAATTTCAGAATTCAAATTCAAAATTTTACCAGAAAACTCACATTGCCTAAAATTCAAAGTATACCACTAAATTTAGTTTGTCATCCTTTTTTTTTTTTAAATGCAAAATCCATTTTAAAAAACTTAATATACAGGGTGTTTTTATTGGGTTGGAACATTTATGCAATATTTTTTAATCCGGACCTGGATTTTTTAAAACTGTAAATAAATTAATAGATTGGACACCAAAAAGAATATTCGCGTGGTAAAAATAAAATAAATATACAGTGCGGTTGACAAGTTGTAAGCTGTATTTCAATTTTTTCTACTTAGAGCTCTCGCAATTCACATAATTCCAGAATTCAAATTCAAAATTTTACCAGAAAAATCATTTAGCCGAAAATTCAAAGTATACCACTAAATTTAGTTTTTCATCCTCTTTTCAGCTGAAAAATTCATTTTAAAAAAATTTAGTGTACAGGGTGTTGTTTTTGGGTCGGAATATTTTTCCAATATTTTTTAATCCGGACTTGGATTTTTTACAATTGTAAATAAAGCAATTTATTGTACACCTTAAATGATATTTGCGTGTCAAATTTAAAATAGATATACAGTGTGGTTAAAAAGTTATGAACCAATTAATAAAATGGCAAAATTGATAGAACACTCAGTATCTTTGTTATTAATTGACAGTTCTACAGTTAACGTATGTTACTTTCCCAATGAAACACCCTGTATATTTCATACATATAATAAACAGAGTCGAAGCTAGCCCATCTCCCTGTTTTATCCGTCAATTGATCTTGAACTAATTTTACCAATTTCCTTTGGTAAATTAAATTCTTACAATACTCTATTTACTATCGACAACATGCAGATTGAAAATGTAGAAACATTTACGTATCTTGGAAGTGTCATAACAGAAAACGGAGGTACAGACGATATTCGTATGAGGATACGAAAATCTCAACAAGCATTCAGCATGCGCAACCCTGTTTGACGGTCTGGTCAAATGTCATGTCTGTTCTATTCTATGGATGTGAAACTTAGAAAGTGACAAAAACCCTTACAGACAAATTGCAGGTCTTTGTTAACAAATGTCTACGAAGTCCGTCTAACAAATGTCGGTATTTTCTGGCCAAACATCATCAGAAACGAGGATCGGGGCTACACCTGACCCAACAAAAGAGGGTAGAAAATGAAATAAAATCCAAAAGAGGGGTTGGATCGGTCACACACTCTAAAAAGATAGTTCCAGTATTGCAAAGACTGTCCTAGAGTGGAATCCCCAAGGAAAAAGAAAAAGAGGTCGCCCAGCACAAACTTGGAGAAGATCCATCAAGGACGAGATAAGAGGTCAAGGAAAGTCTTGGAATGAGGTGAAGGCCTTAGCGCAAAATAGAACCCGATGGCGTGTTTTCACTGAAGCTCTATGCTCCAGTTAGGAGTTCAAGAACAATATATATGTTACACTCAAACTCCGAATTCGGACAATGTCCGAAATTTATACTCACTTCACGATGTGGACAACGTGAATTACCCACTTCACGAAGTGAGCATTTTATTCGGATATTGGCAGAATCGAAATGCCCAGAACGTGTTGTGGGTAAACGAAATTACTTGATTGCCAAAACAAACACGTTCACCGGGAGCAAAACTATAATACCCATAACTCGACGTGGGTAATCAATTTTACCCAAGTCAGGTTGTGGGTATTTCTAGTTTGCGCAAATAACGAAATCCGTTTCTCATGGTTCAGACGTGCAGGTCGAGACATGTCACTCCCAATATGCTCTTAAGCCGGATCCAGACACGTGTAACGTGTAATGTAAGATTACGTGTAATTTAGCATCAACAGTGTGGACGTCTCACGAACATCCACACGAATCGTTTAACGAATCTTGGTTTCCACTCAGTTGCTACGAACAGCCGAATAAGGATGTGACAGTAGGTAGGTACTGCTTTTATTTGTATGTATTTACTAACTGAAGACCGGAAATAACGTTCTGTGCGTCGATGGTGGAAAACTGATTTGTATCAGAAAAGATCTAGTTTACTTGAGAAACGAAAATCTCAGCAAATGAGTGGCCAATATAAAAACTTTACCCGGATGTCGCCTACTGATTTTGAATATTTATTAACATATCTAAAATATTAAGAAAAGATACTGTCATGAAATCTGCAATTTCACCACAAGATAGACTGGCACTAACATTAAGATTTTTGACAACAAGAGATTCATATTCTTCTTCTGATTCTTATCCGTTTCGGATGTTAGAAATCATATTGGCAATCATAACCTTGCTCGCTGCGGCTCGAAACAGTTCCGTTGAGGTTTTCTTTAATCATGTTCTCAAATTCCTCACTCATTATATTCTCCTTCTATCGGATCCACGCTTACCTTTGACTTTACTTTGCAATATTGACTGTAGCAGGGAGTAACGGTGCTGATTTCTCATGTGTCCCAGATACTGTAATCTATAAAGCCACATCTCAAATGCTTAAAGTTTTTTAATAGTGGTGTCTGTAAGCGTCCATGTCTCGGCTCCGCACAACAATGCAGAAAAAATATAATATCTCAAATGTCTCATTTTTGTATTTAGGGATATGTTGTAGCTTTTGAAGATGGAGCTCATTTCGTTGAACACCGTTCTTGCCTTTCCTATACGGCACTTCATTTCCTGTACATTTGTACATTGCTTCACTGCTCATTTATACTAGTTTCCAGGTAGCAATACTGTTTTATAGCCTTCGTGCCAATCAAAAATAATACTATAACTGGGATATTCTAATAACCGATCATTGGTGGCTAATAGTAGAAATAAATGTACTAAATATAATATATAATAATGATAATAGTACATATGATGTACATACATATATTATATGTACATACATACATATATACAGTGTGTCCACGATTGGGGTGCCCAAGAGGAAAAACTTTTTTATTTCCAATTTTAGCGAAAAATGTCATTCTTGATAAAAAGTTTTGCTTGTTCTAAAACCCCATAAAACGAAATAAAATTCAAGTTTTACAAATCCTGCTTAATTTTGGAGTCAATTTTATGTAAATCCCTATAAATTTTTGCACTAAGTTCGAAATCGTAACAATAATCTAGTGTTGCCAAGCTACAATGTAGCTTAGTAACTGTCAACTCCGATAAATCATTTGCGAATTGTTATTTTTTTTTTGACAATGTTAAGCGTTCAAAAAAGAATTTATCTTGGGGTTATTGTTAAAATTATTGGATTAATAATTATTTAATTATTAAATAATTGGATGTTTCAAGGAGAACTACAAAGTTTGGTTTCATACTCCAAAGAAGCGAGATGGTTGTTCTCCCAAGTTATTATTGTTACAATTTCGAACTTAGTGCAAAAATTTATAGGGATTTACATAAAATTGGCTACAAAATTAAGCATGATTTGAAAAACTTGAATTTTATTTCGTTTTAATGGGTTTTAGAACAAGCAAAACTTTTTATCAAAAATGACATTTTTCGCTAAAATTGAAAATAAAAAAGTTTTTTCTCTTGGGCACCCCAACCGTGGACACACTGTATTTATATGGTTTTAGGTCTTTTATGTCAACGATACATCAGTGTAACCTATTTTATTAAAAAACCAAATTACGTTTTCTGTGCACGCATCCATTCATCATTCTCTTTGCCTTATCCCTATGCGGGGTCGGCTTCCCTAATTGCATTTCTCCACAAAATTCTATCTTGGGTCATATCAATGTTAATCCCCTTTACCAACATGTCCTGCCTTATCGTCTCCCCCCAGGTCTTCTTTGGTCTTCCTCTCCTACTCCTTCCAGGAATGTGCACTTCAGCTATTCTTCGTATTGGGTGATTAACGTCTCGACGTTGAACATGACCAAACCATATTAACCTATGCTCTCTCATTTTGGCATCAATTGGTGCCACACCTAGACTTCCCCTAATATACTCATTTCTAATTTTATCCTTCTTTGTCACTCCACTCATCCATCTAAGCATTCTCATTTCCGCCACATGCATTCGTTGTTCCTCTTCTCTTTCTTTTTCACTGCCAAACATTCAGTTCCGTGCATCATAGCCGGTCTTATGGCTGTTTTATAGAATTTTCCCTTCATAGGTTATTGATTATATTCAAAATAAGATAGCTAAAAGGAACTACAACGTTAACGGGGTTTTATTATTTGATATGGTCATTGGACATCTATATATGAAAAAACCGCGGAGTGCTACCATTTAAAGGGGTGCGTTTTTGAGAAATGGGTGAATTAGCCCCTGGGCACAGGTTACATTAGGGTGAGTTCTATGCACTTTTGATACAAATACTTCTACATAAAAATTGTTCCTGGTTAAATTTCCTATCTAAATATAACTTTTTAAAGTCAAAGATACTTTTTTTTACAAAAATATATTCAAAAGAAAAAGCACAAAGAAACCCAAAAGAAATAAATTTTGTTTTTTGTCCCATAACTTTTGTCCACGGGGATATAGGTATAGACATTGCTTCACAGAAAGAAAACTTACATATTTTATCTTTAAAATGATGTTTGGTAGAGGTCATTAGGATTTACAGTTTCCGAAATATGATTTTTCAAAGTTCGCCACTCACAGCAATTTTGGGCAATTTTCCTTGTTATTTCGCAAATATTGTTCTGTAACTTTTTTCTACGTAACTTTAGGTATATGCAATGGTACACGTAATAGGAATAGAAATCAATTACCTTTAAAGTGGTCTACTGTATAACGTTGTACGACTTTTTTTAAAGAGATTGTGGTTTGTCAAGTTTTTATACTTTTAACGATTTTTTTATAATATAATATAAAAATAAAGCAAAATTATTATATAATATATTATATATTATTTAATACCTAATATAAAAAAAATATTATTTTTTACATTTTTTACGATTATTTTTGAAATTTCTCATTATAACTTTTTTTCTTGTACATGAATATACTATCTATATATTGCGCAACAAAGAGGGCTTACTTTCTGTTCTTTAAAATGGTGTATCATCTATATTTAAATACATAATGGAAACCGAGTGATTCTTTGATATTTTTTTACGTGTATTATTTAAAATATTTCTTTTACAAAAATTACAAAAACATTAGTCTTAAAAAGCATCACTTTAGTTAAAATTATTTAAACGTTGACATTTAAAAAAATTTCAAAATCAAAGTCCATCTCTTCGTTAGCATTAGCTTCAATATCTTCCTTTGACACCTCAGTTATCTTAGAGTTCCCACAATTAGTACCCATGCACATGCACCCTTTGCAGAATACTGAACAACTAATTCCTATCTTCCTACAACCGCAGTTTTTTGTACATCCTTTGGTACATTTACATGCTATTTTTTCAATCAAAGCTTGTGGTGCAGGAGCTTTGACAGTAAATATTGGAATTAATCCATATTTTCAAGTTTGCCCGGCCGAGTCAAGTGGATCAAAAGTATCACCTATAAAAAATAAGATTCAATCATAACACACAATCACATAAAAAAGTTATAATGGGGAATTTAAAAAATAATCCTAAAATCAAAAATCGTTGCAAGTACTTATTACAATTTGAAAAAGCATATCTTATTCAAAAATAACCCTAGAATTTTTTTTAATACACCATTTTAAAGTAAACAGAGTAAGCTTTATTTTTTATTATATAATATATACCATATAGAAAAAAAAGTTATAATGGGAAATTTAAAAAATAATCGTAAAAATATAAAAACTCGTTAAAAGTCTTGAAAAAGATAACCTCTTTAAAAGAAGTCGTACAACATTATACATTAGACCACTTTAAAGGTAATTGACTTCTCTTCCTCTTACATGTACAATTGCATATACCTAAAGTTACGTAGAAAAAAGTTACAGAGCAATATTTGCGAAATAACAAGGAAAATTGCCCAAAATTGCTGTGAGTGGCGAAATTTGAAAAATCATATTTCGAAAACTGTAAATCCTAATGACCTCTACCAAACATCATTTTAAAGAGAAAATATGTAAGTTTTTTTTCTGTGAAGCAATGTCTATACCTATATCCCCGTGGACAAAAGTTATGGGACAAAAACAAAATTTCTTTCTTTTGGGTTTCTTTGTGCTTTTTCTTTTGAATATATTTTTGTAAAAAAAGTATCTTTGACTTTAAAAAGTAATATTTAGATAGGAAATTTAACCAGGAACAATTTTTATGTAGACGTGTTTGTACCAAAAGTGCATAGAACTCACCCTAATGTAACCTGTGCCCACGGACTAATTCACCCATTTCTCAAAAACGCACCCCTTTAAATGGTAGCACTCCGCGGTTTTTTCATATAGAGAGATTCATTGACCATATGAAATAATAAAACCCCGTTAACGTTGTAGTTCCTTTCTATAGTACATAATCAATAGCCTATCAGCTTCATTGGAATTTTTCTGTCACACAACACACCACTCGCTTCTTTCCACTTCATCAATCCAGCCCTAATTCTACTGCATGCATCTCCATCTATTTCTCCATTACTCTGTAATACCGATCCTAGGTACTTAAAACTATTGCTTTTCACAATCATTTCACCATCCAAAGATACCATTTTATTTGTAGTAGCTCCATCTTTAAATGAACATTCCAAATACTCTGTTTTTGTCCTACTAAGTTTTAAACCTTTTTCCTCCAGTGCTTGTCTCCACTGTTCCAGTTTTTGTTCTAAGTCTCTTTCACTATTTCTTACTAACACGACATCATCAACATACATTAAGCACCATGGAAAGTTACCCTGTAGTTTCGCTGTTATCTGGTCCAAAACTAATGAGAATAAATACGGACTAAGCACAGAGCCTTGGTGCAATCCTACTTTCACATGAAATTTATCAGTCTCTCGCACACCTGTCCTAACACTAGTCGTTACTCCCTCATACATATCCCTCACAATCTTTACATATTCACCAGGGAATCCTTTCTTATTAAGTGCCCACCACATAACCTCTCGAGGAACTCTATCATATGCTTTCTCAATATCAATGAATACCATATGAGCGTTTGTTTCTTTACTCCTGTATTTTCCATCAACTGCCTTGTAATGAAAATTGCATCTGTTGTTGATCTACCCTGCATAAAGCCAAATTGATTCTCGGATATTTCGGTCTCTTCACGTATCCGTCTATCAATTACTCTTTCCCATATTTTCATGGTGTGGCTAAGCAGTTTTATAGCCCTGTAGTTTGTACATTGTTGTATATCTCCCTTGTTTTTGTAAACAGGTACCAGTATACTGCTTCTCCATTCGTCTGGCATTTGTCCGACTTCCATAATTCTATTAAATAGACCTGCTAGCCACCTTGTTCCTGCCTCTCCCAATGCTCTCCATACTTCCCCAGGAATATCTGTGCACGCATCCATTAATAATCATTAAATGCATGCGATTTTTTGTAGATATGAATCATTTTATGTAGGTACATATTTTCCTATTAAAATACATACAGCAGAATTATGTTGTTATTTATTCTCGAAAAATTTTTTTGGATCCCACATACCGGGGTTTTGTTGGTAGATTCGTCAAGCGATTGTTCGCCACACGTCCACACGGTACAACTTTCAAGAACGCCGTCCAAACGAGTGCTGCGAGCGCCTTTGTGTTCACGGAAAAAAACCGACTTCCGATGGGTCCCGGCGAGCTCCAGCGCGAATGGTACATGTAATACTCGTAGTGCCGTCCACACGCAGAATTCGCGTTTCATTACACGTTACGTTACGCATTACATTACATGTGTCTGGACCCGGCTTTAGAGCCGACTACCTCCAAGAAATCTAATGGCTGTTGTAATAAATAAGAACGATGATTAATATACCTTTGGTACAAAGCATGGGATTATTAATAAACAGTTTTATAGAAACCAGTTCCAAGTAGCTCCTAATAAATTTATTAATAACATCGATGTCCCTGATGAACAGCTCAGTGTCCGTATAGAACAATCAAGCAATCCGGGTCCAAACAAAGTTTCATCAGATGTGGATGCAAGAAGAACTGTTCGGGCAAATATTGCAAATGTGTAAAATCAAACATGAAATGTAGTTCTAAATGTCACGGTAGCACTTCTTGTGCTAACAAGTAAAGTGATTATTTTCTGAAAAGAACTGAAATACACATGTGTGGTACACATGTGTGAAATACCAAAGTGGTACATGTATGAAAAAGACTCATATAAAAGATCCACGAGAAAAAAGTTTTCCTATAGTTGGCTGTATACCATATACCTATTACAAAAAACAAGTAAAATTCTTTATAAAGGTATATTTATTAATTTATTAATAATTAATTATTTATAACTTAATAATAATTAATAATAATTTATTAATTATTAATAAATATACCTTTTATAAAGGATTTTACTTGTTTTTCATGTAAAAGACATGCATGAAAACGTTTAATATTTTTTTCTATTTTCAATAATAAGATACTTGTATTTTGCTGTTTAGATTTTTTTATTAAAATAAATGGAATTTAAGGAAAATTTTATTTAATTTTACTTGTTATTATGCAATTAGTGTAGGTGTAGCGAATGGTTGTGTTGGGAGGCTTTTCGGCGTTTGCGCAAATTACAAATACCCACAAGCGACGTGGCATACTGTGACGTTGCTAAAATAGATTACCCACGTCGAGTTATGAGTATTATGGTTTTGCTCATTCTCCGGTGAACGTGTTTATTTCGGCAATTGAGTACTTTCGTTTACCCACAAAGCGTTCTGGGTATTTCGCTTCGGCCAGTGTTCGAATAAAATGCTCACTCCGCGACGTGGGTAATTCACGTTGTCCACATCGCGAAGTGAGTAAAAATTTCGGACATTGTCCGAATTCGGAATTTGAGTGTAACATATTTAGAGAATTAACATATCGGAAAAAAACGGGAAAAATTGGGAGAAAACAGGTTTTTTTCCGTTTTTTTCCAGACCATCGGAAAAATTGGAAAAAATGAAAAATTTTGAAAATATTTTTTAATTGAGACTTAAGTGTACTTGAACTAAGAGACTTTAATTGTAAGTGTCAAACCGAAACTTCAAAGGTAGAAAGCACATTATTTAACCAAATTGCTCAGTGGTATATTTTTATCTGAGTCTGAATCTGAATCTTCAGACTAAGCCTCTGATTCAGACTCGATTTCCGCTTCACCATCCTGAACGGATAACACATGATTTTTGTCAGTCTCTTTTAAAAGTGGATGTGGTCTAGTATCGTAAATAAATATCTGTTTTTCGTTTATAACCAAATTTAAATGAATAGCAACAACTTATAAATTTTATCCTGTGATAACATATTTTTTTGCTTGTATATATGAGGCCGTGTAAAGACCAGTTTCTTTCTGAGGAGGCGGAAGATGGAGGTCCATTTAAAATTCGGGAGGCAATTGGCGTAAGTGGCTGCGATGTACATAAACCTTGTTACCATATAACGGGATTAGTACTACATATTTGCACTATCCCATAAAGAATTTCGACTAAAAATCCAGTTTTTGTTCTAAATTTGGCTAGATTTGCTACCATCTTCCCTACATCTAGGTTTAGACCCAGTCTTTTCACCTCCAGTTACAGTTATCGGTAAGTTTATCCGGCAGATTACATGTAAATCTGTCAAATAAACTTCCCGATAACTAGTTATTCGGAGGTGAAAAGACTGGGCCTTAGTGAACAACCCATTTCAGAAATGAAGTCTATGGCTTCCATTAGTTGGTCTTCATTCAATTATTCTTCTTTAAAGGGAGCATCAAGAGGCTGCAAAGTGAATCAGCTTAGAACAAAATTCGTAGCGTTTTTCAACATACATATTTTAGCAAGCTTTCGATAAGAGAACTAGTCTGGTTAACTTGTTGGGTAATATTTTTTAATATTGTGTCTTTTATATACCTACTTAAAGACAAAAGGCACTTCTGATATAGATCTATCGAATTCTACTAAATTTAACGATTTCGATACGGGATGCCGAATTTGTTTAGTATATTGTAACAAATGTCAATTTTTCCGTATTTTTCCATTTTTTCCTGTTTTTTCCGGAAAAAAACAGGTTTTTTTCCTGCACCCAATTTTTCCGGATATTTTAAATCTCTAAACATATATACTAAATGATTGCATGATATTAAGTTGTATTATATTTATTATATTTTATTGATTATTTATATATTACGGTTAACTGTAAATGATCTTAAATCTTTGACACTTCGACAATTAATAATGCTAGTGATAACAATTTAAATTTAAATCATGAGCAAGAAGAACGGATAAGTGAGCCACTTTGAACTTCATCTTTCCTCAATTACATCATTCCTACTAATATACCATTTATAATTACATCAGTCCTACTATTAAAATATATTTAAGGTTTTTATATTCTGCAAAGCTTCATGTTATATCTCTATCAGATGGTTTTCGCAAACAGTTGTGTAATAATTAAAATTCATTGTTGTATTAAGTGACCATGGTATAAGAAAGTTTCATTAAATATTCAAATATTCTTTAAATGGAAAAATTTTATCGGCTACTAAACACAATATTTGGAGAAAATCTCTATTTCAGCTCTTCAACTGCATTTTGAAAATAATCATCCATCAGATGGTCTTCCGTTTACATTACGTCCACATCTAAACCGTATTGATCATACAAGCAAACTAAGCAAGCAGTATAATACTGAACGTTTCTCTGTAAAACGTTTTTTCCATTGTAAAATTCTAAACCTGAGTGTAAAAGACACCGCAGTATAATATGCTTTCCGCCCAGATCACCAACACAATTTAGAAAATTCCACCTTGTTGAAAATGCTTCAAGCCTTTTTTCATCATTTTTCAGAGTTTGGCACCTAAATAAAAATAGTTACTTATGACTTATGATATAAGTGTTAAAAAAATAATTTTAAGGCACGCATGTGAAGGTTTGCAGAATGAGCGAAGCGAATTCTGCAATTCACATGAGTGCCTTAAAAATGTAATTTTAACACGTATATCATACAATATTTTTTCTACAAACGTCTTATATATGAACAATTATAATTTATTCCTTCTCAATTACAGGACAATACCTACAAAAGCTTTTACTTGAACTTGACTGACATTCCATTTGTATATTTTTCTTGGCATTACATCAAAACTGCCTATACTGTCAATACGTAAATCATAACAACTATAGAATAACATCTACTTTTATTGTTGTATATTCTAACAAATTTTAATAGTTTTTTTCTAGAAACGTGTTAAAAATGCAATAATACAGTTTAAATTAAATTTTAAAAAACCTTCTAAAAAACCTTTTTCAAATTGCGCAAGTTGTACTGTTAATATTAATGTTAATAAATGAAATATAAAAAATATTTTGACGTTTGTTGTCAAAATTTGACATTTCAATTTTAACTGCAGTGCCTTAAAAATTGTAAAGCACTAGTGCTTAAAAGTGACATTTTTAACGCTCGTATGGAGTGCTAAAAGTTGCATTTTTAACACGTTTGTAGAAAAATTAAATTACTTTGCATAATTTTATGAATAACTCTGAAATAATTTTTTTATTTTTATTTTAGAAGATTGAATCAATATCGGAAGTTGAGAAAGATTCTATAGATGCAGTCTAAAACTATTGAAGACACATTATCACCTCCCTTAACACTCGCAGGACCAACCTTTTAGTAGAAACAGCAAGGACCAAGGAGGGTCAATAAATGTCCACACACAAATTAATCAAGAACGTGCTCATTTATTTAAACTAATTTAAAAAGAACACTTTTATATTAAAAATATCACAAGGAAAAATTCCTGTATTGGCTGTATACCATAAATCACAAAAAATAAAAACCTTATTTTGTAAAAGGTATATATATTTAAAATCCCTAAAGAGGGCTGTATCACAAAACGTTTTCGGAATCAATATTCCATCATCAGTGTTATCACAGGTTTACATGCTTTAAGTCACCAAAATGTACGGGTAAAAACCCTTAAATTGATTTTAAACAGTTGGGGTTACATTATATTATCTGATTTTGAAAGATGTTTAAAATATTTCCAGGTTAACCCCTGGCATCACATGACATCAACCATATTGGTTGGAAAATTGAAGGTACACCTTACATGGCACAGTTTAGGTGACAACTGATCGGAATGACCCCCGGAAGGATGTCATTACCAGAGTCTGGTAATGGCATCCAGGCGTATGCCAGGGGTTAATCAAGAAATATTTTAAACGTCTTTCAAAATTAGATAATATAATGTAACCCCAACTGTTTAAAATCAATTTAAGCGTTTTTAACCGTACATTTTGGTGGCTTAAAGCATGTAAACCTGTGATAACACTAATGATGGAATATTGATTCCGAAAACGTTTGGTGATACAGCCCTTTTTAGGGATTTTAAATATATATACCTTTTACAAAATAAGGTTTTTTACTTTTATATTATTTCTAGACGTTAATGAATCTGTTAAAAGATACGAATTTATAATTTACCCGGAGTCTTCGGCTTCAGTAGAATTGGCATCATCGTATGATACACAGAAACCTTTTAGACTTCTTGCTGTGCTTACCGCATCTGCATACATACTTGCATTTTGAACAAACCATGGTTGTTTTTGCCCACTTATTGGCCTTTTTCTATTAGATTTTGCTAATTTGACACATGAATGATATCGTCCCTTTCCATTGTGAGATGGTGTTGAAGATATTCAAGTGGATTATTTATAGTCCACTGTCAAGTTTTTCAAAGCAAGAACAAACTTCAATAAAATGAGAAAGGTACTTGGTGCAAGAGAACTGAAATTAGACTTGAGAGTTAGGCTGGCAAGGTGTTATATTTTCTCGACTCTGCTTTACGGGACACTTAACGCATCGACTACTAAAAAGTTGGAAGCATTTGAACTGTGGGTGTATAGAACAATCCTGAAGATATCATGGACCGAGCATATAACAAACAACGAAGTCATGAGAAGAGTCAACAGAAGACTGGAAATATTGGAAACCATCAAGACACGAAAGCTGCAGTACTTGGGGCATGTTATGCGTAATGAGAGATAAAACATACTTCAGTTGATTATACAGGGGAAAATCCAGGGCAAGAGAAGTATAGGAAGGAGACGAATCTCGTGGTTGCGTAACTTGAGGGAATGGTACGGATGCACATCAACCAAACTATTCAGAGCAGCAGCATCTAAGATCAGAATAGCCATGATGATTGCCAACCTCCGTCGCGGAGATGGCACATGAAGAAGAAGTCAAGTTTTTATAAAAGTATGAGGAAATGAATTAAATTATAGAAATGCTAATTATGCTATCTAATAAGTACGCCGACAACTACTAATTATTTGAGATTTTTAGGAACAAAGGAATTTAGAAAGTCGGATGTAATGCAATGTTGTGGATACTTTTTAACCCTCCTTGGTCCTTCTAGGGTTAAATAACATATCGATGACCACAAAACCAATCACGCAATAATTAACTTCAAATATCACAACCCCAAAATGGTTAACAAAAGGGCAAATGGAGCAAGAGAGCTTTACAAGGGTTACCAGAATTTGCACAAAAATTAGATGAAAACCTAGTAAAGAAGAGATCAATGAGTTTTATTCTGTTGGCAGGTCCGTGTCGTGCTCGTTGAAGAAGCTGCCACAAACAGTTGCTTTGGAATCGATGGCATGCATACACTCATATCTTATGCGTCAACGGTGAAATTCACATTCCCAGCAAACCCAATACCTTCTTCCTCCGTCTCAGCAAGTACTTATAAGCTGCAACCTCGATATCAAATCTTTCATACAAGGTATGAGAATAATCCTCGTGATACCAATTTACATTCAAATCATCAGCTAGAGCAGGGTTTCCCAACCTTCTAGCAACTGCGTACCAACTAAAGCCCACAACCCTAATTTTTTTTAGAAACATATTTACTATCAGAAACATGTCCATTGGCTTGTTTTATTTTAACTAAATAATTAAAATAATTAATGTAACTTTATATTAAATTATTATTCATTCACTTTTCCAAGCCTTTATCAAGACAATATTACATAGACTTATTTGTCTATTATCTTTACTAATTCTTATATAAAATTACATATATAGATATATGTGTTATACAATTAGTACAAACTACAAACTATCAGCCAAAAAAAAATACAAATCAACATTAGTCATTGCGTTTTGAGATTAATGCAAAGCTTGCTGCAGTTTGCGTGTGAAACTGTCAATTGCAGGAGTAATTGAACTTAATTTTGTTTAGTCGTGTTCAATATTTGTTGGTCTGTTTTTTTAAACACAATAGTTAAGAAAAACCAGTCTCACACAAGTAACTAGTGACAAATGGCGTCAAAAACATTATAGCTTGTCAGAAGAGCATTGGATACTCGGATTTACACCCGATTCAAGATTTCTCTTTAAGATTGTCTCGCATAGAACCGTTTTCTGTTAGATCGATGAATGTTTCCTGCACCTTACTACAACCCATTTTGTGAGGTTCCTGCAAAAGGATTTTTGATCCAGTCAAGTTTGGAATAATCTTCAGAGAAATATTTATTAAAACTTTTTTGGAGAGATTACAAGTGAAGAATTATATCAGCAACCACATCTGGTATTGAACATTGAAGATATTTTGAGGAGTGCAGGGACAGTTGAGTCAGCGAGCAGTACCCGACCCGAGGGACCACACTGACACTTCTGCAGACAGAGGTTCAGGGCAATCGTTTATTTCATCCACGCGACACGTACCACCTGAAATCTTCCCGCGTACCACCAGTGGTACGCGTACCACCGGTTGGGAACCCCTGAGCTAGAGGAATGGATGTGGTGTTACACAATACAAGAGGGTAGGTGTAGTCGATTCGCTAATCTGAGACACAACTGTCTACACTACAATCACAATAAAGATGCATTAGAAATAAACAAGCACGATAAGCGACTTGGGAGTGCTCCTCGAACATTCAACTTGTCTTGGTTTGTTTATTTCTATTTAGTGCATTTTTATTGCGATTGTAGTGTAGACAGTTGTGTCTCAGATTAGCAGACTATATCAAAATTTGAAAACGGGCGTGTTTTTATTTCTGATTTTGTACATAGAGTGTAAATTTCTACTGGCATGTATTGCTGTTACAAAATCTCGTGAACCTAATTCATTCATTTGGTGACGTCAGTATACGAACGAAAAGATTGAATCCGACATTGCTGAAAATATCAGGGTGCAGATGGGACCCTGTCGCGCAATTCGCAGCAAATAAAATAGTCGTATGTTTTTAGGCTTCATTTTATTTCGATTATACATAAGCATTTTCAAGGTTCACGAGGTTTTGCACCAACTCTACATAGAGCTAACGCAACCACTGGCACCAATAATATAATAGGTACATGTGTAAACTCTTCTTCTTCTTAAGGTGCCGAGACCGCTTGTCGATCGTTGGCTCTCATGTTGCCCAGCATATTAACAATCATTGTCTTATTTACAGCCGCACGAAATAGTTCAGTGCTAGTTTTCCCAAACCATTGGCGTAGGTTTTTAAGCCAAGAAGTTGTACGGCGGCCCACACTTCTTTTTCCCATTATTTTACCTTGCATGACAAGGTGAAGTATGTCATATTTTTCTGGGTGACGCATTATATGACCAAAGTATTCCAATTTGCGCCTTTTAACCGTGTTCACTACTTCGCAACTTTTATTCAAACGTTGCAAAACCCTTTCGTTTGTGACTCTTTCTACCCAACTGATCTTCAGAATACGGCGGTAGACCCACATTTCAAATGCTTCTAGGTTTTTTAAAAGCGATTCTGTCAGTGTCCATGCTTCGACCCCGTAAAGTAGTACTGGGAATATATAACATCGGACCATTCTTATGCGAAGTTCCAAATTTAGATCATGACTGCACAGGATTTTCTTAAATTTCATAAGACTTGTTCTTGCTTTGGCAATTCTACTTTTTATTTCTGTACTAGGGTTCCAGCTTTCATTAATATGAGTACCCAGATATACAAGATTACTTACTCGTTCAATTGAGTCATTACCGATTGTTACGTTATAGTTATTATTATTTACGGCTGCCTGTTTACTAATAACCATAAACTTTGTTTTTCTTGCGTTGAGTTTGAGTCCATATATCGCGCAGAATGCCACCATTCGGTTCAATAACGCTTGAAGATGTTCAATTGATCCAGTCAGCAACAAGGTGTCATCTGCGTATCTGATATTGTTCATAAGCATACCATTAATGAGTATTCCCTCTTTTGTGTTTTCCAACACTTCATTTAAGATTGTTTCAGCGTAAAGATTAAACAACATTGGTGACAATATACAGCCTTGTCGAACTCCGCGCTTGATTTTTACTTCTTCAGAGCACTGATTCGCAACCCTAATACATGCAACCTGGCCCCAATACAAATTTGCGATTATTCTAATGTTCCTACCGTCCAGACCGGTAGTTTTGAAAATATGTAGCATTTTTTCATGGCGAACTTTATCAAAGGCCTTTTCAAAATCAATCGCGCACATGAAAATGTCATGATTTACATCTCTGCATCTTTGAATTAAAACTTGAGTTGCGAATAGTGCATCACGCGTTCCAAGGCCACAGCGAAAACCGAATTGAGTACTTGAGATTCTTTCCTCAATTCTTCTATATGTTCTTTGATGAATTATTCTGAGAAACGTTTTCAATACATGACTCATTAGGCTGATGGTGCGATAGTCGCTGCATTTTGTGGCTCTGTGTTTTTTTGGTAGTACAACAAATGAGGATTTAAGCCAATCTTTAGGAATTTTTCCGCTTTCGTAGATTAAGTTGAACAATTTCGTAAGTATCTTAATGCCCTCGGCACCTAAAAGCTTTAGTGTTTCTACGTAAATCCCATCTGGTCCGATCGCCTTGCCGTTTTTTGCGTTCTTTATAGCGTATTGCACTTCTTCCTTAGTTATTGGAGGACCGCTTATGTCATTTAGCGTTTCTAGTTCGCTTCTTTCATCATCGAATAATTCCTTTATATATTCTGTCCATCGTATTAGTTGACCTTCGATATCGATTATAATTTTTCCGTTTTTATTTTCGATTAGTGGAGGATTACATTTTTTATTCAGTCCTGCAACTTCTTTCAGTTTTTTGTGCATATTGAATGCGTCATAGATACGCTCGTAGTTCTCAATTTCTTTACATTGTTGTTTATGCCACTCTGATTTAGCTGATCTTATTTTTCTTCGAATCATACTGTTTAGCTTTTTGTATTCTGTCAGATTAGCATTCTTATATTTTCTTCTTACATCCATTAAATTCAATATCTCTTCTGTCATCCACTGTTGCTTATTCATACGCTGATTTTCCATTAGATGGTCTTCTTGGACTTTTTCCAATGTTTCTTTGCATGACTCCCATAATTGTTCTTCTGAATTTTTATTTCCCAATTTCTGAAACTGATCTTCTAATTTATCGGTTACTATTTCTTTCACTTCCGCATTTGAAAGTTTATCTTTGCTGATCCTAGGAGATATTTTGTGTTTTTTAATCTTTTTAAATTTAAGTAATACTTTAGCTGCTAGTAAGTTGTGGTTGGAGGGTACATCCGCTCCTGGATATGTTTTGGAGGACAAGATAGCATTTCTATATCTTTTTGATATACAGATATAATCAATTTGATTTCTTACTATTCTTCCACAAGTGTCCATAGGAGATTTCCAGGTGTAAAGTCGTCGCTTAGGCAAGTCAAAAAAAGTGTTGGATATTACTAATTGTTTTTCTACACAAAATCTAATTATTCTATCTCCACGGTCGTTTCTCGTTCCTAAACCAAACTTGCCAACGACATCTTCTTCACTACCTCTTCCAACCTTGGCATTGAAATCCCCCAATACAATGTTTATATCTTGGCTTCCTGTGAGTGATAATAAATAGTCTAGATCTGAATAAAAGCTTTCGACAACTTCATCGTCATATTGTTGTGTAGGTGCATATACCTGAATGATGTTTAAGTCTGTACGATTTGTTTTTATTTGTAACATTATTAATCTATCTGAGTATAGCACGATATTTTTTACTGATTTTGCGACATTTTGTTCTAAAATAAATGCCACACCATTTCTATGTTGCGGACCTTCTTCACCAGAGTAGTAAATTTCATAATTATCTATCGTCATATGGCCAGAACCCGGCCACCTCATCTCGCTTATACCTAAGATATTTATATTTAACCTTCGCATTTCCTTGATCGTATTGTGAATCTTTCCAGATTCAAACATACTTGTAATATTCCAAGTCGCTATTAAACATTCCTTATCTATTACCAAATTTGATGAATTACAGGGAATTCGCTTGCTGACGACTGGGGAAACCCTGCTGTTTCCCACGCCGAATCTTGGATTCCGAGTCCCATGATTAGTAAATATATTTACATTATTAACATCTGTCATCATGAGTTACTAGGGAAGTTATAATCAGGTAGTTTCCCGTTGCTTTCCTGATTCCAATGCCGTTGACTGGATTTTCAGCTCATCCGCCTTCGGGGCCGATTTCTCAACCCCAGGACAATAGAGTGCCCTTCCGTACCTCCTGGTAACGGTTGATTGCTTATACCGGCGCACATTCGGTTTTTATTTAGGTTTAAGTTCGCAGTATCGCAGCCGGTTAAATCATTATTTGATTGTCGCCTGCGACTTTATGGCACCGCACCTGTTACACTGACACAGCTGCTGTCCTGTGTCATGTCCTCAGTTGATCCGCCGGTACTTATTTGGCGAAGCCTTATTCGTACCTGTCCTGTATATCTACAGGAACGTTCCCTATCAGCCATTGGGACGCTCCGTGTTGGGGTTAAGGACTTCCCCATCCAGGTCTGTCTTTCACAAAGTACTGAAAAACCCCTACCCAATTCAGAGCTCTTCCTCCATGCAAACTAGACCTAGCACGGTGTGTAAACTCACCTTTATACAAATTAAAACATGCAAGTATATTCAGTAAATTAATTTTTGTAGATGTAGTGCCTAAATAATCTATTACACCAAATTAATATTATTGATATTTCTTAAAATTAGGAAGTAAAGACATCGTTATTTCAATAAGTGGATCACTAGCTATTATTATCAAGAAATGAAATATAAAATACAGTCAACATCATATCGGTCATAACCTTGTCCAAATAATGATACAATAATATCAACATTGTGAATTAATCAAAACTACGGTGAATAAATAAACTAATTATTTAGTTAAAATGAACTATTTTATTTTGGCAGTTTGTTTTCTTCGTATACTTATAGTACATGTCACATGTCAAAGGTAAGAAGTTTTTAAATATTTTTCATCATCTATGTCATTTATGTCAGCATGTTTTTTCGGCTCAGTGATACTTTTGTAACTGTTTGAGAATTTTTCTTAATAATTAACTCATTGCATTCTTCGGTTGTTTATTTATATCAATTTATATTCATATAACAGCCCGACTTCAATAGTGCCATAACACTTAAAAATGGAAAACATGTTTTTGGCCTAACACGTTCCTTTAACATGTTTTGGCCTTCATTGTGAAATACTATCATATTAAAAAATGAATGGGTTGCATGTGAGTCCATACTATTGTAGTAAAGAAAAGAGAGACGTTCTCACAAACAATTTATTTTACAACTGACGACCGGTTTCGCTGTCTACAATATTCACAGCATCTTCAGGTCACGGTAAAAGTAAAATTAAATGCTACAAATAACAAAAAACCAGAGTTAGTTAAGTGGTCTGGTTGAAATCAAAGGGTAATGATCAAGCCAATATTAAAGTATATATATTTATGCATACATATAAATACTAACATGTACGTAAATATGGTTTACAACCCTCACACTCACATACATGCACGCATTCAAATGTAGTGGCAACAAAAGTATGTTAAGTATAAGTATAAATATAAAATATACACTTACTTTCCGGTATAAGGGAAGAAAATAGTGGTATTCAATATCATACTTTTTCTCTATATTATGCTAAAGGGAGAGACGGTAGAGGGACAGATTTGAATGTAATGCATTAACAAAACCAAAATAATTGGCAGGATCTTGAGGGGATTAGTAAGGAAACACGACATTAAACCGTGAAACCAAAAAAAATGTTAGTTATATATTATAAAGTGATGTTATTTTATATATGTGTGTATATTTTAATTTAGTTGGGATTATTAGATGTTGTTCTGGATGTTCTAGAACTAATAGATGTAAGATTGGTTGTGCAATTTTCCTAAACCAGAATTGGTCAGTTGTGTACTAGTTGTGGTGTGATTGTGAAAATATTTTAATTTGTTTTGTTGGAGATATTGAAATTAAATTGAACAATAGTAATTATGTAAAAATTTGCTAAAATCTTTTTAATATTGAAAGTGTCAAACAATAAAATCATTAATAAATAATTCAGAATTAAAGTCAAGTGTAAAGGTAACAATGAAATTAAATTTATAGTAATATAAAGTTATGATTATTTGTACATCAATGAGATTTTATGTGATATTACTTACTGAAAAAGTTAGAAAAAGGTAGAAAAAGGCAGAAAAAGGCAAATATGAAAAAATCATTCATTTATGTTAATATCTGTTGAATGTAATAAATAGTTGAGTAGATTGAAAGTTAATCTCAAAAGATCTTTGAAAAAGTTACCTGGTTGAGCTGAATTATATGGTTTCTTTGTAAAGTTAAAAAAGTTTTGAAAAATTTTTTTGTTTTAAAGTCGATAAATAACACATAACAGATTCTCGAACGCACACAAAAGAGATGGACATAACAGGAGTTTGTGAATTTTTGATGAGGAAAGCAATCTGTGTACTACTACATCTTATTTCTTTTCGATTTTTAAGAAATGTAAGGAGGAATATTAGAGGAATTTTTACATCATATCGGTCATAACCTTGTCCAAATAATGATACGTGAATAAATCAAAACTACGGTGAATAAATAAACTAATTATTTATAGTCCAAGTAATGAAGCTTAAAATAGGACAAAACCTCGCAATTTTTACAGAATGGATCGATTTGCTTGAAAATTTGAGAATAAGTAGTGGATAGTCCAAGGATCAAAATCTATATGATGCCAAAAGGCGCTTTTACCATGGGGGTGGTTGCCACCCCATGTCAAGGGTGAAAATTTTTTATTATATTTTGACTGCAAAAGTTGGTAAAAACATTCATTCTAAGCAAAAAATGTTCTCTACATTTTTTTGATAAAATTAATAGTTTTCTATTTATTCGCTATCGAAAGTGTTAGTTTTATATTAAAAAAATTAATGTTTTTAATCAGTTTTCTGCAAATAACTCAAAAACTTTTTGTTTTATCAAAACCACTTTGCTTAAAAAAATGTACCTTTTGAAAAAATCAACAAAATCGTGTTTTTAAATTTTCTTGAAGAGCAATAGTAATCGAGCTATACTTTAATATGTTTATGTCTTCTTCGGCAAATGCTAAATACTGTAGTTTCAAAGTCAAAAGACGGGAAAACTATGCATTTTTCGAGGATCACTTGTTTAAACTAATTTGAAGTATTTAAAAATATCTATCTTCAAAAATAAAAAAAAGTCTTTAGCTCAAAAATTAGGTGGCTTATAATGAAAAGAATATCAGACCCTATATTTTTCAGCGAAAAAGTGATCGAAAGCAAACCCATAATCACCACCCTGATTAAAATTAGTCATTGACCTTATTTCGTCTTCTTTACTTATGTATTATTAATAGGTTCTAGAAGTTTAACTGGTTTAGAATGATTAGTTTTAAAAAAAAATGGAGTAAAAAGCAAATATCGAATTTTTGAAGTTTGGTAAAATATTCCCTTTTCTTCAGAATAGAAAGATTATCATCAGAGATACAAAAAAATATTTAATACAAAAATTGTAGCTTATTTAATTCCTAAGAATTTAGTTTGCAAAAATTTTCTATACGGTAAAAATTGAGTGAGCTATTGACAATTAAATCTTGTAATAACATGCAAAAATCACCTTTACCAACCCTTTCAAAGTCACCACTTTTTGCGACTGAGGATTTTAAAAGGATTTGGTATTAACAGTCTTATGGATCTTGTAGAAACCTACCAAATTATATTTTAACAAACTTTCTAAGATAAAAATTAAAAAGGTTACGGTTAAAAAATCAATATATTTTTTTCAAAACAAAAAAAAAAGAAATCTAATTGGAAGCATAATAATATGAGTTAGCTTTGCTTTTAGTCATTGGCCTTATTAATTCTTCTTTATTTATGTATTATTAATAGATTTTAAAAGTTTGACTGGCTTAGAATGGTTAGTTTTTAAAAAACTAGAGTTAAAAGCGAATAACGACTTTTTGTAGTTTGGTAAAAAATGCCATTTTCTTCAAAATAGAAAGATTAGCATCAGATATACGAAAAAATGTTTTAATATGAAATTGTAGGTTATTTAATTCCCAAGAACTTGGTTTGAAAAAATTTTTTCTACGGCAAAAATTGAGTGACTGGTAAATGAGTATATATCGAAAAACATTGACTTTTTCTATATAAAACTAACACTTTCGATAGCGAATAAATCGAAAAGTATTAATTTTATCAAAAAAAATGTATAGAACATTTTTTGCTTAGAATGAATGTTTTTATCAACTTTTGCTTTCAAAATATAATAAAAAATTTCCACCTTTAAGATGGGGTGGCAACCGACCCCATGGTAAAAGCGCCTTTCGGCATCATATAGATTTTCATCCTTGAACTATCCACTACTTATTCTCAAATTTTCAAGCAAATCGATCCATTCTGTAAAAATTGCGAGGTGAAATGCTTCGGTTCCTGGACTATTAGTTACAATGAACTATTTTATTTTGGCAGTTTGTTTTTTCGTATACTTATTGTACATGTCACATGTCAAAGGTAAGACATTTTTTAATATTTTTCGTATTATCAATTATGTCAGCATGTTTTTTCGGCTCAGTTATACTTTTGTAACTGTTTATAGAAAATGAATGTTTATGTTTATATGAGAATTTTTCTTAATAATTAACGCATATTGCATTCTTCGGTTGTTTATTTATATCAATTTATATTCATATAACAGCCCGACTTCAATAGTGCCATAACACTTAAAAATGGAAAACAAGTTTTTGGCCTAACACGTTCCTTTAACATGTTTTGGCTTTCATTGTGAAATAGTATCATATAATTTAGTTATCTTAAGGTGCATTTAAATCAAAGCGAACACGAACGAACGAACGAAGGAACGAATTCGTAGGTGTTCGCTTGATTATTCGTTCGCTACAAAGTAGGACCATTTACATTGAAGCGAACGTTCGCATTCCTTGATGATCTGGAGTGCATATTAGCCTAATAAAATAAAAAAAAAATCAAAATGTAATTCCGTACAGATTGGAACAAATTTTATATCAAAGTTTAGGTGAATAAAAAGATATTTTCAAAAAGTATCCAAATCATATAGGGGGATCATCATCATCATCATCATCAACCCGTACGCGTCCACTGCTGGACATAGGTCTCCCTCAGCTCTTTCCATTCATCTCTATTTTGTGCGGCTTGCATCCAGTTACCGACAACATGTTTCAAATCATCGGCCCATCTGGTTAGTGGGCGTCCTCTGCTCCGTAGTGCTTCTTCTCGCGGCCTCCACTCGACAATACGTTTTGTCCATCGGTTGTCTGGCAATCTGGCGACGTGTCCTGCCCAATTCCACTTAAGCGACGCGATTTTTTCGACAGCGTCTGTTGTTTTTGTTCTACGGCGTATTTCTTCGTTTGGGATTCGGTCTCTCAGGGAGACACCCAACATCTGGCGCTCCATAGCCCTCTGAGTTACGCGAATCTTGTTCACTACCTTTTTTGTTAGTGTTAATTTTTCGGCTCCATAAGTGAGTACAGGCAACACACATTGGTCAAAGATTTTCCTTTTGAGGCATATGGGCAAGTCCGATTTAAATACATAGTTAAGTTTACCAAACGCTGCCCAGGCTAATCCTATGCGACGTGGGAGTTCGCACGTCTGGTTATCTCGTCCCAACCGAATTTCATGTCCTAAGTACTTATAAGATGTAGTCTGCTCAATATCCATTCCATCAACAACAATATTACGATTTAGCACCAGATTAGTCATTATTTGCGTCTTGTTGATATTAATCTTTAGTCCGACCTCTAAGGAAGCGTAATATAATTTGTTCAACATTATTATTGCATCATCCATACGATCGGCTATAAGGACAATGTCATCTGCGAATCTCAAATGACTGAGCTTCTCTCCATTTATATTGATACCATATTCGTTTAGATCTGCCTTCTTAAATGTGTGTTCTAAAAGGGTTGTGAACAGCTTTGGTGAGATGGTGTCTCCCTGCCGTACTCCTCGCTGTATACAGAATGTATTTGTTTGTTGTTCAGACAGTCTTACGCTAGCCGTTGCCGTTTGGTAGATATATTTGATCATGTTAATGTAGCGATGGTCTATTCGGCATTCTGTCAATGCTTTTAACATTTTCTGCTGGCTTATGGTATCAAATGCTTTCTCGTAGTCCACGAATATCAGTGCCAATGGTTTGTTGTATTCCGCAGACTTTTCTGCGAATTCCGCAGAATAGGGGGATCATTGTTTAAATAATTAAAAAGGGGTCATTTTTGCACAATATTTTCTTTTTTAGCTGCTGAGGTAATTTACATTTCAATGAAGGCCTTTAGGATTTTTTTGCAAAGTTGAAGAATAAATATTTCACCTAAAACTTACTAATTCAATTTGACCCCCTATTTATTTAAATATTTATATAAAATTTAAAAATCAAATTTGCAAAAAATTTTTTGCGTTTTAAATAGGCACTATAAATTATTTTGTTTAATAGTGAAGGTTGCGCTATGTTACCAGTATTAAGTAAAAAAATTGGTTAAAAAATATTTTATGAGCATTATTATGATTATTATACATATAAACATTATTTTATTTTTATGTATGTTTTCGATAAATCTATCGCTAAATTCAATTTTCAATTTAGCTCCCCATAAAATGGCATTTGAAAATTGTTCTAATTTGTTTTTTTAATATTGTCGCGGGGATTAAACATTTTGATATGCCGTTTCGATAACCAGTTTCCTGGTAATTTTTCACCAATTAAAATTTTTTTTGTCGTTTTTTCTTCTTTTTTTTCCTTATAGTAAAAAACATAGTTTTGCTTATACAGGTTGTTTCATTAAGAATGTCCAATATCTGTGTCGTAGATTCTAGACCTCAAAATATTAAGATTTAATCAAAATCACTTAAATAAAATATGGCCCCTTATTGAGTTGCAGGGTGTTTTATTTAAAAATTTAAAAAATATTTTTGCACAGTATTCTAAAACTATTCGACGTATCCTTTTCATACTTGGTAGAAAGTGTAAATACTATACTCGCTATGAAATTTTGTTAAATACACGTTTCCGGCAATTACCAGAGGCGTACGACAGGGGACAGTAAATGGTTGACCTTTCCCAAATTCTACGCCACTGGTGAAATTGCCATTTTATCACAATTTTTAGATTCTCCAATAGTCGCTATGTAAATAACATCGTCTTCAGTCGTAACGATAAAGTCATTAGTTTTCGAGATAATTGAAGTTAAACATGTAACGGCACAGTTATTTTGATTCATATATTTTGCCGCTTAACTGTTAGTTTCAAATATCTCGAAGAGTGAATAATATACTCTTCAGTTTAAATGATAAAATCATTAGTTTTCGATATATTTGAAATCAAAAAATTAAGCGGCACAAAACATTAATCAAAATAACTGTGCCGTTACATGTTTAACTTCAAATATCTCGAAAACTAATGACTTAATCGTTACGAGTGAAAAGTATGTTATTTACATAGAGAGTAGTGAAGAATCTAAAAATTACGCTAAAATGGCAATTTCGCCAGTGACGTAGAATTTGGGACGGGTCAATCTTTGCTGTACGCCGTACGCCTCTGGTAATAACTGGACACGTGTAGTTAACATATTTACAGAGGGTGTATACACTTTCTACCAAGTATAAAAAGGAAACGTCGAATAGATTTAAAATACTGAGCAAAAATATTTTTTAAATTTATAAATAAAACTTAACTCAATAAGGAGCCATATTTTATTTAAGTTATTTTGGTTAAATCTTAATATTTTGAGGTCTACAATCTACAACTCAGAGATTGGACATGCTTAACCCGCCATTACACGCGCTATGAGGGAATCCCTCACCATATTTGTTTATAACCAATGAAATTGTGTAAACTAATACGATAACCTTAAGCACCCAGGAATGCCTTTAGCATGGTTCATGAGAGGGTATGAAAAAGTTATAAAATATTTCAGGCGGTCATTGTACTGTGTAATAGTTGAAAGAAGAGACATCCCTCTTCAAGTGAGGGAATTCCTCACTGCGCGTGCAATCACGGTGAAATCATGTTTCTGTTATCTCAAAGAAACTTTTAGGTGTTTAGTTAATATTTAGGTAGGTTTAATTAAAATATTATTGTTTGGATTAGGTTAGGAACAGTGGCACACCGAGCGGGGGGTTTGGGGTTAAAATCCCACCCAGAGCATATAGAAATATATATAAAAGAAAGTAGGAAAATGTAACTTGTCTCTTACAAATAATACAAAAAACTTTCGGTGCACAAGCAAGACCCCCCCCCCCCCTCCAGAGGAAAATTCTAGGTGCGCCACTGGTTAAGAACCCATTTTTAAATTTACCTATTCTAATTGGGAAATAAGCCACAATTTAACTTGAAAAATTTTCGAATTCCACCTCGGACGTCGTTATCAAAATAGAAAATATTAATAGTTAATTACATAAATGCCACAAAGAAATAGCTTCAGAACAGTTGTTAATTTTAATTTGTATTTTTAGTGAAATGAATTCGCGTAACGAACGTTAATTTCTTCAGTGGCTTGCTGAAATTGAAAATTAAGAAAATTTGTTTTTGATCTATGTATATTATTTTTACTTTTGTTTTGTTAAATTAATAAAAAAATTGGTTTACGAGACTTTCTATAATATGTGAGTACAACCCATTTTATATTTATACATGTTGACATTCATTCTTCCTCGAACTAAGTCGAATTTATGTAGGTGAGGGCGACGCTCATACGCGTGCAACCACGTCACAGTAGAAGACGCGTGTAACGGCGGGTTAATGAAACAATGCGAATAGCTATGATGATTGCCGACCTCCGTCGCGGAGATGGCACTTGAAGAAGAATGAAACAACCTGTATAAGCAAAAGTATGTTTTTTATTGTAAGGAAAAAAGAGAAGAAGAAAAAACGACAAAAAATTTGTTAATTAGTGAAAAATTCCCAGGAACCCGATTATCGAAACGACATTTAAAAATCCCCGCGACGTTATTAAAAAAAACAAATTATAAACAAATTAGAACAATTTTCAAATGCCATTTTAGAGGGGAATGAAATTGAAAATTGAATTGATCAATACATTTATCGAAAATATACATAAAAATAAATGTAACAAGATCTTACATAGATTTATATTCTTTTGGTAACAACTGCGTTTTTGCAATTGAAAATATAGTAATATTTAATAAAGAAATTAAATATCCCATAAATTATTAAATATTTTTTAACCAATTTTTTTTTCGCTTAATATTGATATGATTCTCGCAAATTCTCCTATAAAATAAAATAATTTATAGTACTTATTTAAAACGCAAATAATATTTTTTTGCAAATTTGATTTTTAAATTTTATATATAATTATTTAAATAAATAGGGGAATCAAATTGAATTTAGTAAGTTTTAGGTGAAAGACTTATCCTTCAGCTTTGTAGAAAAAAAGCCTAAAGACTTTCATTAAAATGTAAATTACCTCAGCAGTTAAAATAGTAAATATTGTGCAAAAATTACCCTTTTTTAATTATTTAAATAATGATCCCCTTATATGATTTTGATACTTTTTTGAAAATATATTTTTTACCAACCTAAACTTTGATATAAAAGTTTCAACCTGTACGAATTTACATTTTGATTTACATGTAGCGTAATCTTATTTTACTTGACTATATTGCCCGCACATGTATTTAAATGGGCCAGTCACACATTGTGATTAAGAGGATCGGTACGTATTTTCGGCTGCAATGCTATTCAAATGGGGATTCATTTTTTTCGAATCCTGAGAAAACTAATAAGTATTTTTGAAAAAGTTAAAAGCAGAATGAAAGATTACGTTATTAGCGAGGGCCGAAAGTCCCTGAGAACTTCTATAATGCTTATTTTAATAAGTTACAGGGGTGAAAAACTAAGAGAAAATTTAGTGTAATTTTTAATTTCAAATATATCATTCAAAATAAACTTTTTATTTATTCTAAGGTACTTTCGGCCCTCGGTAATAATTTAGTCTTTCATTCAGCGTTTAAATTTTTCAAAAATATTTATTGGTTTTTTCAGGATTCGAAAAAAATGAACACAATGTCCTGGTAATATTTTCCAAATATATCTTTGTCTTACAACGCACTCATCCGAATATAATATTGTCAGCATAAAAGGTGTGTGGCCACGTGTTGTTAACAAGACGTTTAGAAGTGTTCTCTCTCCCAAAACATAAAATTCTGGTATGTACACATTAAATTAAAATTAAAGCAATAAACAATATACCAATACCAATTACAAGCAAGAGCCTGAAATAAAATTAAAATTGAATAATAAGTTAACAACGAAGAAATCAAAAAAATCTCATATAAATATCTATAAAATTATACAGAATTTGTTTACTGAATTAAGTTTTTATTTACCAAACGTTTTTATACCGAAGGTAATTATTAAAGTTCATTGTAATAAAGGTGACCACACACTGTAAACTGTAAATATTAAATATAATGGGAGAAAACGAAAACAACATAAAAATTCATGAAGTAATATCAGAAATTAGAAAAAATAGAACAGAGATAAAAAATGCAATAGAGGCTCTGGAAAGTAGATTATTAATACAGATTGCAGACTTGAAAAAGAAAAATAATACGTTAGAACAAGAAAATCAAACATTAAAGAAAGAAATTGAACAAATAAAAATAAACAGCAACGAAAATAGTATTGTAGTCTTTGGACTACACACATCTGTAAACAAACTAACCATTCAAGATATTTGTTTGCGCATATTTTCCCTAGTAGAAGTTGAAATTAAGCCATCTGATATCAATAATTATTATACTTTGGGAAATAAATACAACAGCCCATTAAAAATAGATCTAGTAAACCATTGGATGAGAAGAGATATCCTAAAGAACTGTTTTAAATTAAAAGAAAAAAGGGTATTTCCATTGCACCGGTGTTAACAAAGAAACAACAACAAGAATCCAAAATACTGCGACAAAATTTATTCCTAGCAAAACAGCAGAATAAAGAAAACAGCTACATAAAAAACGGCAAACTCTACGTAAATAATCAGCCCTATACCATTGAAGACTTAATTGAAGCTGAAGAAGTAAGCACTGACAGACTTTCAAATAGTGCTCCATCACCACCAAAACTAGAGACAGACACCCGTGTAGAAAACAACCCACTACCAGGAAATACCGAAAAGCCGAAATTTATACCAGAAGAGAAGAGTGACCTAAATACAACACCATCATCTTCAAAAAATACCAGCAAGCCCAATACTCGCTTTCAAGACAATAAAAAGAGAAATAACTCCACTTCCACTTCTCATAGCATAATTAAAAAGTAAACTATTTTGCTTAATTCACATATCCAGTGAGACTATATTTTAATATATTCTAGATTTATTTATATACCATATTTTATTTTAGATTTACAGATTATTATTTTAGATTACTGTAATTTAGATTTACTTATAAATTGCAATTTCTGTCATTGAGAAACAGGAGAAAAAGTGAAGTTTATTAATTAATTATTTCTTTCTAATATTTTTTCCTCTTTTGAATTATTTTATATTTGTATCGTATTATAACATATTTCATATAAGGAATATTTTGTTGTATATATTATGGATACATACATTAGGGACATTAATCACATACCTTTTGAAACAAAAGAAATTAATAACTTATCAAATTTAAAAATTTACTTACAAAATGATGATCAACATTTTAAAATTTTACACCAAAATATAAGGAGCATTTACAGGAATTTTAATGAATTTGAAATTTTGATACAACAATTAGATTGCAACTTTGACTGTATCGTGTTAACGGAAGCATTTCGTATTGGCGACGTTGGTTGTCATAAGCTTGAAGGGTACGAAATAATTTACAACCAAGGTAATATTAATAAAAATGATGGAACAGTACTATACTTCAAAAACTATCTTGACCACTGTTCAAAAATTATAGAAGTAGGGGAACATAAAGTAATACAAATGCTGGTAACATGTAATAATAACAAAAAAATACTAATCAGTGCTCTTTACCGACCACCTTCAACGAATGTAGAACATTTCGTGTCACACCTAAAGGAATATCTAGAACAAACAAAATCATGTCATGCGGACTGTCATATTCTGGTTGGAGATATTAATATAAACATATTAGAAAATAATGATAATGCTAATGACTACTTAAATACTCTCTCTGAATACAACTTTAATTCTTTAATAAATAAACCAACAAGACTAAATAACTGTCTGGATCACGTATTTGTAAAATTTAAATCCAAAGATCCAATAAACGATTGCAAGGCAGCTGTTCTAGATACAAATATTACAGATCATAAGGCAACTGTAGTCACTGTGCCACTAAATATTATAAATAATCTACCCAACAGAAAGAAAGAAATATTAAATTACAACAACTTAAAATTGGACATTAAAGATTTTGATTGGACTGAATATTATAACTTAAAAGATATTAATGATTTAACGGAATACTTAATAAAGATATTAACGTCTTACATAAATAAACATACTGACACCATTAAAATAAAACGTTATAATTTTAAAAGAAAAAAATGGATTACAGCAGGATTAGTAAACTCCATCAATAAAAAAAATAAACTATATAAACAACATATAAATATGCCAGGTAACAAAGAGATAAAGGAAACTTATATCAGATACCGTAAACACTTGAATATAGTTATTAAAGCTGCAAAGAAAGATTATTTCAGACAAGAAATTATTAAAAATAATAAATGTTCCAAAAATCTGTGGAAAATAGTTAATAACTGTAATAACGAACAAAATAATACCAAAAAGTTCAAAGAAATAGTTACTGAAAATAACCAATCTCTTACGAACATTGATGAGATAGCTGAAGAATTTAATGATTATTTTTCCACAGTCGGAGAAAAATACGCGCAAAAAATAATAAAACCTTTATCTCAACCTCCAAAAAGATGTACTACATTGAATTCCTTCTTTTTAGCAGATGTTAATGAAAATGACATTAAAATTATAATAAACTCACTGAAATCCAACAAAGCGCCAGGAATGGATAAGATAAAATCAGAAGTACTAAAAGAACTGGGGCATATTTTAACTCGCCCCATTACACATTTAGTAAATAGCATTTTTGCTGTAGGAAAATGGCCCGAACAGTTAAAGCAAACCGTAGTTGTCCCCATACACAAGAAAGGTGATCCCAAATTAACAAAAAACTATAGACCAATTTCCATAATTAGTTCACTTTGTAAGATTTTAGAAAAAGCTTTAAAGAACCAGCTAGTAAAATACCTAGAAAAATTCAAATTAATATCAAACAAACAGTATGGTTTCAGAGAAGGGTTCTCCACGGAAAATGCCATATCATATCTATCAAATAAAATATATAACTTAGTTGATAACAACATACCAACGGCTTGTGTATTCCTAGACTTGGCAAAGGCTTTTGATACAGTAAGTCACACACAATTACTAGATACTCTGATAGACACAGGTATAAGAGGGAAAGCATATAATTTAATGGACAGTTATTTAAAGGACAGGCAACAAGTAGTGAGAATAGAAGGGACACAAAGTAGTACAAGGAACATTAACTTTGGTATACCACAGGGAACGGTATTAGGACCAATTTTATTTATAATATATATAAATAACATACTGACTTTCCAAACTAAAGGCGACATTTTAAGCTTTGCAGATGACACTGCCATCCTATACTCTGCTGACACTTGGACCAATTTAAAGCTTAAAATGGAAAGGGACCTAGGAAATATTATAGATATATTCAGTCATAAACTACTCACGGTAAATATTGAAAAAACACTGTATGTCCCATTTACCAGTTATAAAAGTGGCTTACCCGATTATAACTCGTTAATTATAGGAAATCTGATGATTAACAGTGCAAGTAGCACAAAGTATTTAGGAATTCAGATTGATTCATATCTTCGCTGGGATAAGCACATAAATCAAACTTGCAAAACTTTAAGATGTCTTTTATATAAATTTAGATATCTACAAAGTATATTAGATATTCATCATTTAAAAATTATTTATTTCTCCTTAGTAGAGTCACGTCTAAGGTATGGAATTCTTAGTTGGGGTGGCATTGCAAATACGCACCTAAAGCAAATGAACATTATACAAAGAAAAATATTAAAAATTATTTACAATAAAAAACTAGGGCACAGTACTGACGATCTGTTTATTGAAGCTCAAGTGTTAGATATAAGGCAATTGTTTGTACTTGCAATGTTCACTAATCTATATAAAAATAAACAGTTACTTGTACCACTAGAACACACATACGATACCAGAAGTAGATCTCAGTCCTTTATTAGAACAAACTTAACAAAGAAAGTAGTTGGACAAAGAAACTTTGAATACCTTCAAATAAAAATATATAATTTGCTTCCTCAAACATACAAAACCTACTTAATTACTATAAATTCCTTTAAATTAATAAAGTGCATATTTCAGACGTATTTAAAAATAAATAATAGAAAAATGTTTAACCATCTTTTTGAATAAATAAATAATATAAACCTGTAAACCTATAATTAAACACAAAAAAAAATAAAAAATAAACGCTCAAAAATTGATGAACTTCACTTCATACCATGTTCTTTTTGTTTATATTAATTTGTATTGTTCTTGCATGTAAAAATTTTACTTCTTAAAAATAATAATTATTATATCCAACACAATAAAATAATTGTTATGTTGTATATCTAACACAACTGTACTAAAATGGCCCATGCACAACTTAATTGTTTTAATGGGTTCTATGGTTTGTTTGCGTTGAATACATAACAACATATCTAAAACACATAGATATTATATTGCATAATAATTATATATTTTTTTAATATGTGTATATTTTTCAAGTGAATAAACGTTATTATTATTATATTATTATTATTATTATTATATATTGTCAGTCAGACACTGACAATCAGTGACAATTTTAAATATTTGACATTGCATCGGGAATATGTTGAGTTATTGATTAAATATTATTGATATATAATGTATTTGATAAATAATTGATTTAAGACGTGAAGTTAATAAAAAGTTATTTATTGTGTATTATTTGTGGAAGATCCAAGCAGAGAATACATCAGGATAATATATTCTGTGATCCAAGTATTTTGTTGTTAAAGATGTTCAAAACTGTAAGCGTTCCATAACAATATATTATTAAAAAATCACTTTAACACTTTTCCTATTTTCTCGATTGAGTATTAGTCTTTGTTGTACAAATAAATTATTACAATCACTGAATACATAGTTAGTGAAAAAATTATCACATTTATTAACTGAATTAATAATTTGCAATTATAAAAATAACAGTTATCCAAGAACATTCAAAACCCATCTCTTTAAATTAATGATGACATTTTCAAGTAGAATGACATTCTGGTAATGTTTACATATCCATACCAGTGTGAATTTTACTACACGTAATTTGCCGTGTAAAGACAGAAAAAGTTAGGGATACACGTAAAATATTTGCGAATTATGTACCCATAGCCTTAAGTTTATTGTTCGTGTTTCTTGTTAGTCAAATTTTATACCCCAGGCAGTGGGTGACAAAACGTGTTATAATTCCGAAATTTTTTAAACCTATTAGGTGTTGTAAAGGACGATGCCAGGAATAACTTCTACTAAAATGTAACCAAAAATTTTAGAAGGTTTTTTATTGCAGCTTAGGATATTAATTTTAGAGAAAATGCTTTATTTAAAATTATTTTATATATTTAAATATATTATATATATATATATATATATATATATATATATATATATATATATATATATATATATATATATATATATATATATATATATATATTATATTTAAATATATTATATTTATTATATTTATATATATTTCAAAAAAGCTTTTGTCATCAAAAGTAAACAAGTTACGCTCAAAATAAAGTTGGTCTCTCTTTTTTTGGTCAAAAAACTGGAGAAAGTCACCCCCTAATTACCATCTTAAATCAAATTAATCGTTACCGCTTCACACGTTACTTTATGTACACCTGGTTCCAAAAAAAACTGATACGACTCTTGACGCGTATTTTGTAGAAAATTGAGCAGTGTATTTTGAAGGATAAATACCTAATGTTTACATACTGTCAATGTCACTGCCAAATCTTAAAATTTGTCAGATAGCTTATTCTGTTCCACGGTTATTAGACTTTATTATTAATCTTTATTATTAATACTTTCTCCGCAACTGAGGGTATCTTATCAACTGTATTGTTTTTAAACAATAGATGATAAAATAAAAATATTGACAGTTCAAAAATGTGAACATTATTGCATTGTGTGTGGCCTAAGTTTGGGCTGAAAACTGAAATGTATTACATTTTTACAAAATTTTGGAATGTTTAATCACGTAGACCAATTTTAACAGTTGTTTTCAATACAGATTTGAATCATCTACAAATAGTTTCTAATGTCTTTTGATGTCAAATAATTAGGGAAGCTGGAATTCAACAGTTTAGAATTTTACATTGAGTTAATGCAAAATTGTGTCGCATGTCAAAATTCTCAATGTATTTTAATTGTATTCATTTTTTTTTCGAATCCTGAGAAAGTTAATAAATATTTTTGAAAATTTTAAACTCAGAATGAAAGACTACATTATTACCGAGGGCTGAAAGTCCCTGAAAACTTCTATAATATTTATTTTAATAAGTTACAGGGATGAAATTAAAAAAAAAAGTGTGATATTTAATTTCAAATATTTCATTCAATAGAAACTGCTTGTTTATTCTAAGGGGCTTTTCGCCCTCGGTAATAATGTAATCTTTCATCCTGCGTTTAAATTTTTCTAAAATACTTATTAGTTTTTTCATGAATCAGTTGTTTGTTGTTTGTTTATTTTATTATTTGTCTGTCATAATAAATATAATGTCAGATCAATCAAATACACTGCTCAACATGATGAAATCTTACTAAGAGTCGTATCAGTTTTTTTAGGAACCGGCTGTACTTGTATATTATTTATATGACCTGTAAATATCATCGGTTCAAAGGACTTATTAAAGAAATTGGTTTTAAAACAATTTTTTTAATTTTAATTTTGAAAACATGTTTTTTTTTCAAATTAACTTAAAATTTGATAGTTATACAAAAATCACAGAGAGTAAAAAAATGTAGATTTTTCCTTTATGAATATTTTGGATGTTTTGTTTTTCTGTAAGGTAAAAATTGGTGAAGATATGGTTGTTCAAGACTTACATAAACTCGTGATTAATAACTAGTTCAAGTCCTTTCAACTACAGCCCCTTAAAAACTAAGCACTTTAAACCGATAAAACTTACAGATCATAATATAAACAATACATACACGAGTGAAGCAACTTGTGAAGTGGTAACGATTAATTTCATTTGGGGTGCTAATTAATATTTTTACCAAAAATAGGGACCAACTTTATTTTGAGCGTAGCTTCCTTACATTTAATTCTAGAAACTTTTGTAAAAAGCAAAAATAAAGCTTTTTTTAATAAATTTAAAAAAGTTATAATGAGTTTTCCCCGAAAAGTGCTATATTTTTTAATTATTTCACGTTGAAATATGCGAGTATGAACCTATTTTTTATTACTTAGAATTCTTCTTTTACTGGGTCTAGGGATCTCATACATACACCATTTTTTTCAATTTTTTATGAGCTATAAATTTTGTTTTCGATAAAATACTTACTTTTTGAGTTATTTGCAAAAAACTGCCCAAAAACGTGTTATCTTTTGTTGAAAAATGAACGTATCTATAAAACGTATAGAACAAAAATTGCTTAGAATTAGTCAGTTCATCCATTTCCGGTCTTATTTTGAACGTATATTTTTCATCCCCTATAAGGAGTGAATCTCACCCCCAGGGCACAATCACACATCGACCCAACATCACTTTTCTTCTTTGATATGTTATCTATGTGTATGCCAAATGTCATGTCAACACAAGCGGTACTTTAATTTGGAGCAAAAACCGTCATTCAATGTACTATTAGTTGCTAATGGCAACCGACACAATGAATCAAAATCGTAAAGAAAAATAAATCGCCACTCCACTTTAAAACCAATTTTAGTAATAAAATATAATTTTCTTTAAAATAATTTTTATTTTTAAGATAATATAAGTCTTTTTTTTGTCAATGACTGAGAAATAATTTCTTAATTGTTACAAATAAAGTCACTACGATTTAAGAAAACAAAAACAATTATCTCTGCTTCAGTTGGTCGTAGAAAATTTTTATTTTGTTTTAAATCTTCGTTCTGTCTTCAGCAAAAGTAATCTGTAAGTTAGACACTCATAGGATGTACAGGGGCCGCTTCAGGTCTAAATGTTTATAACGAAATTTGCCCCTTATTTTCAAACCGGAAATAAGAGGTTGAACAATGTTTTATGCATTTATTTACGTCAGAATATAAAAACATAATTCTTTAGAAGGAGAATGGATCTAGGAATGACTCTCTACGATTTTGTTTCAAAAAGTTATAGCCTTCGACATTTGACTTCTAGAGATAAACAATTTGTAATATTTGTAAACTAAGCAACAGGTTCACCAATCGGGCTTTACAATTTTTTTATGTTTTGAATTGAAAGGTCTTCATTTTATGGGCTTAAAGAATAAAAGAACGTTATTTTTACAATAAATAATGCAATTATTTCGCAGACTGTTTTGCAATAACTAATTAACGAAAATAAAGTTTCCATAGCTCAAACTATAGGTTTTTTCATTTACTGCCACTTTGTGTTTAAAAATTTTTTTAAATGAATATCCTAAGCTTCAAAATGAAAAATCTTTAAAAATTGCAAATTTAACAAATGAAAAACGTCATAAATTAAAAACCTCCTACAATTTTTGGTTACATTTTAGTAGAAGTTATTCCTGGTATCGTCCTTTACAACACCTGATAGGTTTCAAAAATTCCTGAATTATATCCTGAAATCGACCTATTTTTCACCCACAGCTTGGACTATTAATACAATAATAGCTTATGCAGTAAGCGCCAACCTACTAGCTACATAGGAACATTGAGCTATTACAGTCCTGGACCCTACAGTTGTTGCAATGTTTGTTTTTCTGTCTAGTGACGTTTAGAACGTCAGAAAATGTATACAAACTGAACATTAACATAGAAAGATGACAAATAATAGATCAGCTGTATTAAATACAGCTGATCTAATTTTGACATTTATAGTTGTCATTTTGTTAAAGTTGTAAAAGTTTTAAAGTATTGTCATATTCTTGGTGTTTGAATATAGTTATTTATGAAACAGTTCGTGAAGTATGCTTTTTGCGAAGGCACGCGATGTTAAGAGCACGAGCGACAGCGGTGCGAGTGCTATACATCGCGTAAGTTCGCAAAAAGTACTTCACGCACAGTTTCATACAATATTTTATCTACGATAAACAAGTAAAAAAACTGTAACTCTTCGTCACTGAAATTCATTTCTATTCTACAATTTTTAGAACTTTGACATTTAAAAATTCTAACTTCTTTCAAACCACAAAACTGTCAAAACTTTTGTTGTAATTTATTGCTCATTATGTCATCACCATGACAACGCGAAAGTTAAGGATATTTTTGATTATATGAAAGTGTGCCAAAAACAGTGAGAAAAAGTAAATCTCATTTAAAATACATTGTTACTTGACGCACACTTTAAAACTTTCACGCACTGCTATCTCTAATGGCAGTTTTCACAAACTAAAAACTTATACATAATATGACATAGAGTAGATAAAAGTTATTTTAAAGCAGAGTAAAAATACTATTAATTAATGTATTTTTTGTATGGAAAAACAATTATTTTGAATAGTTTCTTGACAGTAACATGACAGGGATAAAAGTCCCATCTGAGAACGGACCGGATTAGCCCATAAGCATAGCAATTATGTACCTACCCATGAGTCTAGCACGGTAGCTCTTACTGTATGTTATGCAATGTGTGTTCTGCAAGGAAAAAAATGAGAAAATAATGAAAATGTGTCATATTCATAAATATAAGTATAAATTTTGATACGACTTCAATTTCATTTTGTCCTGTCTCTATTCTATAAATATTTAATTTAAAAAATTTCATTTTAATAATTAAAATAAAATAAAAATTATTTCCAGACTCAAAAATACACACAACGCAAAAGTCTAGGGATATTTTTTATAAATAGACGTATTTTGTTTATATGTAATCAACTTAAAAAAAGTAATACAAAATTTGTAGTTTAAATTGTTGTTTTATATGTTAAAAACCATAAATTGCAAAAAAAACAGAAAGTTGGAGCAAAAAAAATATATTGTAAATCACCCATGTTTCACATACCACCATAAAATGTCAAAAATACTAAATATAAACTTAAAATAAAGTATGGCCACCACGTTGGTTTATCACAGCTCTACATCTACTGTTCATGCTCCAAATCATATTGTTAATGTCTGCTTGAGGTAGTTGTGTCCATTGTTCTCTCAGAAGCTCTTTTAATTGAAACTCATTGTAGATATTGCCCATATATCTAGTAATTCTTCGTTGGAGCATGTCTCATACATGCTCAATGGGATTCAAGTCTCGTTATCCAAACAGTTTGTTACAATATGCGCAACGTGTGGTCGAGCATTATCATGCATAAAGTAAACATTTTCTCCAACAGCAGCAGCAAACGGGCGCACAACAGGTTCAAGAATAGTGTCCAAATATTGCTGACTTCTGAGAAAGCCACGTGAGAAAATGAGGTCAGTTCTTCCGTCAATCATGATTCCGCCCCATACCATTATTGTACCACCTCTGTATGTATACACTTCTTGAAGATGTCGTTATCGTTCTCCATTTCCTGGTTGTCTCCAAACTCTTGTCCGACGAGAATCTGGATGAAATCCATATCTAGACTCGTCACTAAACAAAACTGTGGCCCAGTCATTGTCAGTCCAATTCTCAAACTCTTGACACCAGGTTAATCTTGCAGCGCGATTGCCGCTAGATAGAGGTGGACATCTCAGTGGTCGCCGACTACGAAGATTGGCTTCATGGAGACGATTCCTCACAGTACTGCAGCTAATTGTTACATTATGTGCAAGCTGTAATTCATTAACCAGCTCGGGTGCTGTGATTGTTGGCTGCCTTCTGGCATTTAAAATTAAATATCGGTTTTGAGCGACGGTTGTAGAGCGACCACGTCCTGGATGTTACTCGGCTGGACTCCCAGTGTCTCTAAACCGACGCTACAAACGACTTACGACGCTTTGGGAGACACCCAGCTGGTCAGCAACTTGAGTTTGTCACATACCAGCTTGAAGGAGGCCCACGGCTCTATTCATCTCGTCCAACGTTAAATGTTGTCGTTGCATGGTAAAAAGACAAAAACTTTAACTCACCTATTAAGCAAGAATGGTATAAAGTGACTAAAATTAAAAATAAACAAAACATAAAAATGTCGATATTTTGTCCCTTTTAAAAAACATTCTAAAACACATATTGCTATCAGTTTTACAATTTTTTTTTGATAAAAAGTGAGTGTCTGTATCAACAATTATAGTACAAGCAAATTTATATCGTCATGAAATTTCTGTCATTGGTATTGTCAAATTATTAAAATATCCTTAGACTTTTGCGTTGTGTGTAATTTATCCAGGTATTTCTTATTATTTTGTTTTATTTATTAATATTTCATTTAAATCTGTCATCATCAACTCATAGTTTGAGATAGATAAAAGCAAAAAGGTCTAACAAATATAAATTCATATTTCTTCTTCTTCTTAAGATGCCGCGCTTTTATCCGCAGGCGTTCACCGTACATTGTCTTGTCAGGTGAGACATTAGTTAGTCAGGACTAAATAATTCTGTTTTGATTGCAAAGCATTTCATAGCTGTGGATTCCTGTCCTCTGGCGATTACGCAGACATGACATCTTTTTACGTCCCAGACCCCTCTTGCCCTCTGTTTTTCCGTCGAGTACCAGTTGCTGAAATGTGTATCGTTCTCCGCGTAATATGTGCCCCAAGTATTCAGTCTTCTTGACGTAGGCACCACATTTCAAACACTTCAAGTTTGTTAATGGAACTGGCCTTTAACGTACATGCTTCCATTCCGCACATGAGCACAGACCAAACGTAACACTTTTTAGCATATAAATTACTGACAACATATTTCTATTCATATTTCTAGTAATGTTTAAAAAGTAATGACAAAAAAATTATCTTAATGCAGGCTTACTTTAAAAATTGAAGCAAAAATAATGGTTTTAATTTGACGCGTTGTCACTTTTGCTTCAATAAAACAGTGCAATTGACAGATTAATTTTTATGGTACAGGGCTTTTCATCGATTGTCATTTGTTTTGCGCTTCTGACATGTGTCACATTATATTAATATATCTACGTCACACGTCTTTGGTTTTTATCATTGGTATATACAGGGTGTCCCGAAAAGATTGGTCATAGATTATACCACATATTCTTGGGTCAAAAAGAGTTCGATTGAACCTAACTTACCTTAGTACAAATGTGCTCATAAAAAAAGTTACAGCCGTTTGAAGTTACAAAATGAAAATCGATTTTTTTTAATATATCGAAAACTATTAGAGATTTTTTATTGAAAATGGACATGTATCATTCTTATTGCAGGAACATCTTAAAACAAAATTATAGTGAAGTTTGTCTACCATATAAAAATTTTATGGGGGTTTTGTTCCCTTAAACCCCCCCAAACTTTTGTGTACGTTCTAATTAATTCATTATTGTGGTACCATTCGTTAAACACAGCGTTTTTAAAACTTTTCTGCCTCTTGGTATTTTTTCGGTAAGCCAGTTTTTATCGAGATGCGGCTTCTTTTTTAATATATTTACATAAAAATTTTATGGGGGTTTTGTTCCTTTAAACCCCCCAAATATCTGTGTACGTTCCAATTAAACTATTATTGTGGTACCATTAGTTTAACATAGTATTTTTAAAACTTTTTTGTCTCTTAGTCTTTTTTTGACAAGACACCTTTTATCGAGATGTGGCTTCTTTTTCAAAATATACCTAAAAATGTAAATTATAAATAAATTTTCAGATTATTAACAGGTTTCTATAATCGTACTTAACCATATACAAATATGTGGTGGAATCGATAAATATTCAAAATATCTCGATAAACACTGGCTTATCGAAAAAGTACTAAGAGGCAAAAAAGTTTTAAAAACGCTGTATTTAACTAATGGTATCACAATAATGAATTAATTAGAACGTACACAAAAGTTTGGGGGGTTTAAGGGAACAAAACCCCCATAAAATTTTTATGGGGTAGACAAATTTCACTATAATTTTGTTTTAAGAAATTTCTGCCATAAGAATGATACATGTCCATTTTCAATAAAATATCTCTAAGAGTTTTCGATATATGAAAAAAAATCGATTTTCATTTTGTAACTTCAAAGGGTTGTAACTTTTTTTGTGTGCAGTATTGTATATAGGTAAATGAGGTTCAATCAACCTATTTTTAACCCTAGAATCTTTGGTATAATTTATGACCAATCTTTTCGGGACACCCTGTATAATAACGTATGACGTGGATGGACGTGGATATATTAATATTATGTGACACATGACAGAAGCTCGAAACAAATGACTGTGAATTAAAAGCCCTATACTTTGATGGAAACAAACTTTCAAATCGTATGGTATGTATTAACAAAATTTTATTTAAGTTTTTACTGTATTGATTTTACTGTTGGAATAATAGTGGTGTTTATTTGACATTTTTTATGTGTATATAGAAAGAAATACAATTGCATACAAATGGAATAAATTCATTATTTCGTGAGTGAGCAAAACAGGTCGATTTTTATTTTTAAATTCCGATTTTCTTGCATATATCATACTAGTGACGTCATCCGTCTGGGCGTGAGGACATAATAATATGATGATTTTTTTAATAATAGTGGTCGTGTGCCAGCTCATTTGAAAAGCAATTCAAATCTCTAGTCAGTAATATAAACAATAACATAATTATTTATACAAGATGTCCAAAAAATTTTTTAAATAAATTAATTGGCACGCAATGAAAAAAATGCCTAATTTATTTAATGCAAAATACGTTTTATTGCTCTCTAACAGAAAAAAATGTTTATTTCACAAATAAACCTGGCTTTTCGCTTAAGCTAAACGTTCAAACTGTCATCCACCAACTCTTGGATTCTGTTTTCTGACAGCAGTTAAATCTATTTTGAATCAAATAAATTACGCACATTCTTATTTTTGCGTAAATTCATTTAATTAAAAAAAAATTTGGACACTCTGTATAAATAAGTATGTTAATGTTTATTTTACTGAATAGACAATTGAATTACGTTTTAAATGAACGGCATTTTCAACTATTCTCCTTAAAAAAAATCATCGATTATCGATTATAATAATCGATTATCTATTTTCTATTATCAATATTCTATTTTTTATACATATGTACATAGGGTTATTTTATATATGTATTTTTTTGTGGTTATAAGTAAATAAAAATAATAATAATAATAATAATAATAATAATAATAACCTGTGGGAGTTTTTGTCAGTTCTTCTATCAGGCGCGGCCCCCTGCGAATGGGGGATGCTTTCTGGGTATTCGTAGCGCCAGTACCCAGAGAGTAGCAGGGATACTTGCCGTGGAACAAAAACTGACACCTGGCAGTAGGTATAAAATGCACGCCCATGAGAATGGAGAATAATAATGTATGTTTAGGATCGCTGCCTGGGGATCGCCAGGGCACGTCTGGAGCCGGCGCTGGACGTGACAGCATGCGGGACGTCGGTGGCAGGGTGTTGAGGAGGCGGGCCCCTGTCATACAATCAGCTACAGCCCAACCACAACCACAACCACAAGCGAGCCAAACAACAACAAGAGCTCCACCCGCCGAAGGTGCTGCGCTGGATCATCAGCCGGCGCTCACTCAAGCGGGACGGCCGAGGCAGCGCATGAAATGGACTGTGTCCATTAATGAAAACATTTTGCGCTTCTACTACAAGGTGACAAACCTCGGCCAAGAAACAATCGGCTACCGACAACAGCTGTATGCCGAATTTTGCAGGACGTTTTGCAACACTACACTACTACTCTCTACGAACCCTTCACCACTGAAGAAGTCTCAAATATCATCAAAGAGCTTCATAACTGGAAATCTCCTGGACCAGACGGAGTTCAAAACTTTTGGCTCAAGAAGTTCTCGAGTGCTCATGAATGCTTATCAACACTAATTAATCATGTTATTTCTAATCCGCAGGATATACCATCATTCCTAACTCAGGGAACCACTTATTTAATACCGAAGGATCAAAATAACACCCAAGATCCAGCAAAATACCGCCCAATTACTTGCCTTCCAACTTTGTATAAATTGGTCACATCCTGTGTAGCCCGGCGTATCTACCAACACTGTGCTCTGAACAATATCATAGAGCCTCAACAGAAAGGATGCGCTAAGGGTTCCATGGGTTGCAAAGAACAACTTATCATCGACTCAGTCATTTCTAATCAAGCATATTCCAAAAAGAGGAATCTATTTACTGCTTTTATTGATTACAAGAAGGCCTTTGATTCAGTGCCGCATGAATGGCTTATAGATATATTGAGAATATATAAAGTCGATGATAATATAGTGACCTTTTTACAACATATAATGACAGAGTGGAAAACTAGAATTCACCTTCAAATACCTGGTGAAAGTAACATCGAAACTGAAAATATCGTAATCAGCCGGGGCCTGTTTCAAGGAGATTCGTTGAGTCCTCTGTGGTTCTGTCTAGCTATGAACCCACTATCTCAGCTATTGAACTCCTCAGATGCAGGTTTTAGAATCAAAAATAACAACAATGTGGTGGCGAAGCTTAATCATTTATTGTACATGGATGATTTGAAATTAATGGCTTCCACTCGAAACCAACTCGACGAGATGCTAAAAACTGTAGAAACTTTTTCTAATGATATTAATATGGACTTCGGACTAGATAAGTGTCGTATTTTAAATATAGTCAGAGGAAAAGTACAGCCCGGAGGATTCGATATGCAAAATGGCCAGAACATCGAGGCCATGGGTGAAAACGATATGTATAAATATCTTGGAGTAAAGCAAGCGCGGAAAATTGACCATAAACAAATGAAAACAGAGATAACTACTGAGTTTATACGAAGGGTAAAACAGCTGCTTCGCTCACACCTTAACAGTAGAAATTTGTTTAAGGCACTAAACACCTACGCATGTTCCGCGCTTAGCTACTCATTTGGTATTGTAAAGTGGACAAAAACAGATATAGAAGCTCTTCAGCGAAAAGTACGAACACACCTCACAAAGGCACAAAAACACCATCCTAAAAGTGCAGTAGAAAGAACAACATTACCACGGAATCTAGGAGGAAGAGGACTTATGGATATAGGTGAGCAATTAGATAAACAAATTGCTAATTTAAGAACTTATTTTCAGATGCAGGCTGAGACATCTACTCTACATCGCGCTATCTGCGCAGTAGATGACACAACACCGATCAAACTGAGGGAACCAGAAATGCGCATAAACCACCTTACTAAGGAGGAAAAAGTGCGCGCCTGGATGGGTAAACCTCTGCACGGGCGACATCCCAATGAAGTCAGCCAAGATTATGTCGACAATATAGCGTCGAACTACTGGTTGACATCAGGAAAGATGTTCCCTGAGACGGAGGGTTCATTACTGGCCATTCAGGATCAAGTTATACCAACCAGAAATTACCTGAAATATATCATCAAAGACCCTCAGGTTCAAAACGACAGATGCCGATATGGATGTCAAGCCCAAGAAACCATCCAACATCTTACAGGGGGCTGCCAGGCATTTGCTGCAACTGAATACAAGGAACGGCATGACGCAGTGGGAAAAATCCTTCATCAAGAGATAGCTATCAAGCTGGGACTTCTCCAAACAGAGCATCTCCCGTATTATCAATACGTCCCTGAGAGTATGCTTGAGGATGGCAACTACAAGCTATACTGGGACCGCACTGTGCTCACAGACCAAACAGTGGCACATAATAGACCAGATCTCGTACTAGTTAATAAATTAACAAGACAAACAACACTAATTGATGTGGCGATACCTAACAACAATAATCTACGTAGTAAATTTACTGAAAAGATCGCCAAGTACAGAGATCTAGAAATTCAAATACGGAGGCAATGGAGAATGCAAAGTACCCAGACGATACCGATTATTATGTCTACTACTGGAGTCATTCCGAAGACCCTCCTCGAAAGCATAAAAAAGCTGGGTCTGAATGAACATCTTTATAAGACCATGCAGAAAGCTGTACTACTCGCGACGGCCAGATGCGTACGAACATTTCTGGGAGATACACCTGCATTCCAAGTCACCTAGGGCTCGATAACACGGAAAGAGTCCCACCAGAGCTCAATCCTTTTGATACCGTAGGTATCTGGGATGAGTCAATTTTCCCCTTAGAGGGAGTGTGAGCCGTATGGCTAAATCTGGATAATAATAATAATAACGTTTATTTTTCCATGAAAGTATACAATTAATAATAATACAATACTATACTTACATCACAATACAATAATTTAATTTAATATTACATTCATTTAATTGTTCTGTACTTTTTTCAAGGTAAATAAACAATAGTGCCCATCAAAACAATGAAGTTGAGCATGGGCCAATTTTCTTTTTATATTGTTTGTATATATATATTGAGCTTACATTAAATTTTTATTTAAGCGATTAAATAATTTTAAAAAATTTAACAGATCTATTAAGTTTAAGAATGTTTTTTATTAAGAGATTTTTATTAATTTAGCAATTCTATTAAAAAAATTTGACATAAAAAAAAATTCTACAAAGGGGAGATATTTCATGTGTATAACAATGGATGCATATATTTAATCTGAATCTATAGCTTTATTTAATAATAATAATAATAATAATGACTTTATTGCTTTTTTTCAAAAAAAAATACAAACTAGACAAACAGTAATAATTATAATAAAGCAAAAGGCGACGTTCGCTCTTAGATGATGTTCCTAGAAACACCAGCTAAGAAGCGCTCTTCCACGTAACCGCAAGATTTTACCGCATTTATTAATTGGTTTCAAAAAGATGGCTGAACATTTGCCTGTGTTTTTGTTTCAAATACCTACTAAACAATGTCTTAATCATTTTCAGGGAATTTAAAGTGATTAGGTATGTTTTGTAAATTTCAGGGATTAAATTGTAGATTCTTCCTTATATGGATATATTGTATAATTTTTTTTTCAGAAAATACATATTTAGTTAAAAATTTTGCCAGCAATTGTTCAGAAATCATTTCTTTGTGGCATTTTTCAATATGTTTGTGTGTGTTTTATTTTTATAGTTTTTTAATTTTTGGTATTGTTTTAATAAAAATTTTTGAAAAGTAGTATGTATTAAAATTAGTTTAATATTTAAATGAAATATAAAGAAACAGTTTAAAGTATATATATAAACATATACAAACAAGTCTATGTAAAGATGAAAGTGGGCAAATAATCAGTGACCAACAGAAAGTCACAGAAACCTGGAAGCATTATTTTCAGACACTACTTGGAACTCAAGTAGACATGGAAGATGAAATGGGTATGATCTACGTAGAAGAGAATGGAGTAGAAGCTCCAACCATAGAGGAAGTTTTCGAAGCCATTAAGGCCCAGAAAAACAATAAAGCTCCGGGAGTTGATGAAATACCAGCAGAACTATATAAGGTAGGTGGCGACCACCTAGCAAGTCACATCCACGCGCTCATCAGAGACGTATGGCAAGAAGAGAAAATACCCGACGACTGGAAGAAAAGTATAGTATGCCCGATCTATAAAAAAGGAGACAAACTCCAGTGCAAAAACTACCGTGGAATCTCTCTACTATGTACAGCATATAAAGTCCTCACGTATATTATAAACCAGCGGCTCCAACCACTAGCAGAAAATATTATTGGAGAGTATCAGACGGGCTTCCGACGGGGAAGATCGACACTGGATCAAATATTCACAGTAAAACAGATCTTGAGCAAAGCATGGGAACACGATATTGATGTTCACAACGTGTTTGTAGACTTCAAACAGGCATACGACTCAGTCAAAAGGAACAAACTATACTATATATTGGCTGAATTGGTAATACCACACAAGTTAATAAGACTCATTAGAGCCACAATGGATGAAACTCAGGCATGTGTACGAATACAAAACCACCGGACAGACTTTTTTAACATTTCGCAGGGACTAAAACAGGGAGATGGGCTGGCCCCAACATTGTTTAACCTGGCACTGGAGTATGCGGTTAGGCAAATGCAAACTGGACGATGAAATCTACTGACCAAACCGAACGGTTCAACTGGCCGCTTATGCTGATGATATTAATATTATGAGTAGAACATCAACAGGAGCACAGGAAACGTATGCAGAGTTAAAAACACAAACAAAAATGCTAGGTCTGGAAATTAACACAGAAAAAACAAAAATAATGACTCAGACGAGAAGAAATATAGTCCCAGAAAACATTATACATGAAGATGACATTGAAACGGTTGAAAAGTTTACATACCTGGGAGTAGAAATATATGCCGACGGATCAGAAGATGGAGAAATAAGGAAGAGAATAACGCAGGCAAACAGAGCTTATTTTGCCCTCTCCCATATATTTCGGTCAAAAAGTGTCCACCGAAATACAAAGATGAGAATCTATAAAACCTTAATTCGACCAATAACATGCTATGGAAGTGAAGTCTGGGTGCTGAAAGAAACATCCAAAAACAAACTCGACACATTCGAAAGGAAAGTGCTTAGGAGAATACTAGGACCTGTGAGGGAAAACGGAATCTTCAGAAGTCGATACAACAACGAGCTTTATCAACTTTATAAGGAAACGCCCCTGTCAGACTTCATTAGATTACAAAGATTGCAATGGGCCGGACATGTGATAAGAATGGGAGAGGATAGGCTACCAAAACGAGCACTGAATGCTAGAATGCAAGGAAAGAGACCGGTTGGGGAGCCACGAAAGCGCTGGGAAGACACAGGAAACAGCGACGCACAAGCCCTTTTAGGAGTCCGTGTATGGAGAAGAGCAGCCACAGACAGGCAAGGGTGGAGGCAAAAAATAAAGGAGGCCAAGGCTCAATTTGGGCTGTAGTGCCGTAGAAGAAGAAGTTTAAAGTATATTGGTTTGGTTGAAATCATATAATAGGAGTATAACCTCTTAAGTGTTTACAAAGTACACACACACATTATTTTTTCTAAGTTAGGAGAAAATACAACGCTTCTATTCACCCCTGTATAATTCCATCTAAGCAAAAATTGTTTATTACCAGAATAATAACAAATGAGGTCATTATATGTAGCTACAAATCAATGCAAGAATCTTGAAAATCAGATTACAAACTTACAAATAAAAAAGTTATAAATTGTCAAACTAAATCAAAAGGTTTTAGTGGTGGAATTTTGTGTACTTATAGTATATTAATTTATATATTTATTCTAGATATAAGACTATTTACCAAAAGATTCAACAAGAACCGTTATATTCAGAATTTAATGGACTCATTCATACCAGTACAGCAGCAAAACTTAATCTACATTATGAACAGCTGACAGTCTTTGTTCCGGAAAATTGGGCATTTCGTCATTCAGAAGGTAATGGCTAATAACTACTGAAAAATCATTTTAAACAATTGTTAAATCACAAAAAGTACCTATCATATAGTATGTTTTAAATTTTACTATTTATCTCCAAAATAGTATCTGTAAATAATGCATTACTTACTAATAACTTTATGTATTTCTATTTTGGCCAACTTTTAATTCTTCAGTAATTTTGCCTTAATTCCTTCCTATTTCTTCGATCTGATATATACATTTCTTACTGTGTCTTCCACTTCTCCTTCTTTTTCAATTCTAATATTTGCCTTGTAATTATTGGCTTTGGGTTTCATTTTATTAATATGTCCGATCCAGAAGATTTGCTTCTGGTTAATCGACTCAGTAATAGGTTTCTGCTTTGTCATTTGTCTGATATCTTTATTTCTTTGTCCCATTTTGTTTTTTGTTTTTAAGAAAGTTCGTATAATAATGCGTAAGGTTGACATGAGTTTAGTAACACAATTTAACAGTTAGTTGTTTTGTTATATATTATGATAGTGCATATCTCACTATTGAATATTTTATGTTAATTAATATTTAAGTAGTAGTGGAGTCTCTAATTTAAACCAAGATGGATTAACTAAACAGATTTCTTCATGATATGTTTTTATCCTTCTCAGTTGCTTATAGTATTCAGAATTTTTCGATAAACACCCCACTCTCCTAATCTTGTGGCAAAATTAAATTTTCGTATAACTTCTGAACTTTAATTTGCTATGTTAACTTTTACCAGGCTCTTTCCTCTTATAATTTCTCACTGTCTCCGAATAATTATTGTTCTCGAATGCCCATATTATGACAGCATTTTGTAATTGTTTGGCAACTATGTGTATACTGTACGACTTATCGTCCCTTTTACGGTGACTAAACGATGATACAAGTCTGCTAGATATTCATCCCAGTCTGTTATTCTTCCTTCCTCTGTGATCTTCATTTTTACCGTCGTTATATCCATGAAAAAGAAATGTATCAAAGGCAGTATTTAAAAATGTCGTTTAATTACCACACATTTACTCGAAACTTTGAAAGATCGGATGTACCTGCCAATCCTCGGTAGACCTCTTCTTTGGTCCTGGTTAACCCACTCCTTCTCGGGGTGAAAATTTTGGTAGAAACCGATAATCTTATTTTATTTATTTTGTTAAACCAATATTTTTCAAGTCATTCGTAACAGAAAATGTTAAAAAATAAAACATATTTTTAACTTATATTAGCAAACAACCAAAACATTAGTTTAAAAAATAACTAAGAAAAATTTGTATTATTTATTATTGTTGTAGACGTCCTTGAAGGTGATATTTTTTATTTTTCGTCGTTAATTTAATTGAAGACTTATTTACAACGGTAAATAACAGGAAAATGGAAAATTTGTCTAGAAAATCTTTAGAGAAAAATTTAAAGTGCTCAAAATATACTCTAGCACTTTTAGAAGTCTGTAGGATACAAATTGAGGGAGTTTTTTTTATTAATATTCCTGTTACCATTGGAATTACTATTTATCATAATCATTGAATGACTTACTTTGTATGACAATAATTTGCTACAGAAGTTTAAATGAGAAACTATTTTCTTTTTTATAGTAAATCAAATGAGTCAGGAACTAAACTTTGTTTCATTTGACTTACGATTCATAGATGGTACTAGTAGCATCTTTGGTAGTTATTTAATAATTGCAGCGAAGAAATGAAAATATTTGATTCTAGTTCAGTGCCTCTACACAGATGCACCGAGAAGGCTACGGTAAAGCTGAAATACGTATAAGAGTCTTATTCTTTATAAAATGTGGTGTGTTCGTTGGAGAATTGAGTAACGTAACTACTGAAGGAAATGCACAAATTTATTGAGATGTTAACAGTTAGAGATACAAAACGATACTAAAATTAATGAATACAAACTACATATTTCTTAAAACCTTTCATAGTCCATGAACATTTCGCTGACACCGCGAAATTACAAGCGTTGGTGTTTATCACGTCACGTAGTCTAAATATTGAAATATAAACACACACAGTGGCGTGCTCGCCATAACACCTCCCTCCTGAAAACCGAAGCTGGGGTGTCCAAGAAGGGCCTCTTTGCAGCTTCGAAGTTTTGGGCTTGTAGTGTAGAGCCTCTCTGGATATGCTCCGAACAGGGCAGGTAGGGCCACATGAAACAAAGAAACCCACCGGCAATAACTCATTCTATTTTTGTTGTTGTGAGAAGGCCGTAGATGAAGTGTACCACAAGGTAATCGAATTATATGTTGCAATTATTACTGATTAAATTCATTTATAATATGGAAAATGAAAGTTCATATCTACTACTTGCCGTGTTACACTTCAACTTCGTTTAGTTAATAACCTCATAAAATGGTTTTACATTATTGAAATGAAATTTTCGAATAACCTCGTTATCTAACTTAATTTTTAGAGTTTTATTGGTTTCATTGACTTCCAGAACAACATATGGTCCTGTATTTAATATCGATTTTGGTGTATTTGGATTTCTTGGTCTTTTTAAGAGAATATTATCTCCAACTTTATACTTTACTTCCAAGTTACTCGTTCTTAAGTTATCAAAACGGTTCTTTTGCTTTTTCCTTTGATCGCATTGTTTTTCCCTTATATTTTCTAACTGATTATTATACGAAATTTCATCAAATTCTCTATCATTTTTATATGGAAATACTAAACTGTAGGGGGTAGTGGATGTTGAATGATGTTTACTAGAATTATATGAGTATATAGCGACTAAAAGTGCATCTTCTAAGTCGCACTGGTTATGTTCTAAAAGATAGCTTCGCAAAGTATCTGTTATGGTAGCATGGAAACGCTCAATTATACCGTTAGAGGCATGGTACTCAGACGAAGTAAGGTGCCATTCGATATTCAACGAATTAACAAAACTTTGTATCTTTTTATTATTAAATTCGCCCCCGTGATCTGACATAATCATCTTAGGAAGGCCAAAAAGCGAAAAATAATTTTTTAACTTACTAATTATCGTTTCTGGTTTTTTATCAGTTAAAATATACGCTTGCGCAAATTTTGTTAGATTATCTATAACGGTGAGCATTTTCTGTTTATCAAAAAAGAACAGGTCTACAGATAAAGCCTCAAATGGTTTCTCCGGAGAATGCCTTACATTTAAACCTTGAGTACGATTCCTACGATCAAATTTTGAGAGTTGACAAGTAGGGCATAAAGTAATAAATTCGGTTATTTCTCTATACATATTTTTCCATTTATAAAGTTGTCGAATTTTGTCTGCAGTTTCATTAATTCCTTTGTGATAATTACTCGGGTCGTTGTGATATTCGAAAATTATCCTTTGCCTATCTTCTACAGGCGGCATAGTAACGATATTTTTACAAATTACAAAGTTAACGTCTGGATAAAGGAAACTGAGCATTTTATAATAAATATTGCTTTCAAAATAAGGTATGCTATAAGTTTTATTTCGGACTAATACTAGTTTTTTCAAAGTATTAAAATTCTCAAGGCAATGGTGTGGCTTAATTTTAACTATATTAATCTCTCTACTACGATTTTCGTTATATAACTTTAAAATTTTTTCAAAATCCGAGTCACCAACTGTGGGAAAATTATCATTGATAATTTCGAAATGATTTATATTTCTGTCATTCTCATCGTATAGATATAAAATACTCTTATTGTTAACGTCTAAGATTTGCTCATTAGAGTAGGAAAAATTATTTAAAACTAAGTTAGTTTTAACATTCTCAAATTCGGTATATTCATTTTGTTTTTGATGCACATGGTTTAATCGAATTCTTGACAGAGCGTCTGCAACTCTGTTTGCTTTGCCCGAAATATGCTGAATATCAAAATTATATTCACTTAATTTCAGTCTCCATCGTGATAATTTAGAATTAGGATCTTTTAAATTTAAAAGCCATATAAGTGGTCTATGGTCTGTGACTAATCGAAATTTAACTCCAAATAGATATGGACGGAAGTAATTTGTAAAGTGTACAACAGACAATAATTCCTTTTCTGTAGTGGAATATTTCATTTCAGTTTCATTTAATGTTCTCGATGCAAAAGCGATAGGTCGATCCTCACCGTTATCGGACATCTGTGACAAAACCGCACCGACAGCGACATTCGATGCATCGGTCGTCAAAATAAATTCTTTAGAGAAATTAGGATAAACCAGAATTTTTTCCGAGGTCAAAAATTGTTTACATTTGTCAAAGCATTCCACTACTTCGGGTGTAACATGAAACTTTATATTTTTTTTCAACAAACCCGTTAGAGGTTTAGTTAAATCAGCAAAATTATTTACAAATTTCCTATAATAGCCAAATAAGCCGAGAAATGATTTACATTCAGTTTGATTTTGCGGGACTGGAAAATCTAAAATAGCTTGAATCTTTTTCGGGTCTGGTTTAATACCTTCCGGTGTCAATAAATGACCTAAGAAAGTTATTTCATCCGTTAAAAACTTACATTTATCAGGTTCGATCTTTAAATTATTTTTTTGTATTAATTCAAAAATTATTTCGATATTTTTAAGATGATCTTCGACTGTATTACTAAAAATTAAAATATCGTCCATATAAATGAAACATGTTTTGCCTATGTGCTCTCGAAATATGTCATTCATCACTCTAGCAAAGGTACTAGGAGCGTTTTTAAGCCCAAACGGCATTCTAGTAAATTCAAAGTGCCCGTTTTCTGTGGAAAAAGCTGTTTTTTCGATATCTTCGGGATTCATGGGAATTTGGTGAAAACCCGACGCCAGATCGATTGTAGAAAAAAATTTAGAGGTATTGAGAAGGTCGAAAATATCGCTAATATTCGGGATAGGAAATCTATCGTCAACCGTGATAAGATTTAATTTTCTAAAATCAATTACTATCCTCCATTTTTGAACATTATTTTCGTCAGGTTTTTTGGGGACAATAAAAAATGGCGAATTCCAAGGACTGACAGAATCGCGAATTATTCCCTGCTCTAATAATTTTGTTATTTGTTTATTGACCTCTTTTTTATGAACGTGAGGGTGCCGATAATTTCTAGTATAAATCGGACTGGCATTTTCAGGATTAGTACGGATATTATGTTTTATTCGACTGCTAAAAGTTAGATGTTCGTTAGGTAACGAGAATATATTTTGGAACTTCACATGAATATCTTTTATCTTTGTTTGTAATCTTTCATCAAGATGGTCTAATTTTAGTTTACTTATAATAGTATCAATTTTTTCAGTTGAGTCGATAACATTACTTCGGACTTGATTTTCGTGTATATTATTTAGACTAAATATATTATGTTCCCGATCAGACGAAAACAATGGGATTTCCTCATGATTAGCAAATAAAGTATTCAAACCAAAGTCAATAACACATTTATTCTTTTCTAAAAAATCATAACCAAGTATTCCATCAAAAGGAGAATTTATGTCTACTATATAGAATTTTTCAACACTCGAAAATAATTTAAAGTTTACGCTCTTTGTAACTTGAATTGGTTCGTTACTAATACCAAATATTTTAAAATTTTCATGATTAAACTGATAAGAGTCTAAAATTTTACTTGGTTTCAATATTGATATAGCTGCCCCTGAATCAATTAATAACTTTAAATTTAAATTTTTAATATGCGCGTAAAGAAGCGGTTTATTTGCTACTTGGTAAATTGTAAAGTTGTCAGCGGAACTTGCTCTAAAAAATCCTGATCAACTTCGATTTCTATGTCTTTTTCGCTTTCTGAACTGTCGTTGTCGCAATAGGTATTATGAACAACATTGTGAGATTGTGGTTTACGATAACATTTTTCTGCTTTATGTCCATATTTATGGCAAAAAGTGCACTTTGGAATGGTTAATTTAATTGGTGGATTTGGATTTATCGATTGATTTGTTGAACCGGGCGCAGAAAATGTTTTTTGCGTACCTGCATTACTTGAAGAAATTGTATTGTCATTATTTATATTTAATTTAGAAAAATTGTCATTTGTTTGTTTGAAATATTGTTGGTTTTCATAATCGTTTAAAATTTGCTTAATTTGAATCAACGAACTGGGATTTAAAGAACGAAGCATTTGACACAAAGGTTCTTTTATGCCCGTAATAGCGGTCAGAATTGCAGTCTTACTGTGAAAATTATTTAAACATTTTTTTTCAACATTGTTCAAACTTGAATCGTATTTGATAACTTTACTGATTCTTATCAATTGTTTTTCAATTCTATCAACGAAATTTACCGGTTTTTCACTAGAACGTTGCTTAAAATGGCATAACTCAAAATTTAGACACTGCAAATCCAAATTTTCACCAAACTGAGAAAGGAGAGCATTTTTTATCTCTTGCCATGTCGAAAATTCTTTCGAGCCAATGAAATCAAGAGCCTTTCCCTCTAACCTGCTTTTTACAATAAAAGGAAAAATTTGTAAATCCGCTGGGTCAAATTTTGCAAAAATGAAATCAACAGAATCTATAAAATAGTGTAATTTTGAAGAAGACCCATCAAAAACATTTATAAGCTTGATAGCTTTGTCACTATTAATATAATTATTAGAAGTGTTGGCGGAAATTATGGACGTATTTGCTGTTACGTCGTTAGTTGCCATTATATTAACAAAAAATAAGTTAAACAAATAAAAAAATAAAAAAAATGCAAATACTAGATATGATATCTTAAAAGTTTGAAAATAGCGAAACAGAGTAAATAAAAAAATGAAAACAAATACAAAATTAATATAATTCGACTAACCTCAAGTACTTCCGTGAGAACGTGGCCTTACACCGGAACGGGTCGAGAACGTTGCAGCGTCTCAGATCAGGTGGATTTACACTGGAACGGGAAGAGAACGGGTGGAGAACGTTGTACCTTCTGGATCAAGTGGCTGTACACTGGAACTGGTCGAAATTCTAAACTGTATGTAGTTGCTTCTTCTGTGGAAATGCTTCACCGTTTCCAGGGTCGAGTGGCTTTTCACTGAAGCTGGTGGTTGAGAAGATTTCACGAAGTTGCTAGTTGCGCCTCTCCAGAACTTCCGAATTGCTTTGTGGCTTTACACAACAAGTGGCCTTACACTTGGAATTCTTCAAGTTGCTTACGAGTTCCTTCAGTTTTCCTTCCTCGTGGCCTTACACTCGGAACTCAACTACTAAGTCACTAATTCTCCAATTTCCCAATTAACGATTAAAATCGATTAGAAAAAAGGCTTTACTTTTTCTAATTGGAAATTTCTACTAACTGCGCCAGTCTTATTCTTTATAAAATGTGGTGTGTTCGTTGGAGAATTGAGTAACGTAACTACTGAAGGAAATGCACAAATTTATTGAGATGTTAACAGTTAGAGATACAAAACGATACTAAAATTAATGAATACAAACTACATATTTCTTAAAACCTTTCATAGTCCATGAACATTTCGCTGACACCGCGAAATTACAAGCGTTGGTGTTTATCACGTCACGTAGTCTAAATATTGAAATATAAACACACACAGTGGCGTGCTCGCCATAACATAAGTACATTAGTAGAGGCCCCGTCTTGTAATCAAATCTGAATCATCTTTACCATTATTTTCTTTTTAATATTGGGGCCTGGAAAAACCATTAGAACACAGTTGACTTCAGAAATTAACTATAGAATTGTCAAAACAAATTTAAAATGTAATTCTCATTACAATCAATTGTGGTTTATTCCCATAAAATACAATGTTTATTTAATATAAGCTTCTAATTTAATTTACCTTATATTTAAAATGCATTTTCTAATTATTTTTTTTTAGTTAAATACAACTCTGAGCTAGCATTCTACCACATGAGCTTTGAGATAAAAAGCTTAGACATGCTGAAGAGAACTAATTCCTTACCCACAGTAATTTTGGAAAATCCACCCCTATGGATTAGTCAGAATAATGGTGAATTATATATTAATAATGCAAAAATTGTCAAAAATAAATCAGATTATCTCACTAGAAGCCGAAATGGTGACATGGGAAAACAGCAGGTAAATTTTAACGACCTGATGATTTTTTTTTAATTCTTGTTTAACTCTAGTTTGTTTATATGTCAAATGCAATTCAATTCTCTCATGCCTTAAAACAGAGGTTTTTAAAGTAAAAAAGCTTTTCCCGATAAATGAGCCTGAATCGTACACTATGGTGTAAACGAAAGGAATAAATGCGTTATTTCGTATGTCAGTGACTTGAAGAAAAAATCTTGAAACACGTCGATTTTTATTTTTAAATTATGAATTTTTGAGATCTGTATCACACTAGTGATGTCATCTATCTGAGCGTGAAGACGTAATCGATGTTTTTTTAATGAGGATATGGGACCTATGCTAGCTCATTTGAAAGTATATTCAATTCTCTATTCATTAATATAAACAATTACATAATTATTTGTACATTTGTTTTCGAATTATATTAATTTACACAAAAAGAAGAATTATTTACGTAATTTATTTAATTCAAAATACATTGTACTGCTGTCAATATATACGAAAGAATATTTATTTGACAAATAAACATTGCTTTTCATTTAAATGCAATTTTGAAACTTCCAAGAAGTAAGTGGGTGGCAGCTTGAACATTGAATTTAAGCGAAAATCAATGTTTACATGTATTCGCGGTGTGCAAGTACTTGGAGGGGACACGAGAAACGATCATGCGCGAATAGGACCTTTCATCTATTGTCATTTGTTTCGAGCTTTTGTCATGTGTCACATAATATTAATATATCTACGTCATACGTCTTTGGTTTGTATCATTGGTTATATCACTAACGTATGATGTAGATATATTAATATTATATGACACATGACAGAAGCTCGAAACAAATGACTGTGAATGAAAAGCCCTATAGCGGACAAATGTTGCAACTTTCTTAAATAATTCATATTGTCAATTGAAATTGTCAAATTGACGTATATTTCATACCTACTGTCATTGAAGAAGAAAAATTATATGTTACTCCACAATATTGATATGATGTGCAATTATTATATAAAAGTAAATTTATTAATTATTGTATTTTGCTTGCAGTACTGCATTTTATTAATTAATTTTATTTGCTACATACAACTGTTTACCTTTTAATAACATAATCTCAGTCTTACTTTTTCTTCTTATAATTTATTTTGGGCTATGGCCTTGACAATTATCCAGCAACAAGGACCAATATGATTGGCCAATATAATTAAAAGTGCGAAAATTTGCCGAGCTATGAAACAAGGGTCGCTTTTCCGAACTTGCACGGTCCGAATAATAAAATAAATAAATTTATTATAAATAAATAAAAAAAAATCTGTTTTTTTTTTTGACAGCAGTAAAATGTCTTTTGAATTTAATAAATTACATTAATTTCTCTTCTTGTGTCAATTACACAAGATCATTGTTTATTTCAAAATGTTACATTTCATTAATGATTATTTTTCTTATGTTCTTTAATAAATGGAATAAAATTAAATAAATAGTTAGATTTAAATTATTTTTTACATTAGTTTTATTACTAACATTTCAAATTCCCTTTTTTAGATTCTTCATATGATAGACGAAGTCCTCGATCCTGTAATTAAATCTCCTACAGCATCTCCAAGTGCTTTCGATTTCTTAACCACGCTATACAAATGGAACTTGGGACCTGCCAATACTGTGTCCCAATTCCTTACCAAGATCCAGGAAACAAAACTTCAGTATGTTTTCAAACAAAATGCTGGGCATACCTATTTTATACCTATTGATTCTGGAATAGGACCCTCGAAGTTTAAAATGATGAATAAAAATATTATTCTAGGACATGTTGTACCGTTTAACGTGTTATTTACCAGACCTACTGCAAAGAATACTTTATTTGAAACATTGGCTAATGACGAGATGCTGTACGTCGCTATTTCTTTTGAAGAAAAAGATAAACGTTTGTTTGTAAAAGGATTAATACGAGATGTTTTAGGACATCGAGAATTTTATTCAGAGGTAATTAAGATAGAAAGTAACAGTCATGTCTAGACTTGGCAAATATGCAAATAAAAAGGTATGAATATTATGCGCATAAATATGCAGTATTTTATCCAAAAATATGCAAGTTTAGCTAGAAAATATGCATGTAATAAAAAAATATTTACAACATTTTTTAATTTACAAAAATATTTAAAATATCTTCACATGTTGTAATAATTAACATGTGTACAGTCGGAAAAATGAAAGAATACCCATGAACGAACATATAAAACACGCTGGATTTTCCTGTCACCGTGTCACAAAGAAAATTGTCCAGTGCAAGTACATGTAACAATAATTATTACATGTACTTGCGCTAGATAATTTTTTGTGTGACATGGTGACAGGAAAATACAGCGTGTTTTATACGTTCGTTCATGGGTATTCTTTCATTTTTCCGACTGTATATATTTTATAAACTAAGCTTATGTAATTAAATAGTTAAGTATTTTAACAAATAAATGATATAGGTCTGGATCCCGTGTATGAAAAAAAAAGTTGATTAATAGCAAGCTGAAAATTTGTTAATAGCTTAAGGGTGTCTAGTCGGATAAACTTTGATATATGGGAACACTGGAGCAGGAGCAGTTTTAATTGTGGAACAGGTTAAAAATTTGGAACGGTCAGACCACGAAAACGGCACGTTTATTTTGTCCGACAGAACAGACTTAAACTCTCCGAACAGAGATTAAACTCTCATACAAAATCAGATTGCCATTTATCACCTGTCATAATTCCTGTCATTTGACATATTCTACATGTTCCACTCATTAAAACGCCCATTTGGTGATAAATAGCAGTCTGATTTTTGCATGAGAGTTTAATCTCTGTTCGTCTGTTCTGTCGGACAAAATACATGTGCCGTTTTCGTGGTCTGACCGTTCCAAATTTTTAACCTGTTCCACAATTAAAACTTCCCCTGTTCCAGTGTTCCCATATATCAAAGTTTGTCCGACTAGACACCCTTAAGCTATTAACAAATTTTCAGCTTGCTATTAATCAACTTTATTTTCATACGCGGGATCCAGACTTAATATTATTTCGAATTGTGGTAACAACAAAATTATTTAATGCTGTTTTCTATTTGTAACAGAAATATTAATGGCTTCTATCTGAGTACATAGAAAAAAAATACAAGATCCTTTGTAAAAGGTATATTTAAAATACCCCAATAAGGGTTACATCACAAAACAAAACGTTTTCGGATTAATAAGTAATCCATCATCAGTGTTAAGCCAATAGCATGCATGCGTGAGCCACCAAAAAGTTATGGGTGAAAACCTTTTGAAAGTTGTAAGATGTTAAATGATACTACATATTATTGATAATGATGATCGATGTTGCAAATATTCCTGGATATAACCCAGGGCAACACAGGACTCTAACCCACGTGGATATGGTTTGCAAGGAATGAACCTTACATATTGAAAATTGAGTGTCAACTTTAACTAATTTTCAATATGTAAGGTTCATTCCTTGCAAATCATATCCACGTGGTTAGAGTCCTGTGCTGCCCTGGGTTATATCCAGGAATATTTGCAACATCGATCATCATTATCAATCATATGTAGTGTCATTTAACATCTTACAACTTTCAAAGGGATTTCACCCATAACTTTTTGGTGGCTCACGCATGCATGCTATTGGCTTAACACTGATGATGGATTACTTATTAATCCGAAAACGTTTTGTTTTGTGATGTAACCCTTATTGGGGTATTTTAAATATACCTTTTACAAAGGATCTTATATTTTTTGTGATTTATGGTACTTATACAGCCAGCTACAGGAATTTTATTTTCCTCGTGGATTTTACATAGAAAAACTTCTTTCGACATCAATTGATGTAACTGGGCATTTTGCAAATTCACCATATTAGTTGGCTCTAAATTAAGTGGTTCGGAAAATGTTCGACCACTTCAGAAAGAACCTGGTAACCACTGTTTTTTTCCATGGTTGTTAGAAAATGTTTGGAAAGTTTTCTTTCCAAGTTTTCTTTCCTGTACGTATTTCTTTTAACGTTTTGAGACAATGAGCTGTGTGAATAAAAAATAAGTGTTTACTTTAAGAATTCAGTTATAGTATAAGTACAATCTTATTAGACTCAGCTATAAGTTTAAGTACATTCTGGAAAATTTGTGAATAATATTTTGCTTATACTTATAAGTGTATACTAAAAAATTTAAGTTTAAACTAACAACAGGAAACACAAATCTAGAAAAAACTTATAAAAACCGGCCGTATTCTATTTTTGTCAACAGATTTTTCAGTTTATTTAGTTATTTATTACAACCATTAGCAGACACACGTTTGTAAAAGTGTTAAAAATGAGTTCCGAGTACGACAGTGAATCTCTTGACTCCGAAGTCGGTGAAGAACAAAGTGGCAATTTGCGCTTCATAGAGGCTTTATCTAATCACAAAGTTTTATTTGATAAATCGCAGTTGCCATTAATAAGAAAAAATAAGGAAATTTCCTTAATTAAATGAAGGAATCATACCAAACGATTTATGGCAAAAGTGTTAATGTAAAACAATTGAAAAAAAAAGATTCAAAATATGAAAAACGAATTAAAAAAGAAAACAGATATGAAAGCAACTGGAAATAAAAAAATTATTTTGAAAGATTGGGAAAAAAATTGCTGGATATTATAGATAAAGATGAGAAAACCCCAACATTGCATAAAATTCCTGGAGCGGCGACAAAGGGATTGAAGCCATTGGAAAATGTAGAAATGCAAAAACCAGCGAAGACAAGGCACGTTTTAGTCAGACCTCCTCCTCCTTCCTCTTATATTACACCATCACAAGCAAAAATAAATAAGCTGGAAGTGCAAGAAACAGATGAGACTGCAAAATTATGCACAGCAGATCTACAAAGACTGGTTCTTCTTGAGCAGTTAGAACTTACGCGCATGCAGATCGAGCGAGAACAACTTTTATTGAACAAGCTACGTCAAAGTCTACCCGAAACCCAAGGTCACGAAAGCGAAGGTCCCGAAATTTCAACTTCTTTATATTTAGATAAAATATATACAATGTTATTAATTATGAAATATGATATATTTTTTAAGGTACACACCCTGTATATTTTTATTTGTTTCAACAGTTTTTGAATATAATTTTGAATTTATAACTATAACAATTTATATAATTAAATGTTTAGTTGGTAAATTAAATGTTTGATTTCTTCTCTCCGTTGGAGTCCCCTTCTCATAACATTTTCAGCGTCATTTTCTAAATTGTATTGCTCTTCTTCTTCGTCATTCATGACATCTTCTTCTTCATCTACAGGAAGTGGATCATTTAAATACTTTGATATATTATGAAGTACAGCACAACTAATAATAACAGATGCAACTCTGTCTAGTTTTACTCTAACCATATATTGCAAAATTGGAAACCTTCTCTTCCGTTGGCCAAAGCACCTTTCGATTATGACTCTTTCTTTCATGAAAAGTGTGTTAAACGCAATTTCTTCACGAGTTTCGGGATTTTTGTATGGCGTCATCAGCCACCCATATAGCACACAACGTCCGATGTACGTCCATATAACGTACATTTAAAGTCCAAACGTCCATGGACCAAAACTGGACGTACTATGTACGTACATTACGGGACGTCCATTGGACGTTTGATTTCAACGTACATTGGACATCCATTTGTGGTCCATGGATATTTTACACAAAACGCGACTATTATATTAAGTCCCAATACAAACTAAATGAGAATCTTCTTGACAACGTTGTCGCTCTTCGCGCTATCGGTCGTGAAAGGTAGTATATCAGGTACTTTTAGGGGATTATCGATGTTAATTGTTGTGGAATACTGAAGGATGGTTTATTTATGATAATTCACAGAATGGCAAACGCGCTTGTAATATACAACAACGGTACTGACTCTAAAAATAGTTTGGAACAGAAACAGAACAGAGATTAAACCTCTTTTAATGTGCATGCTTCCTAGGGCGTCATTATCTGAATCTCGTCTTTATGAAAATACATCCTGTGATATATTTGTGTTTTCTGTTTATCGTGCAAGTGCAGTCGTGCATTAATGAAGTTCCTAGTTCCTATAATAAAGTATATATTATAATGAAGTTATAGTAAAGAGAAATAAAAAAGGTCTTTTGTGTAATATTTTTAAGTATAAGTTTAGTATTATAAGGAACTATTTCCTATAAAGGCTTTTTGCTATGTATTCACAAAATTATGGATACTAGATTGCTTTCTGAAAAGTGCCCTACAAATGTTCATAATACGTACATTGAATGTACATAAGGTGTACACTGAAAGCAAGCTCCAATACAACGTACAATGTACGTTTGTAGCGGACGTTCTATGGACGTCCAATTTTGTGAACTCTGGACATTCGTTGGACGTCCATCGGATGTCCATTGTACCTTAGCGGGACGTCCATTGGACGTTCCAATGTACACAGATGTACGTCCATTGGATGTCCATAAAACGTACTTGTGCTATCTGGGCAACGTCTGATTCCATAACCAGAATCACCTAATAACACCATATTATTATGCCGCATATTATTCATTTCGACATAAATTGCAGAATTCTTTAGTATCCTACTGTCGTGTACTGACCCAGGCCACTGAGCGTCTATGGAAGTAAATTCTTCTTTTGCATTACATGTTGCCTGTACATTTATGCTAAAGTAACCTTTTCTGTTATATTATTCATTTCCATGCTCAGATGGTTTCGGAATTCTTATATGTGTACAATCAACAGCACCAAATGCACAAGGAAACTGATACTTAGCACTCCACTCTTGTTATGCTTCAGCAATTTTATTTAAAGGAAAACGTAACCAAATATGTGATTTTTAATTATTTCAGTCAAAACAAATTTCACAGTTTTACTCACTGTTGTTCGATGAACACCTTCATCCTTGCCAACTCCAATTTGAAATCCAGGATCACTTAAAAATCGAAGAAATATCTGCATTTTTTGTCTGGGATTTAATGCTCCTCCCCTTGTTTCTCCAGTTTCTTCAAGGAAATTTTCTGCTAACCACTCCACATTAATTCTCGAAAAACGATATAAATTACGATATTCCTCATCCCGACACTCACTTCGTTGAGAATAATATTTTCGACGTCTGATGTTCATAAATTGAGCCATTTTTAAACGTGTTCGATTGAAGTTCTATACAAGACAAATTTTTAAGCAGCACCTTACCTGGCTTGAAAAATTAAAAGTTGTTACTTTAAAATTTCAGTAAATGCTGTATTTTATTCACATCTAAATAAGCTTTTACTACAAAAAGACAGAACATACTTAAAGCAAACAGAATAAACTAAATAAGTTTAAGCTACGACTATTACGATAGTTATAGCTACGACTATAGAGAAGTTATATTATATTATATTCCCAACAGAGAAGTCCCATAGAAAACGTTTTGCAATCATTTCTTGAATTTCTTGAATTTTATGAGAAATTTTCGTAGGTCCGAAAAACAACATGTAATATTACCTGAATTAGTGAGAAGAGGAGCCCAAATTTCGAGACAGATGAACGAAAAAAACTTTATTTTATTCCTTTTTGTAAATTGTAAAATTAATTAGTGTTGTTTAAGACAATCAAAATTGAACCCTCACGCACAAGTTGTACGTGCAACTTCAGTGAGGAACTGAGTTTATTATATGTATAATTTATTTTCTACGAATAAACTCCATTATTATTATTATTATTATTATACTATATTATTCACAAAAATGTTAGCTTTTGCTACGAAAAAGGTACTTTAAGTGCATACTACAATTTTATTCACACTGCCGAATGATTCAAATTCTTTTATTAAAAATGTACTGTCGAACAATGATAATTTGGAGGAATCCAATTGGGTAAAAATTTTCTGAACGAAACTATAGTTTGATTTTATGAATGACACTGAACACAGCAGTGGCGTGCAGTGACTTTTTCTAAAGGGGAAGCGATTCAATAAGGATATAAAAATATTTTCTTAAGGGTTGAGGGTCGAGCCACTTCCCACCTGATAACACTCTGATGCGCTATAGGGGCTCTCTATCAGCAAAGTGCTTATGTGAGACGTCCTGGGTACAAGGAGTCACACACTAAATCCTAGCCCGATCAATGCGTGAGGCACTCTATTGCCGCTATTTCTAGTGACTATAGTGACCTATGATTGATCTGAATTGCTTGCTCGGGCCTTAAGTCCTCGCTCCGGGCTTCGTTTCCTAAAGAAGAGATCTATTTAAATGTTTTTTTTTTAATTCCAGGGCATTTTCCACAACACACAACTTTCAACAATATGACACTTATTTATACTTGAGCCCTATTCTCCTATCAACTTCTGATAATTGTTGAATTCGGTCTTTTTCAATGGACTTGTAAAGTCTGTCTTCGCTTGTTGAATTTCTTGTAAAACTTTTAACTTACTTTACTTAATCAGTAGACCCATTAGTACCTTTCGGTGTAGGGCCATTTATAATACAATTCATTAAATTACAATTCAATAAATTACAATATTTTACAATCTTCTGGATTGTCCTTGCTCTTAACGAACTTTCTCCATTCCTTCCTATTGGATGCCATCTGTGTTGCTTCCTGCCAAGTCTTACCCTTACTCTGCAGTATCTGCGAAATGTCACTGTTCCATTCTTTGATGGGCCTTCCTCTTCTATTCTTACCTATTGGTTTGGCTTCCCACACTCTTTTCACTTGTCTATCATTGTCCATCCGGGTTAGATGTCCGAACCATGCCAATTTTTTCTTCTTGATTGAGTCGAGTATCGGCTTGATTTTGAGTCTTTCTCTTATTTCTTCATTTCTGATTCTATCTGTTCTTTTTACTCCTATCGTTCTTCTGAGGTATTTCATCTCTGCTGCCTGTATTCTGCTCTGGTGTCTTTTGTTTAATATCCAATTTTCTGCTCCATATGTCACCGTAGGTCTATATATTGTTTTGTATATTGTCATCTTGGTCTTTGTTGATATTTCTTTGTTATTAAGGAATCCTCTATTTAGTGCTTGGAATAGTTTTCCTGTGTTTTCCATTCTGTTGTTAAGATCGTCCTCTATGTCTCCTTTGTTGTTGATTACTGTTCCTAAGTATTTGTATGAATTTGTCTGTATTAATTGATGTTGGTCTATCATTATTTCTATTTGATCTTCCGTCCCTTGTTTCCTTGATATTTTCATTATCTGAGTCTTCTCTTTGTTTACGTTTAAGTTGTATTTGCTTGCTTCTAGGTTCCATTTCTCTAAGTTGTATTTCAGTTTTTCTGCTGTTTCCGCAATTAATACTATGTCGTCTGCAAATATACACATCTCAGCGTTTATCATTTGCATTCTGTTCCAACCGATGCAGTATTTCTTGAAAGTTTTCTTACATTCTTTCACTATCTCATCTATTACATTTATGAATAGCACTGGGCTGAGACTTCCCCCTTGTCTAACTCCTTGAGTTGTTTCAAATGGTTCTGACTGTATATTTAACATTCTTACTGTATTTGTTGTTTTCATGTATATACTCTTTGTTGCTTCTATCAGTTCTTCGCTTACTTCCTTCTTCTTTAGGCTTTCCCATATATCTTTTCTTTTGACTGAGTCGAAGGCTTTTTCCATGTCTATAAAGCTCAGGTATATTTCTCTATTTTTCTTTAATGCTTTTTCTATTACTTGTTGCATGGTAAATATATGGTCTTGTGTGTTGTGTCCTTTCCTGGATCCACTTTGTACGTCCTCTAATTTATGTTCTATTTCTTTTCTGATTTTCCTTTCTATTATGGTTTCGTATACTTTTGCTGCTACACATAGTAGTGATATACCTCTATAGTTCTTACAGTCTCTTGTGTTTCCTTTTTTGTATATAGGTATAATTACTGCATTTGTCCATTCTCTGGGTATTACTTTTCTCTTCCATATTAGGTTATATATGTATAACAATTTTTCTTTTGCTTTTATTCCTATATATTTCATCATTTCTGGTGCTACTTCATCGCTTCCTGGTGCTTTTCCAATCTTTATCTTTCTTATTGCTTCTTCTAGTTCTTCTTTTTCTATAGTTTCTGGATTTTCCGTGTTTCTTATGGATACTCTCTTTATGTGGCTTTCCTTCTCCATTGTGTTCACTTGATTTCCATTCAGTAACAGCTGGAAATGTTCCCTCCATCTTTCCATTATTGTTTTATCGTCATTTATTATTATTCCTTCCTTGTTCATTATTTGTTTCAGTTTCGTTTCTTTGTTGCTTCTTAGGTTTTTCAGTGTTCTATAAAATAATTTTACGTTTTGTGTGCTGTTTTCTTCCATTTTTTCTCCGAATTTTTCCCAACTTTTCTTTTTCTCTTTCCTAACTATCTCTTTAACTTTTGTTCTTTTTCTCTTATAATTTTCATATTTTTGTTGTGTTTTGTCTTGTATGTATTCTTTCCATAATTTCTTCTTTTCTTTTATTTCTCTTTTCACTTCATCGTTCCACCAAGACGTTCGTTTCCCTCTGTTGTTATTTCTTGTGGTTCCACATATTGATTTAGCTGTTTTTATCATCGCATTTTTAAATTTTCCCCATTCTTCTTCTATTGTTTCTGTTATTATAAATTTCTGTAAAACTTTTAATGCATTTTAATACTGAAAAACTTCGTTCAACTGATGCACTTGTGACTGGGATAGTTTGTAGTAATTCACACAACTTGGACACTTCACACAGGGACTTTTTTAGACCAGTAGTTATAAGAAATACCCAGATTTCTGAGTATATCTTTATCACTAAAATGTGAGTTGTTTCATAAACAACACTTATGCCTGGTTGCACCAACAGATCTTAAGCTCCACTTAGCTAAGCTCTACTTATAGATAGGGCCTCCTTGAGTATCACTTACGTTGCACCATAATTTTAGATTCTTACCTTATTATCAATTATATCTATTATTATATTATGGTATACTTATTGTAATATATTATAATTATATTATATTAATTCTTATGATATTCTCGACTTAAGCTTAAGATCTGTTGGTGCAACCGGGCATTAACTTATAATGCAAAGCTGGCATATCAAAATATTTTCATTATTTAATCGTAGTGAAATAAATTCTTCTGTGGGAAATTTTGATGAATTATAATTAGAAATATTAAATAAGAATATATTATATAATTCTACAAATTTTAATTCTTTAAAATTTTGAAAGCGAAAATTCATTTTTTGTAGAATGTTATCAAAAGGTCTCTCTGTTGTCGACATTATCAATCTTCATTCTTTTTCTTTCATGTTCAAACCCCATATTTTCAGTTTTATCCCAAATATTTTTAAACTGCTCTCGTTTTTTAATTATCGTATTAATTAATAAAGTCATCAATTTGTCTTATACAAAATGCAATGACAATTGACTTCATCTGTAAAATGTCAAATAAAAGATCAGTAAAAGGAAAAATCTCTGCAAAAAATTTAAATCGAAATATTCTTTAAGCGAATGTATTTGTATGTACCTAAGCAGACAAGCACCCCTTAGAAGCAGTAACAGTCAGATGATCCCACTCTTGGAAGGCGATCGAACAATCGCTTCTGCAGGGTACCAAAATTCGCGCGACTAGTGGGTGCGGTTATTGAACCCTGACCAATTTTTATACAGGACAACTGCATGACAAGCGGCGATTTTGAGATGCGCTTCTGTCAGGGGTGGACCGAATAGTTGAATTGTGTGCATAGTGCATATTGAGTTCCTTCCTATGCGATTAATTTTTAATATTTTTCAATGCCTATTGCCTAGGTAATAATATGTAGATTACTGGGATTGGGGAAAATTTTTGATAATTAAATATTAGTTAATAATATATTTTGTTATATCGAAGTATATAATAGAGAAGCGGTGCTTCCCCCGCTTCCATGGACCGCACGCCTCTGGAACACAGGTATTCACGGCTTTTACAACAAAAGTGAGAAGGACCGTCGAACTAAAACTTTTTACCTAGTGATATAAACTGGCAGATTTTGGAACCCTTGTTATGTATCAAGGATAAAACGTGACAAAATTATGTATAAGCCGCTATCTTTTATTAGTTCCGATACCAAAAATTTTAATACCAAGAGATTATAAAATAAAATTAAATATTGAGATTTCCAAGGTGTTACATGAATATAAAAATATATACATATACACGCAACATTTCAAATTATATGCACTTTATGCACATTTATATAAAAATATGCAAAATCTGCAATTTGCATATTTGCCTAAGTCTAAGTCATGTCATTATTTTAATGTAAATCAGTTTTTGATACAATTTTCAAATCTTCTACTTCTTTCTCTTTATGAACAATTCTGTTTGTTCATTGGCGGATTGATACCTGTATGGAAGGTTGTTACTCCATGCGGTCGGCTGATACTTCTTCTATCGATTGGTGATTTATCTCTTGCTCTTTTGACCACACCTGTCTCTTTCATTCTGCTTATGTGGTTATTCCATTATTTTTTCCTATTTAGTGCCCATTCGCTTATACAGAGTGAGTTTTATGTATGGAAACACTCAATTATCTCGAAAACGGCCTCCACGATTTTTATATATTTTGGTAGGTAGGGGTTTGCTAATGCGGCTGATATTATAGTGCTAAATACATTGTTGTCATATTTTCCGTTTTTCGGGAAATCTAAAGATCTTTCTTATTTCAAATGGAGCACCCTGTATATTTTTTGCGTTTTGAATTCCTTAAGAAATACTGATTCTTTTTCACGTTATATGCCCTATACCTAAATGCCATAATTTCGGAGTTATTGCTACAATTATTATTAAAAAAAAAATTAAACAAATTATAAAAATCAATTTTTTTGGCCCGTGTAAACACTATTTTAGGTTATTTGGATCGTTGGGAACAAAAAAGATATTTTGTAATTTTGCTCTAAAATTAATCGTTTCCGAGTTATAAACAATTTAAAACTGAAAAAAAAAACGAATAATGACGATTTTCAAGGTTCAAGAACACAAATTAACAATGTTATTTTTGAAACTGCTAACTACCCAAATTCAAGCTCAAGCCTTATTTTATCAGATACCAATAAGTAATTTGAGATTGTTTCATTTTAAAACATTGTTTTTTTTTTAAACATTAAGAGAAGTATCCATTCTCAAATGTGGTCTCGAGGTAAGGAAGTACAAAACTCAAAGAAGTACCACAAAAATACATTTTGTGGTACCTCTTTGAGTTTTGTACTTCCTTATTGTTTTTTTAATTGTTAATGCAGCCCTATCGCCCGTCCTCCCACATGCACTTAATTAACAATTAAAAAGCAATATTATAGAATAAAATGAGGCAAAAAATATTATGGCAAGCTATTAGAAGAAGAGTTGGGCTTGAATTTAGGTACTTTGTAATTTCAAAAGTTATATTTTTTATTTGTGTTCTTGATCCTTAAAAATCGTCATTATTCGATTTTTTTCAGTTTTAAATTGTTTATAACTCGGAAACGATTAATTTTAGAGAAAAATTACAAAAGATCTTTTTTGTTTCCAATGATCCAAAAAACCTACAATAGTGTTTACTCGGACCAAAAAAATTGTTTTTGATAAGTTGTTTAAATTTTTTTTTGAAAATAAATGTAGCAAAAGCTCCGAAATTATGGCATTTAGGTATAGAGAATAGAAAATGAAATAATCAGTATTTCTTAAGGACTACAAAACGCAAAAAATATACAGGGTGTTCTATTTGAAATAAGAAAGTTCATTAGATTTCCAAAAAAACGGAAAATATGACAACAATGTAATTAGCACTATAATATCGGCCGCATTAGAAAACCCCTACCTACCAAAATCTATAAAAATCGTCCAAGCCGTTTTTGAGATAATTGAGTGTTTCCATGCATAAAACTCACTCTGTATGTACACTGTACGTTATTTTTTTCTAATGTCCATTTTCTTCTAATGTCTTCACTGCTCTTTCGATCTCTCAGCGTATTTCCTGTAATTCTTCTCAGTACTCTCACTTCTGCCGTTTTCAGTAGTCTTTGCGTTGTGGTCCTATGAGGTCTTGTTTCTGAGGCATATGTCATTATTAGCCTTACACTGGTTTTATAAATTATTCCTGGGTTTTTCTCAGTGTTAATACGTCGGTTTCACCCTATAGTGTTAATAAGGCATCCAGATAATCTATTTGCTTTTTGTACTTGATTTCTCACTTCTCTGTTCAGGTCTCCGTAGCTGGACAATGTAATTCCAAGGTATTTTATTTCCATTACTTGTCCAGTGCTGATGCCATCAACTTCTATTTTACATCTGATTGGATCTTTGCTGATTACTATTGTTTTAGTTTTCTGAGATGAGATTGTCATATTGAATTCTTTTGCTATTATGTTAAGTCTGGGGATTAATCTTTGCAGACTGTCTTCATCTTAGGCTATCAATATTACGTCGTCTGCATAACAGAGTATTTTTACCACTTTGTTTCCCATTCTGTATCCTCTTCTTTTGTTGAAGCTTTGAGGATTTCATCCATGATTAAATTGAAGAGCATAGACCTCAATGAATCTATCTGCCTTATTCTGCTGCCTATGTCCATAGGTTCTGTAAATTGTCAATCTCCATCTATTCTGACTTCCATTTTGTTGTGTTGGTAGATGTTTTAATAGTTTTTATGATATTTAGGGGAACCTCTCTGTTATAAAGAAGATGGATTACGTCTTTGAGTTTTACTCTGTCAAATGCTTTCTTTAAGTTGCTTAGACATACAAATGCTGGTCTTTTATGCTCTAGTGATTTCTCAGTAATTTGCTTTATGACGAATATTGCATCTACACGATATTTCAGTGCGAAAACCCTGTTGTTCATCTTCTAAACTTATCACGGTGAGCTTGAAACACGTTATTATCTAATTTACTATATATTCAACTTTTTTTGTTGGAATATCTTCTACAACTCATAAGTAGACAATACAAGACAAAATTTAAATCCGCTAAGCGTCCCTTTTTGAAAAAAACGATTTTTTCTAAAAAAATATAAATTTATGAAAAATAACATTTTACATAAATATTTTGCAATAACTATCGTTGTAATCGTTTGCCAAATAAAAGAAACGTTTATTCAAACTTCTATATTAATAGTAGATGAACACAGCAATATATTAATACAGGGTGGGCCAAAGAAAAGAGTCCACCTCGATATTTGTCAGTAGTTATTCGATTTTAAGAAAATGCAAGAAACAGGTCGATTTTTATTTTTATATTGCAATTTTTTCGCATATATTTCATACTAGTGACGTCATCCATCAGAGCATGGTGACGTAATCGATGTTTTTTTAATGGGAATAATGATCGTTTGGTAGCTCATTTGACAGGATGTTCAATTATCTATTCAGTAATATAAACATTAATATCATTATTTATACAGGGCGATCAAAAAAATATATTTTGAATTAATTAATTGACGCAAAAAGAAGAATGTACTTTTAATATATTTAACTTAAAATACATTGTACTGCTGTCATAAAATAGAAAAAAAAATGTTTATTTCACAAATATACATTTTTTTCGCTCAAATTAAATCACAAACAGGCTCCCATCTACTTCTTTTGACAGTTTTAACATTTAATTTAAGCTAAAAGCAATGTTTATTTGCCCAATAAACATTTTTTTCTGTTTTGTGACAGCAATAAAATGTATTTTTAGTTAAATAAATTACATACGTTCTTCTTTTTGCGTCAATTAATTTAATTCAAAAATAATTATTTTGGCGACCCTGTATAAATATTGATATTATTGTTTATATTACTGAATTGAGAATTGAACACCGTTTCAAATGAGCTACCATAAGACCCCTATTCCCATTTAAAAAATCATCGATTTCGTCATCACGCCCAGATGGCGTTACAAATATTTTGGTGGTTAGCATGTAAGATCACGTGAGTATAACCTACAACTTTTTTTAACCGTAATCAAAATTTTAAAATCTTTGCACCATTTTATAAGATTATGTTCATCTGAATATAATCACACACACTTATAACACAGCTGAAACAGATCTAAACATACTTAACAACACGTGCAAGTCATTAAAAATTCTGAGAAAGCGAAACCTTAGTCAAATAAAGAAATATGTCTCTCAAATCTATACCATCCCATTTATGAATTTCGCACCAAATAGGTACCTAATCATTGTTTTATTTTTCTTTAATAATACATTAATAAAATAGGTATTATAAAATCAGTCTCCTTTAACTGATTAATAAAAAGTCCCATTTTTTGGTCTACGAATAATTAACATTCCGCATATGAATTTCGCACCAAATAACATTCGAAATACTAGGTATAATTGTTTTATTTTTATTTAATAATAAAGTAACAAGTATTTTAAAATCAATCTCCTTTAAAAGACTCTAAAAAAACTTATCTTTTTCGAAGTACGATATTTAACATTCCGTATATGAATTTGCGACCGACTAACATTCCGTATATGCATCTGGAACCTCGTCGCCTATTGGTTAAAATATTACCGCGTGCTGCAACGAACCAATGGAAAACTCCTATGGTCCAAATACATATACGGAATGTTTAGATGCATGCGGGACGGTTTAAGAAATTCTTCAGAAAATTCTGAAATTTATATGAACTTTTTAGAAAAAAATGTTTTTTTTTTTCAAAAAGGGACGCTTAGCGGATTTAAATTTTGTCTTGTATTGTTTACTTTTGAGTTGTACAAGATATTTCAACAACAAAAAAAGTTAAAGATATTGTAAATTAGATATGTAATAACATGTTTCAAGCTCACGTGATTACTGGGAAAAACGTTCCCAGTAATCATTTTTTACTCTTCTTAAGAGTGGATGTGTTTCATTTCTTATTCTGAATATCTGCAATTTCAACATTGCAGAAGAAATATTGGCAGGTGGAGATAAAAATGATTTACTCAAAATTCAGTTTCAACATAAACAATTCCTTTTATGTGCATAATCATCAACTTGTACGCGTGTACTGCTGGACATCGGTCTTCTTCAACTTTTTTCATATGTCTCTGTCTTGTGTGTCTTGCATCCAGTTACTGTTAACACGTTGCAGAAATCCTCTGCTCTGTAGTGCTTCTTGTCGTGGCCTCAATTCGACAATACGTTTTGTCTATCGGTTGTCAGATATTCTGGCGTGTTATCTGATAATCCTGTTGTGTTATTTAAGAAATATGAAAATTCCAATGTGGTTCTGGAAACCATTAGTAGTATTAGTTAATAACTAGTTATGTTTATATTTTTAGGTTATCAAAGCAAATATTCCTGTCAATAATGGGGTTATTCACCTTATATCACAACCACTAGGAATTAATACCAAAGATCTAAAACCATTTCCATTCCTACCGGTTTTGGAAAAAGTTAGCTTAGATCCAAATTTAGATGTTTTCTTTTCAATGGGAGAAAGAACTGGCTTTAATAAAAATTTTTCTAAGAAAAATGTTAGCTTCACTTATTTTGTCCCACTGGATACTGCATGGAAAAAGGCTGAGTCAGAGTATTTAGAGGCAGTAGAAAACGAAATAGATATTTTGGGTAAATAGTATATGTATATACATACCATTATAAAGGTACACGTAAACTCGTGGTTATACATTTTTGATTTTCTCAACAATAAAACGTGCTATTTTTATTGTGTGAAAAAATTACATAACAACTAAATTATTAATCTCGTTTAGTTGAGAACGTCGTTTCGTTTAGAAAATTTCATTTTCCTCATATTTAGAGGGAGTCAATAGTAGTGCAAATTTAAAATCGCGGCTGAATTCCGTCGTTGCGTTATCTGTCATCTTTATTTTAAATGAGAACAGTTGCTGCTCAATATATCCGTCATTTTCAAGTTTTCGACAAAAGGATAACGACTGAAATAATTGAAAATTCGATTTTCTACAGGTAATTTCTTTTATTATAAATTTTTTCGTGCGGTCGATATTTTATGAGTTGCGTGGAAAAATAGTAACAATTAGAGCATAATAATTATTATATTATCGCGTATATTATTAGTTTTACGACAAAACTGTACCTATACAAAAATGGGGGGGATTATATTTTATAGAGTTTTGATCTGTTTCACTTTTTGCTAAAATCAATGTTTAAGATATTACGTATGCGGTAAAAGCGCGAGCGTAAGACCTGATTCGTTTTACAGCAATTGTTTTTGTTTATCTCCCCATTTTGAACTTTTCGACAAAAAATTGGAAAGAAATCCTTAGTAAAAGGTATAATTTTTTTTTATTAAAATCCCTTAAAATGGGTATATCAAAACAAAACGTTTTCGATTTTTATAAAAAATCATCATCAGTGTTCGATAAACTGGATGCTAGCTGAGCCACAAAAGAAAAATATCTGGGTAAAAACCCTTTACATATAATATAGATGCCTTAAAAGTGCATACTTCAATAAAAAGCCCTGTGATGGTCACATGGCAACCAGGATAATGCCCTAAGGTAATGTATACAGATTTCCCAACACGTGGGATCCAAATTGAGTTGATTACATTTCAATGACTTAATGGCCAACTGATTAAAATATAATGTGGCTGTAGTTTCATGTTGCAACGAAATTGAAAATGTTTATTCATTTTTAATTTTAATTTTTTACTTTAATAGTAGTAAGGGGATCCATTCCCGTTGGAACTTTACCACGCTGAGCAGATGGGACGTGAATTATAAATTATAAAATTCCCTCATCTTCATTTTCTCGGCATCCGTTGCAGCTTGCATTTTTTGGAAGCCTCGGAGGTGTCACCAGAGCATGGTTTCAATGTTTTTAATCTGGTAGGATATAAAATGGTATTTTTCAATATTATTTTATGTGCTATTAGATTAAAAACCTAATTATTTTTCTAGCAGATGTTGCTAGGGCATCCCTGCCATTTCGTTCGTTGCAATTCGTGACTGCAAGCCGGGAGTTATTCTGGTTCATTTAGAGAAAGCTGCATATGTGCTTCCTGATGGTCTTGAAATACTAATAAGTATTGAAACCGTTATTGGCACTTGCAGTGCTCTCTGATTGAATTAAAATATAATGTGCCTGTAGTTTCGTGCTGCAACGAAATTGAAAATATTCATTCATTTTTAATTTAACATAATTTTGGTTAAGTCTGTAGAAATAAATATTCGAAAATACAACGCTGCAAAGTCGATTAGGAGACTTATGAAATTAGGTGTCTTGTGACCTCGGTTTGTATTAAAAAATATCCTTAATTGCGTCATTACGCTAACACTGACGACTTAATGTCTATCACATATATATTTATAGCAATTGGTAGTCATTCATCAATTAAAATTTACATATTTTAAAATTTTTTTAAAGTCAATTGTTTCTGAAATAATGAAATCGTACTGTATAATAACTTGTAAGAGATGGAGCTGACTATGACTAATTATAAAGTTTACAATTATTGCGAAATAAATAATTCATTAATCGATTTCTGAAAGAAATGATGTAGTAAATTGATACAAAGACAACATGTAATATACTCAGTGACATTAGAAGTATTTCACCCAGAAGGAATCATTTCTGGAACTTAATTTTTTGGCAACATGGTACATTTTCATCAAAAATGAAACGATAGCATTGGCAAAACTTTTTATTGACATTTAATAAAAAAATAATGTGTTTGGCGACCCCGTAGCTGAATACACTCCTGTATACGTCTAGACATTGACAGAATGAGATGATCGATGTCTGCTTGTGGCACCTCGTTCCAAGCAACTTGAATTTCATGGATGATTAACTGTGCCACAGTCTGTGGAGGCTGGTGCTAAGTGGAGAGTCTCCTCCCCCTCGTATCCCACAGAGGTTCGATAGGATTTAAACCCAGTGAACGGGGTAGCCACGGCAAAATATTAACGCCAGCTTCTTGGAAAAAGTCCATAGTTCGACGAGCAATATGGGGACGCGCGTTATCTTCCTGAAAAAGGGCGTTTCGACGGCAATCTAGATAGGGCAGTAAAGTGGTTTGTAAGATGTTATCAACATAATGCGCATCTGTCATACTGCCTCGAATAAACAAAAGTGATGATCGGCTACCATAGACAATAACCTTCCAAACCATTACTCCCAATGTCCTGTGTAGATATCTCTCAACAGCGAACCCGATATCTCGTCGCTTTCCACGGCGGCGTCTTATCATCTTACGACCATCATGCATACCTAAACAAAATCTTGATTCGTTCCTGAATGGTGCATTATGCCATTCTGACACCAAATCTTGCCGTTCTCTGCACCAATTCAAACGTTGACGACAGTGATCCGCAGTCAAAAGTAGCACACATGTAGCGAAAACTGTCTCGCAGAACCAGGAGTCTAAAGAGCCTATCTTGACTGTTGGTCCAATGACCAGTTGGTCCTCTTCGTGTTCCTCTGCCTTCGTTTGTCCACACACGACACACTCGCATAAATATCATTGCCGTTCAATTAACACGAGGGCCAATTTCGCGATACGACAAACCCATATCTCTATATTATACAATAATTCTACACCTGTCAAAATCGCTAAAATGGTGGTAATTTTGGTGTCTTCGAACTCGAGGCATATTCTTGCCCTAAATACAATTAAACTGAGGAATAATAACTAAAAATTTCTGTGCCAACCGGTCTTTATAAATTGATCTTCTCACAAAAAAATTTACAGATGAAAGTTTATGATTAACTATTTAGTGGGAAATAAGCCACAATTAAATTGAAAAAATAATTTTATTAACGTTTCGAAGCCCAAATCGGGTTTTGTTGTCAAAATTCAAAATACTATTAAAATAAACAAAAATGTTGTTGCTAAGTAAAAAAATTCTTCTAATAATTTATTTAATCTGACGCGTTTATATTGGCAATTCAGACGTATATTATACATTTTAAAGTAGAAGACTTTAAAATGATATCGTCAATATTTATGAATTGCGTTCCTGGGACGACTTTACTAAAAGATAGTTCATTAGATTACATGAAATCAATCCCAACTCAAGAATATCCGTCACAAAAAAATCATAGCATGTGATTTGTCTTTAAAAAGACAAACAAATGCAACGATGACAGTAAAATTCTCGCGTTAGAGATTCCATAGTAAATCACGAGGGAAAATCAGGAAAAAACCTCGTGATACTATCCCGATATCGTAAGTATTTGGTCTTACATTTAATTTACTTTCAAAAAACTAATACCAAATTCTGACTTGTATATGTTTAAATTATAAATAATATTAATAATACATAGATCTACAATAAGTAATACTAAAATATAAAATTTGTACTAACTCGATATGTTATTGACTTAATAATCGTGGTATTTTCTTTCTATTGACTTCCTCTTTCAGTATGGGTAACCACATCCTACTGCATTCTACCGAGGAATTTGCGACATAATTGGTTTCATTTAGCATAATTAGAGCCGCTTCTTTGATTTTTCTCTTTTTACTATCTGATTCTTTCAGGACTATACTTGAATCTTTCCACTGAACTCTATGTTCATTATCCATATTATTTACTATGGAATCTCTAACGCGAGAATTTTAGTGTCATCGTTGCATTTGTTTGTCTTTTTAAAGACAGATCACATGCTATGATTTTTTTGTGACAGATATTCTTGAGTTGGGATTGATTTCATGTAATCGAATGAACTATCTTTTAGTAAAGTCGTCCCAGGAACGCAACTCATAAATATTGACGATATCATTTTAAAGTCTTCTTCTTTAAAATGTATATATAATATACGTCTGAATTGCCAATATAAATGAGTCAGATTAAATAAATTATTAGACGAATTTTTTTACTTAGCAACAACATTTTTGTTTATTTTAATAGTATTTTGTATTTTGATAACGAAACCCGATTTGGGCTTCGAAACGTTAATAAAATTATTTTTTCAATTTAATTGTGGCTTTTTCCCACTATAGTTAATCATAACAATGCCACAAGGAAATAGCTTCAGAACAACATTAAGATAAAAGTTTATTTTTACAAAAACTATAAAAGATAAAATATTGATATTGTTATCATAGCCCAATAAAATAAAATAAAATCAAAATGTAATTCCGTAGGTTCCTAGAGGTTGGAATAAATTTTTTATCAAAGTTTACGTCCAAGCCAAAGATATTTTCAAGAAAGTATATGATTTTATGATTCATAATATGAGGGGATCATTGTTTAAATAATTAAAAATGGGTAAGTTTTGTACAAAATTTACTTGTTTAACTGCTGCGGTAATTCATGTTTTTATTAAGATTTTTAAAATTTTTTCTGCAAAAGCGAAGAAACAATCTTTTATATAAGACTTACTAAATTAAGAGTAAACAGTAGCGATCAACAGGTAGCAACAAAATATAACTTCGGGAGATAGTATCATAAACTTTGGCAACAGTGGTAATCTTTGACATTATCTAAGATTAATATTTTGACAATATCATAGTTGCGCTAAATGGAAGTAATAAAAGACGATTTTAGTATTAATAAATAGATATATTTATAAACATAAGCCAAAATGGGTGAAAATTTTATGTTAAGATAAGTATTTATAAAGGTATTTGCATGGAATATCTAATAATAAAACAATAATAAATAATCATTTTTTGTTGTGAAGCGAAACAAATTACGATTTTCGCATAATTTTGGCACGGATTTTATTGGACTTTTTATTGAAAGGTTTCACTTTATTTTTCGTTTGATTTACTTTTTCCATTTTGTTAAACTATTGATAATATTTTAGAATAAAAAATCCTCCTAAAACTTTATATACTCGCATTAGAATTCGAAATATTTTTACTTAAAATATACTTACCTACCTACGTATAACTAAATCTCACAATTAACAACAATATATTCTTTCAAAGAGGCCAACAACCTATACAACAACAAATATATAATAAATTAACTATCAATAAACACTACTTTCCTATGAAACAACAATAACGAATTCTTAAATTAACACACTACTGCACTGAACAGATATCGATAAAGATTACAGAACAGATTAGAGAAAATCTGACGCAGGTTTGTCAAAATGACAGTGATAATTTCTCTATGTTGCCTAATTAGTTATTTAGTTATTTCCCGGTTACAGATAAATGAGAAATTTAAAGAGATAGACCAATTAGTGTACAAGTGGTACCCAACAAAATATATTAAAAAAAATATATATTAAAGATATATTTTGTTCGGTACCACTTGCACACCAATTGGTCTATCTCTTTAAGTTTCTCATTTATCTGTAACCGGACAATATAATGTTCGATTTCTTGTTAGAAATAAAAAATTTTAGTAGTTCCAAGATTACACAAAATCTAGGCATGGGATAAAAAAGTTTATTTGAAGAAAGTTTTTTTTCTTCTTAATGGCGGTACAGGCTCCTTTTTTCAATATTTTATTTAGTTATAGAGTAATTTCCACGTACTCACCTGAAATTAAGCTCTGTACCGCCATTCTTTATTATATTACGAATATGTGTGCCAAATATCTCGACAAAATATTCATAAATATAAAGCCGCAATCTTGGAATGCGTTTGTTGCTACCTGTTGATCGCTACTGTAGCCTCTTAAATTTGACCCTTAATTTATTTAAATAACTGTAAACCAAAACGAAAAACAAATTTCCAAAAGAATATTATTTGCATTATAAATAAGCACTATAAAACATTCTGTTTTGCAGAAAAAGTTGTTGCACTATGGTACCAGTATAAACTGAAAAAAAATTGGTTGATAAAAATATTAAGTAGTTTATAAGATATTGAATTTGTTTATAAAAATTACACTATTTCCAATTGCAAAAACGCGGTTGTTGGCGATAGGGTATACAAGTTTTTAAGGTCTCCTTGTTTTTGCTTTTATGTATATTTTCGACCAATTTATTGACAAATGAAAATTTCAATTAAACACTCCTCCAAAATGGTGTTTGAAAATTTTTTAATAACATCGCCGGGTTTAAATATTTTGAAATTATTTTTCGATATTCGCGTTCCTGGTAGTTTGGTGATACACTTACAAAAGAAAAAGAAATTCTGGATCCATTTTTTGCCGAGATAGATTTTCCAAGTCTAAAAATTCATAATTTGTTTATTTATCAATGTTAAAATTTTAAAGTGCGTGAGTACATCTATCAACCCTACTACTCAACAATGTCATTTGTACATGAATTAAAATTTTAGAATATTTTAAAAAATAATGATTTTCGCAGCGACTTTAAATGAAAACTTTTTGCATGAAGAGTTGTGCAGTAGTACTTTACATTACCTTCGTTAAGAGGATCGGTACGTTTTTTCGGCTGCAATGCTATTCAAATGGGGATTCATTTTTTTCGAATCCTGAGAAAACTAATAAGTATTTTTAAAAAATTTAAACGCAGAATGAAAGATTGCATTATTAGCGAGGGCCGAAAGTCCCTGAGACCTTCTATAATGTATATTTTAATAAGTTACAGGGGTGAAAAACTAAGAGAAAATTTAGTGTTATTTTTAATTTTAAATATCTCATTCGAAATAAACTTTTTATTTATTTTAAGGGACTTTCGGCCCTCGGTAATAATTTAGTCTTTCATTCTGCGTTTAGATTTTTCAAAAATATTCATTGGTTTTTTCAGGATTCGAAAAAAATGAACACAATGTCCGTGGTAATTTTCCAAATCTATCTTTGTCATACAACGCACTCAGTTGAATAGAATATTGTCAGTCAGACACTGACAATCAGTGACAATTTTAAATAATTATTTGACATGAATCGAGAATATTTTAAGTTGTTGATTAAATAATATTGATATATATAGTGTATTTGATAAATAATTGATTTAAAGGGTGAACTTTATAAAAAGTTATTTATTGTGTATTATTTATGGAAGATAGAAGCAGAGAATACATCAAGATATTATATTCTGTGATCCAAGTATTTTGTTGCTAAAGATGTTCAAAATTGTAAGCGTTCCGTAGTAACAGTATATTATTAAAAAATCACTTTAACACTTTTCCTCTTTTCTCGATTGAGTATTAGTTTTTGTTGTAGGTACATATAAATTAAATTATTACAATTACTGAATACATAGCTAGTGAAAAAATTATCACATTTATTAACTGAATTAATAATTTGCAATTATACAAAAAATAACAGTTATCCTAGAATATTCAAAAGCCATCTCTTTAAGCTAGTTATGACATTGTCAAGTAGAATGACATTCTAGTAATGTACATATCCATACCAGTGTAAATTTTACTACACGTAATTTGCCATGTAAAGACAGAAAAGGTAGGGATAGCCGTAAAATATTTGCGAATTATGTACCCATGGCCTTAATAATGGACCAATTTCAATGTTTTTTTTTTTAGTTTAGAGGCATATAAAAATATTAACATCTAAATGACACTTTTTACAATAAATAATTGTTAATTTGTTATAAACAATTTTTTCCAAATTTTTTTTTCTGTAGATGTGATGTTGTTCTGACGCTACATCCTTGTGGTATTTTTGTAATCAACTATTCTAAATGGGAAATAAGCCACAATTAACTAAACAAATGATTTTATTAACGTTTCGACGGCCACATCGGATGTCGTTGTCAAAATACTTTGACAAATATATTTAGTTGTCAAAATACAAAAATATTTTGACAACGACATCCGATGTGGACGTCGAAACGTTAAAAAATCATTTGTTTAGTTAATTGTGGCTTATTTCCCATTTAGAATAGTTGATTACAAAAATGTCACAAGGAAATAGCTTCAGATCAACATCACATCTATAGAGAAAAAACGTTAATAAAATCATTTTTTTAGTTAATTGTTGCTTATTTCCCATCTAGAGTAGTTGATTACTAGATGTGATAAATAAAAATTGACATACAAGGATTTTTAATAAAAAAAATAACAAAATAATGAATATAACAAAATGATGAATAACAAAATACCTTAATTAGCATTAAAAATTTGTTAAAGACTTTTTCCTTTGTACAATACTAAAATACACATAGTTTCAAAAGTTATGCATCACTTAAAATTATGCTCATTTTCAAAATTGATTTTTTCGTGAACAAATTAACGGATTCCGGTAATTTTTTTTTAGTATTATAGATTTTTCTTTGATTTTTACATAGGTTGGCAAAGATTTACTCAAACTTCTTTTCTGAACTTATACCGGGTGAAAGAATAGATATGTTTTTCTGATGTTAAATTTGAGACATCCTGAAGGGAGGACGAGGTATAAGTATGGGTATACATCAAAATCGTATTATAGCCTTATGTTTTATGAACATTTTGTTTTTTGAATGTCCCTATGTGTATAAATGGCACTGTTAAGTAGTAGGGTAAATAGATGTACTCACGCACTTTGAAATGTTAATATTGATAAATAAACAAATTATGAAACTTGGAAAAGCTATCTCAACAAAAACTGGTTCTAGGAAAATTTTTTCTTTCTGCATGTGTCAAAAAATACCAGAAACACGAATATCGAAAAATAATTTTAAAATTTTTAATTCCGGCGATGTTATTAAAAAAACAAATTTTAAACAAATTATACCAATTTTCAAACGACATTTTGGAGGAGTGTTTCATTGAAATTTTGATTTGTCAATACATTTATCGAAAATATTCATAAAAGCAAAAAAAAATTAGACCATAAAAACTTGTTTACTCTATCGGCAACAACCGCGTTTTTGCAATTGGAAAAATGGTAATATTTTATAAACAAATTAAGTATCTCATAAACTACTCAATATTTATCAACCAATTTTTTTTCGGTCTATACTGGTACCTTAGCGCAAATTTTTCTGCAAATCTATAGTACTTATTTATAATGCAAATAATATTTTTTTTGGAAATTTGTTTTTCAGTTTTGATTTACAATTATGTAAATAAATTAAGGGTCAAATTTAATTTAGTAAGTCTTATTAAAAGATTGTTTCTTTAGCTTTGCAGAAAAAAAAATTGTAAAAACCTTAGTAAAAACATGAATTATCGCAGCAGTTAAAAAAGCAAATGTTGAGCAATAATTACTTATTTTTAATTATTTAAACAATGATCCCCTCATGTGAATCATATACTTTCTTGAAAATATCTTTTGTTTTGATCTAAGCTTTGATACATTATTCCAACCTGTACGGAATTACATTTTTATTTAAATGTATTTTAATTTTATTTGATCGGTCTATGATAGCATGCTTTAAATATATAGTCATTGTGCTACCAAAAAATTAAGTTCAAGAAATAATTCCTTCTGGGTGTAACATTTCTAATGTCACTCAGTGTCGGCCCGTGAGGTAGTGCCATAGAGCCATGGCACTACCTTGCTAACTATCCATAAACATATAAAACTTTTTAATTTTTTTGTGTGTATTTCTTTTGATCTTCATAAATTATATAAAATATGGCAACTATGGGCGCAATACAATCCCTGCCTACAGCGGACAGTATTCGACAGGAGAATCTCCTTCGCGCCGAAGTCAGTACTGGCACGAGTAAAGAGAGAAAGATTTTACGAGCATTATATGTAAGTGACAGAGAAAGTGCTATATTGGACTATTAGTATACCTTAACATTAGAATCTCTGTGCCAGGCACGAGGGTATGAAGCCAGGTCTATTTATTTTGAGTTTCTTTACGTGCTGGTTTGTCGCTTTTATTATGTATATTTTCTGTTAAAAAGTTTTTGTATTTTAAACTTTTAGTGCATCATGATCGTGGGTATTTTGATTATATTTTGATTATTTATTAAGTTTAATTTATTAATTGACAATAAAGATTAGTACTTTAAAATTTTTTTTGGTGGTTTTTTGCTAGAAAAAAAAAACTACAAATGTTATAAGGTGTTGTGGAGCTTTCGAGTTAGCTTTAAGAGGTCACGACGAAAAAGAAAATTCAGAAAATAGAGGCCTATTTAAGGAGCTGGTCAATTTTAGCGCCGAATTAGACAACGACTTAAAGGTTCATATTATTCAAAGTACCAGATCTTTCAAAGGTCTACCTTCTCCGGACATTTAGTTGCTTCTAATTTATTTATGTCGGAGAAGTTTTCTGCTTATAAGCATCAGTTCTCCGATTCATTTCTTAATGAACCATGGAGACAATTTTAATTTTTAAGCAAAACTCGGTTTAAAATTGAATTAGAAGTAGGTACTGTATTAGCGAGACGAATTAAGTACTACCTCTGGGGCTGTTTCGCTATCGGTTTTATTGTAGAGGGAAGGTTTAAAAAGCACATTTGAAGAAACTATTAAACTTTTAAGTATTTTAGTTACCATTCCTATATCAACATCTGAAGCAGAACGCTGTTTTTCGATGTTTACATCGAAACCTAGTGCTTTAGGTATGCTATCTGCAGAAAAGCATTTTATAAATTGTATTGATAATTTTAATTATAAAGTCATTGAAAACTTTGCAACCAAAAAATAGAAGAATGAACTTCATATATAGTAAACTTTAAAAGTGACATTACAAAAATTTGTGCATGTGTGTGAATAATGAAATAGTATTATTTTTATAAATTGGTAAATAGAGACTAAATCGTAATAACAATTTTCAAGCACTATCAGCAGTAAATGCTGGTGGTAGGTTAAGAGGTTTTTATTATTAATTAATTTACGGAACTGTTTTGATCAATGTTGGACAATTGCTTGGCACCTCAGATCAATAAACTTAAGATATGTACATATATCCGCGCATATTTTTTTTAGTTTTTGTTGTCAGTATACCTTTTTTTTTGACAATATCGTGAATCCGTCACTAAAAATTTTGGCGGCTGCCCGAGTTGTGGCACTACCTTCTTAAAGTGGTACGAGCCGCCACTGATGTCACTGAGTATATTTATGAGATGTTGTCGACTGTTTGTCGACTGTTACAGCTAAATAAATATTCTTGTTCTCATGATCATTTTTCAGTGCGTCACAGTTTTTCGATTTCTCTCTAATGCATTAAGTTAGATGAGACGGAAAAAGCGGTAGCTCCGTGATTAAACACAAAAATAATGCAGCATTACAATGGTTATATACATAAGATGTCTATTCCTAACCTACGTTTGATTCGTTGATATTTAGAATGCGCGTTTTTTCTAGCCAATCAAATACACGTATTACGAACATTTGACGAAAACTTCGTTCATTTTGGCCATTTTTAGAAGTGTCAAAGAGTCAAGTGACGGTTATTATTCAGGTCAGTATTTTGTGTACCTGTCATTTTGAAATTTCGAATTCGACTTCCCTTGTGTTTCACAACGTCTTTGTGCATTTTTTTGTGTTTTGGTTTAGAATTTAGTTCGTTAAAAGTTAGTCATTGGCGTGGGGAGACTAGAGACATTTGAGATGTACCGAAGAGTGCTAAATATCTCATGAGTAGATAGAATAGCCAACGTGGAGGTAATGAGACTTACGCATAAGGAACGAGAAGAACTAACAAATAAAAAGAAAACTGAGATATATGGGACATGTGATGAGAGATGAATATCTAATACTCCAGGTCATTATGCAAGAAAAAGATCTATAGTAAGGAGACGTAACTCATGGCTGAAGAACCTTAGGAACTGGTTTGGATGTAATAATGAATTATTTAGAGCCGCGGTTTCAGAAATAAAGATCGCTCTGATGACTGCCAACTTTTGAAGCGGAGACAGCACCTAGAAAAGGAGATAAAAACACAATTAATGGATAGTTTTGTGTCATTTTTTAACGTTTCCATATTTATAAATTTAATTAACAATATTGTTTACTGTTTAATTTTATTCCCCTTTATAAAAAATACCTACATGTTAACATATTGTGTAAAAATCAAATATACTAAATTACTAATTAGTTTAATTCCACCAGCTTCTCACCTATGGCTAAGTACGATTCTAGCATCTGTCAGATTCGTCAATAATTACATGAAATAAGTCTCGACACACCCAATACAGTATATGACGTCATAATTAATGACGCACTGAAAAATGATCATGAGAGCAAGAATACCTATTAAAAATTGCAGTAATCGTTCAGTTTTATCATACCGGTATCATAAAGTTAAATAAATAAATTTTGTAACGTAAACATAAATATTGAAATATTGAGAAATTAAAGGGAAAGTATCAGTAATTGGCTTTATACCAAAGTTTTAAAAAACTTAGGTACAGAAAAGTAAAAACTTGGTTTTTATAATGTTATAGGTTGTATTACAAAATCGTCCAAATGTATTATAAATTCCAGAACGTTTTCGATCTTATCAGATCATCATCAGTGAAATATCGAGTTTTATTTTATATTAATATTGATAAATCCTCAAAATTAATATTGAGTTTTATTGCAATCGATACATTTTCAACCGAGGTTGAAGAAGTTAATTCTTTTTATGCTTTTAGGAAAACATCTTATCATTTCTGATGCTCCGTACTCTATAGAACTGCTACTGTCTTTAACGAAAGCAAACAATTACACAGACATAGAACTGCAAAGTGAATCTGGAACTTTAAGGATAATGGTGCTTTTAATAAAAGGAGTGTATTATTTAAAATGGCATAATAGATTTATAAAAATAGAAAGACCAAATTACGAATGCACTAATGGAGTTATACATGTTTTATCAAGCCCTTTGGCAAATTTCAGAAGAAGAGATGTAAACGGGGTGGATATAGAAAATCTATTATTTGAAGGAATTTTTAACAAAATTAATAAAACGTTAAACGCATTAACGAAATAAATTCCATGAAAGAGGAAGGCTGTGTAAAGTAATTAACAAGTTAAAACTTATAATTAAAAAAAAATCTGTGTAAAATTCCAAATGTGGTAAACAATATTTATTATTTCTTTTTCATTAAATGACTTTATTGAACTAATTATGAAAATTTTAATACAATTTCGTTCTCAAACCCATTTTTTAGTGCGTCATTAATTTTAACGTCATATAGGATTTTAAAAATGTCGTAAATTACATGACATTTTAGTTAAATCTGACACTGACAGTTGTCAGAATATTTAATTTTATATAAACATCAATATTTATACAAATATTTTCCAGAATACTACCACTATACAATGTCCGAATACACAAATGACAACATATTTATATTTACGTCGCTGAAAAATACTAAACTAGAAATTACAATTGTCATTTTACTGTATGATATACATATGATTTATATATTTATATATTTACATATGATTTGTGAAAATTCGATCACAATCGATTATTTTGTGTCAAATTATCTTTATTCCCATCATTGATTGGTTATGTATTTAGAGTATAGTAATCGCCAACCAATTATATATCTTTAAGTGTAAGTCGTTTTAATATGCAGCAAATACCCGTCAAGGAATGTACAATACTCAATGTACAATAATCACAGAGGTATATTTTCTTCCGTCATGCCCAACTGTAATGCGTTAGAGGGAATTCTATAATATGTGACGCACTGCAAAAAGGTTTGGAATCATATATATGTACACATGTTATAATTCTTACTAATTCAAAACAAAGTGCTTCTCACCATGTTTCAAGGATTATACTAATACTGCCCACCGATAAGATTCTGAAGCTCTTGCCTAGTGTCATGTTTAAGGTAACTGTAATGGCAATCACGTTATTACCTTAAAAATACTTGACGTTTCCATGTCCACTCCGGAAATCGTTTTCAAGGAAAACTTAAAGTTCTCGTTGGAACTTTACCGCGCTGACAGATGGGACGTGAATTATAAATTGTAAAATTCCCTCATCTTCCTTAGTCTCAGCATCCGTTATGGCTTGCAAATTGTAGAAGCCTCGAAGGTGTTACCAGAGTAGATTCCCATTGTTTTCAGTCTGGTAGGATGTAGAATAACATTTTTGGATGTTGTTTTATGTGCTATTAGATTGAAAACTTAGTTTTTGATAGCAGTTGCCGCTAGGGCATCCCTGCCATTTCGTTCGTTGCAATCCGTGACTGCACGCCGGGGTTTGTCCTAGTTGGGTCAGAGAGAGCAGTATATATGCCTCCTGATGAGAGACTAATAAATTTCGAAACCGGTAGAGGTGCTTGCTGCACTATCTGATTGAACTAGGATAATGATACGGCTGTAGTTTCGTGTTGCAGCGAAATTGAAAATGGTTACTAATTTTTAAAACTTAAAGATAATTGTGTTTAAAGCTGTGTATAACCGCCCATTGTTGTTGTTGAGGTTAGGTTATATCAGTCAACAAAATAGAGGTTTAAATGTGGTTGCCGTGATGGTTGTAGGTAACAGCCAGCATTGGCTGGAGACATAATAAGGTTGGATGTTAGTGGTGTGCTGGTGTGATGTTGGGATGGAGACAAATCACAGTTATGCAAACATGTCTGGGGCAATGAATACATACCAGAGTGGAAAGATGCATCAATAACCATAAAGGAACAGACATAAAAAAGAGAAAAATTAAAGAAGCAGCTCTCATCCTACTAAATGAAGAAAAATGTGTAGCAAATCCGTCAGCAGAATGCAGCAGACTTGGTTGTTAATAGGGAACTTGCATAAAATTTTAAATTCGAAAAAAATGGTATAAATCACAACAGAACATAATTTAGAACCTGTATCAAAAATAAAAAAGTTTTGTTTGTCTTTCGTTTGGCCCCTAAAGACGACTAAAAATTCAACTTATACCAGCCACCCCAAAACGCGTCGTCACGTCACGGGGTTGTATGTTTACATCCTACACCAATTTAGGCTATTGATTATATTCAAAATAAGATAGCTAAAAGGAACTACAACGTTAACGGGGTTTTATTATTTCATATGGTCAATGGCCATCTATATATGAAAAAACCGCGGAGTGCTACCATTTAAAGGGGTGAGTTTTTGAGAAATGGGTGAATTAGTCGCTGGGCACAGGTTACATTAGGGTGAGTTCTATGCACTTTTGGTACAAACATATCTACATAAAAATTGTTCCTGGTTAAATTTCCTATCTAAATATTGCTTTTTAAAGTTAATGATACTTTTTTTTACAAAAATATATTCAAAAGAAAAAGCACAAAGAAAAGCAAAAGAAAGAAATTTTGTTTTTCGTCCCATAACTTTTATCCACGAGGATATAGGTATAGACATTGCTTTACAGAAAAAAAATCTACATATTTTTTCTTTAAAATGTTGTTTATTAGAGGTAATTAGGATTTATAGTTTTCGAAATATAATTTTTCAAAGTTCGCCACTCACAGCAGTTTTGGGCAATTTTTCTTGTTATTTCGCAAATATTGTTCTGTAACTTTTTTCTACGTAACTTTAGGTATATGCAATGGTACATGTAAGAGGAATAGAAATCAATTACCTTTAAAATGGTCTACTGTATAACGTTGTACGACTTTTTTTAAAGAGATTATGGTTTTTCAAACTTTTATACTTTTAACGATTTTTTATGATATAATATAAAAATAAAATAATATTATTATATAATATATAATATATTATATATTATATAATATTATATTATATATAGTATATATAATATAATATTATATTATATATTATATAATACCTGATATAAAAAAATTTTTAATTTTTTACAATTATTTTTGAAATTTCTCATTCTAACTTTTCTTTCTTGTACATGAATATACTAAATGTTACTCAATAAAGAGGGCTTACTTTCTGTTCTTTAAAATGGTGTATCATCTATATTTAAATATGTAATGGAAACCGAGTGATTTTTTGATATTTTTTTACCTGTATTATTTAAAATTATTTCTTTTACAAAAATTACATAAACATTAGTCTTAGAAAACATCACTTTAGTTAAATTTATTTAAACGTTGACATTTAAAAAATTTTCAAAATCAAAGTCCATCTCTTCGTTAGCATTAACTTCAATATCTTCCTCTGACACTTGTTATCTTAGAGTTCCCACAATTAGTACCCATGCACATGCACCCTTTGCAGAATATTGAACAACTAATTCCTATCTTCCTACAACCGCAGTTTTTTGTACATCATTTGGTACATTTACATGCTATTTTTTCAAGCAAAGCTTGTGGTGCAGGAGCTTTGACAGTAAATATTGGAATTAATCCATATTTTGAAGTTTGCCCGGCCGAGTCAAGTGGATCCAAAGTATTGCCTATAAAAAATAAGATTCAATCATAACACACAATCACATAAAAAAGGTATAATGAGAAATTTAAAAAATAATCCTAAAATCAAAAATCGTTGCAAGTACTTATTACATTTTGAAAAAGTATATCTTATTCAAAAATAATCCTAGAATTCTTTATAATACACCATTTTAAAGTAAACAGAATAAGTTTTCTTTTTTATTATATAATATATACCTAAATGTAGAAAAAAAAAGTTATAATGGGAAATTTAAAAAATAATCGTAAAAAATATAAAAACTCGTTAAAAGTATAAAGTCTTGAAAAAGATAACCTCTTTAAAAGAAGTCGTACAACATTATACAGTAGAACATTTTAAAGGTAATTGATTTCTATTCCTCTTACATGTACCATTGCATATGCCTAAAGTTACGTAGAAAAAAGTTACAGAACAATATTTGCGAAATAACAAGGAAAACTGCCCAAAATTGCTGTGAGTGGCGAACTTTGAAAAATGATATTTCGAAAACTGTAAATCCTAATGACATTTACCAAACATCATTTTAAAGACAAAATATGTAAGTTTTTTTTCTGTGAAGCAATGTCTATACCTATATCCCCGTGGACAAAAGTTATGGGACAAAAAACAAAATTTCTTTCTTTTGGGTTTCTTTGTGCTTTTTCTTTTGAATATATTTTTGTAAAAAAAAGTATCTTTGACTTTAAAAAGTTATATTTAGATAGGAAATTTGACCAGGAACAATTATTATGTAGACGTGTTTGTACCAAAAGTGCATAGAACTCACCCTAATGTAACCTGTGCCCAGGGACTAATTCACCCATTTCTCTAAAACGCACCCCTTTAAATGGTAGCACTCCGCGGTCTTTTCATATATAGAGATTCATTGACCATATGAAATAATAAAACCCCGTTAACGTTGTAGTTCCTTTCTATAAGTACATAATTAATAGCCTAATTGTACATATAATTTTAAATTAGACATTATAAACGTCAGTAGAAAATACAGTTGTGTGACGTTACAAATGTTTTTGATCGTTTGGACTATTCATAGAAAATTTGTACTTTTATAAAATGGTTTTATTTTCCATAGTAAACGTTCTTTCCTTTCCTTCAAAAACTGTATCAAACTGCAATCTCAAGAAACTGGTATATTTTATTACAATGACATACGATAAATGTCATTAGAATATAAATATTTTTCCTTTATTCCCCGACGACGATCAGGTTAAATACCCAAGTAGGTGGAGGCCAATAAACTAAAGAAGAAGAAGAAGAAGAATATACGTAAATATAACCACAAACTGAACCACACAGTTAAACTCTGACGTCACGGGTCGTTTGAACTATTTTAAGATAAAGAAAACTTTAAATTTGTACTTTTAAGTTATTATGAGTTTTTGAAGCGTGAAATTTTGGAAATCTCATTTTTATACAAAACTGAATATTATTATGTAATAAAAAAAGATGGGCAAGTTCCCTATTCTTAAAAAAGAGGTGAATAAGAAGAACATACCAACAATAGAGGATAAGAACATAATATGAAATACATGTCTCCGATCATACACTATACATATGCAACACTTATTACATAAAAACACAATTTACAACTTTTTAGGTACCTCAAAAACTCATTATTGCGGACACAGAATCACATACATAGAATAGGGAACTTGCACATTTTTTTACTACATAATATTGTTCAGTTTTGTTTAAAAATTAGATTTCCAAAATTTCACGCTTTATGAATATTCTTTTCCTCATGATCATCTTTCAGTGCGTCACAGTTTTTCGATTTCTTTCTAACGCATTAAATTGTTTGTGACAGAAAAAAACTCACGTCGGTGATTACATCTCGTCGGTGACATTTATAACATTTATTCTAGTTATTCTAGTAGTCGATAGATGGCGCCATAATAAAAAAATATATTTTTTTAATTAGATAATAATATTACAAATATAATCTGTATAAATAATTTATAAGAATATAGAAATCAAAGAAAATACCATTTTATAAATGCAAGAAACACATTTGATTTGTTTTTATTCCAAATTGAAAATAAAATGTGACAACTGTCAGATTTAACTAAAATGTCATGTTATAATAAATGTCATAAATGTGTATTATCACGGACTTACCCTTTTTCCTATCATTTGTTACGCACTGAAAAATGCTCATGAAAAGGACAATACCTTAGAAGTACAAGTTTAAAGTATTTGTATTTTAAAATAGTTCAAACTACCTGTGACGTCACATAGTTTAACTTTACGATAATATTTATATTTATGGTTATATTTAAGTGTATTCTTTTCTTCTTCTTTAGTTAATTGGCCTCCACCTACTTGGGTATTTGGCCAGCTCATCGTTGCGGAATAAGGGAAAATATTTATATTCTAATGACATTTATCGTATGTCATTGTAATAATATATACCAGTTTGTTGAGATTGGAGTTTGATACAGTTTTTGAAGAAAAGGAAAGAAGGTTTACTATGGAAAATAAAATAAAACACCATAAGTGTTGTTTAGTGCCATTTTCTAAAAGTACAAGTTTTCTATGGATTTAAAATAGTTCAAACGATCAAACGTATTCTCTACTGATATTTATAATGTCTAATTTAAAATTATATACAATTTTGTTTACTTTGTTGGTGCAGAATGGAAACATACAGGGTAGCGAGAAAGTATGGAAACACGGTGATTTCTCGGAAACCGCTTGAACGATTTTTATAAATTTTGGTGGGTCAAGTGTCCTAATGCGGCCGATATTATAGTGATAATTACATTGTTGTCAAATCTTCTATTTTTCTGGAAATCTAATAAACTTTCTTATTTTAAATGGAACTCCCTGTATATTTTTTGCGTTTTGAAGTCCTTAAGAAATACTGATTATTTTTCATGTTATGTTCCCTATACCTAAATGCCATAATTTCGGAGTTATTGCTACATTTATTAAAAAAAAATTTAACAGATTATACAAATTTATAGAAAATTATAAAAAATTATAATATTAGAAAATTATAGAAAAGAAAGTTGTGACAAATAGAGAGTTACATATGACTTTTGTAGATCTTGAGAAGGCATATGACACAGTCCCGCTAAATAAACTATGGGAAGTCCTAGGCACATCAAACATACATCAAACATTGGTTAGTGCTCTCAAAGATCTATATTACGGTTCAAACTCCCAAATGAAATTCGGAAACCTCTTAGCTGAAAAATTTGCAGTTACTAAGGGTCTCAGACAGGGATGTTGTATCTCTCCGACTTTGTTTAAGATTTATATCTCTGCAGCTCTGAAACAATGGAAAAGGAAAGTTAAAGGAATGGGTATACAATTGAACGATCAGGATTGCATATATACTTTACAGTTTGCAGATGATCAGGTGGTGATCTAAAATGACAAAGACGACATGGAATATACGCTTAGAAAACTAATTGAAGAATACCAGAAATGGCGATTAAATAATAATTTAGAAAAGACAAAATACCTCTCCATTGGCGCTGAAGCAGAACAACTCGATATCGAAGACAATCAAAAAATAAATCCATGTGACGAATATAAATACCTGGGCGTCATCTTCGACCGTAGTGGAAAAGACGAACGAGAAATAGAACATCGAATCATATAAGCACGAAGAGCTATAGCATGTCTAAACGGAGTTCTATGGAGTAAAGAAATATCAAAGAAAAGAAAATGGAACATATATGAGACAATGGTTAAAACTAGCCTACTTTATGGAGCCGAGACATGGAGAATAACGGAGAAATATAAGAAAGAGGTCGAAGCCACTGAAATGGATGCCATCAGAAGATCGATGAGAATATCAAGAGCCGAAAGAATAAGGAATGAAGTAATAAAACAACAAATGGGTGTAGAGGGCACTATAGTTGAGGATATTGATAGAAAACAGCGCATATGGTATGGGCATGTGAGCCGAATGGGGGACGAAAGATTGCCTAAAAAAACTATGATGTGGCAACCCCCAGAGAAGAAAAAACGAGGAAGACCACCACAGAGCTGGAATCGGGCAGTTAGGAAAGCGATTAGCGCTCGAAATCTAAATGAAGACCTAACTCAGGACAGAATACAGTGGCGTTTGGGAGTCGGACAACGTCGTAAGACGTTATGAAACCGAATATATGTATGTACAAATTTATTTTTTGGGTCGGGTAGACATTATTTTAAATTCTTTGGGTTATTGGGAACAAAAAAAATATTTTGTAATTTTCCTCAAAAGTTAATCGATTTCGAGTTATAAACAATTTAAACTTGAAGAAAATCGAAAAATGACGATTTTCAAGGTTCAAAAAGACAAGTAAAAAAATCATTTTTAAAATAACGAAGTGCCTAAATTCAAGCTCAAACCTTGTTCTATCAGATCTCTATAAGAATTTTTGGCATATTTTATTCTAAAACATTGTTTTTTTTTAATTGCTAATAAAGCCCATATGCGAGGACGGGTTATCGGGCTGCATTAACAACTAAACAATAATGTTTTAGAATGAAATAAGACCAAATCACTTATCGGCATCCGATAAAATAAGGTTTGAGCTTGAATTTAGGCACTTCATAGTTTCAAAAATATTATTTTTACTCATGTTTTTGAACCCAGAAAATTGTCATTTTTCGATTTTTTCAGTTTTAATATGTTTATAACTCGGAAACAATTAACTTTTGAGGAAAATTACAAAAGACCTTTTTTGCTCCCAATGACCCAAAGAACCTAAAATAATATCTACCCGGTCCAAAAAATTAATTTGTATAATTTGTTAAATTTTTTTTAATAAATGTAGCAATAACTCCAAATTATGACATTTAGGTATAGGGAATATAACATAAAAAATAATCAGAATTTCTTAAGGACTTCAAAACGCAAAAAACATACAGGGTATTTGATTTAAAATAAGAAAGTTTATTAGATTTACAGAAAAACGGAAAATTTGACAATGTAATTACCACTATAATATCGGTCGTATTTGAATACCCTTACCCACCAAAATTTATAACAATCCTTCAAGCGGTTTCCGAGAAATTACCGTGTTTCCATACTTTCTCGCTACCCTGTATAATCATATGACATCAGGACATCACGACGCGTTTTGGGCTAGGTGCAATAATTTGAATTTAGAATCGCCTTTAGGGGCCAAACGGAAAAACAAAAACAACTTTTTTATCATTGATACATTTTTAAATTATGTTCCGTTGTGGTTTATTATAAAAAAAAATTTCGAATTTAAAATTGTATGCAAGTTCCCTATTATTGCACAAAATACGCAGAATAATCAGAGTATTATTTGATGTATCATACGTCATAGGGCATAAAATCATCCACTTTCATATTTTTTCAGTCAAAGCTGGCTGTAACCTACCACCATCAATATAATTACATTTTTAAACCTCGATTTTGTTGAGTGATATAACATGACCTCAATAACAACAATTGGCGGTTAGACACAGCTTTTAACAAAATTATCTTAAATCTTTTTTAAAAACGATTTCCGGAATGAAATTAAAACATCAAGTTATTTTTATGGAATAATGCAGTTACCATTGCAACCAAACTGTTGCTAATCCTATATACAGTTGAGTCCAGGATTCTTTACCGTGCGTCATTAATACCTGGCGAGATAAAACACATACTTTTTATCTAACATCAATGTTTTTCACGCATGAAACTAAAGACAAACCAGCTACCGCCGGTTATTAAGTAAAGACGCATGTTATATTTTTATGAATGCTCTAGACTCAGTACATCGAAAAAAGATAGGTATCAAAAAATACGATTCGGGACGTTTTCAGATTTTAAGTACAATTTGTGACGCTTCTTGTTTGTTTACTTACTTGTCACTGTCAGTTTGTTGTAATTTTGCTGTTTTTTGTCGTGTTTTTGCATTTAGAAGTTATTTATATAACACAAACAATTATTGTCACAACTAATTTTATATTGGAGTTTGAAATTTTATGGTAAGTGTATTTTATTTTGTTATTAATTTACATACAAAGTTAGCCTCATTCACAGTTTAGGAATGGTTTTGTTTAAGGCTATGGGTACATATTTCGCAAATATTTTACGTGTATCCCTAGTTTTTCTGTCTTTACACGGCAAATTACGTGTAGCAAAATTCACACTGGTATGGATATGTAAACATTACTAGAATGTCATTCTACTTGAAAATGTCATCATTAATTTAAAGAGATGGCTTTTGAATGTTCTTGGATAACTGTTATTTTTATAATAGCAAATTATTAATTCAGTTAATAAATGTGATAATTTTTTCACTAACTATGTATTTAGTGGAGTCACTGAAGGTGGATATGAGCAATTACCTCCGATTTCGTTGAACCTCCATCGATTTGCATGAAAATTGGTGAGTGGTTAGAGGATATCTCAAGGAACAAAGGTGACATGGTGCCAACTTGCGCTTTTACCCTGGGGGTGGATGCCACCCCTTCTCGGGGGTAAAAATGATTTTATTAAAAATAACCCCATAATTCGATAGAGGGACAAATTTCAAGCAAAATTTGTTATATAAAGTTATTAAAATAAATCAAAACTTTTTGAGTTATTAAAGATCAAAGATTTTAATGTTTCTTGAGAAAAATGCATGTTTTTAACCAATTTTTCATCAATAACTCAAAAAGTGTAAGTTTTTACAAAAAAGTTATTATTATCAAAATTGAAGCTAATACAAAATGAAATAAATCCCTCACTAGAAAAACCTTTTAATGTTAACTAAAAGTGAGTTATAGGTAATTGAATGTATATTTTTTTAGGCGAGTAAAGAACTCCAAGTATTCAAGCTGAAATAACAGGAAATTGATACATTTTATAACATAAACTTATTAAACATTTGTCAAAATACTTAAAAATATCTGTCAAATGGGCCTCCGAACATGTTAATAGCGTTAAAATTTATGCTCCAAAATTTTTTCAAAATTTATCTTTAAAAATTTTTTCCAAAAAATGTTTTTTTTTTTTTTAATAACTCCATTCGTGTTTACGATATCAGGTTCAGCTAAAAACTGTGTGAAAGTTAATTCCAAGTGCTATTTATCCACGTTGAAGCTAATTTTTTAAACCCCTTACTTAAAAAAAAATAAAAGGTTAAATGACCCCGGTTGCATGGTTCCCACAGCAAAATTCAATATTTAAACGTTTCTATCTCGGTTATTTTTTACCCTATAGAAATAGTAAGAATTTGGTTATATATAATTTTTTACGTATATTGAGTATTTTTGAAGTTATTATCAAAAGAATATGAAAATTACAATAGTTTTAAAAATTATGATTTTTTTAAATTATATATTTTTTTCAAAAATATGCATTTTAAACCTGTCAAAGATATGGAAAAAATAACTTATGCTAATATAAAGACGTTCTTGTAAGGATTACTATAAATTTTAATTTTTGTGGAAATGGCGTATCTTTTGTTTTTCGCTTTTTACTAAAAAATTCGAAACGGTTCTTTTATTTTTATTATAACTTGCTTAATTTTAACGCTATTACCTTATTCTAAAGCTCATTTTTGATAGGTATTCCAAAGTACTTTGACAAATGTTTAGCAGGAATATTTTATACATTGCATCGTTTTCCCGTTATTTAAGCTTGAATACTTAGATTTGAGTACTCGTCGAAAAAAATACACATTCAATTGCCAATAACTCACATTGAACTAACATTAGTTTAGTTCTTTATGTAAATAATGTATTAAATTTTTTATTATCTTCAATTCCAGTAGTAATAACTTTTTTTGTAAAAGCTTATAGTCTATGATTTATACGTGAAAAACCGATTTAAAACATGCATTTTTTTACGAAAAAATAAAATCTTTGGTCTTTAATAACTCCAAAAGTGTTGATTTATTTTAATAACTTTATATAACAAATTTTGCTTATAAGTTGTCCCTCTATGGGCTTATGGTATTATTTTTAATAAAATAATTTTCACCCCCGAGAAGGGGTGGCATCCACCCCCAGGGTAAAAGCGCAAGTTGGCATCATGTCACCTTTGTTCCTTGAGGTATCCTCTAATTACTCACCAATTTTCATGAAAATCGATGGAGGTTCAACGAAATCGGAGGTTAAAACCTTCAGTGACTGCACTAATTCAGTGATTGTAATAATTTATTTGTACAACAAAAACTAATACTCAATCGATAAAAGAGAAAAAGTGTTAAAGTGATTTTTTAATAATATATTGTTATGGAACGCTTACAATTTTTAACATCTTTAACAACAAAATACTTGGATCACAGAATATATTATCCTGATGTATTCTCTGCTTGGATCTTCCACAAACAATACACAATAAATAACTTTTTATTAAGTTCACATCTTAAATCAATTATTTATCAAATACACTATATTATATCAATAATGTTTATTCAATACCTCAAAATATTCCCGATGCAATGTCAAATATTTAAAATTGTCACTGATTGTCAGTGTCTGACTGACAATATATGCTGACGATATTATATTCGGCTGAGTGCGTTGTAAGACAAAGATAGATTTGGAAAATATTACCACGGCATTGTGTTCATTTTTTTCGAATCCTGAAAAAACCAATAAATATTTTTGAAAAATTTAAACGCAGAATGAAACATTAAATTATTACCGAGGGCCGAAAGTCCCTTAGAATAAATAAAAAGTTTATTTTGAATGAGATATTTGAAATTAAAAATCACATAAAATTTTCTCTTAGTTTTTCACCCCTGTAACTTATTAAAATAAACATTATAGAAGTTCTCAGGGACTTTTGGCCCTCGCTAATAACGTAATCTTTCATTCTGCGTTTAAATTTTTCAAAAATACTTATTAGTTTTCTCAGGATTCGAAAAAGATGAATCCCTATTTGAATAGCATTGCAGCCGAAAATACGTACCGATCCTCTTAAGTTTCCGCAAAAGTTAAATAAATAACAAAAAGAAAATATTTTTTTGTCAATTATTTATATTATAACAAATATTTAATATCACTAATGATATTAAAAGAATTTATTAAGCAACTTCAAAAACGTAGCTGTAATTCTGTACAAAAACTTTAAACAAAGCTAATATTTTACATTCTATTTATTTAATAACGTCAAATTTTATAATATAATCCGTGATCGGAGCCGTAGCCATGTTCTGTCACTTGCTGTTGCGTGAAACAGATTTCCGACTTATTTCGTATGCTTTAAATGATTACGCACGGGTAAAGAATCATGGACTCAACTGTAAACATGACATTTTTAATGTCCATATAATTTAATTATATTTAGAAAAATTATGGTATTTTATAATGTTTCGTCGTGCCTTTTTGTATGCAATTTTTATTTACTATATTAATTAGTATTAATAAATAATTATTAAAATAAATTATTATTACACTTTTATTCATTTTATTATGTTTCCTTTACATTCCCTGGTTCTTAATGTATGCTGATGACGTAGTGCTAGATGTAGACTTAGTAGGACAAGAACAGAGTATTATTAGGAATGTTTAGTTAAAGATAAAGTTATAGAAATAAAATAATAAGCTTGAATGGTGAAATTATTATGAAAAGTAATAATTTTCAGTACCTACAGTTGAGTCCAGGGTTCTTTACCCGTGCGTCATTAATACCTGCCGAGATAAAACACATACTTTTTATCTGGCATCATTGTCTTCCACGCATGAAACTAAAGACAAACCAGCTACGGTCTGTTATTAAGTAAAGACACATGTTATTTTTATAAACGCTCTAGCATCAGTACATCGAAAAGAGATAGGTACAAAAAAGATGCTTGGGACGCTTTAAGATTTTAAGTAGAATTTGTGACTTTTCTGGTTTGTTTACTTTTCACTGTCAGTTTGTTGGATTTTTTGCTGTTTATTGTCCTCTTTTTGCATTTAGAAGTTATTTATATTAAACCAACTAAACCAACAGTTTTTTTCACAACTAATTTTATACTGGAGTTTGAAATTTTATGGTAAATATATTTTATTTTGCCATTAATTTACATACATCATTCAAAGTTGTTGAGGAATGGTTTTGTCTAAATTTCCGTAAAAGGAAATAAATAACAAAAAGAAAATATTTTATTTTCAAATATGTACATTGTAACAAATATTTAATATCACTAATGATATTAAAATATAAATGTATTAAGCTACTTCAAATGTAGCTGTAATTCTGCACCAAAATTTTAAATTATATTTATTTTATAATAGTCTGTTTTTAACGGTAAAATATTGCAAAATCTCTAAATTTTAAAGAACCGCTTGGACTGACATGAAATTTGGCATACACATAGCTAACAAGTCAAAGAAAAAAAGTGATATTGTGCCGATATGTGCTTTTGCCCTGGGGGTGGTTTTCACCCCCTCTTGAGGGTGAAAAAATATTCGTCCAAAGAAAGTCAGGAAATGGATAAACTGGCTAATTTTAAGTAACTTTTGTTCTATAGAGATTTTTCACTAAGTCAATACTTTTCGAGTTATTTGGCAGTGAATATGTTCATTTTTTCAACAAAATAACCACGTTTTAGACGGTTTTTCGCAAATAACTCAAATACTAAGTATTTTGTTGAAAAAACATTCCTAACAAAAATATAGCCTGTAAAAAATTTTAAAAAATGGTGTATATATCACGTCTCTACACCTAGTAGAAGCAGAGTTATAGCTAATAAAAAATAGGTTCATATTCGTCAAATTCCAAATGGAATACTTTAACGTGAAATAACCAAAAATGAAGCAAATTTCGGGGAAAACTCATTACAACTTATTTAAAGTGTTTAAAAAAGCTTCATTTTTGTTTTATAAAAAAATTTCTAGCATCAAAATTAAACAAGTTACGATCAAAATAAAGTTAGTCCCTTTTTGTTTTGGTAAAAAAATCGAGAAAATCACCCCCTAATTAGTATCTTAAATGAACTTAATCGTTACGACTTCACAAGTTTCTTGACTCGTGTATATATTGTTTATATGATCTGTAAGTTTCATCGGTTCAAAGTCCTTATTATTGAAAGGGCTGTAGTTAAAAGGGGTTGAACGAGTCACTGATCACGAATGTATGCAAATTTAGAAACACCCAATCTTAATCAATTTTTGTCTAACAGAAAAACAAAAAAATACATGATATTCAGAAAAGCAAATCTGACTTTTTTTTGTTTTTCGAGATTTTTGGTATCTCTAACAAATTTTAAGTTATTTTGAAAAAAAGCATATTTTTCAAAATTTAAGTTTTTAAAAATTTTACTTTTAAACCAAATTTTTTCAAAAATAAGCACTTTGAATCGATGAAACTTAGAGATCATATAAACACAACATAAGTAAAATAATTTGTGGAGCGGTAACGATTAATTTCATTTAAGTTGCTAATTAGGGGGTGGTCTTCCCGATTTTTTTTTGCAAAAACAAAAGGGACCAACTTTATGTTGAGCGCAACTTGCTTAAATTTAATGCTAGAAACTTTTTGTAAAAACAGAAATAAAGCTTTTTTTAAAACACTTTAAAAAATTTATAAGGGGTTTTCCCCAAAAAGTGCTTAATTTTTTGGATATTTCACGTCGAAATATTCTAATTGAAATTTGGTGAATTTGAATCTATATTTCATTGGCTATAACTCTGGTTTTACGAGATCCAGGGACCTAACGCGTACACCATTTTTTTTTTACTTTTTTATAAGCTATATTTTTGCTAAGAACGTTTTTTTCGACAAAATACTTACTTTTTGAGTTATTTGCGAAAAACCGTCTAAAAATGTGGTTATTTTGTTGAAAAATGAACATATTCACTCGCAAATAACTCGAAAAGTGTTGACTTGGCGAAAAAGCTCTATAGAACAAAAGTTACTTAAAATTAGTCAGTTTACCCATTTCCAGACTTATTTTGGACACATATTTTTTCACCCCCAAGAGGGGGTGAATGTCACCCCCAGGGCAAAAGCACACATCGGCACAATATTACTTTTTTTCTTTGACATGTAAGCTATACGTATGCCAAATTTCATGTCAATCCAAGCGGTTCTTTAAAATTTAGAGCAAAAACCGTGAAAGAATGGACTATAACGTCAAATTTTATAATATAATCCGTGATCGTGGCAGCCACTTTCTGTCACTTGCTGTTGCTTGGAATAGATTTCCGACTTATTTCGTATGCTTTAAATGGTGACGCACGGGCGCCGCACGGGTGAAGCATTCTACTTCTATTCTGTTTCATATTTCCTCTGCTCTTATTCTATCCTACTTGGTGATTTGTTATCATCTGACGCCTTTTCATAAACTCCAATTCAACTGTTTGTATTTTATTTCGGATTTATTTTAATTAGGAAATCAGTCAGTTTCACAAACGTTTTGGCACATGCCACATACAAATTTGAGACAGACGCATTTCAGTACTGTTTATTTTGCCGCATACCGTAGATAATTAACACAAGTAACCATTAAAAATAAATAATAAAATAGATATTAATAACTAATAAGAATAAGATAAATAGAAATATTAATTTAATTTTATACTTACATCTAGCACTTGTTTGGCAACAAAAAGGTAACAATACAGTAGTTTTTCTTGTTCATCTTTTAAAAGGTATAAAAATGTGCATGGATCTAAGTCAGCTTGGGAAAACCTTGTCATTAACGAAACCTTATGGGAAAACTGTAGCTCAAAATCTTGATTGTAGGCTTGAATAATTCCCTCTTCCACACCTATGCTTAGCTGAAATAAAAAAAAACTCATAAGATAACTATATTAAGACACAATTTATAAAAGAACTAAAATTGTCCTAAATAATTTTTGGGTATTACAAAAAATCAGTTGATAATACAAAATATGTAAATATGTATGTGTACGGATGTCCCAAATTAGTATGTTTTGTAGGGTATACCGAAAACTAGAGAAGAGAAAAAAAAATAGTTGAGATGCCTTTAATTTTTTTCGTTGAAGTAACGATTACCATTCAAATAATCAATATTTTACCATATTAGAGAGATACAAGGCCATTATTGAAATATTTGAAATCGGTAGATTTCGGTATATTTGAAATAGATCTTCTATATTAAGGTGGTATGACACAATGTTAAAATTTATATAGTTTTTAGATACAGTTACCGTCACTATTTCAAAACCAATCTTCAACTTAGGGGTATGTACGTGAACTGTAGACTTTCTATTTTAATAGTATCTAGTTAAAATTTCCAAAGAAAGCAGTATATTTTTTATAACTGTACATAAAGGAGTCCATGTCATAACTTACTTAGTAACTTGCTATAAAAATTCGTTTTGCATAATAATTTTTGAACTTGGGTGGAAAATAACTACCAGAAACGATTAACTATGCAAAAAGCTTTATTTTAAACAAAATTTCATTGTCCATACTGCCATAATTTTTAAATTAACTGTACCTAAAAGTAAAAATTTTAGTTAAAAGCTGCAATCTGGGGATTTTGTTGAAATTACAGCAATAAGTTGGCATTTTTCTAGTGATAAATTAGTTCCGCTGTCACTTAATAGATGAGAAGATGAGTTCACGTGTCATTTAGTAGATGGCAGCAGTGATGTATTAAATGGAGACAGATGCGCGTTTGCCGGATTTTAAGAAAATCTACAAACAATTGAAAACGAGTTTTGTAACCACGGAAATACGATGAATCACGCGGTTTTGTTTAGAAAAGTGGCCCCACCCCCTCCCAGTACGCATTTTGGACCTTGTTTGACTTTCACTTTCAATCATGATTGTATAACGTCACAGTGTCTTAACAATACAAATATACATTTTTTATGCTTGAAACCGTGACGTTATACGAATGGTTGAAAGTTAAACGAGGTTCAAAATGACTCAAAGTGTTTACTGGGGGATTATACTAGTTTTGACATAATACATAAATAACATAAGTAAGCTCTAGTATGTTATGTGGGGCGGATCTAAAAACAATTTCAGTTTTATTCACTTTCTGGCAAATTTAATTTTTATAGGGCCGCAAATAATGCATTGTTCGGATACAATTAGCGTCTCTTTGTAAAGACGATGACGTCGACATTTTTACACACATTACACATGCCAATGGCCATTAGTATTTGTTGAGGCATTATCCTAATAAAAAAATTGTAGACAAAACAATATTGTATAATCATTGATTAATTTATGTCAAATATTTCCGTAAGTGAAAAAAAATATTGAAATTTACTGGAGTAATAATTAGATAAACCGATATGCAGACGATACAGTTGTGGTTATTAGCAGTATCGACAGGCCTGTCATACCCGGGTACCTACAAAGAGCGAGTGAAAAAAGAGATTTTAACCATCAACATAAATAAAACAAAAATGGACACTGGTGAGCAAAACTCAAAAACCTGCCAGACAATTGAAAATAAAAAACCAATTCAACACGTAGAAGTATATGTATACCTTGGAACAGTCGTCAACTAGAAATGGGATCAAACAACCGAAATACGATGTAGAATTGAAAAGGCCAGAGCTACATTTAACATGAGAAATATATTCAATCATTGCGACATATCTGTCACACTAAAAATACGGCTGCTAAAATGCTATGTATTTCCAGTCTTGTTGTATGGAGCAGAGACCTGGACAATAACGGAAACATTATCGAAAAGGCTAGAGGTATTCGAAATGTGGGTGTACCGACTTATCCTCAAAATGTCCTGGACGACTCAAGACCCCGTCTCACCATCAAATAATTGACAGTTATTTGATCAAACTTGACAGTTAGTGACACAAAGTGACAGTTAGTATGTATAGTTTGTGTCACTAGTCAAGTTTGACTGTCAAGTTTGATCAAATAACTGTCAATTATTTGATGGTGAGACGGGGCCTTTACACTACCAACGTAGAGGTATTGCGCTGAGGAGAAAACAAAAATGAGAAATCTGTTTCACAATAGAAACGGAAACCTGAATACCTCGTACATATTATGAGACATGATAAATATCGTATACTGCCACTGACAATACAGAGTAAAATAGAGAGCAAACGTGGACCCAGAAGAAGAAGACACTCATGGCTTCAAAACTTACGCCAATGGTTTGGACTAACGTGCCAATGTCCGCAACGGACGAGGCACATGAAGAAGAAGAAGAAGAATTTAAAATGAGATATTCTTCTTCTCACGGTGCTTATTCGTTCCGAATGTTGGCGATCAGCATGGCTATCCTAACTTTGCATGCTGCTATTCGGAATAGTCTGTTTGTCGATGTAGGTATTGAACCAGTTTCTCAGATATATTCTTCTTCTCCCTGGTCCTCTCTTCCCAATACCTTGCCCTGAAGAATGAGTAGCGGCAATCTCTATTCATTCCTCATAACATGGCCAAGATATTCTACTTTGCGCTCTTTGATAATAATGTGTGTTAATAATCTCGCATTCCTTGCCCATTCTACGTAAGACCTCAACATTAGTCACACGACCCATCCACGAAATTCTTAAAATGCGACTGTAATACCACATCTTGAATGCCTTGAGTTTTCTTAAAGAAGTTTCGGAAAGAGTCCAGGCTTCTACTCAGTATAATAATCTAGAAAATACATAGGATCTGATAATAGAAATTTTGTTAACAAGTGGTAAATGTGACTTCTGAAACGAGACTTCATCATTATGAACGCTGATCTCGCTTTTCCTATGCGTTGTTTTATTTCACTAGAGTGGTCTCATTGACTGTTTATGTAGGTACCAGGGTATGTGTAGCTGTCCACTCTGTCAATTGGTTGTTGGTTAACCAAAAGCCGTGTATGTAATATATTTCGCTCTTAATGACTACCATTACTTTCTTTTTTTTTCGTATTGAAATTCCATGTTCACTACTTATGTCTTATATGCGCGACATTATTCTTTGCAAATCATCTAGGCTATCTGCAAAAACTACTGCGTCGTCGGCATATCTAATGTTGTTTAGATCTATCATCTAATCCAGTTTCCTCCAAGATAATTTATGAGTATGTGCAGCTTATCATGTTGTACTCTATCAAACGCCTTTTTGTAGTCGATAAAACAAATATATAGCACTTAGACAGTCAATAGAGCCTCTCGGGTGCCTAAGGGCAAGGCATTGCGGAATCAAATCTTTGTCCGTGATACTTGTTCTTCGCATTTTTTATATAGGTATTCTGCAGTATATTACTTTTAAAAATGTTTTAAGTGGTTCATTAGGCTAATTATTATTCTGCCTCGCATGTTGAAATGAGAAATGAAATGAAAATGTGAAATTTTCCGAGGAAAAAACTTTCCCTGTTGAAAAAACATTCAATATGAAAAAAGTTATTGTAGTGACTCTGTTTTTCAATTGACTTACGTATTTTACATTTATTAAAAATACTAATTTTATACTCGATCTTCATTCTGAGAATTAGCATAATTCTTTTTTGGTCATTTAGATAGGCACTTACTTGTATTTCAAATAATTGCAAATTTCTTTAGTTTGAAATAAATCCTTTTGAGCAGGTAAAGAATTACGAATTGCCGTATAATACAATATTAAATAATAAACTATATCCAAATGAATGAACGTTTAGTATCTATTAATGAGAATTTACCCTAGGCAGGTAAAGAAAGGATTAACAACTGTCGTCTGTAAATACAAAGTACGATTAAGATCGAGATGTGCCGAGCCTAAGTTGCAATACATGGCATCAATGCGGTGTCGTTCAGAGAACTAAATTTAATAATAAAATATATGTACGTGCTGCCATCTATTCAAAGAACTGTTAAACGTTAGTTTAAAAATTGGCCACCTATTTTGACCATAGCGTACTAATACCCCCTTAAGAAAAAATTTTAAAAACTTTATGGGAACTTTAAAGAAAAGTAAAATTCGTATAACCTTCTGCTTAGATCTAGTATTAGGTTTTCAGGTGGGGCAAACGCCCCTTCAATGACTTAACGTCTGGAATAGTCGCTAAGCTCCGGCCGCTGCACTTATTGGCGATATTGGAACTTTTGAAAGATATAATGAAGGTTTCAGTGGCGTACAAAAAAAATTTAGGGGGCTTAATGAGGAAATATTATTATTTGTATGTTTTATATGAGATACCTTATGTATTTCAAAATTTTTTGTTCGCATTTTTAATTCTTTTTCACCTAATATGATATTTAATGTATTTTCACTTGTTGGAGCTTATCTACAAATAAAATGTTTATAGTTAACGTCATGTTAAACGCAGTAAAAATATAACACTCGGTAACGCATTTAAACTTTTCAGTATGATATCATGGAAAAAATGGCATGGAAAAAATACAATAGCACAAGAGAGTATCAAGATAAAAAATAATACCAAAAACACAGAAAGATAGTGAAAGAACTAATAAGAAAGGAAAAAAAGAGAGTTGGAAGAAAGTCGGTGAATCACTAAACCCAAAATTACAGAGACAACAACAGATGCTTCTGGAATAAAATAAGGAATCTAAGAGGAAAGAAAAGAAAAGGACTCAGAGGAGTAAAAGACAAAAACAACAAACTAAAGACAATTACCACAGCAATACTAGAGGTGTGGAGAGAATATTATGGAGAGAAATATATGGGCGAGGAAAGTGAAGAAATAGAGACAGATTGAACCATAGAACAGACAGCAGCGGACGAAAACCAAATGAAAGAAATAAGTACAGAAAAATTGGAAGAAGGGAAGACGAGTAAAAATAGGAAAAGCGAGCGGAGCAGATAAAATTGATCCCGAAATGATAAAATGGATAGGGAAAGAAGAAAAGAAGTGGTTGCTGGAAATAATGAGAGAAGCATGGAGAACAAACAAAATGCCGAGAGAGTGGGAAGAAAACTTACTGATCCCAATTCACAAAAAAGGAGAAGAATCCAACTGTGGAAACTATAGAGATATGTGCCTCTCATTAGTAGTGTTCAAGCTCTAAACAATAATAATAGAAAGAAAATTAAGAACAGAGCTGGAAGAAAAACTTGAAGTCGAACAAACAGCATTCAGAGCCAAAAGACAAACAGTTGACAACATAAGCATACTACGAAATATAATAGAAAAAAATAATGATCGGGGAACAAACATATATAAGTATAACCTTCATAGACCTTAAAGCAGCGTTCGACTCAATAGACCGGAAAGTATTGTGGAATACTATGGAGGAGCTGGGAATACCGAGGAAACTATTAGAGATAATTAAAAGTACGTACAGTAGAGTGGTGGAAAAGTACAAATGGGAGGTAGCAGATCGCTAGAATTTAGGATGAACAAGAGGATAAAACAGGGAGATAGCCTAAGCCCACTCCTATTCGTCATAATTATGGATAAATTATTTAAAAATGTAAAAATAAGGACAAATCACTTAAAAACAATAATAGGCTACGTACACTTAACACCAGTTATGATAGAAGGATTACTGTATGCGGACGACGTCGTTCTCATAGTAGACAACCCGAGAAAGATGCAACGACTATTGATGTATGGACTGAGGAAGTAGAGAACATGAAATTAGAAATAAACATCAGCAAATGCAAGACGATGAAAATAGGTCAGCAGGAGATTGGAGGCGAAACACGAAACAGGCGAGTGTTCTGTAGAGGATAAGAATTGGAGAAGGTGACGGCCTACGAGTACTTGGGCACGATAATATCAAATGACGGAAAGCTAGACCTAGAAATTGCAAACAGGACAAAGTAAGCTACGAAAATATAGTATGCGATTAATAATACGATACTGGGAAAAGGGGAAATCGGCCAGAAAACAAAAATACATGTATATAATACAATCACAGTACCAACTCTTCTATATGCAAGCAAAAAATGAGTCACAAATAAAAGACATGAAAGCGCTATAAATGCAGCAGAAATGAAGCAGCTGAGAAAAATAGCTAGAAAGGCAGACAGGGAAAGCAACGAAAACATCAGAAACGTGCTAAGCCAGGAACAAATGAGAAAAAAATTTAAAAAAGAAAACTGAATTGGTTTGGACATATAACTAGGATGAACGAGAACAGAGTAGTAAAGAAGGTGGCAGATTCCAAAAGACAGGAAAAAAGAAGAAGGGGTAGACCTAGAAAGGGGTGGTTGGAGCAAATCGAGGAAATCGAGACAAAGAGAGATAAACAGTGCAACAGATGAAGGAAATGGCAGGAGACCGGAAGGCGTGGAAGAAATGGGTAAAATATAGATAGGTGATACCAAAGTCCGACGCAATTATAGGGCATAAGGACAACGAGAAGAAGAGTATGATATCAACATTTGACAGTTTTATTTGGCGGAAATAAAATCAGTACAAAAATATCTTGAAAATAAAGCAAATTCTTCATTGTTCAAAGTGAGTTATTACATATTTGTAAGTTATTGATTCCACAATGGAAGGCGATGGTCGAGCTGGGCGTACTCAAGAAACTAGCTGCGGTATCCCAAATCTGTACCGTGGAGGTAAACAGTCGTAACTCCACTTTTTGCTGAAATGGAGTTATTACCACGCTCTTGTTGTCAGATTTTCATAGCATATTGTGGCAAAAAATCGTACATCGTACTATATTAGATAGTATGCTTTCGTATGCGGTAGTGGTAAACAATCGTAGCTCCATTTTTATATTAAATGGTATTTTGAGGGTGTTAAAACGGGATAATGAAAAACAAGAGTTCTTTTTTTTCCAAACATTGTGATTTGATTTTTGCATTTTTAAATACGGAATATACTATTTTTGTAATCACTTACGATTTTTATTTTGCATATTACCTGTTTAAAGACATAGAGGTAAAAAGTCGTAACTCCCATTATTATACATCAGGTAAATAATTTCTTAAAAATACTAATACCCAGTAATATATTTGCATTTACATATTATAATATACCAATAATGTTGAATTCGACGTAATGGAAATAAATTTTTTTTATAGTTTATTGACTAGTCTGTATGTTTTGCGCTTTCTTGCAAATGTATACATTGTGGATATACGACTGTTTACCTCCACGGTACAGAAATGTGTGTCAGTAACTCCTTTGCACAAGTTAGAATGGGGGAAATATATCAAATGCTTTTTAGTGTAGGAAACAGAGGTTGAACCTCGCCAAATGACACAAGTCCGGCTTTATTTTTTTTCTTGTATATCAAGGGGTGCTTATTATGAGACTAACTTTTTCTAAAAACATTTCGATCCGGAACCCCCCTTTTCATCCCTTTAAAGGGATTAGTTTGTGGTTTTTGCGAAACGTAGCACTTCCTGTAGGTTTTGCAAAAAATTTACTTAATAGTAAAATGAAGAGGACTATTTTTCCTACTATTTATTTCCCTACAGCAAATGTCTATCATCCACCGTTTAGAGGGGGTGGCGCCTCAAAGTTGACAAATTTTTAAAAAGGATGTTGTAAAAAAATAATTTTTCCCTGTAATGAAAATTAAGAAGAAACCCTGCAGCAATTAATCACAAATAAGTGGCTGATTTTTTGGTATAGGTTTCATTTAGATGCAATTGCAAATTTTTTAATTACAGAGTGTTACATTTTAAAAAAACCCTTTTAATACCATCTGAACCGCCTATCTAAAGTAAAAAATCTTTCAGCGATTATCTACAAATCGGTTATTTACAAATTTGTATAATGCACCCCCATATTTTCCCCGGAACGACCCCAAAAAAGGGAGATTTAATAAAGAAACTAATCAAAAATTAATTTTGGGCAACCACTGTGGATTTAGGGTGCAAAGAAAATAAAATATACATAGGTCATAATATGTAGCAGACAGTGTGTTCTTTTATTTTCCATAAGCTCGTTATCCATAAAATGAATAGGTGACGAAAAAAAAAACAAAAACTGGAGCCCGCCAAAGCATTTCTGAGGTTAACGGCGCTCGGTTAATAGATTGTTATTGACATCCGATCCCTTGCTGACGAGAATGAGGAACGCTAGACATAAAAGAAAGAGAACCCCTCTTTCAGCGGATACCATCAATCTTTTGGAGGAAAACGATATTTTCAATATTGGTATTGAAAATGATTCTGAATATGATGAAAATTAGAAATAAAATCTGTTAAGAATAATATTTGTATTTTTTAGTTTATTATACCTAAAAGTAGACCGAAATACTTTATTAATGCTATAAAACGCAAAAAATGTCTTTGTCCGACTTTTAGGGCAAAATACCTCTCTGTACGGCGCCACTGTGCCGTAACTGTTGCTTATACGAAAAAAAAATGCATAGGACCTTATTTGTGGAGAAAATAGTGGTCTTTAATTCTGTATAAGTTTTGTGTTAAAAAAAATGCATAGATAATGAGAAAATCGTCAAAACATGCTCTCCCAGGGATAGGGGTAGTTTCTGCAGTTTATTTTCAAGTATAGCGGTAGTTTCCGAAGGGATGTTGCAATAATCATATATATTTATGAAAAACCCTATTGATGGGGGTCATATGGGTCAAAAAGCAAAAAATTTTTTTCAACCCCCCCTTTATTTTTTTTGCTACAGGGGTTGCATTAAGAAATCTTTTTACATAAAATGTTTGCATTTAAGAACGTGCATAAAATGATATATGAAGCATTTTAATAAAGGGCATGGTGTGTGAAGAATTCGAAGAAAATCACTTTCTTTATTATTTCTCCTTTTTTTAGGTTGGTTCCGGAAAAAAATGGGGGTGTATTATAGAAATTTGTAAACAACACAAGTACATGGATAATCGCTGAAAGTTTTTTACTCTTAGACAAGGCGGTAACGGCGGGTTCGTTGGGAAAAATATTCCCATGAGATATTTTTGCATAATCACATTCGTGAGACATCCCAGAATAAGATTCAAGAAGTCGCCCACGAGAAAAGTGGGCCAATTTTTTTTTAACAATTTTTTTTTAATCAAATTGCAAAAATCAATATTTTGGCCCGGACTTTTGGTTTTTTGGACCCTTCTGGACAAAAAAGGTCTCTTATAATTTTTCTCTAAAGTTGATATTTTTCGAGTTATAAGCAAGTTAAAATTTGAAAAACGCGAAAATGGCCATTTTTAAGGCTTAATAACTCGGTCAAAAATTATTATTTTGAAAGTCAGAAAGTGACTAAATCAAAGTTTAAAGTCGCCGTTACATGACCCTGAAGAAATCTGTGTCATTAATTTATTACTAAGCTGTTATTTTTTAATTAATAACAAGGAGTGGTTGTATCATATTGACGCTGCTGTAAATGTGAGTGCGAGTAAGATGCACAATTGGACTGCTGGAATAGCTTCTCTCTCGCACTCAGCATTTACAGCCCCGCACACGTGCATGGCGCTTATTATTAGAGGAAAGGCACCAAATTTGAGACACTTTTTTTGAAAAACAAATATAAAACAGAATATTCAAAAGTTTTTAAAACATTTATATCGAACACTTAAATTTAGTGTTTCTACAACACAACAAAAAATAAATAAAGCGAATAAGACATATATTTTTGCAAAAAAAATACATTTAATTTTTTTGTGACATTTAATATTAAAAATAAAAGGTTGCCTAATTTGGGATAGCCAGGTATCCAAATTTGAGACAGGTACCCCAATTTGAGATACTATTCAAAAAAGCCCTTTCTTTCACAGAAAAGACAAATAAATGTGCTGGACTTTATTTCTCCACAGTCTTCATGTGCCCACCTGCCACATTGGTAACACTTTGCCCATCGTTCTCCATATTTATCGTCGGAAAATTTTCCGGTGCAAAATAGACATTCCGCGTCGTTTTCTCCACTTTCGTCAGACGATGAATCATCTAATGGAAAGTCTTCGCTGCTATCTGAACTTGAACTCGAAGAAACTTTCCGTTTCTTTCTTGATGTTTTGCCTTTTGATGTAGAAGGTTGACCTACGTCTTCGTGTACTGCTATTTCTTCTTCGGACGTTGCTGTTTTTTCTGATGTAACATTTTTTGTTGATTTGTTTTTTTCTGGAGCTAATACACAATCCAAGTTTAGCTGGGGTACCAGTTTTTTTGCTTTTTTCTTCTGCAAACTTTGCTCTAATTCTTCTTTGTAGGTTGTTAGAGTAATTACTGAAGCCTTTCCTGATCTGGCATGTGGCTTTTTAGTGGTGTCTCTCTTGTATGTAGGGATCGGACAGATGTCTTTCGGAGACACAAGTTGATGAGGTAGTGGTGGACTAGGAGTTCTATGTTCACGCATTGGATGATTTGGTTGTTCATGGTTTGGTTCTATTATTTGTTCGTCCCTTTCGTTTTGTGTTTCCAAGTGCTCTTGAATTCCAAATTCAAAGTCCCTAAAAATATGGCGATAAATAGGGACCAGTCCAGTTTTTCGGAAACCATTACAAGATATTTCCATCGTCGCAGCTTTGTTATACGCTTTACAAAAAATACTGGCAATGGCATAAGGCGACACAACACTCAACTGATTTTCTCTAAGCCAGTTTTCTATTTCTTGTGCGTAGTAAGTTTTCAGCGGTGCCATAAAAGCAACATCCAACGGTTGCATTTTATGTGTAGAATGTGGTGGGAGGCAAATAATCGTCACATGATTCTGTTTGGCCAAATCTATTAGAGCAACGTTTCTCGTATGAGAATAGTGGCCATCAAGAACGAGAAGAACAGGGTCTGCAGCTGAAGGTTTAGTGAATTTTATGAAGTGTTGTAGCCATCTAGTGAAAATATCGGCCTGTACCCAACCTGACACATGGCATTCTGCGACTGCTCCAGTGGGAGCTCCTAGCAGCAACTCTGTTTTCATATTTTTTCTAGGGAAGATTAATAATGGTGGTACGAAAACTCCTGCAGCATTCATACATGAAATAACAGTAATCAGCTTGCCCCTTTCTGCTGAAGTAAGTGACGAAATCTGCTTCTTCCCTCTCAAAGAAATGACTTTGCTATGTTTGTGCTGAACAATTGTAATACCTGTTTCGTCTACATTGAATATACGTTGTGCAGGGTTAGTAAGCTTAAGATATTCTGGTTCATACAGGTCAAAGAACTTGGATACAGTTTCATGAGTAAACGATTTTACTCGAGCAGATGACATTCCCTGAGGAGTACGCATAGAAAGCATCGGATGCCTTTTCATAAAGAGTCTCAACCATTTCTTTCTGGCTGATTTTTTGACTCCGCTAAATGGATGTGGTATTGAGTTTCGTATTGCAAGTTGAAATGCCAGTCGTTTTATATCACGCGCTCTTAGCCCGAAATAACGTTGCTCCATAGTTAGGGCATACTCAACCAACTCATTTTCTAATTCCAAAGAAAGAATAGGTCGGCGGCTAATTGATATCCCGACGAGTTCTTCTGGAGTCTTGTCTGATTTCACATATCGTTCTAAGGTACCTTTTGGTACTCCAAAAACTTTTGAGGCCTTCAAATAGCCCATCTCTCTATTTCTTACTGTATTTACAGCCCGTATCATATCATTTGCATTCCATTTTTTATTTTTTGGCGGCATCTACAAACAAAAAATACATAAAAATAAAATTTTTACACGGGGTCCTAATTTGAGACACTCTTAAATTTGGAACCTACAGGTGTCTCAAATTAGGATTTTTCCGTTAAAAATAAAAAGAATTTTTGTTGGTTATGTATGCCACACAATTACCATTTAATTTGCATAAAATGTATTAACTACTATTAAACTACCAAAAAAAAATAACTGGAGTAAATGTAAACAGCTTACCTTGATGTATTGTAAGTTTTTATAAATTCTGAAAAACTTTGTGTATGGTGTAAATCAAATTAACGTCGACAAAACAACAACGGTCACTTCTAAGCGCCAACTAAAAGCAGATCTACTACTAAGGCATTCTGCACACGGAGCGTATCGTCATAGACGATTATTAGATGCGACGTACGAAAGGCATGCTCTTTCGTGCTGCTCACTTGTGTCTTTATGGAATACTGTACACCAGCGGTTCTCAATCTTTTTTGGTGACGGAACCCTTTTGGAAAGCAAAATACTTAACGGAACCCTACAATAAAACAATAGTTTTTAAAAGTGTATTTTTTATTAAGCATAATCAAATTCCAATGTAACAGTTACTTATTACTTACTTACATAACAAGTATAATAATAGAATATAATACTAAAATAAAAAAAATCTAACTAATGGGAGGTATGAAACTGTTTTTTATTTTTCATCAATTGAATGGTGGGCTACAACAATGTTGTAAGCGACATATTGGGTCAAAGTGAGGTTTTAATACAATATTATTGTACATCCAAAGACCAATGCGAGCATCTTTCAATCTGGCTAAAAACATTTTGCCTTCCCCGAGTTTTTCGTGCCGCAATGTTGGTATCCGTATGTTCATCAATAGCTTGTCAATATGTTTTTTTCATTTCCTGAATAATCTCAATTCTGTCGCTTACAACATTGTTGTAGCCCACCATTCAATTGGTTGATATCAGGTTTGATAGATGATATTAATTAATTAATTAATTTGAAGTCTCATATCAGGTTCGGCGTCCAGTCTATTGCGGTATTTTGTCTTCGTGGCTCCATATGTTGAGAATCCTGTCGCATAAATATGTTGTTGGGAACGGAAGAAGAATATTCAGAGCCATTTTGGCAATCATTGCATATTTATCATGGATTCTGCACCAAAAATCTTTGAGAGGCGTCGTGAATCCATGAATTCAGTTTCATTTTTGTGTTCTGTTCTTCGGGAAAATACATCAAAAGATGCACGCATGGAAGTGAGATATTTGAGCAATTCGTCAAATACATCATCTTGAAACATTTCTAAGTCCGTATCGCTAACAAACTGAGTGATGTAACCCTCTTTCTGACGCAAATATTTAAAAAATCTAATTTTCTTTTGAACGCAGTTTTTTTGTTACAGGCTTGGAACACAGTTGTCTGTTTACCTTGCAATGATAAATTTAAATTGTTCAGTTTTTGAAAGATATCCGCCATAAAAAACAGTCGGAACAACCAAGTTTTATCATACAAACGGTCTTTCAAATTGAAATAAGTATAAAGAAACATTTGTAACTCGGCTCTAAGTTCAAATAGCCTTGTTAAGGTTTTACCCCGAGACAGCCATCTCACTTCTATATGGAGCAGCAGTGTTTTAGGTTTGCTGCCATAATCTTCACACAATAATGAGAACAATCGGGAATATGGTCGTGATTTGATAAAATTAATTCTTTTTACTGCTTCATCCATAACTAATTTTAGATTTGACGGCATTTAGACTTGACTTGACTTCATCGCAAGTGCTTGTCTATGCAGGATATAATGGCTGGAGCTATAATTAGGAGCTTTATTTTTTATTCGTGACACTAATCCTGCTGTTTTACCTGTCATCGCCTTGGCCCCATATGTACAAATGTCAATGCAATCGTTCCAACTGAGATTATTTTCCTCAAAAAACATTGGAACTATTAGGAAACAGTTTACTACATAAAATGCAGATAGGTGAGCCGTTGGAATCAACAAATCCGAAACAGTGTCATCATACTTCCTATTTTTCGCCTTTGAAACCGTGGAACTTGACGTCGTTGCATAATCGTCTTGACCGGTAATTGCTGTATACACCGCGCGTACTGCTTTCGAACATTCGGCTTCGGTAGAAGATGTTGTTACATCGCGTTTACCGCCTTTAGGAAAACGTTCCATTCTTCTTTATTAATAACCACAAAATAACGTACGATCACAAACAACAAAAGTACAAAACTGATACAATCAGAATACAGCAGTGGAAAAATAAACACTTTTTTCTAGCAGATAGGTACTCATCGCTCCGAACCCTAATTGTCGACTGACTACTGACAGTACTGACTAAGGACTAAGTCACCAAAGAATACCCCAACCAATCAAGTTGGTTGCGGCATTCTTTGGTCACACTAAGTCACGTATCGGCGGTGACAGGCTAGTAAAATTGTATGAGGCAACAGGTGGCAACTAAGTTCGACCTGTGGTTCGACCATGCCTCGTGAATCGTGCTATACCGCGTCAGAAAAGTCGAACAGAGAGAGGTGTTTTGAATTTTTTTCTAAATTCTCGCGGAACCCCTACAGGGGTGTCGCGGAACCCTAGGGTTCCGCGGAACACACTTTGAGTATCGCTGCTGTACACTAAGCGTAACCGGCGCGGAATCGTCAACGCAGACAAGCTTCAATCCGCCAGGCGTACAACGATGTCAGTAGCTTGCAGTACGCTTGAGTGTTAGAACACCTTTTTGACGGAATTTTATGAGAATGGCGGATCAAATATTAAAATTTGTCCAACTGATTGAAAATTATCAGTGTTTATATAATAATACCCAAAACAAGAGTACTCCAGAAAAATATGTGGAATTTAGAGTCATCTTCCGACAACTCTTTGGCGGCAATAAATAACCTTCTGTTGTAGTTTTTGTAAATATAAGGATGCACCCAAAATTCCCTGTTTCTTTTTTTTGCGGTGACGAAGATAATTTAACAAAAGTAAGTCCTCTTCATCACTTAACATCTTTGCAACTACTGTAAAAGCAAGGAAAACCTTAAAACAAGACGATCGCATGCCGCTTGCAAATCGAATCGTTTGCGGCTTTTAAGGCGTAAAGGAATCTTCGCTGCATGACGAAACTTATACGCGTCTATGATGATACGCTTCGTGTGCAGAATGCCTTACTTCACAGAATGATCAGTTTTCAATATTTTCACTAGATGTCAACCCATCATATACAAATATACGACGGTGTCTCAAATTAGGCGCCTGTCTCAAATTTGGTGCCTTTCCTCTATTACTTAACAATAACAGCTTAGTAATAAAATAATGACAAAAATTTCTTCAGGATCTTGTAGGGGGGGGGGCTTCAAACTTTGATTTAGTCATATATTGACTTTCATTATAATAAATTTTAACCGAGTTATTAAGCCTTGAAAATCGCCATTTTTCGTTTTTTTCAATTTTAAATTGCTTATAAGTCGAAAACGATCAACTTTAGAGAAAAATTATAAGAGACCTTTTTTGTCCAGAATGGTCCAAAAAATTAAAAAAAAATTGTTCGGGCCAAAAATATTGATTCTTGCAATTTGATTAAAAAAAAATTGTTAAAAAAAATTGGCCCACTTTTCACTTGGGCGACTTCTTGAACGTTATTCTGGGATGTCTCACGAATGTAATTATGCAAAAAAATCTCATGGGAATATTTTTCCCTTCGAACCCGCCGATTTCGCCTTGTCTATCTAGCATTTGCGGTTCATATAGTATAAAAAGGGGCTTTTTAAAATGTAATACACTGTAATTAAAAAATGGGCAATTGCCCTTAAATAAAACCTATACCAAAAAATCAGCCACTTATTTGTGATTAATCTCCCTCGGGTTTCTTCTTAATTTTCATTACAGTTAGGGAAAAATAATTTTTTTTAAAATCATCTTTTTTAAAAACTTATCAACTTTGGGGCGCCACCCCCGCTAAACGATGGGTGATAGACATATGCTGTCAGGAAGTACATAGTAGCATCTTAACCTCTTAATTTTACTATTAAGTAAATTTTTTGCAAAACGTACAGGAAGGGCTACGTTTCGCAAAAACCACAAATTATCCCTTTAAAGGGATGAAAAGAGGGGTTCCGGGGAGAATTTCTTTAAGAAAGAGTTAATCTTATAATAAGCACCCCTTGAAATACCAGAGAAGAAAAATAAAACCGGACTTGTGTCCATTTTGCGAGGTTCAACCTCTGTTTCCTACACTATTTTGCGTAAATTCTAGACTGATACTGGGAGATCCATTACACCCACGGTTGTTCGAGAAATTTATCCAAAAATCAAACTAGACATAAATGCTCGAGAAGCAAAAAACATACTCGTCTTGGCCGATGACGTATATGCAGTAGCACAATTAACATTAGAAGCCAAGGATATTTTCTCGAGCTTTGAATAAGCTGCATTAAGTATCGGTCTAAAAATAAATGAAGACAAAACAAAATACATGGTCGTTTCAAAACGAGAACGACGGCGAATAAGGCAAAATATTACTATAAATCGATCACAATATCATAGTGCCCATTCACAAAAAGGAGACAAAACAAAATACGCGAATTATAGAGGAATTTCACTCCTAAACAAGGCAATTAAAATCCTCTCAAACACCATTCTTAGTAGACTAACCCCTTATGCTGAAAATGTCCTAGGAGAGATATATTAAGCCGGCTTCAGGGCAAAAAGATCAAAAATAGATCAACTATTTAGGCTGAGATAGCTTCTAGGAAAGGGATGGGAGTATAACAGACCCATACACAATCTCTTCATAGACTTTCGACAGGAGCATTTGATATGAGGCATATGACTTTCAACAGGCGTAGAAAGAAGTCAAGTATGGAATTCCATGGTTCTCAACACCAAAGAAACTCATTCGGATAACCAAAGTCTGTATGGAGGGTGGAATATCTAAAGTACGTGTAAATATTAAACTGTCTGGTAGCTTTGAAATCAACAGTGGACTCAAACAGGGTGATGTGTTATCTCCACCACTTTTTAACCTTGTATGAGAAAGCCATGAGGTCGGCCGAAATAAAAAGAGAATTGCTATCGGTTCAAGGTCCCACGCTATTACTTGCATACGCAGATGACATTGATCTCGTTGGAGACTCCATCGTATCCATAAAAGACATTTTCAAAAAGGTGGAAGGAGTAACAAGTGAATTAGGGATGAAGATTAATGAAGAGAAGACGAAATATATGTGTATAAATAGAACAACACGAACAGACAGGATAGGACAAAATGTGACGGTCAACACCTTTAATTTAGAATGAGTACAACGTTTTAAGTATCTGGGAGCCGTAGTCCCAGCTGAGAACGATGTTACTGAAGAAACAAAAGACAGAATCCAATCGACAAATCGCTGTCTATTCGCACTGGATAAGCATATAAAATCAAAGACCAAAATCTATAAATCCATCGTCAGACCTGCACTAACATATGGATGCGAAACGTGGACCATGACCAAAGTAAACGAAGAAAAGCTCAGACGTTTGGAACGAAAAATACTTAGAAACATTTTCGGACCTCACGACGACATCACCACAAAACAGTATGCGATCAGAGCTAATATCGAATTAAAATCACTAAGTATACAATGAAGACAATTTTGTTCAAGAAATTAAATCACAGCGACCAAGATAGGCAGGTTACGGGCACAGATTTCATAACGAGAGACTTGTAAGACTGGTATGGGAGGAGATTCCTACAGGTAAAAACCACTCGGACGTCCCAGAATGTGATGGAGAGATAACATCCAAGCAGCTCTCCGAAGAATGGATATTCCATTGGCCCTAGGTTGATGGAAGACCGAACAAATTGGAAAAAAAGTTGTATAATACCTATCAAAATATTTTATAAAACCTTAATCTTAAGCTTATTACAAAGTTATTTGTATTTGAATGGTGTGGTTAGGGACCGTTCAAGTATTACGTAACGCAGGTTGGAGGGGGGGTCAAAAATATTTAAAAATTGCATTACGTAATAGTTAAACGCCTATTTCAGTGCGTTACGTAGGGAGATAAATTTTAATCTATTGTAAGTACTTTTTATTATTATGCCTGCTATTCAGTAGATATGTTCATCTCTGAAACATTAACCATATCAAATACTAATGACTTTGTAATAGGATTGAGATACCGTTTTCTAACATACTTTGAAACGTACTATACACAGTCAGCCAGGACCCACCCAGGGTTGTAGCGTTTGGTGATGATGATCATAACTTCGAAGTGATTAAAGAATTTAAATATCTAGGAGCAACAATAACCAAATACCAGATGAGAGAAGATCTGTATGATATATGCCCTATTGGATGTGAAACTGTCTTTTGAGTTTACTCCTCCTAATTTAAATCTTTTGACAAACAATGGCAATGACATTACAAAGATGCCTCCAGTATTGTCATATTTCTCCGCTATTTACGCTGGCATCGTTTCTTGGTACCCCACCATGGTCACGCACGGAGCCAATAAGGAGCATATTGTTTTCAATAGCATTTATATGTGTCAATGTGACAATTTTACATTTTATCTAATATATATAATATTCCTTTACCTTATTCTTTTACGAAAAATGGAAGAGATATCGGAGACTCCGTCTCAGTCTGTTAGTCAGTCTGTAACTTCAAAAGGAGCTCGTATCAAAGACATGACCTCGGTGATTTTATCCAACATAAGTATCATTATGATATCTCTAGAGAACGTGAAAAGTATAGAAAAATTGATTTATTCAAACGAAACATTTAATCTATATGGAAGTGTAAACATAGAAAAGCTTGTGTAAGTGTCTTTACTTAATCTATTTGACACATTCATGCACACATAAATATTGTGTATATATTTTATAATAGAAGTTGTCAAAACTAGTGATAGAATAATGCCAGTAAAATGTGTTCTTAAAGGCGTGGCATTGAATCAGTAAAAAGCCAAAAACCTACCAAATTTTTCCAGTTCAATCCTCCACCACCAGGTTACATTATTCTTAAACTTTATTTATCGGGCTTTTTCAAGTATTTCACTTACTAATTATTAATAATAATTATAGTTGCCATATTTCTTATCTGTTGTAGCTCTAGTTCCAGTCAATGTTTTAAACCATTTTTTTGCACTAAATGCGACGTTTTTCTCATCTTTTAACATCCAACATTTGATTTTTTTGGCCATTTCCTTTGTGTTTGTGGCCTTCATATTGTTGGCTTGCTTACAGCCTCATTCTCTACAGACTGACGAGATAAGAGTGATTCAAGTCGATCAACAAAAATGTCCATACACTTTAAACGCTATTCAACTCGTCTGAAAGTTAGGAAACTTTGTGAAAGTGCCTTTGTCAAAAAACCTTAGAAAAAATGATGATAAATAACATCAACATCAATATAACATGAACATAACATCAATGATAATAATCGCGACACTTTATTTTGAAATCAATCTTTGTAGGGTGTCAATGTTGGAGCTACTGGGTTCCCCAAAGTTGTATCCCTTAGGTCCACATATGTTTGAAAATAGCCTTATAAGACAGTGTCGTCCAATGATAATTTAGATTTACGTCCAATGAACCAATCATCATCATCAATGGTGCTACAGCCCTATGAAAGGGCCTCGACCTTCGCAAGTCTATTATGCCAGTCAGTCCTATCCATTGCCAACCGTTGCCAGTTTGCTGCGCCTATTTTTCTCCCATCCTCATCTACACCATCCTTCCGTCTAAGTTTTGGCCTACCCCTATTTCCACTTCCCACAGGTTGTGACATAAGGATTCTTCTAGTAGGGTTGTTATGCTGTGATCTCGCTAGATGTCCTGCCCATCTTAGTCTCCCTATTCTTATAAGAGGTACTACGTCTTTACCACCAAATATATATTTAAATCTGTGGTATACCTTGATACGCTTGATTTCTTCCGTCATGACGTTCTCCTTGGTAATCAGGGAGCCTAAGTATGTGAATTTGTCCACCACTTCAAAGGTAGAGTTATCAACAGTGAATTGGTGACCGACGTTTCTGGCTCTATTGTTGGATGTTAATGCCATCATCTTAGCTTTCTCCTCGTCTACTTTCAGGCCCATATTTTTTGAGGCATTTGAGAAGGTGGTATACATTTCTTCTAGTTTGCGTGTTCTGCGGGCAACTAGGTCCCCGTCATCTGGAAATGACAAAATTTGGGATGATTTATTAAAAATATTTCCTTTGTTGTCTATTTGTGCATCTCTGACCGCCTTTTCCAGAGCTATGTTGAAGAGGAGATACGCCAGCACATCTCCCTGTAGCAGCCCAACATTCGTTTCAGACGCCTGTGATTGTTCGCCCTGTATTTCGACTTTGCAAACGACTTTACGCATTGTAGCCTTAACCAATCTTATCAGTTTATCAGGGATGCGGAATACATCCATGGCTTCATACAATTTATTTCTTAGAACACTATCATAGGCCGATTTAAAATCTACGAAGAGATGGTATGTGTCGGTATTGAATTAATTGGTTTTTTCCAATATTTGCCTTAGCACAAAGATCTGGTCTGTTGTTGATCGACCAGGCCTAAAATCACTTCGATATGCTCCAAGAAGCTCCTCTGAATGCACTTAGGCGACCATGTAAGATACTCGAAAATATTTTGTAAGCTGTATTAAGGAGGGTTATTCCCCTATAGTTTCGACATTCCAATTTATCACCCTTTTTGTGTAGCGGGCAAACGATTCCAATACACCACTCTTCCGGGATTTGTTCTTCACTCCAGGCTCTCAGTATTATTTTATATATTTGATAAGTCAGAGTAGCACCTCCGTATTTAATAAGTTCCACGGATATACCAACACTTCCTGGAGATTTATTATTTTCTAGGTGTTTTATTGCATCCCGTACTTCTTGAATTGATGGAGGCTCTAATGGTGTATTGTTGGTTGCTCTTGGGTTTGGTTGATTTGGATCTTCTACTTCGATGGTAAGTAGTTCTTTATAGTGTTCCACCCACCTTTTCAATATGTCTTCTTTTGTATTGAGCATGTGCACCTCCTTATCCTTACATAGTCTTAGCCTTGGTTTGAATTCCTTTCTTGCATTATTTAGAGTTTTATAGAATTTTCTTGTTTGATTTTTCTGTTTTAATGCCTCAAGTTCTTCCAGTATTCTATTTTCATAAATTCTCTTTTTTCTTCTATGAATTCACTTCTCTTCTCTTCCAATGAATCAATACATTTTGCTAAATTTAAGGCCTAGCTGTTTTATTTTGGTGAATATATGCTTCTTCCAAGTCTGCCGTCGGCCCAACTGCATGCCAAGATATTTAGCATCATCAACTTGAAGGAGTGGGCAGTTGTTGATTTTTACTATTGGGCATGTTTCTTTGAATAAAGTTAATGTCACATGTCTATATTTCGTTTCATTATTCCTGATACGGCATGTTTTTAGACACTTTTTGATTTGGTCAAGGTTTGCCTGAAGGTTCTTAGAGGCTAAGGCCGGATCGGTGTCAGATGCCAAGACCGCCGCGCGCCGTGTCATCAGCAAATATTGCTACACTGGTGGTTCTTGTTCTTGAATCAGATCGGCTGTATCAAAGGAATAATATAAGTCCCAAGACTCTACCTTGAGGAACGCCAGAGTGTATTGAACGTAATTCGTTAAGTTTATTGCCTTGTTTCATGAAGAAATATCTGTCTGATATGATTTCTTTTTCTTCAGCCTGTTTGCATCCACTTCTGGACAGAGGCATCCCTATGAGTTGTCCACTCTTCTTTGGTTTGTGATATTTGGTGCCAATTTCTTCCCATTTTTGCTGAAGTCGTCTAGGCATCGTTTTTATTGTCCTCCTCTACTACGACTGTGCTCGCGTGTCCTACCCAGTTCCATTTCATTTGCACAATTCTTCCAATTACATCTTCCACCTTCGTCTTTCTTCGCACATCCTCAATTCGTATACATACAGGGTGTTTCATTAATAATTGTCCATATAGTAACTGGAGAAACCTTAGCACAAAATACGAAGATTTAACCTAAAACACTTAAATACAATGTGGTTCCTTACTGAGTTACAGGGTGTTTTATCTAGAAATTTAAAAACTATTTTTGCTCAGCATTTTAAAACTATTTGACGTATCCTTTTCATACTTGGCAGAAAGTTTTAATACTAGACACCTTACTAAACTATGATAAACAAACGTTTCTAGCTACTACCAGAGACGTGCGACAGGAGATGGTGAATGGTTGACCCTTCTCAAATTCTACGCCACTGGAGGAATTACTATTTTAGTGACAGTTTTAGATTCTAAAATACTTTCTACGTAAATAATATACTCCTTATTGGTAACGATAAAGTCATTAGTTTTCGAGATATTTGAAATTAAATATGAAACGGCACAGCTATTTTGATTAATTTATGATATAATTCAATGATTAAAATTTAAAAATTATTTGTACCCAGTACTTTAAAACTATTTGGCGTATCCTTATCATACTTAGCAGAAAGTGTAGGTACTGTACACCCTACTAAATTAAGATAAATAAACGTTCCTACTACTACCAGAGACGTACGACAGGGGATAGTGGCTGGTTGACCCTTCCCAAATTCTACACCACTGACGAAATTGCTATTTTAGTGTAATTTTTTTGGTTTTGCAATACTTTTTATGTAAATAATATACTCTTCATTCGTAACGATAAAATGATTAGTTTTCGAGATATTTGAAATTAAAAATGAAGCCACACAATACACTGATCAAAATAACCGTGTCGTTTAATTTTTAACTTCAAATATCTCGAAAACTAATGACTTTATCGTTACGAATGAAGAGTATATTATTTACATAGAAAGTATTGCCGAATCCAAAAATTGAACTAATATGGAAATTTCGCCAGTGGCTTAGAATTTCGAAAGGGTCAACCATTCGCTTTCCCTCGTCGTACGCCTCTGGTAATAGCCATAAGCGTTTGTTTAACATAATTTAGTAGTTTGTACAGTACCTATACTTCCTGCCAACTATAAAGAGGATAGGTCGAATAGTTTTAAAATGCTGAGCAAAAATAGTTTTTAAATTTTTAGATAAAACACCCTGTAACTCAGTAAGGAACCACATTTTATTTAAGTGTTTTAGGTTAAATCTTCGTATTTTGTGCTAAGGTTTCTCCTGTTACTATATGGACAATTATTAATGAAACACCCTGTATATTCCCTCGAAGATACTTCTAACATAGCTCGTTCGATCGCCCTCTGTGTCGTTCTCAATATATTAGCTGAGCCCTCTGTAAGTGGGTCATCGGTCATAACTGGTAGAATACAACTGTTGAACACTCTTTTCTTTAGATTTATTGGTATCTTTTTGTTTTTCAACACATCACTGAGTCTTACATTGTCAGCCATTACATTATCATTACATTATTATAACAGAACTGCGCATGCTAGAAGTTACCTCTATACGAGGCAACAAGAAGTCAGGAGACTTCTTTTGATAACGAATTAGGTGAACAGCAAATCCAAAAAGCTTACGGAAAGCTATTGAACATTCCGTACATCGTCAATATACTATTTATTGGTTTTATAAATTTCATATTATGGTAATTTTTATCAACGACAACATTTTGTTTATAAATTCGCAAAAGTGTGTGTGTTATTGCGTTGCCGCTCCTGCAATACTCAGATCAGACTTATCGATGGATTCTTATGTAGCTTTTTCTTCTGAATCCAAATCTGAAAACGGCATTTCGATATTTCTAACCGTCTTCGAGATAATCGACCTCAAAATCTAAAATATGACGTCACAATCGTTTTATTTTCTGCCGACACACTACACTTCCAGCTGAAATCGTTGCTATTAAGTAGTTTGAGTTTGACACTTCGTGGATGTCAAACTAAATTTTAAATTAAGTATTAATAAAACATCAATGACATTTTTGATAGTGAATTTAATTATTATATAAAATAAATAAGATGTTCAAAAATACAATTTGAGTAGATTTTAAAAGCAATGATTTATTAACAGCTTTAAAAAGGTTTATTCGAGTATACGGCCTCCCCTTTATGATAAATGGACTGTTCCATTTGCTATGAAATTAAAATATAGTCGGTTCGCTAAACTCGACACAACTGGCTAGTGATTTTAGTAGGTAATTTTTTTGTTTTTTGCGAATTTTGCCAAAATTGGCAAAATTACTAATTATTTAGTAATTATTAACTAATTAGTAATCATTTTTTTGCCCAATTGGCAATCTTGGCAAATATTGACTAAAATCACTAGCCAGTTGTGTATGAGTTTAGCGAACCGACAGTATATTAAATAATATTGTTTGGTATAAAAAATTATGGTCTGATATGTGCAATTACATCCTTCTAATGGAAAAAAATATTTGAAGATTTTTCTCAAATTATGGATACCAACAACATTTTCATTTATAATTATTTTATTTTTAGTTTGATGAAGAAAAGTTATTCTTCATATAAAAAGCTCTTCATGTTCTATGATTTATGATGCAACCATCATATATAAAATTTTATTAATTTTATACGAGGTATATAAAAAATATGAATTTCGATCAAGAGTAAACTACTTTTATAGTTCATAACATTTAAATTAGAATGATATAATTGCACATTAAAACATAATTATTAATAGTCCATTATTTCACGGTTCTTGCTCTAAATTTTAAAGAACCGCTATAGAGCTTTTTAGCCAACTCAACACTTTTCGAGTTATTTGCGAGTGAATATGTTCATTTTTCAACAAAATAACTACATTTTTAGACGGTTTTTCGCAAATAACTCAAAAAGTAAGTATGTTATCGAAAAACGTTCTTAGCAAAAATATAGCATGTAAAAAGTTAAAAAACATGGTGTACGCGTTAGGTCTCTGGACCTCGTAGAACCAGAGTTATAGCCAATGAAAAATAGATTCATATTCACCAAATTTCAAATAGAATAAATATTTCGAAGTTTTTTTTTTGTTAAAAACGCCATCTGTTTATTTCAAACCATAAACACTAAGCATTTTTGTTGAGCAGAATTTTTACATTAAGAGTGATCGCCCAGTGGCTATAACTCTATTGGTTGAGTATTTTTCTAACTTGATATACATTGGTATGACTTATATCTATTTACACTACTTAATCTAAACTTATTCTAAACTTTTACTTGTTGTCTATTGTCTAAAGGGCAAATCCAGTGGACTACGAATATTTAGTCTGTTATTTTGTTCACTGTTATCAAGGAGACCGATTACAAGATTGTTGGAGTGCACTTCAAGACGCTTTAGATATTTATCACTACACTGCGCGATCACTTGTTTCACTGTAAGAATTTTTAAATCACTGTAAATGACCTGGTTTGTATAGTTCTTAAAGTCTTTGACTGGAATCGTTCTAGGAAATCGTTCTTTCGAAGTGAAATATCCAAAAAATTAAGCAATTTTTGGGAAAAACCCATTTTAACTTTTTTAAAGTGTTTAAAAAAGCTTTATTTTTGTTTTCATAAAAAGTTTCTAGCATTAAATTTAAGCAGGTTACGCTCAAAATAAAGTTGGTCCCTTTTGTTTTGGCAAAAAAAAATCGGGAAGACCACCCCCTAATTAGCAACTTAAATGAAATTAATCGTTACCGCTCCACAAATTATTTTACTTATGTTGTGTTTTAATGATCTGTAAGTTTCATCGATTCAAAGAGCTTATTTTTAAAAAAATTTGGTTTTAAAAATAAAATTTTCAAAAATTTTAATTTTGAAAAATATGCTTTTTTTCAAAATAACTTAAAAATTGTTAGAGATACCAAAAATCTTGAAAAACAAAAAAGTCAGCATTGCTTTTCTGAATATCATGTATTTTTTGTTTTTCTCTTAGACAAAAATTGATTAAGATTTGGTGTTTCTAAATTTGCATACATTCGTGATCAGTGACTCGTTCAAGATGTGGCTTTACCGTCGAATCCTGAAGATATCTTATACCGACCACATTACTAATGAGGGTGTTTTGCTGAGAATGAAAAAAGTAAAAGAGCTGTTAATCAAAATAAAAACAGCCAAAATCGAATACCTCGGTCACATCATGAGGAACAGTGAGAGATATGGACTGCTGCAACTGGTCTTGCAGGGAAAGGTAGAGGGAAAGCGAGGACCAGGAAGGTGAAGGATTTCCTGGCTGAAAAATCTACGAACGTGGTTTAACACAACCACTACAAATCTTTTCAGAGCAGCAGTGTGCAAAGTGCAGATTGCCATGATGGTCGCCAACATCCGAAACGGATAGGCACTACAAGAAGAAGAAGACTCGTTCAACCCCATTTAACTAAAGCCCTTTCAAAAATAAGGACTTTGAACCGATGAAACTGACAGATCCTATAAACAATACATACACAAATTAAGAAACTTGTGAAGTCGTAACGATTAAGTTCATTTGAGATACTAATTAGGGGGTGATTTTCCCGATTTTTTTACAAAAAAAGGGACTAACTTTATTTTGAGCGTAACTTGTTTACTTTTGATGCTAGAATTTTTTTTATAAAACAAAAATGGAGCTTTTTTTAAACACTTTAATTAAGTTTTAATGAGTTTTCCCCGAAATGTGCTTTATTTTTGGTTATTTCACGTTAAAGTATTCCATTTGGAATTTGACGAATATGAACCAATTTTTAATTAGCTATAACTCTGCTTCTACTAGGTACAAATACGTGATATTTACACCATTTTTTTTTTAATTTTTTACAGGATATATTTTTGCTACAAATATTTTTTCGAGGAAATTCTTATTATTTGAGTTATTTCCGAAAAACCGTCTAAAAGCGTGTTTATTTTGTTTGAAGAAATGAACATATTCACTGGCAAATAACTCGAAAAGTATTGACTTGGTGAAAAAAATCTATAGAACAAAAGTTACTTAAAATTAGTGAGTTTATCTATTTCCGGACTTACTTTGGACGAATATTTTTTCGCCCCAAGAGGGGGTGAAAACCACCCCCGGGGCAAAAGCACATATCAGCACAATATCACTTTTTTTCTTTGACTTGTTAGCTATATGTATGCCAAATTTCATGTCAATCCAAGCGGTTCTTTAAAATTTAGAGGTTTTGCAGTATTTTACCGTTAAAGAACGTACTATAATTCTAAACTACTTTTCATAATAACAATTTTCCATATTATGAATTAAAATACGTAAATAAACAAAGTTTTTGTTATGATAATGATCGCATTTTCAGCTTGTTATATTATAAGAATTCAATTTTTGATTTACTATCTGGAGGCTAACGAGCTGTTAGCATATTTCTTTATAGCAGCATGTTTATTCAGTTTTTGTTTTAGATTAAATTCTTATATTGCTTTGGGCGCTTTGGATGATATAAACAACAAATTAGTAGGTGCGTTATTGGTATATACATATCCTAATGTAGGGATCATCCCTCCTTGGGAATGGGACTACTGGCTAAAGAAAAAGTACGGTATATACGATGTACTGCCAAGAAACACACTCTTCGTTCATTTTTCCGCATGCGCCCCAGAATATCGAATGTTTTTTATGAGGCCTCTTATAAGACACTTGTTTAAGATGAGAAATTTTTTGAAATATTGTATTATAGTCATACCACCTGGTAAACATAATTTGGATTTTTTGGGGGATATGGGAGTTAAAGTTTTTCCTAAGGGTAAGTATTTCTGCAACTACAAGATGTTTTTTATTTTATTTCTTTTACCTGATATGTTTAAAATACACTCACCGGCACAAAATTCCGCCACCCAAAATTTTTGATTAAGTTTGACAATTTATAGCTTTATTATTTGTGCTCTGATTTTCAAGATTTTTACACCAGTTTGTAGGTACATGTATTGATATCTTCTTCTTCTTCGTCTTTTTGTATAGACATGACTGTCTGTTTTTTCAATGTGCCTCTAATAAGTTGTCGTTCCATCGTTTTCGTGGTCTTCCCACTGATCGTCTTCCTATTGGGGAGCCATCTCTCGCTGTCCTGACTATTCTATTTGTTGTCATTCGGCTTATGTGGTCATCCCACTGTATTCCTCTGTTTTTTACCGAGTTATTAATATTATCAACCTTGCATCTCCGTCGTATATATGTATGTACTTCTAGCTCTGTCCCATAGAGTCTTACCATCGATTTTTCGAAGGGTTTTCATCTCCGCTGTTTCGAGCAATCTTTTTGTCCTCTCTGTGTCGGGTCGTGTTTCTGCCGAGTATGTCATTAGTGGTCTGATGACTGTTTTGTAAATTCTGCTTTTCATTTCTTTTCCGATACTTTTATTTCTCCATATTGTGTCATTCAGGCAACCTGCGGCTCTGTGTGCTCTATTCACTTGATCTTCCACTTCTGTTTAGAGCCTTCCGTAGCTAGATAGTGTGATGCCTATATATTTAAACTCGTCACACGTCAAAAAAGCCCTGTCAAAATAGCCCGTAAACAAAATAGCCCCGACAAAATAGATCGCGCACAAAATAGCCCCGGTCAAGACAGCTCCGGCTAAAATAGTCCCGGCTAAAACAGCCCCGGCGGTAACACCCCCAATAAAAAGTTTTTCCTTTTAACGGAATACCATTTATTTTAAATCACTATTCTAATTGGGAAATAAGCCACAATTTAACTTAAAAAATTATTTTATTAACGTTTCGACTTCCACTTCGGACGTCGTTGTCAAAATACAAAATATTAATAAACTAAACAAAAATGTTGTTGCTTAGTAAAATAATTCTTCTAAGAATTTAATTTAATCCGACTCATTCATATCGGCAATTCAGACATACAGTATGGTGCAAATGGAAGGAATAAATTAGTTATTTCGTAAACCCGCGACGTTAAGAAAAAATCCTGAAACAGGTCGATTTTTATTTTTAAATTACGATATTTTGGTATATATGTCATACTAGTGACGTCATCCATCTGGGTCTGATGACGTAATCGATGATTTTTTTAAATGAAAATAGGGGTCGTGTGCTAGCTCATTTGAAAGGTTACCTTTTTAATTATCTCTTTAGTAATCTAGGTGATGTATTTAAAAATCGATTCATTCCGTAGCTTTCAGTGCTAAATGCCCTGGTATATGTATTGAGTCATGTGCGCCACTATTTTCTGGTCGTGCCCGAGATACAGTAGCAGTGCTCGGCTGTAGTGATGCTGATTATAGTTACTTTCGAGTATTCGTTACAAATCGTTACTTTTGTATAAAGTAATCATTTAAAGTATTCATTACTTTGATTACTTTTGGTACTTTTGTATTTGAGTACCGGTAATCATATCGAGAATCGCATTTCTCAGTATTTCGTATAAGTATAAGATACGATATAACGACCTTCACCGATCTATTTAATGGATAGAAATTAAATGATATGTAATTGTTCTGCTCCACAATATCAGTAATCTCGAGTAATCTGTTTGCATCAATTAAGTGCCAAAAACAAACCCTCGTAACTTTAGATGACGTACCTTAGCAGTAACCCTGGGCACCCAGGTGCTTCGGAGAACGGTTCTGATTGCAAATTCGTGTTCAGTGTCCCCAAATATCCCGAAATAAGAAAATCTGGACCTTAATATACTGATTTTAACATGTTTATACATTTTTCGATGCGTTTTATACACTTTAAAATGTAGTAATGTTTTCCACCTATTGTTTTATTGTAGACTTTTTTCCAGACGTTATCCTAATCCTAAATACCTATATTTAAAAATAGATTTATTCCTGTGTTTTTAGTGTTAAATGCCCTGGTCTCATAAAACCAATGCCATGTCTACATGTTAAATTAAAATTGATGATCATAGTCAAATATTATCATTTCTACATATTTTCCGGTCAATCTAAGCTACATATTTTTTTAGGCCTGATAAGAATAGTGTGTATTTATTATTTAAATCTAATGTGTTGCCTTTTTATTTTCAAAAGAACTAACATCTGTGAAATTCTGTGAATTATCTACCTCGGCAAATCGTATAGACTATAGACATCTGTTTCTGGGTGCATGCTTTGTTAAATGATATACCTCCCTCTGTTTCAGCTACTTCTCAGCGCCCTGTAATCCTTTAAAACTATTCATAGCCTTCGCCCTTCATAGATAAAATTTTAGTTAGGTAACTGTACTTGATACCGAACATTAGTGGAATACCGATCCGACTCCGATATCAAACGAGTATGTACAATACTCAAAATCAAAATAGGTACTCGCTCTGATACGATTGGTATGAAGTAACGAAGTAATCAGAGTAATCAAATTAATCAAAGTAACGATTTACCTCTCTGTGTAGTAATCGTTACTTTCGGTATTAGTAAGTAACGAGTACTTTGTAACGAAAAGTTACTTTTTCAACATCACTACTCGGCTGATGTGGAATTCACTATTGGAATTTGTAGGACCGATATAAAATCGACGGTCCAAAATCGGTGTGTGCGTAATTTCACTTATAAGATTTTCTCTTGATCGATATTCAAGTTTCATTTCATACAGTGAAAACAAAAACATTTAAAAAAACCTCTATGCAGTATTATATCTAATACATAGTTTCTGTTTTCCGTAGTGGTAATAAAAGTTAAAGGGCAATACCTTTATATGTTTTGTCGAAAAGATTTTCAAATACAATACAAAATAAGAAAAGCTGTGGAAGAAGATAACGATGACTTAGTGCCACTGATTGAAACACATTCTAAAAAATTAACAGAGTTATATGGTAGATACTACATTGCAGAAATTTTAAAAAGTGGAAAGCTCTTGGGAAGACATATTATAGTGGCTGAATATCAAAATACAGCTGTTGCTGTTTTAATATTAAATTCTACAGTAAATTATAAGGTGAGTAATATAATAATATGTCATATATTTGCAACTTCCTAGTTTTCCCGTCTTTTGACTTTGAAACTACAATATTTAGCATTTGACGAAGAAAAGCTAACATATAATAAAGTATAGCTCGAATACTATTGGTCTTAAAGAAAATGAATAAAATCCGTTTTGTTTATTTTTTCAAAGGGTATATTTTTGTTAAGTAAAGTTGTTTTGATAAAACGAAAACTTTTTGAATTATTAACAGAAAACTTATTAAAAACATTGATTTTTTCGTTATATGTAAAACTAACACTTTCGATAGCGAATAAATCAAAAACGAATAAATCGATAGTTTTGTGCTTGTAATGAACGTTTTTACCATCCTTTGCGGTCAAAATATAATAAAAAATTTACACCCCCGAGATTAGGTTAGAACCACCCCCATGGTAAAAGCGTTTTGGCATTATATAGATTTTGATCCTTGGACTATCCACTACTTGCAAATTTTGAAGCAAATCGATCCATTCTGTAAAAATTGCGAGGTTTTGTCCTATTTTAAGCTTCATTACTTGGATTATAGGTACATAATTAAAAAAAATCTGTCCACAAAAAAATCTTTTCCATAAGTTTCTTCTTTTCTAAAATTAGTTTTGTTTAAAATTTGTAAGATTTAGTTGGATAAGTGAATTCAATATAAATTAATATTATTTTAAAACTATATTTATGTATTTTATTAGGTATTAAATGAAGATTTTGAATTGGTACCATATAATGGGCTCAAAAAGCCACATGCTGAAGACATAGGTGAATCGTCCTTGGAATATATACCCAAATATACGAGTAGCCTCGAACAAATTCGACGTTCAAGACCATCAGAAGATGAGTAAGACTATAAAATTGTTTACGTATTTAATCATTTTTTTATTGTTAGGAATTTTTTTAAGTAATAAGCACTTTGCTGATAAAGAGCACCTATAGCATATCAGAGTGCTATTGGGAGGGGGGAAGGAGTGGATGGTCTGGAGCATTGGGACAGGATGGAGTAATTCCTGCTTACATGAGTTAATCCTCCTCGCCTCAATGAATTGTATCACCCGAATGTCATTCTCAACGGGTTATCAAGTCTACGGCTGGGTAGCTTGCTTGTTGTGAACTATAACTTTAATCTCTGGTGTGGTAAAAAAAATAAAAAAAAGACAATAAAATTAGACCACATTCTTTTACATTACAAAAATTTATTTCGCCTCAAATTTAAACGATAACTTTATTGATACTCTCATTACTGAAACGCTTTCACTACAACACGTACTACAGATACATACTTATTACCAAAGAACGGCAGTTCTCGCCAGTGGCGTACAATATCCCTACATGCGACACTATATATACAGAGAGAGTCTGTAATTTGGAATAAATTCAATATCTCAAATACTAATTGTTTTTTTGAAAAATGCTCAGACCCGTCCATTAGTATTTCAAATTGTCCTTTTTGACATGCAATTATAATGTATACAGGGTGTCCCAATTTAGAGATATGACGTCATCGTTGATTTTTTTAAATGGCAACACTGTCATTTTGATAGCTATTTTGATAGGGTGTGTAAAGTTATACACAACTGCAAAATATCAAATTTTTATTCTCTACCATTTACAAGATAATAGAAAATAACAAAGTTATATCTGTAATTTGGAATAAATTCAATAATTAAAATAATAATTGTTTTTTTGAAAAATGCTCAGACCCGTCGATTAGTATTTTAAACTGTCATTTTTGACATACAATAATAATGTATACAGGGTGTCCCAATTTAGAGATATGACGTCATCGTTGATTTTCTTAAATGGCAGTACTGTCATTTAGATAGTTATTTTGATATGGTGTGTAAAGTTATACACAACTGCAAAATTTCAAATTTTGTTCCCTATCATTTACAAGAAAATAAAAAAGAACAAAGATGAAAAACAAGTAATCAAATAATAATTGAATTTAATTATTCCAATTAAGCAAATACTCATAATGTTGGCCCTCAATTATTGTCAAATTGTCAATGGGCAACGTTATGAGCATTTGTTTATTTGAAATAATTATAGTAAATTCAATTATTATTTGATTACTTGTTTTTCATAACTTTGTTATTTTTTATTATATTGTAAATGATAGGGAACAAAAATTTGAAATTTTGCAGTTGTGTATAACTTTACACACCCTATCAAAATAACTATCAAAATGACAGTGTTGTCATTTAAGAAACTCAACGATGACGTCATATCTCTAAATTGGGACACCCTGTGTACATTATTATTGTATGCCAAAAATGACAATTTGAAATACTAATCGACGGGTCTGAGCATTTTTCAAAAAAACAATTAGTATTTTAATTATTGAATTTATTTCAAATTACAGACATAACTTTGTTATTTTCTATTATCTTGTAAATGGTAGAGAATAAAAATTTGATATTTTGCAGTTGTGTATAACTTTACACACCCTATCAAAATAGCTATCAAAATGACAGTGTTGCCATTTAAGAAAATCAACGATGACGTCATATCTCTAAATTGGGACACCCTGTATACATTATTATTGTATGTCAAAAAGGACAATTTGAAATACTAATCGACGGGTCTGAGCATTTTTCAAAAAAACAATTAGGATTTGAGATATTGAATTTATTCCAAATTACAGACTCTCTCTGTATACAGTCCGTCCGCTATAACTTTTCCCATGCGGTACGATTCATTTTCAATCAAATTAAGTTAAAACAGAAAGTGAAACGTACGCCGATGTGTGTAGTATATAGTATACAGTATACAAAATGTATATACTGAATCGTACCGCATGGGAAAAGTTATAGCGGACGGGCTATATAAACGAAATTTTCGATTTTCTAAATCTGACTGAATTGAAAATTGGGCCAAATCCCATCTTAAAGTTTAGAAAATACTCGCCCATCCATATGTCAACTGTCCATTTTAGTCCAAGGGTGTGAATTTTACGGCCCTTCCCATTTAGGGTCTGTTTTTCGTTCTCGTCCCCAAAACTCCCAAAAATTTAAGTCCGACCTTTGCGTCGGAGATCAATTTTATTCTCAGGGCTAATTTTGTATTGTAGACAATACCTGTGATCTGTGGCTTCTAATATTTCTGATTGCTTACTTCTTCCGGGGTGGAAACAGGGAAATTGAAAACATTCAATATCATATAAATGTAATCTATTGTTTTTATCAAATAAGCCGTGTACATGTGATTAAAAAAATATTAAATTTAAACTTTGTTGCAACAATCTCTTACTTAATCAATTAAACTCTAACTTTGATATCTCCTTGTTTTGACAAAAAAATTATTTAATTAATTTATTATTAACTCATACTAAATTAAATTTACTTTTCTTCTTTTGACTTGATTTCTTAAATTTTAAATGACTAACTGCGTAAAAGAAAAGTTCAATAAACAAATAAACAAATATGGGTTTAATATAAACAAATTTTCTCCATTCCGACAAATAATTTGACTGACCTTTTTGTTCCTTCACTGCCTAGTTCTCTGGATTGCGCCGTCCTTGATTCTTCCAAACATGTACTCTCTGGATGTTGCGAAAAAGTCCCTCTCGTCAAAACTGCTTCCAAAATCATACAGGATTTGCTCGAATTCTGTTACTCAGTTTTCCTTGTTCGATATCTTGTGCAAAAAGATATTAATCAGCTACTCGTTCTAGACAAAACAAAGGAAGCTCCCTCGGACCAGGAAAATTTACTCTTCAACCGGTCGACAATTTGGTTTCAACTTGATTCTGCTCGCAAATGCCGATTACACACACTCTACACTGATTACTAGAGAGCGGAATATATGCAAAGTGCATATAGATGCATATATTGCATATTTTCAGACAACAAACACAACATTGCATATTTAAGCTAAACACGACTTATTTTGCATATTTTAAAAATAAATTATATAAAAGTTTAAAATTTTCCTCTCTTAGTTGGAATTTTATAACTTCGATATGAACGAGCTCGTTATTTATCTATCTATCGCTCATTATTATCTATCTGGACTTTCCCATTACTACCTGAATTTAACAATTATGAGTGTTCCCAGAAAAATGTTATTTTATTAGCGTAGCAAGTCGTAGGTACTTACCTGCTTTTAAGGGTCTAATATTTATTTTGTCAATTTCCGGCCAACATTTGTTTAAAGTAAACGTTGTATCGTATTTAGTGTTTTTGAAGTGATTGGTATATAATAAATTTAAATATGTCTACCATTCAAAAAAGTGCTTGGATAAAGTGTTTTCCCGAGTTAAAGCTAAGTGGAGACAAAGTATTTTGCAAGGCCTGTTCCAAAATCGTAAGTTACATTTATTTTCACATTTCATTTTTTTTAAATGAGGAACTGACAAACAAAAGCATCATGTCCCACAAAAGAAATTTTTCTGGAAAGAGTGTTTTTATTCGACAAATTCGCTTTTACTTCTATAAAGACGGACATAGAGAGAAGCATCAAAATACAAAAATCCATCAAATTGTAGACAATTTGATTCGATTGTTTGAGGAAAGTTGTACGTATTTTTGAAGGCAACTTTTCTGAAGATCTTACGACTTGGCAAATTAGTTTACTGCCTAAATTAAAATATTGTCCTATAACATCAGTAGATGTAGAACGAACTTTTTCTGTGTCCAAACACGTTTTTAGTGATAGAAGGCAAAAGTTGCTAGTTGAAAATTTCGAAAAATATTTGATTATAAATTCATACTATAATTTAGATTCTTAATTTAATTATAATATCAGTTGTTGTGTGTCATTTCATTTGTTTTTATGTGAAAAATAAATATGTATTAAACATAAATGTAGGTTAAATTTTTTAAACATAAATGTTTATATTTAATATATTGTTTTATTTTTGAGTGTTTTTAATTATGCATTTGCATATTTAGACAAATTTAGAAAAAATACCTGCATATTTGTAGTAAAAGTAATGAATATATATGCGCATATTTTGGTAATGTTGTGTTGCATATATTCCGCTCTCTACTGATTACTAAACTTTTTAAAACAAAAAACTGAACTGCCTTCCACCGATGTTAATTACACTGTGACCTCTCGTCTATCGCCAAATTCTGACTCCTAATTTCTTCTCCATTCTACCTCATCTTTCCCACTCTATCAAAAACACGCCTCTCTCAAAACCATTCATACCCATTTCTTCTGAAACAAATATTTTTCCACAGAACTTTTCCAATTTGTCATTTTTCAAAAGATATCATAATTAGTTATTTCCTACTTTCTACTTTAACATCTAAAACCTCATACAATTGTATACCACATTATAAACCTTCCCGGAAAGGATCTTAAAGCTGTCTTTCTTTTCGTCAACTATGTCCACTTTCTAATCACCGAAATGTTTGTTCATGTCCCATGCATTTCGTCGAATCACTTATTAGTCGCTTCACTTTTTCCCGAAACACTTGCTTAATAGCAAATTAAATTCTAAACAATTTTGGTGATGAAAGTACAGGGTGATGAAAAACTATAATTTTATGGTCGTTGATATAAATTTAATTTTTTCTGAATTTCTTTACAAAAAAAAAACAATTCTACAACAGTATGTATGTGTGTGGAAAAGTTACACCGATCTGAATTTTTTTTCTGTGTTTCAAGAGGGGGTCAGGGCCGATTCAAAACCGGTGTAGTTTGTGACTTTTGACTACCCATAAGTCAGCTATAGGGCTAGATAGATACAAAATGGCACATTTTTTGGGCGTATATGATATCCTAGGTTAAAAGAGACACAGGAGAACCGCAAATACACCAAATCAATAGCGTTGAGTTAAGCTGTCAAATGGTGCCTCAAAGTGGTCAAGATCATACCTACACATGGTTCAGTATAGCCGAAAAACTGAAAAATTAAACTTTAAAAATTTTGGTTTTTCGACATTTACTCAAAATTTCAACCTACAAGTTGCGCTAATAACTGAGCGTTTGTAGGAGGACTCTAGACGCGTCTAACGGTGTATACCTCATATCTGGGAAAATTTGAATTTTTAAGTTATAGGCTTCATAAGTATGATCAAATCTATTTCTTATGGGGAAAACGGTTTTTCAAGGTCAATAATTCCTGTAATACCTTCAGTTATCATACTTTAACTTGGATGCATCAGATACTACTTGTCAATACGTTTCAAACTAATGTTTATTGATCAAAATTGGTTAAGCCGTTCAGAAGTTATCGAGCTCCAAAAGTATAATCCATTTAATCATTATCGCCGAAATGGTTTATGTAGTTGTGGTGGTTACAACGCTAAGTTTGATCGGGCAATCCGAGTTCATTTGTCGCCAGGCCCTAATTATTAGGATAGCTGTGATATGAACTCGGATTGTCATATCACAAGTCTGGTGTCGTAACTACTAGATCATTTGGGAGAGAATTCGACAAAGGCGACCATTTATAACGCTTAACGTGTAATCGAGAAACATTACATTCAACTTCATACATTTAATTCATAAAAAACTTTGAAAACCTCCTGATACAAGAATAAAAAACCGCTAAACGCCGTAAAAATGAGTGGCGCATACAATATTCCAGATACAAAAGAGCTAATATGAATATTACGTGGCGCAAAAATGTATTTTTATTTTGATGGAAAATAAATAGGCCTTGGGCCCGCATATACAATTATTATTTATGACCACACCGTTGAAACTTTTTGTACTTGTTATTTGGGTGGAGTCGGACAAATTTTGAGCTTGGCGCATTATGGTAGTGGGGCGTTTGTCTGTCAAGCGGTGACGAAGTTGTCAATTTTATGCAAGAAAAAAATTTATTACCACATTGGTCATTCTATTTTAATCAATGGATTTTATCATATAAACAACGAAAACAATTTTGTCGGACAAAAATATTGGGGCATATGACGCGTCGGACACGCTAAATATGTCAAATTTATGAAAATAATAAATTTATTACCACATCGATAATTTTAACGGTATCTATCATAAAACCTTTTTACAATAATGTGGTAACCTTGTCGGACAATTTTCACGGGGCATATGCGCAGTCGGACGCGCCGAAGATGTCAATTTCCTGAAAATTTTTTATTTATTACCACAGATGTCATTTTTATTTTGTACTGTTCTTTTACATGTGTAATGCATATTGGATCACTTGTCGGACAAAAATAATGGGGCGTTTTGGTACAATTAAAATAAAAAGTAATTTTTATGCATACAGGGTGTTTGGTAAAGAATGGGCCATAGCTTAACCTCAGGTCCCTGAGGTTAAAATAGGCCGATTTAAGCTAACTTACCTTAGTACAAAGTTTATAATAGCCAAGATACAGGGTGTCAAAGTTAAACTTTTTTTTTATTTATTATTGAATATTTCCTGATAGGTATGAGATAACAACATGAAATTTTATACCTGGGGGTTTCTTGGGTCGAGAAATCTATATTCCTTACCAAAAATTATGCATTGCCCAGAGGGCGCCACATATGCCTTTCAGCACTCATTTATTACGTTCAATTTTTTTTATCCCTCACTCTGTATAATTTTGACATTAAAATTTTTATTTTCCTATTAGTTTTACTTAAAAAAGGTATACTTCTTTCATCTCCCTAAACTCAACCGTTTTCGAGATAAACGCATTTTAAATATGCGATACACCATCATTTTTAGCATAATATCATTGTAGTTACACCCGAAAAATAACTTAAAATTTATGAAAATAATAAATTTATTACCACATAGCTAATTTTAACGAAATCTACCATAAAACCTTTTTACAATAATGTGGTAACCTTGTCGGACAATTTTCACGGGGCATATGCGCAGTCGGACGCGCTGAAAATGTCAATTTACTGAAAATTTTTTATTTATTACCACAGATGTTATTTTTATTTTGTACTGTTTTTTACATGTGTAATGCATATTGGATCACTTGTCGGACAAAAATAATGGGGCGTTTTGGTACAATTTAAAAAAAAATTAATTTTTATACATTTTTGACTTCATATTAAATTACGTATTTTTCGGCTCATATTACCCGTATGCGCGCCAATGGTGAATATTAAATTCTTAACTGTAGTTAAAAAATGTAGTTAATAATGTAACTGTAGTTAATACCCAAAATTAATTTTGGGTACAACTCTAAGTCATCATCATCATCATCATCATTTGGCTCTACAACTCTATGTGGGTCTTGGCCGCGTTTACTATTTCTCTCCATTGTTGTCGGTCCTGAGCAGCTATTTCCTATTGCTGTACTCCCATTTTTGCGTAGATCGCTGGCTACTGCGTCCTTCCATCTCTTTCTTGGGCGACCAACTGACCTTTTTACATCGGGCCTTTCCCAGAATGTGGCGTTAGAAGTCTTTCGTCACTTGATCTTAGTACGTGACCCGCCCATCGTATTCTGTTTGATTTAATGTAGCGTACTATGTTTTCATCTCCGTATATTGTCTGGAGTTCATCATTGTGTCTTCTTCTCCATTCTCCAAGTCATACCCTTTTAAATATTTTACTTAATGTGTGTAACAATTTTCAGCTAAATCGATCTAAAAATAACCGAGAAAAACTGTTTTAAATTTTTTTTTGATAATACCTCCTCGTCGATAGCCTAAAATAATGAAGTTTTCTGTTCGTTTGCCCCAACATTTTTGTCAGACAGTTACATGTTTTGGTTAAGAATATAATTAGTTGTAACTTACTACTTTGTCGGAAAAATGGTTGTAAATATAAGGGATGCACGAACCCAGCATAATTTAAAAGTATAGTTTATTAATAAACATTAAATTTTTTGTCCGACTTTGGATTTGCCCCAATATTTTTGTCCGACACTTAGATTTTTTGATTTGGAATAAAACTACTTATAACCCGATTTGTGTCGGAAATTTTTTTTATTTCGAGAAAAAAAACTAGTTTGTCGTTGTTCAAGGAGTATGTACGCAAATATCAGATCACAATTTTTCTAAAATTTTCCCTCTTTTCGGAAATTTTTTTGGAAAAATTTTGAGTACAGCTCTGCGTTTACCATTTTAAATGTTTTACTTAGTGTGTGTACCAATTTTGAGCTAAATCGATTCAAAAATAACCAAGAAAACTGTTTTAAAAATTTTTTTAATAATACCTTCTCGTCGATAGCCTAAAAGAATTAAGTTTTCTGTTCGTTTGCCCCAAGATTCTTGTCAGACAATTACATTTTTTGTTTAAGAGTATAATTACTTGTAACTTACTACTTTTGTCGGAAAAATGGTTGTAAAGATAAGGGATGCACGAACCCAGAATAGTTTAAAAGTATAGTTTATTAATAAAAATTAAATTTTTTGTCCGATTTTGGATTTGCCCCACTATTTATGTCGGACACTTAGATTTTTTGATTTTTTAATATAACTACTTAAAACCTGATACATGTGCTGAAATTTTTTTTTAATTCCAGAAAAAAATAGAGAACGATGTTTGTCGTTGTTCAAGGAGTATGTACACAAATTATCATATCAAAATTTTTCTAAAATTTTCCCTCTTGTCGGAAATTTTTTTGGGAAAATTTTGGGTACAGCTCTACGTCATACCCTTTTAAATGTTTTACTTAGTGTTTGTACCAATTTTCAGCTAAATTGATTCAAAAATTACAGAGAAAACTGTTTTAAAATATTTTTGGATAATACCTCCTCGTCCATAGCCTAAAAGAATTAAGTTTCCTGTTCGTTTGCCCCAACATTTTTGTCAGACAAATACATTTTTTGTTCAAGAGTATAATTACTTGTAACTTACTACTTTTGTCGGAAAAATGGTTGTAAAGATAAGGGATGCACGAACCCAGAATAGTTTAAAAGTATAGTTTATTAATAAAAATTAAATTTTTTGTCCGATTTTGGATTTGCCCCACTATTTATGTCGAACACTTAGATTTTTTGATTTTTTAATATAACTACTTAAAACCTGATACATGTGCTGAAATTTTTTTTTAATTCCAGAAAAAAATAGAGAACGATGTTTGTCGTTGTTCAAGGAGTATGTACACAAATTATCAGATCACAATTTTTCTAAAATTTTCCCTCTTGTCGGAAATTTTTTTGGGAAAATTTTGGGTACAGCTCTACGTTATACCCTTTTAAATGTTTTACTTAGTGTGTGTACCAATTTTGAGCTAAATCGATTCAAAAATAACCGAGAAAACTGTTTTAAAAATTTTTTTGATAATACCTTCTCGTCGATAGCCCAAAAGAATTAAGTTTTCTGTTCGTTTGCCCCAAGATTTTTGTCATACAATTACATTTTTTGTTTAAGAATATAATTACTTGTAACTTACTACCTTTGTCAAAAAAATGGTTGTAAAGATAAGGGATACACGAACCCAGCATAATTTAAAAGTATAGTTTATCAATAAAAATTAAATTTTTTGTCCGACTTTGGATTTGCCCCAATATTTTTGTCGGACACTTAGATTTTTTGATTTGGAATATAACTACTTATAACCTGATACTTGTGTCGGAAATTTTTTTAATTCGAGAAAAAAAAACTACAGAACAATGTTTGTCGTTGTTCAAGGAGTATGTACACAAATTATCAGATCACAATTTTTCTAAAATTTTTCCTCTTGCCGGAAAATTTGTTAAGAAAATTTTGGGTTCCGACCTACGTTATACCCTTTTAAATGCTTTACTTAGTGTGTGTACCAATTTTCAGCTAAATCGATTCAAAAGTAACCGAGAAACACTGTTTTAAAAATTTTTTTTGATAATACCTCCTCGTCGATAGCCTAAAAGAATTAAGTTTTCTGTTCGTTTGCCCCAACATTTTTGTCATACAATTACATTTTTTGTTTAAGAATATAATTATTTGTAACTTACTACCTTTGTCGGAAAAATGGTTGTAAAGATAAGTGATACACGAACCCAGCATAATTTAAAAGTATAGTTTATCAATAAAAATTAAATTTTTTGTCCGACTTTGGATTTGCCCCAATATTTTTGTCGGACACTTAGATTTTTTGATTTGGAATATAACTACTTATAACCTGATACTTATATCGGAATTTTTTTTTATTTCGAAAAAAAAAACTACAGAACGATGTTTGTCGTTGTTCAAGGAGTATGTACGCAAATATCAGATCACAATTTTTCTAAAATTTTAACTCTTGTCCGAAATTTTTTTGGGAAAATTTTGGGTACAGCTCTACGCCATACCCTTTTAAATGTTTTACTTAGTGTGTGTACCAATTTTCAGCTAAGTCGATTCAAAAATAACCGAGAAAAACTGTTTTAAAATATTTTTGGATAATACCTCCTCGTCCATAGCCTAAAAGAATTAAGTTTCCTGTTCGTTTGCCCCAACATTTTTGTCAGACAATTACATTTTTTGTTTAAGAGTATAATTACTTGTATCCTACTACTATTGTCGGAAAAATGGTTGTAAAGATAAGGGATGCACGAACCCAGCATAATTTGAAAGTATAGTTTACTAATAAAAATTACATTTTTTGTCCGACCGTCGAGTTGCCCCAATATTTTTGTCCGACACTTTGATTTTTTTATTAAGAATATAATTACTTATAACCTACTAATGTTGTCGGAAAAATGGTTTTAAAGGTAAGGGTTGCACGAACCCAGTATTTTTTAAAAGACAGTTTATTAATAAAAATTAAATTTTTTGTCCGATTTTGGATTTGACCCAATATTTTTGTCGGACACTTAGATTTTTTGATTTAGAATATAACTACTTATAACCTGATACTTGTGTCGGAAATTTTTTTAATTGGAAAAAAAAAACTACAGAACGATGTTTGTCGTTGTTCAAGGAGTATGTAAGCAAATATCAGATCACAATTTTTCTAAAATTTTCCCTCTTGTCAGAAAGTTTTTAAGAAAATTTTGGGTACAGCTCTACGTCATACCCTTTTAAATGTTTTACTTAGTGTGTGTACCAATTTTGAGCTAAATCGATTCAAAAATAACCGAGAAAACTCTTTTAAAATTTTTTGATATTACTTTCTCGTCGATAGCCTAAAAAATTAAGTTTTCTGTTCGTTTGCCCCAAGATTTTTGTCGAACAATTACATTTTTTGTTTAAGAATCCAATTACTTGTAACTTACTACCTTTGTCGGAAAAATGGTTGTAAAGATAAGGGGTACACGAACCCAGTATAATTTAAAAGTATAGTTTATCAATAAAAATTAAATTTTTTGTCCGACTTTGGATTTGCACCAATATTTTTGTCGGACACTTAGATTTTTTGATTTGGAATATAACTACTTATAACCTGATACTTGTGTCGGAAATTTTTTTTATTTCGAGAAAAAAAACTACAGAGCGATGTTTGTCGTTGTTCAAGGAGTATATACGCAAATATCAGATCACAATTTTTCTTATCACTTAAAACCTGATACATGTGCTGAAATTTTTTTTTAATTCCAGAAAAAAATAGAGAACGATGTTTGTCGTTGTTCAAGGAGTATGTACACAAATGATCAAATCACAATTTTTCTAAAATTTTCCCTCTTGTCCGAAATTTTTTTGGGAAAACTTTGGGTACAGCTCTACGTCATACCCTTTTAAATGTTTTACTTAGTGTGTGTACCAATTTTCAGCTAAATCGATTCAATAATAACCGAGAAAAACTGTTTTAAAATATTTTTGGATAATACCTCCTCGTCCATAGCCTAAAACATTAAGTTTCCTGTTCGTTTGCCCCAACATTTTTGTCAGACAATTACATTTTTTGTTTAAGAGTATAATTACTTGTATCCTACTACTTTTGTCGGAAAAATGGTTGTAAAGATAAGGGATGCACGAACCCAGAATTGTTTAAAAGTATAGTTTATTAATAAAAATTAAATTTTTTGTCCGACTTTAAATGTGCCCCACTATTTATGTCGGGCACTTAGATTTTTTGATTTGGAATATAACTACTTATAACCTGATACATGTGCTGAAAATTTTTTTTTAATTCGAGAAAAAAATACAGAACGATGTTTGTCGTTGTTCAAGGAGTATATACACACATTATCAGATCACAATTTTTCTAAAATTTTCCCTCTTGTTGGAAAATTTTTTAAGAAAATTTTGGGTTACGACCTACGTCATACCCTTTTAAATGCTTTACTTAGTGTGTGTACCAATTTTCAGCTAAATCGATTCAAAAGTAACCGAGAAACTCTGTTTAAAATTTTTTTTTGATAATACCTCCTCGTCAATAGCCTAAAAGAATTAAGTTTTCTGTTCGTTTGCCCCAACATTTTTGTCAGACAATTACATTTTTTGTTTAAGAATATAATTACTTGTAACCTACTACTTTTGTCGGAAAAATGGTTGTAAAATAGGGGATGCACGAACCCAGCATAATTGGAAAGTATAGTTTACTAATAAAAATTAAATTTTTTGTCCGACTATCGAGTTGCCCCAATATTTTTGTCCGACACTTTGATTTTTTGATTAAGAATATAATTACTTATAACCTACTAATGTTGTCGGAAAAATGGTTGTAAATAAAAAAATTTCAGGAAATTGACATCTTCGGCGCGTCCGACTGCGCATATGCCCCGTGAAAATTGTCCGACAAGGTTACCACATTATTGTAAAAATGCTTTATGGTAGATACCGTTAAAATTATCCATGTGGTAATAAATTTATTATTTTCATAAATTTGACATATTTAGCGTGTCCGACGCGTCGTATGCGCCAATATTTTTGTCCGACAAAATTGTTTTCGTTGTTTATATGATAAAATCCATTGATTAAAATAGAATGACCAATGTGGTAATAAATTTTTTTCTTGCATAAAGTTGACAACTTCGTCACCGCTTGACAGACAAACGCCCCACTACCATAATGCGCCAAGCTCAAAATTTGTCCGACTCCACCCAAATAACAAGTACAAAAAGTTTCAACGGTGTGGTCATAAATAATAATTATATATGCGGGCCCAAGGCCTAAAAATTCTAGTTTTATGTTGAAAGATTTTTTCCATATTTACTAAATTTGAAGTAAAACGCGCAACAAAAGAGCCTCAAAATGCAAACTGTATCAAAGTTACTCTTTTGTGGCGCGTTTACTTCAAATTTAGCAAATATTATGGAAAAAAATCTTTTACAATAAAACTAGAATTTTATTTTTCATCAAAATGAAAATTCATTTTCGCGCCACGTAATATTCATATCAGCATGTAGCTGGAATATTGTATGCGCCACTCATTTTTACGGCGTTTAGCGGTTTTTTATTCTTGTCTTTTCTAAACCAGAAAAGTAATTTGGAAAATTGTTTTCATTAAAGAAGTTCCTTTACAAATTAAACTAATAGTCTGTAAACTTGTTGCACGGGATGCATTTCCTTGTGAATGGGTTCTCACTCAGTTTTCTACGCAGATGGCAAAATCGTGAAGTCTCATGCTGTATTTGACTATTAGTAGTACATACGTTTTACTGAACTTTTTCGCATATATACTGAAACCTGACAATTGTGTGATCAATGTCTTTATGTTGCTGTACATTATACTCAACTGTAATGGATGATCGTTAATTACCATTGCTCGTCAGTTATATTTTTGTTCTTGGATTTATTTTTAGGTAGGCCAACTACTGTCTCCTGATTGTTTGCCACTCAAGTGACTAGCGTAAAAAGATGCCATCTACTTTGATTATCATGAACGAAAACAAACATAATAATATCGTTTTCTGTCCTTTGCGCTGTACGAAATGTGCAAAAGTTCACATTTTCTGGAAAAATTTATTTATTGCTTCAATGTTTTAAAACGTCAATATATAGCTAAGGAGAACAAACCGTTAACCTCTCGTGTTAGAATTAATAAGCAATAGAGTGTTACGAGGTCATATCAGGCTCCCATACCTTCATCAGATACTCGGACTGAATATAAAATCAAACATGGCTGGCCAAGGAAAGTCTCCTAATTGATTGCCACTCCAAGTAATTAGCGTCCAAAGGTGCCATCTACTTTGATGAGCATAAAGCTGCACAAGAATAGGCTACAGACATTTCCTACTAGAAAAATAATTTATTATTCTGACAGACCTCCTCCCATTAGTATAGGTACCTATTTGGGATGATAAATCCTGGGATGATAAAATTCAGGTTAAAGCTGGAGAAATACATATTTACAAATAGATATGTGAAAGGAGCTGAAAACATTCCGGCTGATGCCTTATCACGGATTAAAATAATATCATAAGAACTAAAAAGATTATAATAAAGACACAGAAAGAAGTATATTGGTGTCAACAAGATCACAAGCCTGAAAATACTGATCAACCTGACGTTGTCGAACTGTTGAAACTGTCGAAAAATGCAATACACGTGAGACTAATAGATAGTAATGAAGACGAAGAAATTAAGTTAGATTCTGCTAATGATCATACAGAGAACTATCTAGTATATAATGAAGATAATGATACTATTGGTTTGATTCAAGATATTCGATCAACGTCGACATTGCGAGCGTCACGCCGGTGAGACTCTCGAAGAACCTCGCTCAGCGTCTACCTGCGAGAGTCGCTGAGAGACTTGGTGCAATTGTGCGCACAGAAAATATAAAGTTATTATTTTATAAACCCGGTTATTTATAGCGTTCTTCGCCTTCCGGTTCCCAGTTTCCAGCTTCGTCGGTCGTTCCATTCGCCAGGATGAAGATTCCTTTCCGACATTGCCTGAATGCCGCCTGGCCAGGATTGTTTCTGCCTTCCTCTCTTCCTTCTTTCCCTTAGCGTCCATTTTAGAATTTGTTTTGGCAGTCTGTCGTCGTCCATTCTTTCTACATGACCATACCAGATTAGTTGTCTTCTTTGAATTTTGTCTATGATGGTTGACTTGACTCCCATTATATTTCTGATTTGGTTATTTTGTATTCTTTTAAGCCTTAATTTTCTAGCCGATCTTCTCCAGAAGTCCATTTTCAATGCAAGTAGTCGTCGTTCCTGGGATTTAGTAAGTTGCTATGTTTCGCATCCGTAGAGCACTATACTTTTAAAGATGGAGTTAAAGATGATATGTTTTCTTTGAATAGATAGTTCTTTTGACCATAGCATCGGGTTTAGACATCCAATCACTCTTTTTCCTCTCACGATTCTTTGCTCTAATCCTTATCCTAAATATAATCTTCTTCCTTATCCTAAATAAAAAGTAAATATAGTAAATATAATAAAAGCCAGAGTTAGAACGCAATACCAGTCTTCCGGCGCGCATGGATGCCGCTCATATCGGCACAGTGATAGGTGCGTGTATACAACCGTAGACAATTAGAGAATCCAACGATCTGTCAAACTATTCCAATATGTCTGGCGGCTGGCATGCAATACATTGAAGGCATATGATAGTATAGTGTTATTTTAATATTTTAAAGTAATTTTCGTATTTTATGTCCGTGTAAGTATTGCTAAATACTTCTGTGATATAGTAAAAAATATTGCTTACGTCAATAAACTTTAATAAGTAGTTAAAAAGATTTAACTAAGTAATGTGGAAGATTGAATAAAGCTAGGTAAACAAATTTTATGTGTTATAAGTTTAATAAAAAATAATATTGAGCATCCCTAAAATAGATTTCAGGTAAAATCATCGGGGTAATATATATTTTATTATTTTAGGTACCTAGTAATACCACCTTGTATCTTAAATTTGAAATTTTAATTTAAATAAAGTATCCAATAAAATCGCTTTTGTGCAGTGTTGCCAGAGAAATTTTTGTAAATGCACCGGAATGACTGGAATAGTGACACAAAGTACTAAACCAACACATTTTGTATAAAAACTAAAAAAAAGTCGTTTAATATTATTTGAAGCAAATTTATTATGTCACAAAATTTTAGGTTTTTACTTTAGGAGACTTTAGTATCAAAAGTTTGGTTGTTAATTATATCAAATTGGTACAATTGTAACAACTCTGACAACGCTGAATTGCCTGCCATACGTCCTGTCATTAAAAATCACGTGGTTTGGATTGCCTAATTGTTGTGTGCGCGTATACGCTCTGAGCTTCGCTGGTGGCGCTCCTGGCGGATTACTAATTCAACTTTCACCGGTAATTTTTAAATTTATTATTTAATTTTTATCGCTTAATATTTAAAACTCAAAAAAGTAATTAAATTGTAATCTATTTTTTAAGATTTTGCTGATCATTTTGACGTTCTATAGGGCTTTTCATTCGCAGTCATTTGTTTCGAGCTTCTGTCATGTGTCACATAATATTATTATATCTACGTCATACGTTATTGGTATTGCGAATGATACAAACCAAAGACGTATGACGTAGATATATTAATATTATGTGACACATGACACAAGCTCGAAACAAATGATAATCGATGAAAAGGCCTATTGATTAAATATGAATTTCTTACTTCGGATACTTTCACAATTATCGTGTAGATGGCGCTAAGATTAATAGATTAATTTATAATTACATAATACGGAACATTAAAAAAAAACTTAAATTCAGTATTTAAAACGTAAGTATATTTAAGGTAAAAATATATACCACAGCTTTGACCAACTAATATTTTTCATAATTAATGTTTTTAATTTTAATTTTAAATTAACCACTTTGACATTTATGTCAAATTTCCGGTAAACATTTACAGACTTGTCACTACTGGCGCTCGCGAATTTGTAAATATCCCCTCTACGTACGAGTTCACAGCGTATACTCCAGTGCTGATTCTTAAATCCAGTCCTAATGCACCGCTTGGGGCAAACCGGCAACGTGGTCGGCCATTCTCCAGTAAGAAATACATTGTTCTATGCTACCTGAACTGGATTCTAACTGTGGCTTCTACTTTAGTGATAGTAAAAAATGATGAAAATCAGCCAATTCCTAATGAAATACGAAGGGTTCATAAAATGTTTAAAGAAGAAGACATAAAAATATGTATATCACAAGAAAATTATAATATAGCAGACTTGAAATTGAAGAGTTATAGGTAACTAACAATTTTCACATGTTACAGGAATAAATAGAATGTATAAAAATATAAGCAAATGTTATTTCTGGAGCGGATTATGGAGATATGTTAACGAATATGTGAAAAGATGCGACGACTGCCAAATGCATACGCCCTGGGTCATGACCAAAGAATCCTGAATATCAAATCGATAGCCACCAACGGATTGACACGACATTTATAGATCTGAGGGATAACAATGGAAACAAAAATGTATTGGCACTACAGTGCGAGTTGAGAAATACATAGAAGGATATGTAAGTAATACCTACAAAATAATGAAGCCGAATCAGTAGCATCGAATACATAAAACAACAATACAGTACCAAAAAAACTGTCACAAACATAAACAAAAAAGATTGGGAAAAACATTTCACGGACCTATACAAAAACAACAACAAGGCAGATTCAGAGGATGAGGATATAAGAGAGAACAGAGATGAAGAAGAATGCGCACCTATTTATCAGGAATTCATGGAGGTATTAAAGCAACTAAAAGTAAACAAAACGCCAGGGCCAGATGAAATCAACAACGAACTGATCGTCAACGGAGGAGAGGAGCTCACGAAGCGAATCCAAAAGTTAATGGTTACAATTTGGAAGGACGAAAGCATGCTCATAGAATGGAAAAACGGACATATCGCACCAATCTTTAAGAAAGGAGATCCAACTAAGTGCTGAAACTATAGAGCAATTATGCTACTAAATACAACGTACAAGATACTGACCACAATTATAAGAAACCGACTAAATCAGTACACAGAAAAAATTATAGGACCATGCCAACAGGGCTTTAGGAAAGGAAGATCAAAAATAGATGCAATACACGTACTAACACAAATAATTGAAAAAGCTATGAACATGACATAGAATTACACATACTATTCATCGACTTCCAACAGGACTTCGACAGCATATACAGACAACAATTATTAGAGGAAATGAAAAAAATGGAGATACCGGCAAAATTAATAAGACTAACTAGAATGACAATGAAAGACTCAACAGCAAAAGTTAAAACAAATGAAGGACATACAAACGACATCAAAATAAAACTTGGGGTAAGACAAGGAGACAGTCTGTCAACGACACTATTTAATATTGCTCTAGAAGGAGTAATTAGGGACACAGGGCTGAAAAAGACAATTATTCAAAGCTCAACGCATATCATAGGATATGCGGATGACCTGGGACTGGTAGCACGAAATAAAAAAATATCAGAAGAGGCACTTTTAAACCTGGTAAGAGAAGCAAAAACGAGAGGATTAATAATCAATCAGAATAAAACAAAATACCTGATTAGAACAAGAGACAATTTTAACAGAATAACAGAAATAAAGATAGGTGAAAATACATTCCAGAGAGTAGATTGCTTCAAATACCTGGGGATGATGGTGGACGGCAAAAATGGAAAGAAATATAGAGATAAACGAAAGAATTAAAGCAGATAATAGAGTATATTGGAAATAACACCGACTATTCAAGGACAAAAACCTGAGCAAAAAAACAAAATAAAAAATGTATACAGCAGCAATTAGACCAGTGATGCTCCAGCCTATGGAGCAGAAGTAATGTGCCTTACGAAAAAAGATGAAGAGAAGTTAAGAATAATTGAGAGAAAAATTATGAGAAGAATACATGGCCCAGTAAAGACAGAAACAGGGGAATAAATAAAAGCTGATGAACCATGAAATAATAAATATAACTGAAGGAGAAGATATAGTAAAATTCATTAAAGCACAAAGGCTCAGATGGTTTGGGCACACACAAAGAAGAGGGGTAGAAGAACTGATCAGGAAGATAATGAACTGGAAACCAGTAAAAAATAGACCAAGAGGAAAACCAAAAATAAGATGGGAAGATCAACTGCTAGACGATATATCAAAGATGGAAATTGCAAACTGGAGAGAAAAGATTCAGGACCAGAGAGAGTGGAAGAAGATATTAGAGAAGGCAAAAAATATCACAACCTATGAACGACGACCTAAAGGAAACTGCGGACTAATCCACCGCGTGAAATGGATTAAAAGAGCTCATAGTGTTTTAGCGACCTATACTCTAACAAGAGTGAACGGTCCATATATATATATATATACATATATATATATATATATATATATATATATATATATATATAACTACCTCTTAAAACCTACCACATTTTATTTGCATATCTGTAAATCAAATTTAGAAACACCCTGTATTGATAAACAACATAGCTAGTTGTTAATGTCCGTAACTTTTTCATAATCCAGCATAAGCGGATGAATCAAAAAACAGAATGTTAAGAAAACCTGGGCCTATAGTTGGGTTGTAATTTTAGTATTTTATAAATGCTATAATATACCACAGGGTGTTGCGAACTTTGAGAAAAAACACAGTTTTATTGGTCCACCTGGTATACAATGAAAATTTACCTGTTTAGCAACAATATTTTTACAGCGATATTGTTAAAGAATTAGGCTATAACATATTAAAAAAATCACTTAAATCGGAAAACAGGTTTAGGAAATTCGAGACAATAACAATGACCCATTTTGTGGGGTGACCGTTTTCTCTGACACGCAGTGTAGAACAACTACTTATAAGCATTTAAATTCGTATTTTAGGATACAGCTCTCAGGATTCAACAAAATTTAGGATACTCCGGCAATTTGGGGTACGTGGGTACAACATTACTTTTTTTATGCATCATTTCATCTTCAGTTTTATTTTTAGTTCCATCCCTCCGTGGCTCAGTGGTAAGAGAGCCTATCTTTGTACCCAAAGATCATGAGTTCTTGAGATCATGAGATCAAAAAAAATTAATAACATAAAAATAATTCCAAAAATAAAAATTAACAACAAAAGTGATAACAAATAAACTGAATCAAATTACATTAGCAGAAGAAAAACAAGGAAGAAAAACAAGATACCTCTTGGAATAATTAAAACAATCGAAAATATCTAGGAGAACAACACAATAAAAATAAAAGTAGAAGAAAAACTAACTCACCCAATTAAAGCTGGCAATGGGAAAAGACAAAGGCCTCTATTGTTCAACCTGATCATGGATGAAATAATAAGAACTAAAATAGGAAAAACAACCAAGTTGGAAAAAAACAACTTAAATAATCTGTTACGCACACGACGCAATAATAATATGTTAAAGTGAAGATGATTTACAACGTATGCTGCACCAATTTAATATATGTAACTGCTAAGATGTAAATTAGAGCTGAAAGTCAGATAATAAAACAAATTATCACACTATCTGGTTACAGAAGGCTGGAAACAGAAGTGGAAGATCAAGTGAATAACGCTTAAAGAGCCGCAGGTTGCCTGAATGAAACAATATGGAAAAAATAATATCGGAAAAGAATTGAACGGCAGAATTTACAAAATAGTCAGCAGACCAATAATGACATACGCGGCAGAAGCACGACCTGATACAGAGAGGACAAAAGGAATGCTAAAAACAGCAGAGTTACAATCGAAGAATCGATGGTAAGACAATATGGATGGAGCTAGAAGTACAGATATACGACGGAGATGCAAGGTGCATAACATTAATAACTGGGTAAGAAACAGAAGAGTAGAATGGAACGACTACATAAGCCGAATTACAATAAATAGAGGGGTAAGGACGGCGAGAAACGGTTCTCCAATCGGTACAATATCACTCTTTTGACATATTACCTCTGTGTATGCCAAATTTCATGTCAATCCAAGCGGTTCTTTAAAATTCGGAGCAAAAACCTTGAGTAAATGGAATAAATATTCAATATTCTTTGGCTAATACAAATTTCACTATCACTATTGTGAATTTGTTCATTAGTGGAGTCAATGAAGGTGGATATGAGTTATTACCTCATATTTCGTTGAACCTCCATCGATTTTCATAAAAATTGGTGAGTGATTAAAGGATACCTCAAGGAACAAAGGTGACATAGTGCCAACTTGCGCTTTTTGCATTTTAGGGGTGAAATACACCCCTTTTTTAAAAATTATTTTTTAGATTTCTGAAAGTGCAGTCACTGTAAGTTTTCACTTCCTATTTCGTTGAACCTTCATAGATTTTCATGAAAATCGGTAAGTAGTTAGAGGATACCTCAAGCAATAAACGTTATATAGCATCAACTTGCGCTTTTGCATTTTAGGGGTGCAATACACCCCTACTTTTTAAATTGTAAAAAATGCAGATTTCCGCACTATGGCGCAAGTAATCTTTAATTAAGAAAAATAAATATTTGTTTTATAATTATGTGCATGAATTACATTTTTTTTTAATTTTTCAAACCTTATAGTAACCAAAAATCCGAAAATTAACAAGTCGAAATTCACGAAAACCTTATTCTTCTATATTTCTGAAAGTGTAGTCACTGAATGTTTTCACCCACGATTTCTTTGAACCTTCATGGATTTTTATGAAAATTGTTGATTAGTTAGAGGATACCTCAAAAAACTAAAGTGATATGGCACCAAGTTGCGCTTTCTGCATTTTAGGGGTGAAATCCACCTTTTTTTTTAATGATAAAAATGCAGATTTCAGCATTCTGGCTCAAGCAATCTCGTTTAATTCGGTAAAATAAATATTTTTTTACATTTATGTGCATGATCTATAATTTTTATTAATTTTTCAAACCTTATAGCAACCAAAAATCAGAAAATTAGCAAATCGACAATCACGAAAAAAATTATTCTTTTATATTTCCAAAAAGGCAGTCACTGAAGGTTTTCACCCCTGATTTCGTTGAACCTCCATCAATTTTCATGAAAATTGGTAAGTAGTTAGAGGATACCTCAAGAAACAAAAATGATGTGGTACCAACTTGCGCTTTTATCCTGGGGGTGGATGTTACCCCTTCTCATGGGTGAACACTATTTTATTAAAAATAACCCCATAATTAGATAGAGGAGTACATTCTAAGCAAACTTTCTTTTATCAAGTTTATAAATTTTTTATTTAAATAATATTTCATAATTTATTAAAATATTATTGGTACAGTAAAACCTGCCAATAACGGCCACTAAAAATAGAAAACAATTGGCCGTTATAGAAATGTGGCCGCTAATGCTAGGTTTCCTTTTCCACAAATACATAAAATATAATTGAAAATTTATTTATTTTAGTAATTAAAGCAAATCTAAATATAATTCTACAAACAAACGGAACATACTAAAACTAAATTCAATTTACTACAATATAAAACAATATCTATACGAAAAAACAACTACAAGAAAAACAGAATTTTTGTTTGTTTTACATTTTTTTAGATAAAGCTACTACGAAAAATACGCCTATCACTAAAGTATCGTCGTGCTTTCATACTATATTCAACAAAACCAACTTGGTACGGCCTTTAATTAGATATCGCAAATCACTTTGGCTGATTTTGTCTGCATATATATTATGTTTGAAGAATCCCTTTTTTTTTTGTGAGACTGGATATAGGACATTTCTCAAGTATGAATTCACATTCATGGTATATCGTTGCTATACAGGGATAATAAGCTGTGCCATGTTATGGTACAGGCTACGTTAAATATGAAGTAAATGTGGAAGATATACACTGGTTATTCATTTCAATTTAATTTGATTGTTTTTTAATCGTTTACAATATTTAAAATAATTAAAGATATAAAGTTAGGGATTTCAAAAATAAATTCAGTTCTCATTGGCAGGGTGGGAAATAATAAAGTGCCATACAATAGCATTTCATTATAATGCTCATTACAGGCATTACAGGCTGCTCCGTTTGAGAAAACTCATACTCTCAAACTTTGAGAAAACACTCATTCAGTTTCGGCCAACCCTGTATTAGCTAAAATTAAACGTTTTGCTAGATTAATAATTTTTAACAATAATAGACTATATTAAAAATCACTTGAACGTAAATTGATTTTCTGATGTCAAATCACTACAATTGTACAGGGGGTGAATATTGCTATGAAATTTGAAAAAAAAAACGTAATTATCTTTTAAACTACTTCGTATAACATCACAAAACCTGATATTTTAAGAAATAAAACATAGAGGAGAATCCAAAAATGTAAAAATATACAGGGTGTTCCATTAAACAAAAGATAATTTTGTTTCACCCTGTCAATATGGGTGGCCCTGTATATTTGGAAATGTATTTAAATTCTGATATTATCTATGCCCCAATCTCACCTAAATAAACTTTTTTCGTATCTCCTACAACAAACGACTAATTGGACTTCTCACAACCTGTATACATACAAAATCTCCGCTATAAAATTTTTTCAAAGAAAATGTTATTGGTTTTTTTAAAATAACTCAGTTAATTTTTGAAATATGAGATTTATCCAAAAACCATTACAGAGCTAAGTAAACGGTCTATAACACTATATTAAACATAATTTTCTAAATCCTTTATTTTTTTTTTAAATACATGGTGAAATGGCCCCGGTTACATGGTTCTCGCAGTAAAATTTAGGTTTTAAATGTTTCTATCTCGGTTATTTTTTGTCGTAAAAAAATATTAAAAAAAGAAAAAGCTTAAATAAAGTTAAAACTAAAATTTTGTTCTTTACGATTTTTTAAGTATATCGAGTATTTTTGGAGTTATTATCAAAAGAAAATGAAATTCACGAAAATTTGAAAAATTCTAATTTTTTTTAATCGTATTTTTTTTTCAAAAATATGCATTCTAAACCGGTCAAAATTGTTGAAATTATTACTCATGTTAAAATAAATAAAGTTTTAAATGGGTTACTATAAATTTTAATTTTTGTGGAAATGACGTATGTTTCATTTTTCATTCTTCCCTAAAAAATCTGAAAGGGTCCTCTTATTTCCATCATAACTTGCTTAATTTTGATGCTATCGACTTCTTATATAGCTTTTTGATAGTTACCTTTAAGTACTTTATTAAAATGTTTAGTATCTATATTTAACAAAGTGCATCGTTTTCCTGTTATTTAAGCTTGAATACTAAGATTTGAGTACTCGCGGAAAAAAATATACATTAAATTGCATATAACTCACTTTGTATATGTAATAAAGGATTTTTCAAATAAGGAGCTTATTTATTTTTATATTATCTTCGATTTTGGCAATAACAACTTTTTTAAAGAAACTTATGGTTTTTGAGTTATTTATGAAAAACTGCTTTAAAACATGGATTTTTTTCAGGAAAAATCAAAACTTTTGATCTTTAATAACTCAAAAACTATTGATTTATTGGAATAACTTTATATAATAAATTTTACTTATAATTTGTCCCTCTATCGATTAGTGGTATTATTCTTAATAAAATAATTTTCACCCCCGAGAAGGGGTGGCATCCCCCCCCCCCAGGGTAAAAGCGCAAGTTGGCACCATGTCACCTTTGATTCTTGATGTATCCTCTACATACTTACCAATTTTCATGAAAATCGATGGAGGTTCAACGAAATCGGAGGTGAAAACCTTCATTGACTCCACTACATATCCTAAACGATTTGGATAACACATCACCAATGCAACCAAAGTGCAGTATTACCTCACGCTTGCCTTCATTTTTCTATATTGACCTGGATCCCTATATTTTTTATGTTTTTTAGAATACTAGATATAATAGAAAGACGATCAGAGAGGTCTGAGCCCGCTGCCGAAATGGAAGATGAAGAAGTATTCATGACAGTATCATTAACTGAATCTGATGAATTTTCACTTGTGTTTACTTCAGCTTCCATGTTCGTTTTTCAAGAAGAGGAAGAGAAGCCGACCGTAGATTGGAATTCTGAATCACACTCTGTTAGCTCTGAAGCAATACTTAGTCAACATTTAAATATTCAAGAACAAGATACCGACGATAATATCATGGATTGGGTGTCAGGATGTAAGTAAAAACATTGCTATTTAAAAATTATCTAGGCGTCGCCGTCGTGTGCTTATTGTTTATACATACGTATCAATAATCACAATAAATGTCACTAGCAATAATATCCATTTTGATTATTTAAAATATCTATATTTCTAAAATAACAGTTTGAATTTACAAGCAAATGCAATACAAAATAGGGAATTATGGGGAAGTGCCCACGCAAAGAAAAGAAAAATTCTTGATTGTCTATACATGATCTATCAAGATCAGCTTTTACTTCTTCTTCTTTAATAAATACACCTAACCCTAAAAAAATTAATATTTAAAAATAATTGGGTATTTCATATTTTTTCCTTGGTTTCTGTAAGCTCCTCGTTTGACATTTTAACTATAGTCTATTTACCAACGGTTTTTGCTCCAAATTTTAAAGAACCGGTTGGATTGACATGAAAGGCATGCACATAGCTAACATGTCCAAGAAAGAAATGATATTGTGACGATGTGTACTTTTGTCCTGGGGGTGACTTTCACCAATTCTCGGGGGTGAAAAAATATACGTTCCAAAAAAGTCCGGAAATGGATAAAATTACTAATTCTAAGCAACTTTTGTTCTATAGCATTGTTTCATAAAGTTAACACTTTTTGAGTTATTTGCGAGTGAATATGTTCATTTTTAAACAAAGAAACACATTTTTAGGCGGTTTTTCGCAAATAACTCAAAAAGTAAGTATTTTATCGAAAGAACCGTGCTTGACAAAAATATAGCCTATAAAAAAGTGAAAAAAATGGTTTAGGTATGAGGTCTCTAAGCTCAAAAAGCAGAGTTGTAGCTAATGAAAAATAGGTTTATATTCGTCAAATTCCAAATCTAATATTTCAACGTAAAATAACCCAAAAAGAAGCACTTTTGAGAGAAAACTCATTTGAAGGCGTTTAAACACGTTTTAAAGTGTTTAAAAAAAGCTATATTTTTGTTTTTAAAAAGTTTTTTCTAGCATCAAAAATAAGCAAGTTATACTTAAAATAAATTTGGTTTTTTTTGTGAAAAAAATTCGGGAAAATCACCTCCTAATGAGTATCTCAAATAAAATTAACCATTACTGCTTCGCAAGTTGCTTTACTTGTGTAATATTTATATGATCTGTAAGTTTCGTCGGTTGAAAGTGCTTATTTTTTTTTTAATTTGGTTCTAAAATATTTTTCTTTTGTTGTTCTGAAGCTATTTCCTTGTGGCATTTTATAATCAACTATTTTCAATGGGAAATAAGCCACAATTTTACCAAAAAAATGATTTTATTAACGTTTCGAAGCCCAAGTTTATATTTAATTTTTATATTTAATTCTAAGAAAATTGCTTTTTTTAACACGTTGACGGACAGTGCGTCAAATGTATAAGCAAGTGTTGTGACACTATATGTATTTTGCATAGTAGAATAGGGAGAATGCAACGTCTATAGACGTTGTGCCACATTACATCAATCGAAACTTAGACGACTATAGACGTTCTGTCCGTCAACGTGTTAAGATAACTTAAAATTTCTTAGTGATACACAAAAATCTCAAACAGCAAAAAAGTGTAGATTTTACTTTTGTGAATATTTTTGATTTTTTGTTTGTTTCTGTAAGGTAAACATTGGTTAAGGTATGCTGTTCAAAATTTGCATACATTCGTGATTAGTGACTCGTTCAAGTCCTTTTAACTACAGCCCTTTTAAAAATATGCACTTTGAACCGATGACACTTACAGATCATATTATCATAAATACATACACGAGTCAAGCAACTTGTGAACCTAACGATTAACTTCATTTGGGATGCAGGGGATTATTATGTACCTCATATGTACACAATGTTTTTTCTAAGAATGCTTTTTTATAAAATACTTACTTTTTAAGTTATTTGCGAAAAGCCGCATAAAACGTGGTTTGTTTGTTGAAAAATGAACATATTAACTCGCAAATAGCTCGAAAAATATTAACTTATTGAAAAACGCCATAGAACAAAAGACGTTGAGAGGTGACTCAAATTTTTTTGCAGAATTTGCTTGAAAATAACTCAAATAATAATATTTGAGTTATCCTCCCACTCAAAATGGCCCGTAACTTTGTTTAAATAATCAAAATGTCAAAATATGAAGGAAAAATTCGATTTTTTATTGGTTTTTTGATTATAACTTTAAAACTGTTCATTTCTGAGAAAAGTTTTACTGAGATAAAAGTTGCGTAATTAAATTTCCTATAATATAAAATTGGTTAATAATTTAAAAAATAGTCACCCTTGTTGCAAAATAGCAATAATTGCGAAAAAACCATACAAAAACAAGTATTCGGATTTTACGTTTTTCAACCATTTACGCTACACTTAGGACCTTCATATTTTACCCAGAAAAACTTTATGATATAGTAAAACAACACTACAAATTTCATTAAGATCGGTTTAATAGATTCTGCAGAATACATTTTTCAATCCAGCTTTCGCAAAAAAAATTCATTTTTATTTAAATGTTTCAGGACTGAAAATAAAGCAGATAGCAAGTTGATTTTTTTTTGGCTTATAGAAGTGTACTGTACCTTTCATTTGCAATTTGCAAAATTAAAATCGACTAATTATCACGGCGTCAGGAAATTTTTTAAATAAACATTAATTTTTGGTGCTACGCGCAGGAGAGCGGTGTTCGATTCACACAAGTTGATTTCCACCAAAATTTCTTCCAATCTTTATCTAATATATTATTTTCTTACTCTATATTTTGTTGTATTTTAATATTTTAATTCAACAAAAATCAAACTAATTTTATTATTATTTGTGAAATATTGTTTAAACAATTGCATATGTTTAAAAATAATAAACTTTTATTCTCTAAATTAAAATATATGAACAAAGAAAGTTTTTGCTAAAAAAAGTGTTATTTCAAAGGATAGAGTATGTGTTTTTATGTTGCAATAAACAAATTTATTTATTTATATCGAAATGTAATAAAAATTAAAATGTATCAATCATTATCAAAGGTCATTGTAATGCCCAATCAGAGCAAACTATCCGCTGTCCTGCGCGTAGCACCAATAATTAATGTTTAATTAAAAAAATTCCTGACGCCGTGGTACTTAAACCATTTTAGTCTTGCAAATTGCACATGAAAGGTACAGTACACTTCTATAAGCAAAAAAAATTTCAACTTACTAGATGCTTTATTTTAAGTCCTGTAACATTTTGAAAAACTGAATTTTTTTGCGAAAGCTGGATTGCAAAATTTATTTTGCAAAATCTATTAAACTGAACTGAGTATTGTTTAACTGTATCATAAAGTTTTTCTGGGTGAAATATGAAGGTCCTAAGTGTAGCATAAATGGTTGAAAAACGTAAAAGGCGAATACTTGTTTTTGTATGGTTTTTTCGCAATTATTGCTATTTTGCAACAAGGGTGACCATTTTTTAAATTTTTAACCAATTCTATATTATAGGAAATTTAATTACGCAACTTTTATGTCATTACAACTTCTCTCGGAAATGAACACTTTTAAAGTTTTAATCAAAAAACGAAGAAAAAAATCGAATTTTTCCTTCATTTTTTGACATTTTGATTATTTAAACAATGTTCCGGACCTTTTTGAGAGGGAGGATAACTCAATTATTATTATTATTTTCAAGAAATTTCTGCAAAAAAATTGGAGTCACCTCTCAACGTCCAAATGTACTAATATTTTTACAGCTGCGCCCTGGTCTAAAACGACTATAGAATTTCAACAATATACGTTTCTTTCAGTTGATGCAGTCTATTTGATTAATAAACTGCATGTATTTTTAAGCACGTATGCTTGGTTGATATACTAAATTTACAATCAAGATGCAGTAGAAATAAACAAACCAAGACACGTTAAATGCTACTAGGAGCACTCCTGAATCATAATTTACAATGTATATACATTGTAAATCCCAAAACATGATTTTTAAAGTTTATACATTGTAAATTATGATTCGGGAGTGCTCATATAGTCCGTCCCACCTTGACTTTACAGTATAGGGAACATAGGCAATGCAGTCCTTATGAGAGTTTTTAGCGCGGTGATGCCGGTTTTATCAAAAAGAATTTGTAATCGAACATTAAAGAGATTAAATAAAAACTGTTTTAGAAAGGCAATCTACAATTTTAGGATTCATATGCCTAATAACTATAGTAATCAAATAATTTTAAACGAATACGAATTACGAATCCTAAAATTGTAGATTGTCTTTCTAATACAGTTTTAATTTAATCTCTCTAATGTTTGATTACAAATTCTTTTTGATAAAATCGGCATCACCGCGCCAAAAACTTTCATAGGACTGCATTGCCTATGTTCCCTGTATAAAGTCAAGGTGGGACGGACTATAGTAGCATTTAACGTGTCTTGGTTTGTTTATTTCTACTGCATCTTGATTGTAAATTTAGTAAAGTAATCTAGCCGCTGCCAGTTGGTTAAAATCGGTGATATGGAAGGGCAATATAAAAATATCTCTGATAAAATTTTCTGTAGTTCGGTAGTTATGGGATACAGCACAAAGACCCTTTGCACTGAACTTAAGCTTATATTTAATTTCCCCCTATTCTAGTCAATGGACTAATTTAAAATTTCGGTTAATTTTTTAGATTCCGCAACAAAAGGTATGGTTCAGAAAATTCCAGAATTTAAAGGAGAAGAAAATGCTTTTTCGTTAGAAGTAGCTGCATGTCTTCCTCAACATCAATATGGATTAATAATGCTCTTTGAAGCTGCTTTTGAGTGTTTTCATGAACGAGATTATTGCGTCATGGCTGTACCCTCAACCACAAATATCATTAAGCTCACAAAGTATTTTGGACGAGTTGTACCAAGATCTATGGGCTCGTTTCCTTCCGAACTATATGTTATGCATAAAAGTACTATAATGGGAGAAATAGCAGTGGAGGTAATTATATATTTACAGTAAACAATCTAATACAGCAACACTCAAAGTGTGCTCCGCTAAGGCGAAGCCTCCGGTAGTGGAGCGCTGACAGCCATAATAAAATGAAAATGAACACATGTATTAAAGTGGGACCTATAAAATAAAGTTCTTCTTTTGGCATCATAACCCTGAATAGGTCTTCGCCTGTCTGGCTATGTCCTTCCAGTCAGACCAATATTGTGCCCTTGACCTCCATTGTCTTACATTCATAGTTTTCAGTCTTCTACTTCAACCAACCATCTCTTGTTTTTGTATCTTCTTGTCTCTGGGCAAGTCCCAGCTATGACCGTGTTTGATTTATCACAAATCTTACAATATCGTATCATTCGTTTAATTCATAAATTTCGTCGTTTCTCCTGATTCTCCGTACCGTCTTCCTCTCGCAGAGGGTCGTATAATCTTTTCAGTATCTTTATTTCGAATATCTTGAGTTGGGTTTCATTTTCAACTCTTTCTTTTTTGTCATTACCCAGGTAGTCCAGAGAAATAAGATTTTTCTCGTGACACATCCCCCTCCAGGCCGAAACCAAATTTTTTCAGTAATATGGACATCTATATTAATAACCTTTATGTTTCCTGCAGCCGATTTTGATGATATACATAGTTATAAACAAATGAAGATCAGAAAACGGTAAATGTTCGCTTTTTTCGTCTTTAACCATTAAGTTAAGCATTTTAACCAAATTTGAGAGTAAGAAACTCATAAATCGTCTAAAAAAATTCAATATGGCGTTCGCTGAATATCTCTATCCTTATTGGTTGCTTAGAAAATTGCAAAATAAATCATAAATTTTGAGTATTTATAAATATTCATAACTTATGTAAAAATTAACTTAGAACCTTCTTATTACACGAATTGCTAAGACTTCCGGTTCTTAAATTATATTTTAAATTTCAAGATAGATAGATAGATAGATAGATAGATAGATAGATAGATAGATAGATAGATAGATAGATAGATAGATAGATAGATAGATAGATAGATAGATAGATATTTATTGTTTTTAAAAACTACAGTTTTATAACAATGAGTTTAGTAAGTACAGAATATAACTAATAACTAGTCTACAACATAAGTACCTATTAACAAATTTAAACAAAAGTTAAGCGCTATCACTAACTGAAATGGAGAACTTGGTTTTTCTAATAAACACCAATGAAGGAAAAACTGAAGTACAGAATATAACTAACAACTAGTCTAGAACATAAGTAACTATTAACAAATTTAAACAAAAGTTAATCGCTATCACTAACTGAAATGGAGAACTTGGTTTTTCTAATAAACACCAATGAAGGAGAAACTGAAGCTTATTCATTTAAAACAAAAGATCTAAGTTTTATGATATTCCAAATATATATTGAAATTGCTTTCACGGCTATTATAGTTACATTTACCGACAATTATTAAGACAACCAATAAGATCGGTGCAACTATTAAGGGGGGCCATATTAACTGGTTTCATCGAACTGTAAATGGGACATTCAAACAGTAAATGTTCAAGAGTTTCCAATTTATTTGTGTTACAAATAGTACAGATTTCAGATGGTCGTATAATATGATATGTTATACCATTATAGGTAAATTTTAACACATGGCGATTAGATGTTCGGAATTGCGCCATGGCACGAATGTATTTTATGGGAATTTGAAATTCCAGATATTTCTGTACTGAGGTATCTACGGATAAATGTTTGTAAATAGTTGAGAATGTTGACATGGAAACTGCTTGAATGACTTCTTGATGAAGCATATCCATATACTTTTTTAATATGCTTTTCTTGTTTTTTAATAGCCAATTAGAGATGTTTTCATCCCAAGAAAATTCATAATCTAATATTTGAAAATATTGCTTAAGCTGTGAGACCCAGTTGTATCTGTTCGTATTTATTGAATTATTTGCTGAAGAAATTTGAAGCTGACGCAGAAAACAAATAAGACGAAGTCTTAAATCATGCATTTGCGATAGCTTAATGAGCCAATTTAAAGTTAGCTTGAAAATAGTAAAAGAAATTTTTACTCTTCCTGTCTCCAACCTAACAGCATAATCAGGTGTATTGATACTGAGATGTCTCGCAGAGGGTCGTATAATCTTTTCAGTATCTTTATCTCGAATATCTTGAGTTGGGTTTCATTTTCAACTCTTTCTTTTTTGTCATTACCCAGGTAGTCCAGAGAAATAAGATTTTTCTCGTGACACATCCCCTCCAGGCCGAAACCAAATTTTTTGAGTAATATGGACATCTATATTAATAACCTTTATGTTTCCTGCAACCGATTTTGATGATATACATAGTTATAAACAAATGAAAATCAAAAAACGGTAAATTTTCGCTTTTTTCGTCTATAACCAATAAGTTAATAGGTCTGGATCCCGCGTATGAATAAAAAGTTGATTAATAGCAAGCTGAAAATTTGTTAATAGCTTAAGGGTGTCTAGTCGGACAAACTTTGATATATGGGAACACTGGAACAGGGGAAGTTTTAATTGTGGAACAGGTTAAAAATTTGGAACGGTCAGACCACGAAAACGGCACATTTATTTTGTCCGACAGAATAGACTTAAACTCTCCGAACAGAGATTAAACTCTCATGCAAAAATCAGACTGCTATTTATCACCAAATAGGCGTTATAATTAGTGGAACATGTAGAAAATGTCAAAAGACAGGAATTGTGACAGGTGATAACTAACAGTCTGATTTTTGCATGAGAGTTTAATCTCTGTTCGGAGAGTTTAAGGCTATTCTGTCGGACAAAATAAATGTGCGGTTTTCGTGGTCTGACCGTTCCAAATTTTTAACCTGTTCCACAATTAAAACTTCCCCTGTTCCAGTGTTCCCATATATCAAAGTTTGTCCGACTAGACACCCTTAAGCTATTAACAAATTTTCAGCTTGCTACTAATCAACTTTTTTTTCATACGCTGGATCCAGACCTATAAGCATTTTAAACAAATTTGAGAGTAAGAAACTCATAAATCGTCTAAAAAAATTTCAATATGGCGTTCGCTGAATATGTCTATCCTTATTGGTTGCTTAGAAAATTGCAAAATTAATCATAAATTTTGAGTTTTTATAAATATTCATAACTTATGTAAAAATTAACTTAGAATTTTCTTATTACACGAATTGCTAAGACTTCTGGTTCTTAAATTATATTTTAAATTTCAAAGCAATTAGTCAAATAGTTTAAAAGTTATTTAATTTGTATATCCCAAATTCATTTTTTTTGCAACACTATAAGTCAGAAAATTATGAGGTCACAGTAAGACTTCTGACAGTTTATGGAAGAAGAACATATTTATACTATTTACTTAATTAAAAAAAATGACAAAAAGTAATTTTAAACAATGTAAAATTATTTTGCAAAAACACGTCGATTTTTTGGTTACTTAAAAACAATTAGAATAACTTTTTAACCGTTAGCCGTAGAAAAATTATTTTTTCATATTTGGAAAGACTGAATTTTTATACACATTTAGAAAGGAAAACAATTATCCTTGGACAATTAGGGACGAAGTTAGCCCCCCTTTTTTTAATTTACATGTTTTTGCAAAATAATTTTGCGGTATTTAGAATTATTTTTTGACATTTTTTTTTTAATTAAATTACTAGTATAAATTTTCTTCTTTAATAAACTATCCAAAGTATTAGTGTAACTTCATCATTTTCTTACTTATAGTGTTGCAAAAAAAATTAATTTGGGATAAACAAATTAAATACCTTTTAAACTATTTGACCAATTGCTTTGAAATTTAGGGAATGATTTAAGCACCAGAAGTCTCAGCATTCCGTGTAATAAGAACGTTCGAAGTTAATTTTTACATAAGTTATGAATATTTATAAAAACTTAAAATTTATGATTTATTTTGCAATTTTCTAAGCAACCAATAAGGATAGACATATTCAGCCAACGCCATATTGAAATTTTTTATACGATTTATGAGTTTGTCATTCTCAAATTTGTTTAAAATACTTAACTTTTTGGTTATAGACGAAAAAGGCGAAAATTTACCGTTTTTTGATCTTCATTTGTTTATAACTATGTATATCATCAAAATCGGCTGCAGGAAACATTATAGGTTATTAATATAGTTGTCCATACTACTCAAAAAATTTGGTTTCGGCCTGGAGGGGGTTGTGTCACCAACAGGATATTTTTTTCCTTATTTCTCTGAACTAAGGTTTCACAATGATAGATTACTACTAGCCCAGTCAGGATAGCATTTGACCTTGCATTAGGAGCTGCCCCAAATTTTATTTTTCTAATCTTTAGGAAGGGGCAATATTAGTATAAATTTAAAATCTCGTTTTTGCTCAATATCTCCGCCATTTTCAATTTTTTGACTAAAAGTGTAGAAACTGAAATTGTTGAAAATGCGATTTTCTATAATTTCATTTATTATAATTTTTTTCGTGCGGTCGATATTTTTCGTGTTATGAGGGGAAAATAGTGACAGTTGTAGCATAATTATTGATTTATTGAATTATCTCGTTTATTATTAGTTTTACAACAAATATTTACCTATACAAAAATGAAGAGAATTAAATTTTGTACAATTTTGATGCCGTTCATTTTTTTGATAAAATCAATATTTAAGGTAGTACGTATGTGGTAAAAGTGCGAGCGTAAGACCTGATTGATTTTGTAGCAATTGTTTTTGTTCAATATCTCCGCCATTTTCAACTTTTCGACAAAAAATGTAAGAACTGAAATGGTTGCAATTACGATTTACTACAATTTTTCGAGAGAACCAGTGGCGGGTCTACAAGGGGGGGAAACGGGAAAATTCCCCCCAACAGAGTCCAAAATTTAAAAAAAAATTGTTGGAACATCACGATATATTAGCTCACATAAAACTTAAAATATCGACAGACAAATTCAACCAATAAAACCCGCTAGTTAATAAAATTGATGTTTCATTGGAAGTTTCAAAAATTGTATAAAATATAATTCTCTTTATTTTTGTTCATGTACAATTATGTCGTAAAGTTAATTATAAATGAGACAATTCAATAATTATGCTTCCCCTCCGCTTCCATTATTTCCCCCCTTAACTCGGAGAATATTGAACGTATAAAAAAATTGTGGCAAAGAAATTGTAGAAAATTGCATTTCCAATAATTTTCTTTCCCACCATTTATGTCGAAAAGTTGAAAATGGCGGAGATATTAAGCGACAACAGTTCTCATTTAAAATCAATATGTCGGCTAATGCAACCGCGGAATTCAGTCGAGATTTTAAATTTACACTACTATTGATCTCTTCTAAAGGACATAATTATAAAATTTGGGGCAGCTCGGATACAAAATTCAATTCAATAATTATGCTCCCCCCACCACTTTTTAATATTTTCCCATGTAACTCGGAAAATATCAACCGCATGAAAAAAATTGTTAAAAAGAAATTGTAGGAAATTATATTTTCAACAGTTTTAGTTGAAAATGGCGTAGATGTTGAACAAAAACAATTGCTATAAAATAAATCCGGTCTTACGCTCGCGCCATTACCGCATACGTACTACCTTAAATATTAATTTTAGCAAAAAAATGAAAGAAATCAAAATTGTGTAGAATTTAATTCTGTTCATTTTTGTACAGGTACATATTTGTTGTAAAACTAATAATAAACGAAATAATTCAATAATTTCATAATTATGCCCTCCCTAAATATTAGAAAAATAAAATTTGGGGCAGCTCCTAATGCAAGGTTAGGCCTGTTATTCGTCTAACCCGACTGGACTATACGGGTCTAATTAATATTATGTAGATAGTCATTTTGGTTCTTTTGTACGGAATTCTTTTGATTCATTTCCATATCCAAATACGTGAAGGCAGCCATACGTTCGAAATGAAGTTACCTAGGATAAAAATAAACTACCAAATAAACAACGGGTACGTAAATTTATAATTTTAATATATTGGTAAGTAAGAAGCCAGCCCATTACATCAAAATATTACACCTACGCCACCATTCGTTCCCATACTCGAGGGTCATTCATAAAATACATCGCTGAGAAAGAATGCGACATGCTGGAAGAAATCTGGTAACACTGCATTAGACATCAACACTCCCTCTCTCTTACCCCACCAGTTTCGCCTCGCTGCATTGCTCACTGTCGGTCTACCAACCTTAGAAGATGAAGGTGCCGGTCGTTGTTACCGTCAATGTAAAATTCATGCTATGATACGTTTTTAAATATAAAATGGATTTCATATATTCCTCGTCAGTGAATCAAAGTATATGGGTAAAAGTGCAAATATATTCAACATGTTAGCAAATGGTGTAGAGAATTCAGTGAAGGCCGAAAGGAAATTCACGATGAATCGGAAGGCCTTCCGCTCCGACCTTCATTGCCGCTCTACACCATTTGCGATCATGTTGAACAAATATGCACCTTTACCCATAAACTTTGATTATCTGACAATTAATGTCAATAGGTAAACTCCATTCTTTATTTAAAAAACGTATCACAGCATGAATTTAACATTGGCGGTAACAGCCACGGGGACCTTCATTTTCGAAGGCTGCTAGGTCGACACTGAGCAATCCGGCGAAGCGAAAGTGGTGGGTAAGAGAGAGGGAGAGTTAATGTGTAAGGCAGTGTTGCCAAATTTCCTCCAGCACGTCGCACTCTTTGTCACTGGTATAGCTAACCTTTTTTTACGAATCACCTTGGTGGTAACAGCGACCGCACAGCGTAAGAGCGTACTTTACCTTCGAATGCTGCTAGGCCAACACTGAACAATGCAGCGAGGGGAAACTGGGAGAGGGAGAGAGAGAGAGAGAGAGAGAGAGAGAGAGAGTCGATGTGTAAGGCAGTGTTGCTAGATTTCTACCGACAATAACATAAGCACTCGAATGACCTCGGTTTGTCGCGCCGCTTATCGTTGACACGTAATTTGGAGAAAATCCCCTGGATGTGCGAAGTTTCTGAGGAATTCTAGATGATTCCATAACGTTATAATATAGGAGAAGGATTGTTTGGCTAATTGAATTAGTTATCAGGCACACAGAAAAGTTTACTCGCACCATGATCAGTATTTTACGTTCGCTTTTGTGGATCGTAGTGGTTGTAAAGTCTTATATTTCGTGCGCGAAATTATACTTGTCAAAAAATTAGCGAACTCACAAACAGTTCTAATGAAGAATGGTGCGGTGGCTTAAAGGAGTTGCAATAAAAAAAATCATCCATGGATTGTACATAAGTGGTTCGATAGGATCTCTCTCTCTCTCTCTCTCTCTCTCTTATCGTTTTCCCATTACTGAGGATCGTGATTTCTTCCAATATTCCTAACAATGTTTCTCTATTGGTCTCTATCTTCAGCTGCTCTAAGAGCTTCGCAGAATGAGTTTCCAGCTGAATGCTTTATTTGGTCAGACCATCTAGTTGGTAATCGTCCTCTTGATCTTCTCCCCGGAACGTTTCCAGAAACAATTAATCTCTCCAAACTGTCGTCGCCTCTGCGAACCACGTGACCAAAGAATTGCAGAATTCGTTGCAGACATATTGTGGACAGCCTTTTTTTAATATTGAGTTGGTTTAGAATGGAACGTTGCCAATGTTGCTGTCACTGAATATATCATGAAGTACAGGACAACATATCTAAAACTTGTCAGGTCAGCTAAAAAAGCCTATTATCAAAATCGTCTGAGAAGCTCTAAAAGTGTTGCAAAAGAGACTTGGTCTATAATAAACGATCTTCGAAATAAAACTCACACAGCTCAATCATTTTCCCTTCCAAATCCTGAAAGTCTAAACGACTACTTCGTTAATGTGAGTAAAAATATAACATCAACAATTTTGCCGCAACAAGATCCTATTTCCTATCTTCCTAATTCAAGACAGGTCTCGAATTCATTCTTTTTACGACCAGTCGATAACTCTGAACTTATCCAAACAATCAATTGTATCAAAAGCAAATCATCCTGTAGTACTGATGGACTATCTATAAAAATTTTCTCTAATCTCACAGAAAATGTGTTGGAAATCCTCCTCTCACTAATTAATGATTCCTTCGAAAAAGGTAAATTTCCAGAGTGCCTAAAGACAGCCATTATTATTCCTCTTCATAAGGGTGGCGAAAAATCTGATGCCTGCAACTATAGACCTATTGCCTTACTACCGGTACTCTCCAAAATTATTGAGAGACTCATTAAAACTCGACTTATGTCCTTTATCGTTGATAACAACATTTTATCACAAAATCAGTTCGGCTTTTTAACAAATAAATGTACCACTGATGCCATGTTTTCTGTACTACATGAGGTTTACCAAGCACTAAACAATAATCTTTATACTGCCACTGTTTTCTGCGACTATGCCAAAGCTTTTGATTGTGTAAATCACGACATCTTGATTACAAAACTAAATTTCTATGGAATTCGAGGTATTTCTTTGAATTGGTTCCAATCCTACTTGAATAATCGGAAACAACTAGTTAGAGCAAATGATACTGACTCTAGTCTCAAAAACATCGTCTGTGGAGTACCACAAGGTTCAGTATTGGGTCCTATACTGTTCCTTATCTTTATAAATGACATTACTAATTTAAAAATCAATGGGAAAATTTTTCTTTTTGCTGATGATACCAGTATCACTTGGAGCAACTCAACTATTGCATCTCTTCATGAAACTATAACTTCGGATCTACTGACGATAAAGACCTGGTCTGACTCTAATTTACTCTCTTTTAACGTAAATAAAACAGTAGCATTATCCTATAAAGGAGCTCTTCAACCTTTGCCACTTCATAACAGCCAGATCAGTACCGTTGATTCTGTAAAATTTCTTGGTATTTTTTTAGACAGCAACCTCAAATGGTCCCTTCATATCGATTCGTTAAGTAGGAAACTCGCCTCAGCTTGCTATGCAATACGATCTGTCTCTAGGGAACTCAATTTAGCATCTTCTAAAATAACATATTTTTCGTTGTTCGAGTCTCATCTTCGATATGGTCTTCCTTTTTGGGGTTCTAGTACAGCTGCTCAATTTGATGTCATTTTTAGATTGCAAAAAAGAGCAATAAGATATTTGTTTGGCCTCAGAAGATCTACACATTGCAGAAGTTACTTCAGAGATCACGAAATTTTAACACTTCCATCTTTATATATTCTAGAAACGGTTTGTTTAATTCGTAAACACCTTCATGTCTTTCCATCTAGGCCCAATCATCTTTACTCCACCAGAAATTCAATCTTTGATATTTATTTACCGATTCCATCCACTGAGTTAGTAAAGAAATCTATATTATATTCCGCAAAGAAACTGTACAATCATCTTCCGTTACAACTTAAATCTGCAACATCTTTCCCTAAGTTCCGAAAAATGACAAAAGCCTATCTATCCAAAAGACCATATTATTCAATAGAAGAATTTCTTAATGAATAACTAAGAAAATTGGGTTCCATGCGCAGTAGCATAAACTTGTCAGTTCCTTATTTTGTACCTATTTTATTTTATTTGTTGTATGTTCAATTTGCAATTTATATATGTTTTGCAATAAATTGTTTTTGTCTTGGCTTTTATATCTTATACTGTACATTGTTGACGATTTATCTAATTTTAGTAAATTGTAGTTGTTATTTGTTATTTATATTATGTTTTTCTTTTGACTGTATGTAAGCTTTGTCCATAAAATTGTAAAAATTTTCAGTGGCAATAAAGCATATTTCTATTCTATTCTATTCTAACGTTTGTCCTATGAGCTGTCCAAGGTATGCGCAGCATTCTTCTCCAGCACCACATCTCAAAAGCATCAAGTCTCTGCTCCGTATAGAAATATTGAGAATACAAGGGCATTTACCAGTCTCATCTTGATATTTTGAGAGAGAGATCTGTCTTTCCAAACTTGAGTTAGGCGACTCATCGCATTTTTTGCCATACCAATACGTCTCCGAACTTCTGCTTCACAGTTACCATTGTTAGTTATACTAGACCCGAGATAGACAAAGGTGTTTACTATCTGGTATTCCTGTAACATGTTAGTCAGTTGAATAGTGTCGAAGCTGTCGACCACCATTATTTTTGTCTTAGCTTTATTGATTTTCAGACCAACTTTATTGCTTTAGTACTCAACTCTTCGCAGAAGATCAAACATTTCTTGCTCATTTGCTGCTATAAGTGTAGTGACATCAGCAAATCTTAAATTTGAGATTTTCCTACCAGCTACTGTTACTCCACCGGCGCAGCCCATCCTTCTAAAACCATCCTCATGACATGTTCACCATAAGTCAGGTGACAACACGCATCCTTGTCTAACACCTCTCTCGGTCTTGAATTGGTTTGAGAACTTCTGATCTAGTCGTACTGTTCGATAAGATGGAGGTGTCAAATTCAAATGAAGGTGATATTCTAGTCCTAAGGTTTCCAGTTCAATTAGTAAAAGTCTATAAAGGAGAACATAACGTGTGATCCAAAATTATTGTCACCATAGGTGGCTCTGAACGACAGCGATAGCTGTACATTGCATGTCTATTCTTAATTCAGATATACTTTCCAGTTTACGTCAACGTTGCAGTGTACGTCAACTTAACAAGAAAAGTTAGGTTATGTAGAGATGTTGGTGGTGGATATATACAGCATCTTGTTTGATTTTATTTATTATTGTTACTTATAATGTTGTTAATTCTTTTTATTTTTGATTAAAGTTCTGTGTTAAAGGTTTTGACTGATTTTATATGTTACTTAAAGTGTGATCCAAAATTATTTTCACTATAGGTAGCTCTGAACGACAGCGATAGCTGTACATTGCATGTCTATTCTTAATTCAGATATACTTTCCAGTTTACGTCAACGTTGCAGTGGACGTCAACTTAACAAGAAAAGTTAGGTTATGTAGAGATGTTGTTGGTGGACATGTGGACATATACAGCATTTTGTTTGATTTTATTTATTATTGTTACTTATAATTTTGTTAATTCTTTTTATTTTTGATTAAGTTCTGTGGTTAAAGGTTTTGACTGATTTTATATGTTTTATAATGTTAATCAAAATTAATTGATAAACCAATGATATAAATTCAGATTAAAACAAGACATTCGTAATTTTTTGCACGGCTAGTTTTGATCCCAATAATTGTAGATCGCTCGTTACTAAAGTATGACAAATCGAAAGTATACATTTATCTCGAATGTGTTGAATCCAATGGCTTACCTCTCTGTATTTTGTGCAGCAAAGTCGTTCTTTAGGCTCGATGCACACTTGCCTGTTTTCAAGCTGCGTCCACTCTGGGAGCAAGCTACGTGCGATCGCTGACGGTTCAGCAGTACATGAGTTGATTTTATTCACTGCACACTCGAGCTGAGCCGAGGCGTGCAAGCTGCTTGCAAGAGCACAGATCACCTACCTCCTCTAGATGTTTCACGATAACGCTTTGGTTAAATATGAAAAACAGCGCTCCATGCCGCTTGTATCGGAACTAATTTCAAGCGGGAATTTCAAAATGTAATTTTGGTGGGAAGAAAATGTTAGGTTAAAATATTTGTATAGTTGAAAAAAAAAATAATTTGGTTTTAAAATATGCAAATTATTTTTAATTTCAAATATACAAAATACCATTTGGGAAAAAATAAGACATGACAACGTATTTTTATTTATTTATTTAATATCAGCAAAACCACTTTGTATATACTTTTTTACAAATCGTATCTTTACAAATGAAATTATTAATAGTTATCTTCCAAATACTTCTACAAAAGGGTATCTCAAATGATTAAAACATGTGTGCATCTCTACTTGTTGAGGACTTTCAACTAAAACAAAAAATTAATATAATTGATTTGATAATAACCATATTCATTTCACGTAAAATAATTTGTATTAATTATATATTTTCTGTAGGGGTTACTTACTTGGTGTTACATTCGTTTGCTTCCTTACACCACTAACTGTGTTACTTGTTCTCTAATAACAAATACTTGTTGAACTCACCATGCAAATGTAAGCTAGGAATTTGATCTTCCTATGGATCTTCAAATCACATTCGTTTTGTTTCAAAAACTGTATTTGAATTCATTTTATCTAAATCAGGATTTTTTATTATTGCTAACAATCAGATAAACATTTTTACTGACATAAAGATAAAAACTGACAATGATGACAATTGACAAATTATAATGACACTCAGACTCAGTGATATAGAAGAAATCTTCACTCCAGGTGCATGGCGACATCTCAAAAAACGTATCATTACTAAAAATGACATTTAGTTTAGTATGACCTTGAGATACCTGCGTGAAACATCTAAAGAGAGTTAAGTGATCTGTGTGCAAGAGACTTGAAGCCGCGTGAACTGAAAGCACGCGAGTTTCTGCTACGTCGCCACGTGCACGCCGATTGAAAACAAGTCAGGCGGTTTGGCAGTATGTGCTAGGCAATCATTCAGTACACGTTAACCGCGCGATACATGTAACCGCAGATGCACATACATTTAAAAACTACATGCAGAATTCAAAGACAAGAGTAAAAAAAAATTGTACATATAAAAGGACAATTATTAAGAAAAAATAAAACACTGAAAACTTGTGTTTTCAACACTTCCACAAAACTTATACAATTTACTATCACTGCAACTGAATCGGTGGAGTGTCTTTCTCAAATGATGTATTTTTACTATGCATCTACACTTTACAGTCTTTTAACTGAATAAGTTGTGGAATGGAGAGCTGTATGTTCCAAATTGGTCATTCAGAATTATATCTGTATTTATTAGTTTATTAATTTTCATAGATTCTAATTTGGTCATGAAAAGATTGATTATGATGTAGAAGGTGAAACGCGCACGTAGAATCTATTTTTCTATTATTTAAAGCCGTTGGTGTTGTGCTATATGTTTGTTAAAGATTACCAGTTTAACCGATATAAGTTTTTGAGCGGTTACCACAGCTAATTTTTTATTCATCACTGATGCCTTTTTCGGCTCGTGTTTATTCTTAATATCTTTTAAGTTGTTGTTTGTTCTCAAAGCTGGTATTATTCCTTTCTTCTTTATATTAGGTATGTTTGGCCATTTTTGTTGATAATCTTGCCTGTATCAAAACAATCTAGCATAATTTACTGGGGTTTTGTCCCCAGTATTGAAGTTTTGAAAGACTAATTTCAAGACTTTCGTATGCGAACTTTAAACTTTTAAACCAAAAGTTTTTTGGTTTAAAATTGTGTTAATTGTTTATTCCTTGTACTCATTGTTTACTGCTATTTACTTAATGATGTTTAATGTCTTGAAGTTATTTTTGAAGATATTCTTCTTTAGCGGCGAATCGATTGAGGGTAAAATTTGATTGATCCGCGCGCATGTGCACACCGACAGCATGGTATTAGTTGTTATACGGGCTCTGATTGGGTGTTGAAATTTTGAAATGATCTGTCAATAATTGTTCAATATGGAGGTTATCGGTAAACAAAAATATTCCATAATATTAGTTTTTATTGATGAGTGGACAGAAATAAAATCAAATTTATAATTATAGTGACTTTTTAAATAGTTTTGAAAAGCCGCAGGTACGTAATTCTAAATGTTTCAGTTGGAAATACCTAATAGTTTCAATACCTATCTATTTGGAAAATGTAAACAAAATAATGTAGTTACCTATTAGTAGGCAATGCTTTAATTTACATCATCTGATTACGAACAAACTTTCTACAAATCTTCATCTCATATATCGTTTTCTTACTCTATATTTTGTTTGTTGTATTTTATTTCGACAAAAATCAAACTAATAATTTTATTAAATTCATATAAATTTATGGTGTAAACGTTTAGTTTGTGTATATTCCCACATAAAGTATACGAGAGTTTGGTGCAGTTTGAAATGGCGTCAACTTTCGTACGGCGCGGTAGACGTGAAGTGGGTTCAAGCACCAAGCAAGTTATTATTTTTTTATTTTTTTTTATAGATTTTATGATTGTAAGTATATTATTATATAATTTTTGAAGATATTGTTCTTTTTTGAAAGTGGTAGATAAGAAAGTTAGTTTGATTTTTAAATAAAATAAGTACAAATAACCTTTTAAGTATATTTACTTCGTTTAAATTACCTATTATATAATAGAAGAATATCTTCTTACGTGCGTACAAAGTACACACATATTCTTTTTTTGACATGCGAATTTGTATTAATCTATGTAACATGCTATGGTAGGCTGCTAATTTATGTTGTGTACGATGGGATCATGAATTGTGTCTAGTTGTGTCAGTATGAGTAAGTTTATGAAATACGGAGATCTCATATTTGTTTCCACATCTCAAAAAATTTTAAATCTAGGAAATTTACAGATTGAATCTGATCTGTTTCTATTATGACCATGCCATGGAGTGAACTAATGTAATATAATTGGTTATAATATGTAATTTGTCAGTTATTCGTGTTTATTTGAGGCAAGCACTAACTGCAACAACAATTAGGTGACATTTTATTAGGCTGACCATGAAAATATTCAATCAACAATAATTTTTCGTAAAAGTTACATAATAATATAGACTAATCCTTAATAGGAAACTTGCACATTTGTTTTTATTACATAATAATGTTTTGTATAAAAATGAGATTTCCAAAATTTCACGCTTCAAAAACTCATACAGTAGAAAAAATGAAAGAATACCCATGAGCGAACATATAAAACACGCTGTATTTTCCTGTCACCGTGTTACACAAAAAATTGGATATTACACGTACATGTAATAATTATTGTTACATGTACTTGCACTGGACAATTTTCTTTGTGACACGGTGACAGGAAAATACAGCGTGTTTTATATGTTCGTTCATGGGTATTCTTTCATGTTTCCGACTGTAATAACTTAGAAGTACAAATTTAAAGTCTTCTGTATCTTAAAATAGTTCAAACAACCCGTGACGTCACAGAGTTTAACTATATGGTTCCGTTTATGGTTAAATTTAGGTATATTCTTCTTCTTCTTCTTCTTTAGTTTATTGGCCTCCACGTACTTGGGTATTTGGCCAGCTCGTCGTCGCGTAATCAAGGAAAAATATTTATATTGTAATGCCATTTATCGTATGTCATTGTAATAATATATACCAGTTTGTTGAGATTGTAGTTTGATACAGTTTTTGAAGGAAAGGAAAGAAGGTTTATTATGAAAAATAAAACCATTTTGTAAAAGTACAAGTTTTCTATGAATAGTTTAAACGATCAAAAACACTTGTAACGTGACATAACTGTATTTTCTAGTTTGAAATTTGTCTAATTTAAAATTATATACAATTTTGTTTACGAATGTAAACATATAACCCCGTGACGTCACGACGCGTTTTGGACTGGTTGGTATAAGTTGAATTTTTAATCGTCTTTAGGGGCCAAACGAAAGACAAACAAAACTTTTTTATCTTTGATACATGTTTTAAATTATGTTCTCTTGTGATTTATAACATTTTTTTCGAATTTAAAATTTTATGCAAGTTCCCTATTTACTAATTTTCTATGAGATATCAAAATACTTATATAAAATAAGTACATAGTTAAGATTGTCGGTGTGTAAAATATTCACGAATCGCGAAGTACCTGTATCACGAACAACTCACAAATTAAAGCAATTAAGTATAAGGAATGCTAAATAAATAATAAAATACCATTAAATAACATTCCATTACAACACTAAAATACAGGGTGTTCTATTTTAGAAACTTCAGAAAATATCCATTCCAAGTCTTAAATAAATAGTAGACTATTAAAAAATTTAAAAATAGTTTGAACAGAAATAGCAGAAATAACAGAAACAGCAGGAAACAAATTTTTAAAATTCTACAGAGTGTTTATGTTGCTACTAAATTAAAACAACGTAATTATCTTTTAAAATACATCGTATAATATTTCAAAATGTATTATAAAAACCAGAATATCGAGAAGAGTCCAAAAAAATGCTTTTAAAATATGAGCCTATTTACACCTACACTCTAATTTTAACTTAAAATAATGCTTATTCGTATCTTTTACGACAAATGAGTAATAGGTTTCCTTACATTTTATTTTCAATAAAATAAAATTAATAGAAAAAAGGTAGTAGTCAAAAAACAATTATTTATATTACTTGAAAAACAGTCCGTCAATTTAACTTTAATTTATAAAGCGCAAAAATCAGAGTAAAAAATTGTTAGGGATTGTTGGTATAGCCCGTCCCATATCCTTTTTTCAGTGCGTCACAAATTATTGAATTCTCTCTAACGCATTACAGTTGAATAGGGCTTTTAATTCACAGTCATTTTTTTCGAGCTTCTGTCATATGTGGTATAATCCGTGTATATTAAATATTATCAGAGACATGTTAACCGTAGACAAGGCATACTGAGCAAAAAAGCGTAACGCGCGGCAGTCGATGGGTGGTCTAACTATCTCTTTTTAATAAGCGATACCGCTCATATGACGGACAAAAATGGCTAGACCACTCAAAATGAATATTAACCAATGGCGTCCTTGATACCGGCGTTACACCTCGATGCACAGAGCGGCCCATAGCTAGCCTAATTTACAGGTTATTTTATCTATAAATATTATACACAGTGCCCAGAGCACGCCAAATAGAATTCTATTTTTAGTGACGTCATGTTACCTAGCAACAGTCGATTCTCCCATTATGAAATTCTATTTTGTGACGTCAGCAAAATAGAATTCTATTTGGCGTGCCCTGGGCCCTGATTATACAAGATATGACAGAAGCTCGAAACAAATGACAATCGATGAAAGGCCCTATGTGATTATTATACTTACAGTCGGAAAAATGAAAGATTAAGTACCCATGAACGATCATTTCAATCATCTATTTTGTATTTGCTCTTTTTCTATAAATAACAAACGAGAGAGATATATTATTGATTGAGACAGATTGATATGATCGTTCATGGGTAATCTTTGATTTTTCCAACTGTAGAAAATTATTTATTCCTTGACGGGTATTTGCATATTAAAACGGATTTATACTTATAGATGTATAATTGTTTGGCGATTACAATACTCTAAATACACTGACCGGCAAAAAAAGTGGCCACCCTATAAATTTCCGAAAATAAAAATTCATTGAAAGTTTTATGCACTGTTTCATATTGTATACTCAACATCTTTAATTTTTAAAACAAAAAATGGCCATTAGTGCTTTATTCCTTAGCATAATTTATTTAATTAGAAGGCGACAAAAGAAAATAGTGTAATATCGAAACGAATTACAAACAATAAAAATTACGAGTGAACTTGAACAAAATTGTCTAATATTGGGTATTAGGCCCTAAAACCTCAATAACCGTTTGCATACGATTTGGAAGAGAAAGGAACAAATTTTGAATAAAAACTTGAGAAATACGTTCATATTCTTCAAGAAGCATGTTTGAAGTTCTGCAAGACTTTCTGGCTGGCCTGGTTGACTTCTAACCCTACGATGAATTTTATCACAAAGATGTTCGATACTATTCAGATCAGGGCTGCAGGCTGGCCATTCTAGAGTATTAATTCCTACTTCCCCCAAGTAATTTGTCACGATTCTTACAGTATACGGCCGTGCATTATCATGCATAACGACGAAATTGACCCCAATAAATGGACCAAATGTAACTACTGCTTCTGCCAAAACATCCTGTATATACCGGTGAGCATTCAGTGGGCCATTGATGAAAATTAGTTCAGTTCGAGCTTCAAATGAGATTCCAGTCCAAACCATGACACCACCATCACCAAACTTTCTTCTCTGGGACATACAAGCTTGGGCATATCTTTCATTTCTCCGTCTCCAAACCTTCTCTCGGCCATCGCCAGACTTCAAACAGAACCGTGATGTACGTGATTCATCAGTAAAGAGTATTCGGCTCCAATCCTGTATATTCCAGTGTTGATGTTGTCGAGCAAAACTTAATCGATTCCTACAGTGTCCGGGTTGTAATTTGGGAAGAAAAGCCGGCTTTCTTGCCATTAGTCCTCTGTCATTGAGGCGTCTTCTAAGCGTTCTCTCACTTACTTTCACATGTCGAACCTCCTGCAGACGGTTTCTTGCATCAATTGCAGAGGAATGGCGATTTCTTAAAATTTACATCAAAATAAAACGATCATCTCCTTGCGAGCTAACTCTTCTACGACCGGAACCAGGTCGACGTGAGTAGCGTCTTGTAGCAATGCAATAATTCGAGCAACATTAACTGTAGATAACACCATAATTATTCACTTAGGCGAAATCTACGTCAAAACTAAGTCACCAACTGTCAAAATCAAGCATACATGATCGCAATAAATATTTAAAGTCAGACGCAATATGAAACAGTGCATAAAATTTTCAATGACTTTTTATTTTCGGTAATTTATAGGGTGGCCACTTTTTTTGCCGTCATAGCCGGTCAGTGTAGATAACCCATCAATGAGGCGACTAAGATAATTTGACCCAAAAATAATCGATCATATGATAAAATGACAATTGTAATTTCTACATAGGTTAGAAATTTGTCAACTACGTAATATTTTATTTCATTGGTATATTCGGGCATTGTATAGTGAAATTTTATATTATATTTATTTAATTTTACATTACACTATTTTCAAAAAATGAATAACCATTTTCAATTTCGTTGCAAAACGAAAATACAGCCGAACCATATTCCAGTCCAATCAGAGAGTGCTGCAAGCACCTCTACCGGTTTCGAAACTTATTAGTCTCTCATCAGGAGGCACATATGCTGCTCTCCCCGATCCAACCAAAACAAACCCCAGCGTGCAGTCCCGAATTGCAACGAACGAAATGGCATAGATGCCCTAGCGGCAACTGCTAGCAAAAGACTAAGTTTTCACTCTAATGGCATACAACATATCCCACCAGAATGAAAACAATGGGAACCTTCTCTGGTTACACCTCCGAGGCTTCTACAATTTGCAAGCCATACGGATGCTGAGACTAAGGAAGATGAGGGAATTCTACAATTTACAATTCACGTCACATCTGCTCAGCGCGGTAAAGTTCCAACGAGACTGGTTCCCTTCATACTCCACACAGAGTAAATGTAAATAAAAAATGAATAACCATTTTCAATTTCGTTGCAAAACGAAAATACAGCCGAACCATATTCCAGTCCAATCAGAGAGTGCTGCAAGCACCTCTACCGGTTTCGAAACTTATTAGTCTCTCATCAGGAGGCACATATGCTGCTCTCCCCGATCCAACCAAAACAAACCCCAGCGTGCAGTCCCGAATTGCAACGAACGAAATGGCATAGATGCCCTAGCGGCAACTGCTAGCAAAAGACTAAGTTTTCACTCTAATGGCATATAACATATCCCACCAGAATGAAAACAATGGGAACCTTCTCTGGTTACACCTCCGAGGCTTCTACAATTTGCAAGCCATACGGATGCTGAGACTAAGGAAGATGAGGGAATTCTACAATTTACAATTCACGTCACATCTGCTCAGCGCGGTAAAGTTCCAACGAGACTGGTTCCCTTCATACTCCTTCTTCTTCTTCTTAAGGTGCCTATCCGTTCCGGATGTTGGCGACCAGCATGGCTATCCTAACTTTGCTTGCTGCTATTCTGAATAGTCCGGTTGTCGATGTATTAAACCACTTTCTCAGGTTTTGAAGCCAAGATATTCTTCTTCTCCCTGGTCCTCTCTTTCCAAATACCTTGCCTTGAAGAATGAGTTGCAACAAGCCATATCTCTGTTCATTCCTCATAACATGGCCAAGATATTCTAGTTTGCGCTCTTTGATTATGTTAATAATCTCGCATTCCTTGCCTATTCTACGTAGAACCTCAATATTAGTCACACGATCCACCCACGAAATTCTCAAAATGCGCCTGTAACACCACATCTCAAATGCCTCGAGTTTTCTCAAAGAAGCCTCGGAAAGTGTCCAGGCCTCTACTCCGTATAATAACGTAGAAAATACATAGCATCTGATGATAGAGATTTTGGTAGCAAGAGGTAAATCGTGGCTTCTGAAAAGAGACTTCATCATTATGAACGCTGATCTCGCTTTTCCTATGCGTTGTTTTATTTCACTTGAGTGGTCCCACTGGCTGTTTATGTTGGTACCAAGGTATGCGTAGCTGTCGACCCTGTCAATTAGTTGTTGGTTAACCAAAAGCTGTGTATTTAATATTTCGCGCTTACTGACTACCATATACTTTGTTTTTTTCGTATTGAGATCAAGTCCGTATTCTCTACTTATATCTGATATGCGCGACATTATTCTTTGCAAACCATCTAGACTGTCTGCAAAAACTACAGCGTCGTCGGCATATCTAATGTTGTTCAGACGCACTCCGTTGACTAATACGCCTTCCTGTAGTTCTCCCAGCGCTTGCTCGAAGATACATTCAGAGTATATATTAAACAGCACCGGGGACAGGATGCATCCTTGCCTCACTCCTCTATCTATGGAGACTGCCTCTGTTAATTGGTCTTCCACTTTAATATTGGCAGTTTGGTTGTAATACAAATTATATATGATTCTCAAGTCTCTATCATCTACTCCCGCTTCTTTCAAGATGTTTATGAGTTTATCATGTTTTACTCTATCAAACGCCTTTTTGTAGTCGATAAAACAAATATACACTTCACAGTCAACATCCCTGCATCTTTGCATAAGCACTTGGACAGCGAATAGAGCCTCTCGGGTGCCTAAGGCATCGCGGAATCCAAACTGCGTCCATGATATCTGTTGTTCGCATTTTTTATATATTCTGCCATGTATCACCTTCAGAAACGTTTTGAGTAAGTGGCTCATTAGGCTAATTGTTCTGTAGTCTTCACATGTTTTGGCATTTACTTTTTTGGGTAAAGTTACGAAGGTCGACTTTAACCAGCTTTGGGGTATTTTTCCAGTTACGTATATTTTGTTGAATACGGTTGTTATCCATTTTATTCCTTGTTCATCCATAAGTTTTAGGAATTCTACATAAAACTGGTCAGGCCCTACAGCTTTACCATCTTTAGTTGTTTTAATAGCTGACGTGACTTCTTCAATGGTAATCGGGGGTCCTGTTTGGCATTCAATGTCTTCAATGGTATTCTGCCTTTCATCTGCAAAAGTTACTTCCACATATTTCTTCCACGTGTCTAGTTTTTCTTCCACACTTAACAGTGGTTTGCCTTGGTTATCTGCCAAACACCCAACTCTTCTAGGTTTGTATAAGCCTGCAGCTTCTTTAACTTTTTTGTGCATATTGAATGAATCGTGTTTATGTTGCAATTGCTGGATTTCCGCACACTGTTCTCTTAGTCGTGTATCCTTAGCTATTCTAATTGCTTTTTTGATATCTTTATCTATTCTTTTGTATAATGACATGTCCTGATCTTTGGACTTTCGCCTCTCTTCCATCATATCTAAAATCTCGTTTGTCATCCACGATTTCTTCTTTATTTTTGGTGGTTTGGGGAATTTCTCACGTATGTCTTGTGAAACTGTATGCAACTTTTCTATCTCCTGGTCCATTACATCCGATTGAATAACGGTATTCAAGTTGTTCTGTATATACCGTTTTACACTCTGTTCTGTGTTTTGGTCTTTTAATAGTCTTATGTCGAATTTTGGATTGACACTACGTCTAACCTTCTTTAGCCTGAGCTTAATTTTGCCAATCAGTGGGTTATGGTCTGACTTGATATCAGCTCCTGGGTATGTCTTGACTGATGTTATGCTGTTACGGAATCTTTTATTAATCATGATGTAATCTATTTGATTTCTCACTATGCGGCCTGGAGTGTCTTGAGGTGATTTCCATGTATATAATCTTCTGTAAGGGAGTTTGAAGTAAGTGTTAGTAATCACAAACTCTTCTTCTGCCACAAATTCACCCAGTCGGTCTCCTCGCTCATTTCTTTCTCCAAGTCCAAATTGCCCTATGAATTCTCCCGATTGTCCCCTACCAATCTTAGCATTTAGATCACCCATAATCAAAGTTAAATCCTTTTTGGGGAGGCATTTTAAGGTGTTGGATAGTTCATTATAAAATGCTTCAATTATCTCGTCCGGTTTGTCAGCTGTAGGGGCATATACCTGGATAATGTTAGTTGTAATTGGGTAGGTATTAAGTTGAAGGAGGAGTATTCTTTCCGATATAGGTACAAAATTTTTAACATGTCTGGCAGTTTCTTGATTTAAGATTATACCTACCCCATTTTCGTGTCTTCCATTAGGGTTACCTGAATAATATATGTGATGATCATTAATTTTACATTGCCCAGAGTTCGTCCATCTCATTTCACTTATTCCCATTATATCTACTGATAGTCTATCCATCTCCTTGATTGCATTATGAGTCTTACCTGCCTCGTATAATGTTTTAACGTTCCATGTGCAGATCGTGAGGTTTATCTTTACACTATATTGGCAAGGATTTCTTCTGCTGGCGACCGAGAAGGCCTTGCCGTCTTGTGATTGTCCTTCTCTGCCGGATCTTGGTATCCGAGTTCCATGATCAGTAATATCGTTTCTATGATTTGTCGTAGTCATGCTAATTGTACTAGGGGTACTCTCCGAGTCTTTAATGCAGTGGTTCCCCGTTGCCTTCTGCATCTTTATGCCGTTGACCGTTACGTTGTTATTAGGTTCATCCGCCTTCGAGACCGATTTATCAATCTCAGGACAAAAAGGTGCCCTTCCACTTATCAGCTCATCCGCCCGAAGCCGTTGGCCAGTAAGTGGGGGGATTGCTTATACCGGCAATCGCTCGGACGTCAGAGCCTCGTTTGTTATCTGGCAGGATGCACCGAAAGGTCAGTATCAAGACCATTACACGGGCAGGTGAGGTTGACATTTGGATAGGAGAGGCTATACGTTGCGCATCACTATCCCTTACATCCCTACTCCACACAGAGTAAATGTAAATAAAAAATGAATAACCATTTTCAATTTCGTTGCAAAACGAAAATACAGCCGAACCATATTCCAGTCCAATCAGAGAGTGCTGCAAGCACCTCTACCGGTTTCGAAACTTATTAGTCTCTCATCAGGAGGCACATATGCTGCTCTCCCCGATCCAACCAAAACAAACCCCAGCGTACAGTCCCGAATTGCAACGAACGAAATGGCATAGATGTCCTAGCGGCAACTGCTAGCAAAAGACTAAGTTTTCACTCTAATGGCATATAACATATCCCACCAGAATGAAAACAATGGGAACCTTCTCTGGTTACACCTCCGAGGCTTCTACAATTTGCAAGTCATACGGATGCTGAGACTAAGGAAGATGAGGGAATTCTACAATTTACAATTCACGTCACATCTGCTCAGCGCGGTAAAGTTCCAACGAGACTGGTTCCCTTCATACTCCACACAGAGTAAATGTAAATAAAAAATGAATAACCATTTTCAATTTCGTTGCAAAACGAAAATACAGCCGAACCATATTCCAGTCTAATCAGAGAGTGCTGCAAGCACCTCTACCGGTTTCGAAACTTATTAGTCTCTCATCAGGAGGCACATATGCTGCTCTCCCCGATCCAACCAAAACAAACCCCAGCGTGCAGTCCCGAATTGCAACGAACGAAATGGCATAGATGCCCTAGCGGCAACTGCTAGCAAAAGACTAAGTTTTCACTCTAATGGCATATAACATATCCCACCAGAATGAAAACAATGGGAACCTTCTCTGGTTACACCTCCGAGGCTTCTACAATTTGCAAGCCATACGGATGCTGAGACTAAGGAAGATGAGGGAATTCTACAATTTACAATTCCCGTCACATCTGCTCAGCGCGGTAAAGTTCCAACGAGACTGGTTCCCTTCATACTCCACACAGAGTAAATGTAAATAAAAAAAAAGGGAACCAGTCTCGTTGGAACTTTACCGCGCTGAGCAGATGTGCCGTGAATTGTAAATTGTAGAATTCCCTCATCTTCCTTAGTCTCAGCATCCGTATGGCTTGCAAATTGTAGAAGCCTCGGAGGTGTAACCAGAGAAGGTTCCCATTGTTTTCATTCTGGTGGGATATGTTATATGCCATTAGAGTGAAAACTTAGTCTTTTGCTAGCAGTTGCCGCTAGGGCATCTATGCCATTTCGTTCGTTGCAATTCGGGACTGCACGCTGTGGTTTGTTTTGGTTGGATCGGGGAGAGCAGCATATGTGCCTCCTGATGAGAGACTAATAAGTTTCGAAACCGGTAGAGGTGCTTGCAGCACTCTCTGATTGGACTGGAATATGGTTCGGCTGTATTTTCGTTTTGCAACGAAATTGAAAATGGTTATTCATTTTTTATTTACATTTACTCTGTGTGGAGTATGAAGGGAACCAGTCTCGTTGGAACTTTACCGCGCTGAGCAGATGTGACGTGAATTGTAAATTGTAGAATTCCCTCATCTTCCTTAGTCTCAGCATCCGTATGGCTTGCAAATTGTAGAAGCCTCGGAGGTGTAACCAGAGAAGGTTCCCATTGTTTTCATTCTGGTGGGATATGTTGTATGCCATTAGAGTGAAAACTTAGTCTTTTTCTCTTTAAACTATTTTCAATATTAATATTCTGGCAAATATTTGTATAAATATTGATGTTTATATAAATATAAATATAAATATTCTGACAACTGTCAGATTTAACTAAAATGTCATGTAATGATTTACGACATACCTAAAATTCTATATGACGTCAAAATTAATGACGCATAAAAAAGGGTTTGGGATATACTATATTATACAGTTGAGTCCGCGAGTCTTTACCCGTGCGTCATTAATACCTGGCGAGATAAAACACATACTTTTTATTTAGCATCATTCTCTTCCACGCATGAAATTAATGACAAACCAGCTGCCGCATGTTATTAAGTAAAAACACGTTATTTTAATGAACGATTTAGACTCAGTGCATTGAAAAGAGATAGATACAAAGAAAGACGTTTGGGGATGTCTTCACATATTTTAAGTATGCTTCTTTTCATGAGCATTTTTCAGTGCGTCACAAATGATAGAAAAAAAAAGGCAAGTCCATGATAATACACATTTATGACATTTATTCTAACATGACATTTTAGTTAAATTTGACAGTTGTCACATTTTATTTGCAATTTGGCCTAAAACCAAATCAATTGTGTTTATTGCATTTATAAAATGGTATTTTCTTTGATTTGTCTTATAAATTGTACAGATTATATTCGTAGATATTATATAATTAGTAAATAATTTTTTTTTTCGATTATAGCGCCATCTATTGACAACTAGAATAAATGTTATAAATGTCACCGACGAAATGTAATCACCGACGTGCGTTTTTTTCTGTCACATACAATTTAATGCGTTAGAAAGACATCGAAAAACTGTGACGCAATGAAAGATCCTCATGAGAAAAAGCATACAATTTATGACGTTTTGGTTTGTTTACTTTTGTGACTGTCAGTTTGTTGAATTTTTTCTGTTATTTTGTCGAATTTTTGCATTTTGAAGTTTTTTATAGTATACAAACAGTTGTTTTCACAACTAATTTTATATTGGAGTTAGAAATTTTGTAATAAGTTTATGTTATTTTACGATAAATTTTGACAACGTAAAAAGCTAAGCTCATTGTTGACACAGTTGAACGTTTCGGTTTAAGGTACCGCCAAAGTGAATAAAATAACAAAAAAAAAATATGTTATTGAATTCTTTTATAAATTGTTTATTTATTTATTAATCAATGATAATAAAATAATTTATTAAGTTACTTCAAATGTAGCTGTAATTATGCACCAAAATTTTAAAGCAAAACTTAAATTTGACATTCTATTTATTTGACGTCAAATTTTATACTATAACCCGTGATCGGAATAATATCCACTTGCCGTTGCGTTTAGTAAATTTCCGACTTATTTCGTATGCTTTAAATGATGACGCACGGGTAAAGACTCGCAGACTCAACTGTATTTACACTTGCCGTGGGTAATTTTTAATAATATCACAAAGAAAGTTGTACGTAATATCATTGTAATATAAACAAAACTATAATCTATCTCACCTTGACTTTACAGTACTCGGATCATAGGACAATGCAATCCTTATAACTAACGCAATCATTTTTAATTAAATTTTAGGATTGATAGGTGTAATAATTTATAGTATATTAAATAATAAACTTGTACTTTTACTGATAACATTGCAATAAGTATCTAACAGTAGGAGAGCCTTGGAATCTAAATTTGCAGTTACTAAAGCGTCAAGAAATCCAAATCTGCAATAAAATATGAGGGATCCTATTTAAGATTTTAAAGTAGCCCTCCACTCACCTCCGTGGGGGGACGTGTTTAGTGTTATTTGATAGATTTTTTAAAAATATGGAACAAGTATTTTTCAGTTTTTCGATTCATTTGAAATAGCGAAATATCATTTCGCGGGCTTCCTATTTAAGATTTTACATTTTTCTCCGCTCCCTTCCGCGGAGAGTCGCGTTTGGTACCATTCGATAGATTTTTGAAAAATGTTGAACACGTATTTTTCAGTTTTTCGATCTAATGTTCATTTCACGAAATACTGACTTTTTTGTGAAACTTTGTGGCTCGTCCATTTCCTTTATGTTCTTCATATACTTAACTTACCTTGTCTTAATCTGACGCGCGTTAATCTGAGCTTGTTCGAGTATAGATTTTTTACGGACCGCCCCCAACGCACGCCCCTGTATTAAGAGTCCATATATGAAGAGTACAGGGGAAAACAAGGAATGTCACATTTTTTACATATTGAGATAAAACCAATAAAGGTTTAATTCTTATGATATCTAAAACTACTTAGGAGATTCTTATCAAAATTCTAGCAATTCTTATTCTATAATCTTAATATAATATTAATAGGTCTGGATCCCGCGTATGAAAAAAAGTTGATTAATAGCAAGCTGAAAATTTGTTATTAGCTTAAGGGTGTCTAGTCGGATAAACTTTGATCTATGGGAACACTGGAACAGGGGCAGTTTTAATTGTGGAACAAGTTAAAAATTTGGAACGGTCAGACCACGAAAACGGCATATTTATTTTGTCCAACGGAATAGACTTAAACTCTCCGAACAGACATTAAACTCTCATGCAACAATCAGACTGCTATTTATCACCTGTCACAATTCCTGTCATTTGACATATTCTACATGTTCCACTCATTAAAATGCCCATTTGGTGATAAATAGCATTCTGATTTTTGCATGAGAGTTTAATCTTTGTTCGGAGAGTTTAAGTCTGTTCTGTCGGACAAAATACATGTGCCGTTTTCGTGGTCTGACCGTTCCAAATTTTTAACCTGTTCCACAATTAAAACTGCCCCTGTTCCAGTGTTCCCATATATCAAAGTTTGTCAGACTAGACACCCTTAAGCTATTAACAAATTTTCAGCTTGCTATTAATCAACTTTTTTTTCATACGCAGGATCCAGACCTTTAATCTATATTAACTTATTAATTTAATAATGCACCAAAAACTGCCAACATTCCTTATTTTTGTTCAGTGGCGTGCGAGTAATCCTGGTCCTTCGCCTGGATACAAATTCTTAGAAAATTTATATAGACTGATCTTTCTGGTTATTGCTCTGATACCCCAGGCTGTGGGTGAAAAATAGGTCGATTTCAGGATATAATTCAGGAATTTTTGAAACCTATCAGGTGTTGTAAAGGACGAAGCCAGGAATAACTTCTACTGAAATGTAACCAAAAATATTGTGCGCTTTTTTTTTAATTGCGATTTCCATTTGTTAAATTTGCAATTTTTATTGATTTTTAATTTTGTAGCTTAGGACATTGATTTTAGAGAAAAACTTTTTAGTAGAAAGTTGTAGTAAATTAAAAAACCTACAATCTTAGCTATGGTAAGTTTAATTTCGTTAATTGGTTATTGCAAAACAGCCTGCGAAAAGTCCAAAATGGCCGTTTTTTACAATTGCATTATTTATTGTACAAATAATTTTTTTATTTTTTAAAGCTTTAAAATGAAGATCTTTCAATTCCAAACACAAAAAAAAATTGTAAAGCCAGATTAACGAATTTGTTGCTTAGATATTATAAATTGTTTATCACAAGAGGTCAAATGTCGAAGGCTATAACTTTTTGAAAAAAAATCGTAGAAAGTTAGTGAAACATCCAATTTCCTTCGAAAGATTTATATTTTCATATTTTGATGTAAATAAATGCGTAAAACATTTTTAAACCTCTAATTTTTGGGTTTGAAAATAAGGGGGCAAATTTCGTTATAAACATTTAGAGCTAAAGCGGCCCTGTACATCCTATGAGTTTTTAACTTACAGATTATTGTTGCTAAAGATGAAACAAAGATTTAAAAAAAAAATTAAAAATTTCTACGACCAACTGAAGCCGAGATAATTTTTGGGTTTGCAAATAAGGGGGCAAATTTCGTTATAAACATTTAGAGCTGTAGCGGCCCTGTACATCCTAGGAGTTTCTAACTTACAGATTATTGTTGCTGAAGACAAAACAAAGATTTATTAAAAAATAAAAATTTTCTACAACCAACTGAAGCCGAGATAATTGTTTTTTTTTTCTTAAGTCGTAGTGCCTTTATTTATAACAATTAAGAAATTATTTTACAGTCATTGACTAAAGAAAGACTTATATTATCTTAAAATAAAAATTATTATAAAATATAATTACATTTAATTATTAAAAATTATTTTTAAAATCGGTGCTTTTGCGAGCGGCCGAATTTTGCAAATCGCCCGGCTCGCTTCAAATCCGCGCGGTCGGAAAATTTTCACGTAACTTTTATTAAATTTTGACAGAAAACAATTTAATAATATTACCGTTATAATATACAATCTATTTACCACTGTATTTGTTTTTCTTGATAAACTTTTATATGTGAAATTTCATTTCTGAAGAAATAATATTACAAAAATGATACATATATATGAAATATATAACTATATTTTTAATTTTTTCATTGTTATATAAATATAATAATAATAATGTTACTTCTTACTATAATATACATAAAACTTTTTCTTCTTGTAGTGACTATTCTTTTTGGATTTCACATATAAAAGTTTATAAAGAAAAACAAATACAGTGGTAAATAGACTGTATATTATAATGGTAATATTACTAAATTGTTTTCTGTCATTTAATACAAGTTACGTAAAAATTTTCCGAGCGCGCGGATTTGAAGCGAGCCGGGCGAGTTGCAAAATTCGGCCGCTTGCAAAAGCACCGATTTAAAAAATAATTTTTAATAATTAAATATAATTATATTTTATAATAATTTTTATTTTAAGATAATATAAGTCTTTCTTTAGTCAATGACTGTAAAATAATTTCTTAATTGTTATAAATAAAGGCACTATGATTTAAAAAAAAACAATTATCTCGGCTTCAGTTGGTTGTAGAAAATTTTAATTTTTTTATAAATCTTCGTTTCGTCTTTAGCAACAATAATCTGTAAGTTAGAAACTCATAGGATATACAGGGCCGCTTCAGCTCTAAATGTTTATAACGAAATTTGCCCCCTTATTTGCAAACCCAAAAATTATCTCGGCTTCAGTTGGTCGTAGAAATTTTTTATTTTTTTATAAACCTTCGTTTCATCTTCAGCAACAATAATATGTAAGTTAAAAACTCATAGGATGTACAGGGCCGCTTCAGCTATAAATGTTTATAACGGTATTTGCCCCCTTATTTTCAAATCCAAAAATTAGAGGTTTAAAAATGTTTTACTCATTTATTTACATCAGAATATGAAAACACAACTCTTTCGAAGGAGATTGGATGTTTCACCAACTTTCTACGATTTTTTTTCAAAAAGTTATAGCGTTCGACATTTTACCTCTTGGGATAAACAATTTATAATATCTAAGCAACAAATTCGTTAATCTGGCTTTACAATTTTTTTTATGTTTGGAATTGAAAGATCTTCATTTTAAAGCTTTAAAAAATAAAAAAATTATTTGTACAATAAATAATGCAATTGTAAAAAACGGCCATTTTGTACATTTCGCAGGCTGTTTTGCAATAACCAATTAACGAAATTAAACTTATCATAGCTCAAATTGTAAATTTTTTAATTTGCTACAACTTTCTATTTAAAAGTTTTTCTCTAAAATCAATATCCTAAGCTACAAAATTAAAAATCAATAAAAATTGCCAATTTAACAAATGAAAATCGCAATTAAAAAAAAAGCGCACAATATTTTTGGTTAAATTTTAGTAGAAGTTATTCCTGGCATCGTCCTTTACAACACCTGATAGGTTTCAAAAATTCCTGAATTATATCACGTTTTTTCACCCACAGCCTGGGGTATGAATTGATAGTCTAGTCTAGTCGATAGTACTCAATTTTTGCTACCACATGGCGAGAAAAGCCAAAATTCATGAAAAGTTGCATTCCTTGTTTTTCTCCTGTACTCTTCATATGGTAGGAGTACATTTGCAGGGTATTTTTCTTTTCATGAGCATTTTTCAGTGCGTAACAAATGATAGGAAAAAGGGTAAGTCTGTGATAATACACATTTATGACATTTATTCTAACATGACATTTTAGTTAAATCTGACAGTTGTCACATTTTATTTTCAATTTGGAATAAAAACAAATCAAATGTGTTTCTTGCATTTATAAAATGGTATTTTCTTTGATTTGTATAGTCGCATAAGTTATGCAGACTATATTTGTAATATTATTATCTAATTAAAAAAAATAATTTTTTTATTATGGCGCCACCTATCGACAACTAGAATAACTAGAATAAATGTTGTAAATGTCTGTAATCACGGACGTGCCTTTTTTCTGCCACATACAATTTAATGCGTTAGAAAGAAATCGAAAAACTGTGACGCACTGAAAGATGATCATGAGAAAAAGAATACAAGGTTTCTCCCCAAGTGATTTTCTGACATGCCCAAATAACGCGCATAATCTCTTATTCATAAAACTTTATTTGCCTTATGGTTATTCTCACAATATAAAGACCGATTTTAAACCCTGATTTTTAACCTGAAATGTAATTTTAACCTGTTTGTCAACTCATTATTAAATAGATACTTCATTATAGCTCGATAAAACATGTCTCAGCTAAAATACACTTGTGATACAAGTTAGTACAAAGTGGTGATCCGAAAGCTGTTAGACATTTTTGGGTAGGTATTTTAAGCAATCTTAATTTTTTTCTTGTAAGTCTTCCATGATACAGTAATGCAAAAATACCGGTCCCAAAAATCCCCCCAAATTAAAAAAAAAAAGGTAAAAATTGTTATTACAAAAAAATATTTGAGGTGACCTTAAAGTAAATTTAAATATTTAAATATAAAGAAAATAAACAAGCCATGCGATTTGCGAGGGATTTTAACTCTGTAAGATGCTTGCATGGGCGCCCCAGGATTATTTTCAGGGAGTGCATCTGAACTTCAGTGGATTGCATCTGAATCTATACATACTTTTAACCAATATAAAATATACAACTATATGTAGGTACATGTATACATGTACTTTCTTTCCGGACAGGGGGGTGCAATTGCTATTTTGACGGGGTATTTTTTAACATTAAAAATAAATATTCTAAGAAAGACAGGTTTTTTGGTGAGATTTTCTACCTGCCAGGTGATCAAAAAAAATACGCGTGCATGTGAATAAAAAGCACTGTAGGTAAGCATTATTTTATTTTTTATATTTTTTATGGGTAAGCAGCAGTATGAGAAATAGTGTATTGTCGATAGTTGATTTGCGTCTTCGTTCGCAGCCAATCCATTCGCTCGAGCAAAATCACGTGACCTGCCGATACCCATGTTGTGTCTCAAAATGTTGTCATTTTTTATTAGCTCACAGTAGTTATTTAGTTCTTGTAGTTCTTGTAAACTAAATAACTAAAGAACTGCAAACATGACTTTCAGAACTACACACAGAATATTCTTAAATAGGACTGAGAATGAATTTAAACAAAACAAAAGTCATGTACTCCGAAGAAACGATGACAATAATAAACAACAAAGTTATAGAAAAAGTTGAAGAATATATATACTTAGGACAAAAAATAATACCAAATAGGGAAATTCAAACGGAAGAAATAAAAAGAAGAAGAAAGTTAGCATGGGCAGCATTCGGCAAACTGAACTATATACTCAGGAATCGGGCAAATTCAACTACATCTTAGATTCAAAGTTTTTGATGCATGCATTATTCCGATATTAACAAATGGACAATCACAAAAAAGAGTATTGACATACTCAGAGTCACTCAACACGCGATGGAAAGAGCAATGCTTGGCATATCACTTAAGGACAGGAAAACAAACACATGGATAAGACAGAAAACCAAAGTCACCGATGTGGTACAAAAATCAGTAAATTGTAATGGGAATACGCTGGACATGTAGCTAGGAGCGATCTTAACAAATGGCACAGAACAATTCTAACCTGGAGACCATACGAACACAAAAGACCCAGAGGCAGACCTCCTATGAGATGGACAGATGATCTGAAACGAACTGCCGGGAAAAATTGGCTACAAGTAGCGTACAACAAAAAACAATAGAAAGGAAGACTCGAAGATGCTTATGTTCAGATGTGGACGTGAATGGCTAGACGAAGAAGAAGAAGAAAGTTATTTAGTAGTATAAAATCTGTGTCCAAATCTTGTACTTCTTGAAACTCTTCATCTGAACTAAAATATTTATTTTCTTCTTCTTCTTCGTCGGACTCCTCTTGAGACTCGGATTCTTCTATATGAACTGTAAATCGTTATAGGGGTTTATTGAATTAATTAAACATTAATCAATAATTAATTGATTGAGTTGCTACGTATTATCTGTCCTTTTATATGGAGTCGAAGCCGAGACCTCTCTTTGATGGCAAATTACGTTGAACTGAAAATCCAAGCATACTGGAAGCTATTAGACGATGTTAGAAATAGGATCAATGGTCGAGCTTAAATTGAAAAGAAATGTGATCATCTTTCGTTTCAACGTCTTTTCTCAACAAAAAAACTGCAAAAAGTGGTGTTTTTCAAGAGTAAACTGTAGATATATTGTCGGAATAAGATGTTATTCATTTTATTCATTACATCGCCTACTAGCTTTTAGTAAAATTGGATTTGCAGTTCTCCTAATTTACCATCAAAGTAGTAACTGCTGTATTAATTGCGGTTTAATATTTATGTGTTAACCAAAACAATGTTTCAGGTTGCTTCAAATGATCACGAGAAACAAATAAAACAGTTATGCTCTACAATTTCTAATGGCTTGATGGCTGTCCAACTGTATGAAAACTCTATTGCTAATACGAAGAGTCTATATTCTTCGTTTGTTATGTTATGTGATAAAGAAGTCATAGGAATGGCCAGTAAGTATTTACAGACATTAATATTAAAAAATTGACGAAACCTAAATTGTATGTGAATCAAAATGGCTTTTAATACATATATTTCGAGAGTATTGATAATTACATAGTTAAACCCATTTCACTATCACTACCCATTGTATTACAACCCTGACAATCCATTTCACCGACTTATATTTTTAATCTATTTTCATATGTAAAGGGTGATTCATTTAGAATTTTAGATTAACTTTTTTTGGTGGTGATTTGATGGGAAATCGTGCATGAATCGTATCACCCGACGTTCAGTTTTTATTACATGTATATTGTTTGACATTTCATCCTGGAAAGACTCAGCCCGGCACAATGTCTAAAAATTATTCAGCCGTATTATATTACGACAATAGGCGATCTATAAAGAGGCATGTGTTTAATGCGCTTAGAGCAACTTATGGTCCACATAATAGGGATGTTCACTAATTTTTAAATATGTTCACTAATTTTATTTTTAAATTTAAGAGATTATAAGGTATACTTTTTCTCATGAGGATCTTTCAGTGCGTCACAGTTTTTCGATTTCTTTCTAACGCATTAAATTGTATGTGACAGAAAAAAACGCACGTCGGTGATTACATTTTGTCGGTGACATTTATAACATTTATTCTAGTTGTCAATAGATGGCTCCATAATCGAAAATAAAATAATTTGCGAATTATATAATATATCTACGAATATAATCTGAACAATTTATAAGACTATACAAATCAAAGAAAATTCCATTTTGTAAATGCAATAAACACAATTGATTTGTTTTTTTGTCAAATTGCAAATAAAATGTGACAACTGTCAGATTTAACTAAAATGTCATGTCACTAAAATGTATATTATCACGGACTTTTTTTCGATCATTTGTGACGCACTGAAAAATGTTCAGGAAAAGAAGCATATACAGGGTGTCCCGAAAAGATTGGTCATAAATTATACCACAGATTCTGGGGTCAAAAATAGATTCATTGAACCTCACTTACCTATATACAATAGTGCACACAAAAAAAGTTACAGCCCTTTGAAGTTACAAAATGAAAATCGATTTTTTTTTCATATATCGAAAACTCTCAGATATTTTTTATTGAAAATGGACATGTGGCATTTTTATGGCAGCAACATCTTAAAAAAAAATTAAAGTGAAATTTGTGCACCCCATAAAAATTTTATGGGGTTTTGTTCCCTTAAACCCCCCCCCCCACCAAACATTTCTGTACGTTCCAATTAAATTATTATTGTGGCACCATTAGTTAAACACAATGTTTCTAAAACTCTTTTGCCTCTTAGTACTTTTTCGATAAGTCAGAGTTTATCGAGATATTTTGAATATTTGTCGAATCCACCACATATTTGTATATGGTTAAGTACGGCTATAATAGAGACCTGTTAATAATCTGAAAATTTATTTATAATATAGGTACATTTTTAGGTATATTTTGAAAACGAAGCTACATCTCGATAAAAGGTGACTTATAAAAAGAAGACTAAGAGGCAAAAGTCTTAAAAGCACTGTGTTTAACTAATGGTACCACAATAATAGTTTAATTGGAACGTACACAAACATTTGGGTGGTTTAAAGGAACAAAACCCCCATAAAATTTTTACGTAAATATATTGAAAAAGAAGCCGTATCTCGATAAAAACTGTCTTATCGAAAAAATACTAAGAGGCAAAAAGTTTTAAAAACGTTGTGTTTAATTAATGGTATCACAATATTGAATCAATTATTGGAACGTACACAAAAGTTTGGGGGGGGGGGGGGGCTTTAAGGGAACAAAATCCCCATAAATTTTTTATGGGGTGGACAAATTTCACTATAATTTTGTTTTAAGATGTTCTTGCCATAAGAATGATACATGTCCATTTTTAATAAAAAATCTCTAATAGTTTTCGATATATTGCAAACAATCGATTTTCATTTTGTAACTTCAAAGGGCTGTAACTTTTTTTATGAGCACATTTGTACTAAGGTAAGTTAGGTTCAATCGAACTATTTTTGACCCCAGAATGTGTGGTATAATTTATGACCAATCTTTTCGGGACACCCTGTATAAAAACGTAACAATGATAAAACTGTTTAAAAATGTATATTTTTTAAGATAAATTAGTTCATAATGTTGATTTTTTTGGAGGCTAGAAAAACGGTACCCTGCAGCAAGGCTACGATCTGTGACGTCAGCAGTCGTATCGTCTTTGATCGACGACTAGTTTTGTATACTTATTCACGAAGTGTATTGGATTGAATGTGTGCAGTTTCTTTACATATTTAATTAGTAAAAATGAAACCAAATAAGTGGTGTTTTGTTCCTTGGTGTGTAAATACCTCTAAAAACAATTCTGACAAGATTTTTATTACAGTTCCAGCTAATTTAAATCGTAAAAAGAAACGTAAAAAAGAAGTATATGTATCAATAAAAACCAAGCTTTTCTCTTGCGAAGATCATTTTGTTATTGTAAGTTATGGATCTTTTCCTAAATAAATGGGTTTTTAAATTAAGTACTCATTTTTACTGAATTCTATGGTATGTTTTAGATTTAAGTTAGCTTGGTTATAAAAAAATAAATTAATAAAAAAATTCTTAATACCTACAGTGGAAAACTTCGTATTTTGGACTTCTAAATATCTGTTTCTAAATATCCAGGCAACGAAATGGGACCCGTTGTCCTAGGTGAACGACAAACGCGACAACGCGACAGGACGCGACGCGACGCGAAAATATCAAGTAATGGTTGTATTTGTGTATGGCCTACGTTTTCGGGTTAATCAGTCTACGACAAGACGCGACGAAGTGCGAACTTGATTTGTTCGCGACGAGACACGACACAGTGTGACGCCCCATTGCTTTTTTCAATTCAAATTATGCTACGCAATAGTTTATTAAATAAATAAAAACTAATAATAACTATATAGTACCAGTGTTTTTTCATTAACATACCTTAAAGTCAGTAACAGCCTCTCCTCAATAGAATTTGGTTTTTGAAAATTACTTATTGATAGTTATTGATAGCTCAGTTATTAATACTGAGTTTAACAGCTGCAATTATATAATCGAAAGTGAATAAGCCACAATACTCTTTAAACCAACGTGGATTATTTCATTAATTTCGGATATAAATGATTAAACTCTCCAAATTTACTCGTTCTAAATATATGACATTTGTTGTCTTTCTTTTTCGTTTATGGAATTTTTTAGCTAAGTATTTAAAATATGAATTTTCTAGTAACGCTGCCGTATACTTCCCCACACTTAAGAATAGGAATGAATAATTAACATCGTCACGTTTGTCCTGGTTTGAGTGATGGAAAGCGACGCGATGCGACGCTACATAAGCCACACGTCGCGTGAATTACTGGTCGCATCGCATCGCGTCGCGTTGCGTCGTTTTCCGTCGCTCACCTAGGACAACGGGTTAGCAATAAAATGTTTACAAACATAAAAAGTACATGTATAGTTTACGATCTTTTAATTTGTCTGGAGGTTTAAAAGACTTGGTGTCCATAACATAGTAATAAAGTAGGTACCTATTTATTACCGACATACCCTATAAACTAGACATCATTTAAATTAGTAGGGCAAAATCTATGCAAATGCTATTTAAATGCATTAATTTTTTCGAATCCTGAGAAAACTAATAAATATTTTTTAAAAATTTAAACGCAAAATGAAAGATTGCATTATTACTGAGGGCCGAAAGTCCATTAGAATAAGCAAAAATTTTCCTTTGAATGAAATATTTGAAATTAAAAATCACACTAAATTTTCTCTTTTTTTTTTTCTTCCCTGTACCTTATTTAAATAAACATTTCGCTACTCTGTGATTGATTTATTTCTTTACAAGATGACAAGAAATTAGACACCATTGTTACATGTACAGTACGTAGGTTAAGCGAATCAGCTATTTTAAAACCTTTCATTTTATTTATTTATTTGTACCACCCAAAATATGTCCTTAGAAACAGTCTATCCACTTTAAACTAAACAAATTCACCATAAAACTCCACGTTAGTCCTGATAAAACAATAAGAGAACAAAATACAAAATAAAATGACCTGAACCACAGCCTGAACCAACGTCAAACAGGTACCCAAAGAAAGAGAAAGAATACTGTGGACATGCGCGCGCTGGAGTATACGAGTACGACTAGTGACGTCAGAAGCGTTTTCTTGAAATTTAAAATAATGCTAGATTTCTAATGAAGTTTTTTCATAGAAAGGCTTTTTAATTTTCTTAATACTTTAGACAATTATTCCTAGGGTGTTTCTTAATCGTTTTACATGTTTAAAACGACTATTAAATTTTTTGTGAACATCCCTATTGTCTACCGAACGCAGCTATACCAACAGTAAGTTTGAATTGAAACCCAGTTTTCATTAATTGGATAACATGCGACTAAATAGACTACGTTCAGCACGTACCGAAGAAAATAGAGTGACGGTAGCGGATAGTGTACGTGAAAATAATGAAGAATCGATTCGTCGCCGTTCCCAACATCTTGGCTTGTTGTATGCAACAACTTGGCATATTTTACGTAAGGATCTTGGTTTAAAAGCATACAAAATTCAATAGGTGGAAGAACTGAAGCTGATGGACCTTTCGAGTCGTCACCGTTTCAGTCAATGTACTCTTGATAAATTTGCAGAAGATCCACTGTTTTCGAAAAAAACATTGTTTTCCGATGAGGCCCATTTTTGGCTTAATGGGGATGTGAATAAACAACATGCACGTAATTGGGGTGATAAGAAACCGAAAAGGTTAAAGAGTTGCCATTACATCCAGAAAAAACAACTGTTCGTTGGTGTGATTTATAAGCGGTCCATACTTCTTTAAAACAGAGGCCGCCCAAAATGTTACTCTGAATTTAGATCGTTATCACGCCTTGATAACGGACTATTTGGTACCTGAATTTGAAGCGACGACATTTGGTTTCAACAAGATGGTGCTACTTGCCATAATGGCTTTAATGCGAGAACGATTCGGTGAACATTTTTTTTCACGCTTCGGACCAGTGGCCTATGTCCTGTGACATCACACCTCTAGACTTTTCCCTTTGGGGCTACCTTAAGTCCAAAGTCAATATGAATAAACCGGCTATGATTGAGTCATTGGACAAGATATTACTTTAGTCATTGGGCAATTACCAATCGAAATGTTCGAACGCGTCATCGAGAATTGGAACTTCAGAATGGACCATCTTAACCGCAGTCACGGTAAGAATTTGAAAGAAATTATCGTTAAGAAGTAATTGTAAAGAATGGTTCTTTTGTATGATAGTAAATATTGTCAAATAAAATTCATGTTTTTAATTTCTTTTCTTTTTGAAAAAAGCACCTCTAAATGAATCACTCTTTATTATCGACCTCATTTATTTTTTATTTCATATTTTGACATGTGTATTTGTGACTACCACTTGTCGTACTTACTACATATTTTTAATTTTTTAGTTGTATCAGAAGAAATTGATCTGGATTATTTAACTTCCCACTATAATCTAAGCGATGTACATGCAACCTCATTTTCTCCAGGAAGCCATGGCATCATTGAAATTTTTATAATATCTCCGATTTTTCAAAGACATGATAAATTCTTCCTGAGAGATATACACCGATTGTGCGATTATTCGATACTGTTTTATAGGCATTCGCCTTACGACAGTTCTGAATATTATCGAGAGAGACCACTTGTGAATAATATACAAAATTTGCTTCCAGTATTACCAATTATGCAGCCTGAATATGATATTGCTCTTTTAAAAAACGAAGGTACAGTGGCTATATTATCTATTTAAAACTTATTTAAGTGAGTATACAGAGCGTTTACTTTTTAATTAGATATACCACATTAAAGGAAGCGCTAAAATCGGCAACATTACTTATTATTCCACTATTGTAACGATGCGTAATCGTCCATCGGCAGATTCAAACAAATACTTTAAGTTGTGAACTTACTAATTTACAACGAGTAGGTAACGCAATACGATTGTTAAATTACCAGCAAGTGGTTATCTATAAAAGCGGCTTCTCAAATTCCTTAAGGACTTATTACCAAACATTTAAAAATGTATTTTAACTCTTAAAGATGTTAAAAATTTATCTACTCGTTACTCGTTCCAGTAGTAACAATATGTAATTAAAATCACTTTATCAATTTTTCTCTTTTCTCGATTATTAGTTTTTATTGCATAGTATATAATTTATTGTAATCATTGAATACATAGTAAGCTAAAAATAAATCCTATTAATTTAATAAATGATTAATTAATTAACGAGTAATGATTTTTAAAAGAATATTTAAAAACTAAGGAAATAGTCACCTCTCTTTTGAAGATGAAATTTATACTCTATGTCTCAATGCCGCCTACACCCTTAATGTATATAAATACATTACGCATATATCTATACATAACGCATAGCTTATTGAATGTGGGAGCCGACAATGAAATTGATACTCTACGACTCTATGCCGATCACACTCTTAATGTAATATCTTCACTGTTGACTAGCAAAAGCAACAGAAGTGCAAACATTATAGTGATTATAAGTACTAGTGACGTCATCCATCTGGGCGTGATGACATAATCGATGATTTTTTAAATGAGAATAGGGATCGTGTGATAGCTCATTTGAAAGGTAATTCAATTCTCTATTCAGTAATATAAACATTAACATAATTATTTATACAGGGTGTCAAAAAAAATTTTGGAATAAATTTATTGACAAAAAGAAGAATGTATGTAGTTTATTTAATTCAAAATACATTTTACTGCTCTTAGAAAACAGAAAAAAATGTTTTCCACCTACCTCTACCGAAAGTATACTTTTCCGGACCTGATTTTAGGGAGCAAAGTTGTACTTTTCCTCCCTAGGGAGGAAAAATTTTTTCCTCCCTAGGGAGGAAAAGTAAAAGTGACGTCATGGTATTTCATTCATGAAATACAACTTATGGACGCCCTGTACAATATCAATTTTCTATTACGTAAGTATCTATACATTTTAACGTTTATTTATAACACACCCTGTATTCTGTAGAATGGTAAAAAACAGTAAATTGTTATTTTGATTTAACAATGTTTACATTAATAATTTGACTTATATTTGACAGTTGACAGTTATATTGTACCTACTTGTTTGTTTTAGTTCTAATAAATTTTGTTGGTTAGTTACGTAAATAAATTAAGTAGAAATGAAAAAATGACTTGTTATTTGAGGAAGGTGGAAAAACCATATGTATAACATGGGAGTAAAGTGCCTTTTCCTCCCTTGAATGATTACTGCCCTCCGCTACGCGTCGGGCAGTAAACTTCATTCTCGGGAGGAAAAGTAGCACTTTCCTCCCTTGTTATACAAATAGCTATTATTTGCAAAATATTCATGGTTTTTCGCTTAAATTAAATGTTCAAACTGTCACGATGCTGGTGGGTGGCTGCTTTAATATTTACTTTAAGCAAAAAACAATATTTATCTGCCAAATAAACATTTTTTCCACCTACCTCTACTGAAAGTATACGTTTCCGGACCTGATTGTAGGGAGCAAAGTTGTACTTTTCCTCCCTAGGGAGGAAAAGTAAAAGGACGTCATGGTATTTCATTTATGAAATATAAGTTATTGACGCCCTGTACAATATCTATTTTCTATTACGTAAGTATCTATACATTTTAACGTTTATTTATAAAACACCCTGTATTTTGCAGAATGGTAAAAAACAGTAAATTGTTATTTTGATTTAACAATGTTTACATTAATAATTTGACTTATATTTGACAGTTGACAGTTATATTGTACCTACTTGTTAGTTTTAGTTTTAATAAATTTTGTTGGTTAATTACATAAATAAATTAAGTAAAAATGAAAAAGTGACTTGTTATTTGAGGAAGGTGGAAAAACCATATGTATAACATGGGTGTAAAGTGCCTTTTCCTCCCTTGAATGATTACTGCCCTCCGCTACGCATCGGGCAGTAAACTTCATTCTCGGGAGAAAAAGTAGCACTTTCCTCCCTTGTTATACAAATAGCTATTTCCTGTTTTCTGATAGCAGTAAAATGTATTTTGAATTAAATAAATTACACACATTCTTCTCTTTATGTCAATACATTTAATTCAAAAAAATTATACACCACGTATAAATAATTATGTTAATGTTTACATTACTGAATAGAGAATTTGTTATACGTTGTTTCTTTTTTCAGCTGTAGAAAGTAGTCTAGTGTATTTGGATTTTTTCTAACAGTTGTAAATCGTGAAATACAAGGTTTTCAAACTAAAACCAACAAAATGTCATTTTCGAAAAAAATTGAGATACTTACGAGGTTTTCACACTAAACTAACGATAAATAATATCGTTAATAGATCAATATACAAGGCATATTTACCTAGTATAATTTAATAATTAGTGATTAATATTAATTAAAAGTAAATATACCTTGTATATTTATCTATTAACGGTATTATTTATATTAAGTGAGGTTAGAAATAATTGTCGATGACAATTTGTCCACTGTACCCGCGAACGCAACTATGATTAACCAAAATCAAAGGTGCACCGAACAGTGTCACATATCGACTTGCGCAAGGCATATGTCCAGGGGCGTCATTTGATAGGGTGAGGGGGGGCATTTGCCCCCCCTAACCCTGAAAATGACTGAAATTTACAAAAAATAGATCAATTTTGTATTATGTGTGCATATATAATGTATTGTATATATAATGTTTGCCCCCCCTAGCAAAATTTCAAATGACGCTCCTGCATATGTCCATCTAATGCCTCCTCTACACATCGGCAGACGCGTCCGCGGACGGCATCTGCGTATGCATCCGCAGATGTGTAGATGGGGTAATTTGATCGTTTGTTGTTTATATATCACATCGGCGGCCGCGTCTGCGAAATATCCGGTTGTTGTCGGTTTTCCTAGCACAGACCAAAGGGTTTCGGTGCGAACGCCCGATGCCTCTCCACATATCTGACCTCTGACCTCTACGACGCATTAGTATTCGCAGTGAATTCAAAGTAGATATTGCGTCACCCGAGAATTAACACAGACTGAATGATTTACAGATGTGTACCTACAGATATGTGTGGTCAGCTCGTGATGATAGGATAATACATCGGCAGATGCATCCGCAGCCGCGTCTGCCGATATGTAGAGGAGGCATAAGACGTATATAAACCGTCGTTGTCGAGTTAAGACAGAATATGTGATTATTTTATTCAAAACAATCTGCGTATGTGCTCAATAAAAGTGACACATTTATCACTTAGTTATCTTTCTTTTTGCAGTATTTTTTGTTCTTTAATGTTGTCTTTCTTTTTGCAGTATTTTTTGTTCTTTAATGTTGTTAAGTACTAAATTTAAAACAAAAATAAAAAAAAACTAAATTTATGATTGTCTCAAAAACACAACATGGAAATGAAAGGTTAATGCTAGAGCAAACCCAAATAGAAAAAGTAAAGACATATAAATATCGGGGAACCTGGGTTGATGACAAAAATGACCAAAGCAAATAAATTAAAGTCCGAATTGAAACTGCAAGGCAAGCATTTATAAAAATGAAGACACTGCTTACAAAGACCTTCAGTTGCCTCTGAGCAATTTTACCTCTATATTACTATACGGAATGGAAGCTTGGACATTGAAGTGATAACACATAAGAAAAATAGATGTGTTCGAAATGTGGTGTTACAGAAGAATATTGAAAATTCAGTGGGTTCAAAGGATTACCAATGTTGAAGTGCTACGACGTTTAAATAAGGAGTTAGATATTATGAACAGTACAAAAACAAGAAAACTGGAATATTTGGGTCACATTAGCAGAGGAGAAAAATATGAGTTGCTGAGAATTATTATGCAAGGAAGGATCCAAGGAAGAAGAAGCATAGGAAGAAGACGCATCTCCTGGCTGAGGAACCTTAGAGAATGGTTTAACTGTAGTTCATTACAATTGTTCAGAGCAGCAGCCAACAAAGTGATCATAGCCATTATGATATCCAACCTCCGATAGGAGATGGAACTTTAAGAAGAAGTTGTTAAGTACTTGTATTTACAGCTACATCATTAAAAAGTAAGTTGTCTGTTAAGAGGATCGGTACGTATTTTCGGCTGCAATGCTATTCAAATGGGGATTCATTTTTTTCAAATCCTGAGAAAACTAATAAGTATTTTTGAAAAATTTAAACGCAGAATGAAAGATTACGTTACTAGCGAGGGCCGAAAGTCCATGAGAACTTCTATAATGTTTATTTTAATAAGTTACAGGGGTGAAAAAACTCAGAGAAAATTTAGTGTGATTTTTAATTTCAAATATCTCATTCAAAATAAACTTTTTATTTATTCTAAGGGACTTTCGGCCCTCGGTAATAATTTAGTCTTTCATTCTGCGTTTAAATTTTTCAAAAATATTTATTGGTTTTTTCAGGATTTGAAAAAAATGAACACAATGCCTTGGTAATATTTTCCAAATCTGTCTTTGTCTTACAACGCACTCAACCGAATATAATATTGTCAGCATATATTGTCAGTCAGACACTGACAATCAGTGACAATTTTAAATATTTGACATTGCATCGGGAATATTTTGAGAAATTGATTAAATATTATTGATATATAGTGTATTTGATAAATAATTGATTTAAGACGTGAACTTAATAAAAAGTTATTTATTGTGTATTATTTGTGGAAGATCCAAGCAGAGAATACATCAGATATATCCTGTGATCCAAGTATTTTGTTGTTAGAGATGTTCAAAATTGTAAGCGTTCCAAAATAACAACATATTATTAAAAAATCACTTTAACACTTTTCCTCTTTTCTCGATTGATTATTAGTTTTTGTTGTACAAATAAATTATTACAATCACTGAAAACATAGTTAGTGAAAAAATTATCACATTTATTAACTGAATTAATAATTTGCAATTATAAAAATAACAGTTATCCAAGAACATTCAAAAGCCATCTCTTTAAATTAATTATGACATTTTCAAGTAGAATGACATTCTAGTAATGTTTACATATCCACACCAGTGTGAATTTTACTACACGTAATTTGCCGTGTAAAGACAGAAAAAGTAGGGATGCACGTAAAATATTTGCGAATTATGTACCCATAGCCTTAACCAGATAATAATAATGATATTATATTCTGTACTGCAAGAGCCACTTTTAATAAATATTATTTCGTAAATTTTTCGTTATTTTATCTGTATAGTGTTAAAACTCAAAAAAAAATTTTTAATATTATTAGCAGAATTAACACACTATTTTGTAGAGCTTCAAAAACCTTTGTAACTGACTAAAATAATTATTATACTAATTTCAACAGTTTTTGAATTAAACCCGGAAAAGTTTTGCATAACTTTGCTTTTTTGGCTTATGACACTGTTTAAGCGGGAGTGCAATATATGAAGCCCTTAAACAATGGAAGAAGTGCAATTGAATGGGACTCCCGATAGGAGATTCGATACTCTACATGCTGCAGTATGCAGATGACAAATTGTAATTGCACAGGACAAGGAATATCTTGAATACCTACATGGCAAGGAAGCTAATAGAGGAATATAGAAAATGGGGTCTGGAGGTGAATACCAAAAAAACACAATATCTGTGCATATGAAGGGAAGAAATGGGAAACCTGAACCTGGAACAGGAGACAATTGCAAGCTGCAAGGAATAGATATCTGGGAATTAGACTAACGGGTACAGGACGAAACGAGGAAAATAGTAAAGAAAGGATAGAACAGGTGGTAGGAGTCCTGGGTTCGGTACTCTGACAAAAAATATAAGAACATAAAATAAAAAACGAATTTACAACACAATATTAAAACCAGTATTAACCTATGGAGCTAAAGTCTGGCAATTAAGAGCAAACAGTAGTGATCAACAGGTAGCAACAAACGCGTTCCAAGATTGCGGCTGTAATTTTGAATATTTTGTCGAGAGATTTGGCACACATACTCGTAATATAATAAAGAATGGCGGTAGAGAGCCGAAAGCCCAATTTCAGAAATATGTTATGATAATAACTAAATAACTAGCTAACTAGCTAAATAAAATATTGCAAAAAGGAGCCTGTACCGCCATTAAAAAGAACAAATAAATACACTTTCTTCAAATAAACTTTTTTATCGCATGCCTAGATTTTGTGTCACATTGGAACTACTAAAAATCGATTTTTTATAACAAGAAATCGAACGTCACTGACTTGGCAACATTTCGCGCCTATGTGTAAAAAATTATTGTTTTTGATAGTATAAACGTCGCTGTCAGTGTCGAATTAGCGACGCACTGTTGCCTCACTTTTGAAAGTTCGCAGAACTTTCGCAATCTTGGACCGCGTTTGTTGCTATCTGTTGATCGCTACTGTTTGCTCTTAAGCAAAAAGAACTAAGACAAATTACTATTTTGTCACTGAGATGGATTTTTGGAAAAGGTCAGTAAAAAGATCTGGACTAGAACATATAAGAAACGACGACATTAGACAACAAATGGAAATAGAAAGAACAATCATGGATGACATCGAAAAACAACAGCTACTATGGTACGAACACCGATCACGTTAGACGAATGGAGGAAAGAAGAATCCCAAAAACAGTGTTAGAATGGTCCCCCACAGAAAAACGAAAATGAGGAAGACCAGCAACTACATGGACAAAGGACGTCTCCAAGGCAATGTCGGAAAGATATTTAAGAGAGGAAGACTGCAACAATAAAAAGGAGTGGCGATTAGAAACCGAAAGGCGTAGAACGCTCTAAAAGCGGTTTAATATACAGTGATGAGTGCACTTATAACCGGCAAAATAACGCAAAAGACAGAAAACATAATAAGATGTGGAATAAAACGAGATAAAAGTAGTAGAGGTGTAAAATTATCAGTAGTAATTGCACAAGAGCTCTAAAATTATCGAATTTTTCCCGAGTGACACTTTGACAGTTTTAATTTCACGACTCGAAGGGGAGTGAAATTATTTCAAAGTGGCACGAGAGAAACAATTCGATAATAATTTTAGATATAGAGTGCAATTTGCTGCGATTATTTCATGAATAAAACTGTTCAAGACCAAAATTTTATTGTAATTTATTTATGTAAGTAGAAATTACTACAGTTAAACACATAGGTCTGGATCCCGCGTATGAAAAAAAAGTTGATTAATAGCAAGCTGAAAATTTGTTAATAGCTTAAGGGTGTCTATTCGGACAAACTTTGATATATAGGAACACTGGAACAGGGGAAGTTTTAATTGTGGAACAGGTTAAAAATTTGGAACGGTCAGACCACGAAAACGTCACATGTATTTTGTCCGACAGAACTTCCAATTGATTTGTTACCCTTTCATTAAACTCTCATGCAAAAATCAGGCTGCTATTTATCACCAAATGGGAATTATAATGAGTGGAGCACGTAGAATATGTCAAATGACAGGTGATAAATTAATAGCAGTCTGATTTTTGCATGAGAGTTTAATGAAAGGCTAACAAATCAATTGGAAGTTCTCTAGGACAAAATACATGCGACGTTTTCGTGGTCTGACTTTTCCAAATTTTTAACCTGTTTCACAATTAAAACTTCCCCTGTTCCAGTGTTCCCATATATCAAAGTTTGTCCGACTAGACACCCTTAAGCTATTAACAAATTTTTAGCTTGTTATTAATCAATTCATACGCGGGATCCAGGCCTAACACACAGTGCCGGTTTATCCACTAGCCCTTCCTTTTATTAATAACAAAATAAAGTCCGATAATAATCGAGGTACCTACACATTATTTGAAATAGAGAAAAATACTACGAAATACCTGATAACCTTGTAAGAACGTGATAACTTTTAAAACAGAGTGATTTCTTAGAAAATAGTATGAAATGTATGAAGCTGGAGACAAAGCTTGTTATAGACGATTAATAAAAGCACATCTTATAGAGTAAAACCCAATGGAGGCAAAGAGAAGAGAGATTGGCTAATATATTACGAACGTGTTAGAGCTGTTTATTGTTACTCGTGCAAAATATTTTCAATTACGTATTTTTTATGGGAAATAAGCCACAATTTTACTAAAAAATGAATTTATTAACGTTTCGAAGCCCAAATCGGGTTTCGTTGTCAAAATACAAAATACTATTAAAATAAAACAAACATGTTGTTGCTAAGTAAAAAAATTCTTCTAATAATTTATTTAATCTGACTCATTTATATTGGCAATTTAGACGTATATTATACATTTTAAAGTAGAAGACTTTAAAATGATATCGCCAATATTTATGAGTTGCGTTCCTGGGACGACTTTACTAAAAGATAGTTCATTCGATTACATGAAATCAATCCCAACTCAAGAATATCCGTCGCAAAAAAAATCATAGCATGTGATCTGTCTTTAAAAAGACAACCAAATGCAACGATGACAGTAAAATTCTCGCGTTAGAGATTCCATAGTAAATCACGAGGGAAAACCAGGAAAAAACCTCGTGATACTATCCCGGCATCGTAAGTATTTGGTCTTACATTTAATCTACCTTCAAAAAACTAATACCAAATTCTGACTTTAATATGTTTAAATTATAAATAATATTAATATTACATAGATATATAATAAGTAATACTAAAATATAAAATTTGTACTAACTCGATATGTTATTGACTTACTAATCGTGGTATTTTCTTTCTATTGACTTCCTCTTTCAGTATGGGTAACCACATCCTACTACATTCTACCGAGGAATTTGCGACACAATTGGTTTCATTTAGCATAATTAGAGCCGCTTCTTTGATTTTTCTCTTTTTACTATCTGATTCTTTCAGGACTATACTTGAATCTCTCCACTGAACTCTATGTTCATTATCCCATGCGTGTTGACATATCTGAGATCTATCAAATTCTCTGTTTTTAATATAAGACTGATGTTCATATGGAATTTCTAACTGAATATAATATAATAATATGGAATCTCTAACGCGAGAATTTTACTGTCATCGTTGCATTTGGTTGTCTTTTTAAAGACAGATCACATGCTATGATTTTTTTTGCGACGGATATTCTTGAGTTGGGATTGATTTCATGTAATCGAATGAACTATCTTTTAGTAAAGTCGTCCCAGGAACGCAACTCATAAATATTGGCGATATCATTTTAAAGTCTTCTACTTTAAAATGTATAATATACGTCTAAATTGCCAATATAAATGAGTCAGATTAAATAAATTATTAGAAGAATTTTTTTACTTAGCAACAACATGTTTGTTTTATTTTAATAGTATTTTGTATTTTGACAACGAAACCCGATTTGGGCTTCGAAACGTTAATAAATTCATTTTTTAGTAAAATTGTGGCTTATTTCCCATAAAAAATACGTAATTATAAAAATGCCACAAGGAAATAGCTTCAAAAATATTTTCAATTAAAAAAAACAGTTAAACTGATTTTGGATGTATTTTACCCACTGGAAATATTTGAATAGTTTGCTCAAATCTCACGAAGAAAGTAAATTTTATCTGAACTTTATGGTTACATTAGTAACAAGATCATCAGTTAAATGGAGTTATATGGATCATCATTTAGATTGGAGTTATAGACGCTGGCTTGAAAAAGCAAGTAGAACGCGAAGGTGACTATTGGGTAAAGGTCCTAAGAAGAGTTGTTGTCACTATTAAATTACGTGCTTCTTAAGGACTAGCTTTCCATTAATCCCATGAGGAATTAACGAGTCGTCATAAAGGTGATTAATTAAGTTGCCTTGTATACTTGGCTTTTGACAACTTCTTAGGTGAGCATTTACAGCGGAATACGAATAAAGCAAAATGTACAGTTAGCTATCTGTCTGACAAATTTGTAATTCCTGGAAGTGATGAAAACAAAACTTGTAGAAAGTTTTGACACTGTAAATGCTTTAATTAAAAACTACGTATCCATAAAACATATTTTTTCCAATTAACCAATAATAGAGACAAAAAATCAGCAGTTAGAAGTGAAGCTAAGGCACTGCAGAATAAAATACATACCTTTGAGATAGCTCTATTGACACTGATTTGGGCAAAAATTTTAAAACGCGTGAATGCAACAAGCCAACCTTAGAAACGGTGGACTCGAATGTGTCAATTGGAGTAGAGTTAATGACATTTGAGCCTTGTTGGAGACGTGAGAAATAAATTAGGCGAAATTAAACTAGAAGCGAAAAATATTTTTTGTATGGATGCTATACAATGTGCAACTTCTCTCACTACTTACATACATTCAAAACGAACAATTTCTCAGGCAGTGAGAAAAGTCGGCCTTTGCAGTGAGAAATATTTTTTCTCACGGTTTCACCGCCGGTTTACATACATATGATCGCCATTTCCATGGAAACATGCACAATACAAACACAATTATTTCTGTCAAACAAAATGTGTTCAAACTTGTCAAAACTTATCAAAAATTACCTTTTAAGACTCTTCAACTGTGAATTATAATTTTAAATAAATAAATATATAAATATTAAGAATATTAAATACCTATGTGTATATATGTATTTTATTTCAATTTAGGCATATAATATACCTAAAAGCACCTAAATTATTTAATTTTGAAGTTTGAACTCTTGACAAAAACGCATCCAAAGAAAAAGTACAGTGTACAACACGAGAGAAAATGACATATTTCTCTCTCGCTTGATTTGCGGTACTCGCCTCGTGCCTCGGCTCGTGCCAACAAACTTCTGCGCTCGTGAGAAATATGTCTTTTTTCTCTCTTGTTGTACAATATACTATTTTTTTGCGAAGGCGAGGATATTTATCTCAAATATGTTCTATAGAATTGACCTTCAAAGAACAAAGAAAAGAAAAACAGTTTTCGATGCATAAGTTGAAAGTGAAACAATTTTAAAGGGACAAGAGAGATTCAGAATAATTCTGAATCTCAATTATTGAGGTAGGTACCTATTTAATGTTATATGCGACAATATTACTCAAGATCTTTTAAAGAGAATATAATGCTACAAAGATGTTACATCAGTTGTAAGATGTTTTTTTACGCTAAATAAAGAAGACGTCAAATAACAAGTAATATATTATGCGAGAAATATAAAAAATGTTGATGAAACCAAAGAGAACTTGCATAATGAAACTACTCATTTTGTAACGTCAACCTAAAATTTGAATAAACATTTTAAAAATTTGGTGTCATCCAGGATGTAAAGGCAACTTTTCCCAAGAACATAAAAGAACAGGATCAACCGAATTTTGTAGTAGGTATTAAAATAGGGCAGTTTGCTAATGCCAAGTCAAGAAATAAAGTGAGCTAATTTTTGTCATGTATTTTTTAGAATATGTTTATTTGTTTGTCATGTGTTGTTTTGTAGAACTTTCTGTTTTTTTTTTTGTATTTTTAAATGTACTTATTATTTGGAATATGTTTTACGTTTGCTATTTTTCTTGTTTGTTTTAAAAAATTTATCGTATGGATTTTACAATAAACATTTATAGTTAATGCATGTGTTCTTTTGTTAAAAAACTGACAACGAATAGCAATGAGGGGGCCCCTAAATCTCCAGCGCCCAGGGCCCAGAGTTAGGTTAAACCGGCACTGCTAACACAGTTGTTATAAATATTTGACGGTTGAAAGTCATCACTTTTATAACTTTTAGAACAATAATTGTCATTAATGTCACTGAATGTATTTTTTCGTAGCAACGAAGGGCATCTGACGTATATACTTGACGACGGGGTATTATCAAAAATTATCACTTGAATTTTTATTTCTGTAGCTTTCTATTGATCAGAATCTCCTATTAATGAAATAATCAATAGAATCCTATAAATTTACATTAAATTGATAGTTTCCCATCTTTAGACGTATCGGAAGAGTTTGGCAACTGCTACTGTGACAGGAAAATTTTATAAAAATTCAGTCTTCTGTGACAGTTTGACTCCGATACGTCTACACTTGGGAAACTATCAATATAATGTAAATCTATAGGCCTCTATTGATAACTTCTCACCTCTACTGGTTTCTTCTCTTTTTATCTCTCAACGTATTATGGTTCCCGTCTTTTCCGTTATTTTGTCGGTTATTAGTGCACTTATCACTGTATACAGCTAATAATAAAAAGTAAATATTTTGCTTATTCCCACTAAAAATAGTAAATGGTGTATTCTCAGTAGTAATTGCACAAGATCTCTAAAATTATTGAATTTTTCCCGAGTGACACTTTGACAGTTTTAATTTAATCAATATTATTAATTATGTCAAAGTGTCACGAGGGCAAAAATTCTATATTAATTTTAGAGATCGAGTGCAATTTGTTGCGATTATTTCATGAATAAAACTGTTCAAAACCAAAATGTTATTGTAATTTATTTATGTAAGTACAAATTAGTACAATTAAACACACAGTTGTTATAAATATTTTACGGTTGAAAGTCATCACTTTTATAACTTTTAAAACATTAATTGTCATTAATATCACTGAATGTATTTTTCCATAGCAACGAAGGGCATATCTGACGTAATATACTTGACGACGGGAAATTATCAAAAATTATCAGTTTAATTTAGATTTCTGTAGCTTTCTATTGGTCAGAATCTCCTATAAATTAAATAATCTATAATATTTCTTAATTTCTTTGAATTGCAGTACCATCATATTTCTATATTACCTAGTCCCTTGTTTTTATGTTTGTTTGAGAGTTAACAGTTACTAATGGACCGCGATAGTCGTGACGTCAAATCAATGTTGGCTACTCTGAAAAGGTTTCCAAACAAAGCAAAAATTCACGCGTGGTGTTTGTTTTCGTTTTTATAATGGGAATATATTGCTTGTAGGATGTTTAATTTTTACAAAATGGTAATGTGTTAGGTACCCGTGATTGTAATAAATGCTCATAGTATATTTCACACCATATTTCCAAATAGGACTGGTTAAGAACCTGAAGAAACGCAGTAAGTAGGTACTATGTAGTGTCACAGTATAAAGAGGGACAGTAGAACCACTCTCCGAAAAATTGGAAGTAAAATCTTTAGTCGCGGATGACGACCGCGCAATGTTCTTAGTCGCTTTTGTCCCACTCTCGCATTGCTAGTCACATAGAAACGTACGGGTTTTAACAGGGAAAACCCGCATCCACCACTGGTGAATTATCAATTGCGTACTGCCGGTATTACTTCTTGAGATCAAAGTGCCGACAGAGAAGTGTAAATTTTACTGAGTGTGTAAATCCTTGATTTTGTGTAAGGACATTTATAAAATTAAAAGCAATATGATTGATATGACTAACAAGGATTGTGTCTTTAGAAAAAATGTGCAGATGATTGTTAAAACAAAATAAAATTAAAAATGATTACACAAATCACGTGTATAATCAATTGCCAGACGTTAAACTTTTGCTTTGTTTGGAAACCTTTTTGACGTTTTGACGTCACACTATCACGGTCCATTACCGCATTAGCTCCACAATTTCTTTTAATTTCTTTGAAAATTATATTTACCAACAAAAAATTACCGCGTAGTTATATTCGACTCACAAATACGGTATGCGGCAAAATAAACAGTACTGAAATTCGTATGCCTCAAATTGGTGTCAGGCGCCGAGACGTACTGAGTGGTTTCCGTTCGTCGTTATAACGTATGTTTGTGTCATGATAATGTTAGGTGCTTCAGAATGGTTCTAAGCTTTGCAGAAAATTTTTTTATGGTGGAGTACTATTTTCAGTCATACGAAAAAGGTCACGAAAACGGTCCAAGCTTAAAATCAACAATGGTTTCAGCAGGACGGGACAACCTGTCACACTGCCAGGGAGTCTCTTCAAATACTGCGCGATCATTTTGCGAGTTGCCACTCATCAGAACTAACGCCACCAGATGCGTACATATGGGAATGCTGAAGGAGTCAGGCAGAACCACCGTCTGCCATTTCGGAATTGCGGACTAGAATTATAAATTTTTCGTGTCAGAGGCAGTGGCGGATCTAGAAATTTGCCTTGGAAGGGAAAATTTGCCTTAGGGAAACTTCCAATGAAAAACCAACCAAATACATAAAAAAGATAAACTCAGGTTACATAAAAGACACAAATAATAACTTATATGCATTAAGTTGCCTTAATTTTCCTAACTAGCGTGTTTAATGGGTTGAATTTGTCTTTCTGTCATTTCGGTTTCATGTCAGCTAATATTTTTTTATGTTTAAACAATTTTTTTCTTTAATTTTGGACCTTGTTATGGGGGGGGGGATTTCCTCATTCTCCCACCCCGTAGATCCGCCACTGGCCAGAGGGCATCTTTAACATCTGTTTTATCGGGAACGTGCGTCGTCGTGAATAATGTTTGCGAAGCTATATCATGTATACTAGATATATAAATAATCATAAACATTTCAATATTCATTTCAGTACGGTTTATTTTGCCGCACACTGTACCTTTTATGTAAATTACATTTCTCTTTATTAAATTTTAGAATGTGCTCCATCTGACGTAGTTACTGACAAAAAAGATCCATTTGCCTTATACGTATCCACAGTTAATCTGACAAGTCTTTCTCGGCAGGTAATAAATACAAAAATAGTGGTTGTCGGTTGCAGTCACACAGCTTTGTCATTTATACAGAGTTTACTGTTTAAACAAACTACTAATCAAATGGTAAGATACAATAGATATAATATATAAAAAAAATTAACACTCTTTGTTAGTTATAGCTTTTATTCATCGATACAGGTCGAATTCTCGACAAGGATCGTTTTCTTTCCTTTCTCTACTCGTCTCTATCTTTCCCGAGCCCGAGAATTTTATCTCCTCTCTTGTAGAATTTGGCCGTGGATGGGCTAATTGCTAGATTCAGCAACGACAGGCATTCAGCCCTGTGTGTATCATCGAAGTTATTTTTAAAGTTTTGCGTTAAATTAAGATATATCTGACAGATAACTGTCTCGATAACTTTTAACGTAAATTCCGTGTGATGTATCGCTCACCGTTACGAAATGATTTAATTCCCAGAGGTTATAAAGAAAATAAGTATTGGTCTGTCTAACAAAGAGAACCTTATGTAGAAATAGTACAAGTTGGAGCGAGAGAGAATGGTGGGAACAACGATGGGAAGATGTAATACCATAAGAATGGTGGGAACAACGATGGGAAGGTGTAATACCAGAAAAATTGAAGTAGGTTAGGTGGAACAGTAAAATTCCTGGATGTTTATAAATTTAAAAACATAGTTATTCATGTATATCTCAATTTGTCTTTTGTATAATTTTTCTGTTTTTAAAAGTATATTTTTAAATTAGTTCTATTTGTTTATTTTTAATTACTGTTTTAATTTTATTATTACCTACGTGTCTTTAATTGCTATTTATTCACTTCATTTCTAAATAGTTATTTTCCTAACAAGTGCAGAAAGTCATTCTTTTCCGCACGCGACTGCAGTTTGCCGAACGACGCGAAGCGGGAGTTCGGCAAGCAGTCGAGTGCGGAAAAGAGACTTTCTGCAAGAGTTAGGAACAATATTTTTTCTAAGAGTCTTTAAAAAATTACCAAATCTTAATCAATTAATTTAATTAATATGAAAGTACATACACAAATTAATTCTTTGACAAGGTTGTCAAAACCAAACTTTTAATATAATTAGCATGATGACGATCTTGGTTTCCATGACGATGATTCAAAACGACTGTTATTGTCTACCGACTTGACTTTCGAATATTATGTCAAAATAATTTTATTTCATCGAATTGTCGCGTTAATTTCATTAAAACAGAAACACAATAAGATATATTTGAAATAAATTAGTAAATAATATCTAAATATTAGTTTATTGCATGTATTATAATTACTTTAAGGCCATATTAACATATTTAAATTAACACGCGTGCGGAAAAGTAAAAAACGCGTGCGGAAAAGTAACACGCGTGCGGAAAAGTGAAACTTTCTAAAATAAAATGAGTGCGCGAAAGTAGACATTTTTGCACGCTCGTAGAAAAAACAAGTAAAAACATGAAGCTAACCTTACAAATCCTTACAGTAGGAAAAATGAAAGAATACCCATGCACGAACATATAAAACACGCTGTATTTTCCTGTCTTACATGTATTACATGTACTTGCACTGGGCAATTTTCTTTGTGACACGGTGACAGGAAAATACAGCCTGTTTTATATGTTCGTTCATGGGTATTCTTTCATTTTTCCGACTGTACATAACTACAAAGTTATTTCGTAACTTTACGTATAACGTGGCGTTATATAATGACAGTTGATACATCAGATAATAACTAAAAAGTAACGCAAGTACTTAGTTAAGTTAAATTTGTTACATTTCCACTTAAATGATACATCACAGGGCTGATATTATGTCCTGGGCTATGCGGAAGACCTGGTCATCTTATCCCAGGGCAAATTTAATAGAACAGTCAGAGATATTATGTAACTCGCTCTGAATGTAATTACAGAATGGACTTCAGATGTGGAGCTTAACGTAAGCACACAGAAATCCAAAATCTTAAAATTTACCAGGTATCTTGGGGTAACATTAGACTCGAGGCCTACTAAGAACCCGCATATAGAGCGAATAACCAAGTATCTACCTTAACTACACCTCTACCTTCATTCCTGACCCCCGGATGAAGTGTGTAGTGATGTCGTGTACTATCTGTTTCCAAAAATGTCTATCTCTGGTCATTTGTTTAATTCATTTATAGGTCTTTAGCATATTCCTGTAATTTGGTAGATCCATCTTGTTGGGGAACGTCCTCCTGATCTTCTGCCTTCTAGATTTACTTAGATCATAAGTCTTTGAATAATAAGAATTACATATTATGCATCAGTAATATGTTGGTCAAAGATGAAGCAAAAAATGTGCCATCCTCAATTAAAGCAAGGTGTAAAAATTTGCTTTCCTTGGCAAGCCTACTGGATCTCACTCCTTTACATATAATTATGTCGGAAAGCTAGGCGAGAATGAAATATTATAGACTGCGAGAAAACCTGAGCAACGTATTCGTTAGATCAGGGCATAGTAACATCATAAATGAATTTAAGGGTTGCGGAATAGAGAAGATTGTAATGATAGGACGCGGTGGAAATTTTGCATCGCACAACGTCGCAGGACGTTCTAACCCGAATCTATAATTGTCTTACAATTAAGTAGCTTCTACCCAAGTTGGAGATAGTTGGACTGAAAAACTACCCATCGAACGTGGAGTACGATAGGTCCATTCTTGTAGAAAATATACAAGATCTCCAGACATTAGTAAATCTAGCTAGTGAAGCAAGTTATCGGAGAATGAAGATAAAGTGGATGGCAGTTGGAAGGATTAATGTAGATCAAGGTGTGCTTTCTCTTGATGGAGAGGAGATAGAACGGGTAAACCATCATTTTAAATACCTTGGCAGTTGGTTAGATGTAAACTGCGACTCGGATGAAGAGATAATAACCACGATCAAAATATCACGTAAGGCTTTTATGACCTGGAAACTAGTTGTTATGTAACAAAAACCTGTCGACGAATATTTGCAAGAAGGTCCTGAAATGCTATGTGTGGTCTATCTTATTGTATGATTGTGAGACAAAGACGTTAAAAACCATAAGGCTAAACAAACTAGAAGCATTCGAATTGTGGTGCTATCAACGAATGCTAAAGATATCGTGGGTTTCGCACACTTTCAATGAAGATGTTCTCCAAATGATGAATTCAGAACGTCTGCTCATAAACATCATAAAGAGGAGAAAAACATAAAACTTCGGCCATATAATTAGAGGACCTAAATACCATCTACTTTGCCTTATAATATAAGGAAAAGTGGAGCTAAAGAGATGGATTGGTCGAAAGAGACTTTCATGGTTGCGTAATATTAGACAATGGTGAGGTTCCACAGTAGAATAATTATTTCGAACAGCAGCCGATATAGAAAGGTTGCAAGAACTCGTAAACATGATGACGGCCAACGACTATATGCAGACATGGCACCTAAAGAAGAAGAAGAAGAATGAATGATGATTTTTGAACATACAATACCCAAATATAGGCCTAAAGTAACTTTTTAAGTAGACATCAGCCCACGAGGGATGGGGCAGCAGAAACACTCAACAAAGACTTCAGGGTTATACCTGGTTACAGTATAAAGAGGGAGAGTAGAACCACTCTCCGAAAAATTGGAAGTAAAATCTGTAGTCGCGCATGGCGACCGCGCAATGTTCTTAGTCGATTTTGCCCCACTCTCGCATTGCTCGTCGCATAGAAACGTACGGGTTTTAACAGGGAAAACCCGCATCCACCACTGGTGAATTATCAATTGCGTACTGCCGGTATTACTTCTTGAGATCAAAGTGGCGACAGAGAAGTGGTTTTACTGTCCCTCTTTATACTGTGTACCTGGTACACATACAAGTGTAAAACTACGGAAGAGTCAGGCGGAGGAATATTCGATAGGGGTATAAAGTTAAACATATTTCATTAGCAGAATATAAGAGAACTCAACATTCTTGGGTTTTTGAACTGAACCGGATCAATATATGCACAGATAAGGAAAGACAGCTTTATATTTAATTCGATTTGGGGACCACCACCATCGCCTGACCTAGTTTTCTTCATTTCAATCTTCAGAGCCACCTGTGGTGTCGTGGTGTATCCCGAAGCAAACTAATTCTGGCTGTCCCACTAGGCTCAATAATATCATATTATATGCGTAGGGACGAGTTCGCGACATCTATCCAGAGAAAGAGAAAATTATTCTATGAGTCGGAATGCAGAATCCACAGATGCATATGCACAGATACTAAAGCAGCAAAGGAGGCACTCATAAGTCCGACTGTAGAAGCTAGGCTAGTGTGGAAATACTGAGAGGAACTCGACAGACTGGCGGAACATACCAGTGTCACACAGTGTTCACAGGAAAAAGCCTGGATCCGAAGGTAACAGAACACTTAAGGGGAAAATATACCTGGCCAAATATATGGTAAAATGTATGTTGTAATGGAAGATGTACAATAAGCCGATTCGCTACATTACCACCGGTTTATAATAGACAATTTCCAGGAAAAAATATCATATGATTAGTCTCTAAAAAAGCAACCACACGTATCCATGACAGTAAAATTCTCTTAGTAGTAATTCCATTGTAAATCCTCAACAATAATTTGTCTTTCCAACGCGGCAATCAGATACGAAATTGTTCCTTTTAAGAGAAGGTTCAACTTTACTAAAGCAAAATGGGAAAAATTCTCTAAAGCATTGGATCAAGAAGTTTCCCAGCTAGAACCTTGCCCTGATTCATACGATAAATTTGTAGAAATCGTAAAGCAAGTATCACGGAAACATATCCTTAGGGGTTGTCGAACTGAGTACATAGCGGGGCTCAATGAAGGATCTAATCCCCTACTTAAAATATATAAACAGCTATATGAAGAAGATCCCTTCTCGGAGGCAACAATACAGGCTGGGGAGGAAATGTTACATGCGATATCAACCAACAGAACGGAAAGGTGGTGCAAGCTGGTCACGAGTCTGGACATGAAACAAAACAGCAGACGTTCCTGGAAGCTGATCCGGAATCTTGGCAACGATCCCGCTTACCCCGGCAGTCAACCTGACAGAAGTCACAGCCGATCAGATAGCCCATCGTCTTCTAATAAACGGTAAGACGACATCAAGAAAGAACAAAGTGAGAGCTCAACGGAATATCGACGAAGAAAGAGATGTTCTAGGTACCTCTTTTTGTCTAGAGGAGATGAGAGGCGTGATCCACCAAATGAAAGATAATAAAGCGGCTGGCCTGGACGATATACGAACAGGAACTACAACAAAGGATTTCCGACTAACAGAGTTAGTGAAATATCTCCTCTAGAATAGATCCTTCTACATAACTCTCCAGTGCAAAAACAGTCGGTGGAGGGACCAAAAAAATGGGCTTCCTCAGGGAAGTGTCCTCGCGCCGACTCTATACAACATATACACCAACGACCAACCCATACACCAACAAACAAGGCAATTTATTTACGCTGATGATACAGCTGTGGCAGCTCAGGGAAGAACCTTCAATGAAGTTGAAGTGGAACTGACAGATGCCCTGGGAGACTTAGCTCTATATTACGATGAAAACCATCTGAAACCCAATCCCACAAAAACCCAGGTATGTGCTTTCCACCTTAGAAACAAGCATGCCCGAATGCCGCTCGAGGTGGAATGGCGTGTTCAGATGCTGGAACACAACGAGACGCCAAAATACCTCGGCGTACGTCTGGATAGAACTCTGTCTTACCGATACCACTGTCAAGATGTCAACAAGAAAGTAAGTGCCAGAAATAATATCATCCGCAAGCTAACTAATACAAAATGGGGAGCACAACCACACACTCTTCGCACTTCTGCCTTAGCATTATGTTTTTTTGGCTGCGGAGTTTGTAGCACCAGTATGGGCAAACTCTGCTAACGCAAAGAACGTCGACGTGGCTCTAAATGAAAGGGTCCGTATAATATCGGGTTGCCTTAAACCGACACCTATCGAAGAGGTATACCCCATAGCTGGGATTGCTCCATTACCTATCAGGAGGAAGGTCACGTCAGAGGTAGAACGAAAAAGCAGGAGACGGACCGAAGACACCCCTTACATGACCACCAAACTCAGCCAAGTAGACTAAGATCTCGGAAAAGCTTTCTGAAAACATCAAGATCCATCCCCGAAGCGCCAGAGATGCGCCGAATACACCTATGGCAAGCGTCAGCTACCGCAACACATTATTTTCCTCCCTCAGGTGAAATGGCTGCTGGACACAATTTACCGTATCCGACTTGGAAAGCGCTCAGCAGACTAAGAACCGGCGTTTCACGTTGAGCTAGTAACCTGAAAAAATGGGGATACCAGGAGGACGATACCTGCGACTGTGGCGCGGTTCAGACCAGCCGGCATCTACTATCATGCACAGAAATGAGAGAGACCTGCATAGAAGAAGACTTAATTTTAGCAAATGACAGGGCCATCTATGTGGCCAACCATTGGAAATACAGAATTTAAAGTTGTTGATATTCCGGACACGGAAAGTAAGTAGGCATTGTAAATCCTGAGCAAAAATCTGGGTAAGAGGAAAGCTCATAATACTATCTCGACATCAAACTCTAATTTTATACGTAGCTTGGATATCATCAATATTTGATCTGAATCATGGTCAGCTCCCCTATAGGTTCCGAGTTCCGACATCAGTTATTTTCCTAGGTACTTAAGTTCTATCAAGGTTTGATCGATTTAGTTTCAGATGTTTTCGTCCGATATTTTCCACAAATGTTTAGAGATTGTTTTGTGTTCAAATTAGATACTCATTGCTCATTATTTTTATCTTCTTGTCTAGTGGGACACCTATTAATTTCATCTTATTCTCATTGCTTTCTAGATGTTTACTTTGACCGTCCATGATTTTTTTATGCCTCTCTTAATTTCCATCTTTATATTTCTATCTCCTATTACAATTTTAATTCCATACTTGAGAATTTTGTTGGCATTATATTTAATTTTCACGCAAAGTTTATCATTTATTTCCTTATCTTTATCATCTGAAGGGGCACGTAGATAATTAGAACGTATTTCTGAGTCTTGCCTGATATTCGCAGCCTACATATTCTTGCAGAATGGTTTCAAAATGAAGTATGGCTCCCTGTAATCCTGTAATCGATAACCTACTTGAAAGCCTATTTCCTTATTCTGTCTATCAATATCTTCATTATTGAAATACTTATGTTTATCATTGTTACACTACTACTGTTCTCCTTCATTTCTTGCCTTAACAAATATCTTAATTACTTTATCACTCGTGCTATTGTTTTCGCACTATGGAACATTAGACAAAGTCATAAGAGAGAGAAATACGTCAAGTAGAAAAGCCATCACAATGTTTAACAGCATTTTATAGGACCAGTCCATCAGCAAAAAAATAAAAAGTGGATATATGAGACTGTAGTGAAAAGCATCACTTTATACAGCTGTGAGGTATGGCCACTGAAGGAAAGAACACTGGCAACGCTGAGAGCAACGGAAATCGATTTTTTGAGAAGACCAGCAGGAAGAACTTGAAGAGAAAGGATTACCAACGAACGCATTAGAGAAATAATGGGAATCAAACGAACAATCACGGATGACTTATCAACAAAACAACTTATCTGGTTCGGACATATACAAAGAATGGATGAACAACGAATACCAAAGGAAATACTACAATGGTAACCAGAAGGAAATATAAAACGAGGTAGACCGAGAAAAAGTTGGAGCAAAGGAATAGACAAAGAGCTGAGAGAAATAGACATAGAAGACAACCTATGGAAAAACCGGATGAAGTGGCCATTGGAAGTCGGAAACTGCGGACAACGTTATAAACCGACATGTAGTACCCAGTAGTAGGTATTTTTTTTGCATAATACCTACATCTTTTGCTGATTTTTATTAATTGTAATTTTTTAAAGATTTTGTAGGATAGTTGTTTTTTAATTTTAGAAGTTGATAATATTCTTTATGCACGACCGGGTGGTAAAGTCGCCCGTGGGCTTCTTTATCGCCCGCCAGACGGTAATATTAGATGGCGGGAGTGGTTAGTGAAACACAAAGTTTCTATTTATTGTATTTTATTTTAATAAAGGAATTATAACTTTAGAAATCAAACATAAGTTTCCAACATCTACACTGACCGGCAAAAAAAACGGCCACCCCACAAAATCGATCATTTTTGATATCTCGAATTTCCTAAACCTGCTGTCCGATTTAAGTGATTTTTTAAATATTTTATAGCCTTCATCTTTAACAATATCGCTGTAATAATATTGTTGCTAAATAGGTAAATTATCATTGTATACCAGGTGCACCAATCAAACTGTGTTTTTTCTCAAAGTTCACCACACCCTGTGGAATATTCTAGCATTTATAAAATACAGAAATTAAAACCCAACTCTAGCCTTAGGGTTTCTTAACATTCTGTTTTTTGATTCATTCGCTTATGATGGATAATAAAAAAGTTAGGTACTTGAACAACTAGCCATGTTTTTCATCAATACAGGGTGTTTCTAAATAAGTGCGACAAACTTTAAGGGTTAATTCTGCATGAAAAAATAATGACCGTTTGCTTTATAAACATATGTCCGCAAATGCTTCGTTTACGAAATACGGGATGTTAAATTTTTTCTTACAAACTGACGATTTATTTATTGTTCTAAAAATCGGTTGAGATATGGAAATGCAATTTAGTAGGTTTTAAGAGGTTGTTCCTGCGCATTATTTGACGTACAATTAAGAATTTTACATTCACCATTGGCATGCATACGGGTAAAATTACCCGTCATATTACCCGTATGCACTCCAATGGAGAATATAAAATTTTTAATAGCATGTTAAAAAATGTGCAATAACTGTCTCTTAAAACCCATTAAATTTCATTTGCATACCTCAGCCGGTTTTAGAGCAATAAATAAATCGTCAGTTGGTAAGAAACAATTTAACATCCCGTATCTCGGAAAAGAAGCTTTTTGCGGACATATTTTTATAAAGCAAACGGTCATTATTTTTTCATGCAGAATTACACCTTAAAGTTTGTCGCAATTATTTATAAACACCCTGTATTGATGAAGAACATGGCTAGTTGTTAAAGTACCTAACTTTTTTATTATCCAACATAAGCGAATAAATCAAAAAACAGAATGTGACGAAAACCTGAGGCTATAGTTGGGTTTTAATTTTAGTATTTTATAAATGCTAGAATATTCCACAGGGTGTGGTGAACTTTGAGAAAAAAAACAACAGTTTGAGTGGTACACCCGGTATACAATGATAATTTACCTCTCTAGCAACAATATTATTACAGCGATATTGTTAAAGAATAAGGCTGTAAAATTTTAAAAAATCACTTAAATCGGACAACAGGTTTAGGAAATTCGAGACATCAAAATTACCCATTTTGTGGGGTGGCCGTTTTTTGTGCCGGTCAGTGTATAATGTTATATTTGTAACACAATTATTTATAGAAATGTTAGGATTTGCTACTTTGCTCTGTTGTAAGTTAAATTCATCGTAGACCTTATCGTATATTTTCTTAGATTTAGCGGGTAGTAAACTTAATTTTGCACCTTCTGCTGCTTTAAAAATTTCCGATGGTGTTCCAGAAAATGTTTCATCGTCACTAGTTTCCATTATAAAAGAACTTCTTAAAAAATATATTATGAAACTTTCAATACGATAAATAATGGCGACTTACTATTCTTGACTTATTTACTTTGTTGCTGCGAACATAGCTATCGAGATTACTGTTCTATCGTATTATTATTTCTTACGCATATTTCTTTCAATATGACATTTTTTATTAACTAACCAATAAAAATGATTCGGTGAATTGTTATACAGGATGAGTTTTATAAATTGAGCTATAAAATTCATGCAACTTTTGAAACGGTATTTATAATAAATTGCTCGCAAAAGGTGGAAAGAAAAAGAAGCATTAAAAAATAATCACTAAGACGACTGTGCAAGGAATTTTGTACCTGTATTAATAAATGATCATTAAAACGGTCGTGCATAAAAATTTGTATGTATTTCGGGCGTAAACAGCATTTATGGACCATGCACCTTACGTGTTAATAGCCCTCGCCTATCGGCTCGGGCTCTTACTTACACGTCGCGGTCCATAAACGCCTATTTTACGCCCTTGATACATAAATAACTATTTTGTAGGTTACGTATAATAATATTACTATGGTATGTCCAAATGGGTTGTCACACAAAAAAATATCAAATAAAATTAAAGAAGGATTTATGGTAAAAAAGAATTTTATGGATGCAAGATATATGGATATGATAAGTCTTAAAACATATGTCAATTTTGTTCTGGGAAAAGTTACGAAAATAGACAGGTACTGTTTTTTGGATCATTATTATTTATTCGACGTTCTAGGTGTATTACCTTGACGTATGAGGCACCTAGAATAATAATGGTCTAAATCCACTATTTTAGAAATTCTCGCCATCAACGTGAAAGGTATCATTCTATACTCGGTTCGCTGATCCAGTAACGGTCTAGTTAATTTGGTAATTTATTTTTGCTATGTTGGATAAATTTTGATCTCCAGGCTCTGGCTGGAAATTACTATACAACCAAGCATACGTGCTCAAACATCATCATCATCATCAACATCGTTACAACTACTCCTCGGAGTCTTTGTCGCGTTTACTATTGACTTCCCTGTTTGTCGGTCCTGTGCCACTATTTCCCATTGTCTTACTCCCATTTTCTCCAGATCTTCTCTGACTGCATCGTTCCACATTTTTCTAGGTTGTTGTACTACAGACTTTCTCCCATCTGGTCTTTCCCAAAACACATTATTTTATAAGTCGATTGTCGTTATTGCGTATCACATGCCCTGCCCATCTTAGTCTATTGGCCCTTACATATACGACTAGATTTTCCTTTCCGAAGAAAGGCTCTAACTCGTTATTGTATCTGCGCCTCCATTCGTTTGTAAAGTTTGTTTAGCAGTAAATGGTTGACTTCAATTAGTGCGGTCGTAAATATTATTAAATTTATCTGACTTTTGACAATTAACACTGACTAGATGGTACTCCTATAATAAAGCAAAGGATCCACAAAATTTACAATACTTACGACGACAAAAATAAAAAAACGGATGTAAAATAATAATATATTGCTTTGGCTTATACAGTGAGCACGTAAAGGTTGGAATAAATTCATTTTCTCGAAGATGGACGATTTTGGAAAAAAATCCTGAAAAAAGTAAATTTTTATTTTTAAATTACGACTTTTTGAGATATATATTATAGTAGTGACGTCATCCATCTGGGCGTGATGGCGTCATCGATGATTTTTTTAAATGAAAATAAGGATCGTGTGATAGCTCATTTGAAAGGTAATTCAATTCTCTATTCAGTAGTATAAACATTATCATAATTATATATACAGGGTGTCCAAAAACTCTTTTTTGAATTAAATTTATTGACATAAAAGGAAGAATGTGTGTAATTTATTTAATTCAAAATTCATTTTACTGCTATCATAAAACAGGAAAAAATGTTTATTTGGCCGATAAATATTGTTTTTTGCTTAAATTCAATATTAAAGCAGCCACCCACCAGCCTCGTGACTCGTGACAGTTTAAACATTTAATTTAGGCGAAAATCCATGATTATTTTTTAAAAAACATTTTTTTCTGTTTTCTGAGAGCAGTAAAATGTATTTTGAATTAAATAAATTACATACATTCTTCTTTTTATGTCAATAAATTTAATCCAAAAAAATTTTTTTGACACCCTCTATAAATAATTATGTTAATGTTTATATTACTGAATAGAGAATTGGATTACCTTTCAAATGAGCTATCACACGACCCCAATTCTCATTTAAAAAAATCATCGATGGCGTCATCACTCCGAGATGAGTGACGTCACTAGTATGATATATAGGCCAAAAAGTCGCAATTTAAAAATAAAAATTGACCTGTTTTGAGATTTTTTTCCAAAATCGTCCATTCTCGAGAAAATTAATTTATTCCAACCTTTACGTGCTCACTGTATACCCGAAATTAATGTTTTCAAATGAGTTTTAAAATAAATTGAATCTATTTTAATTGCTAATATTATAGAAAACAAACATTCAAACATATTTAAATTTTACCTGAAACCGGGCCTTTTATACTATTGAAGTACCAGTACAAGTATTGACCATTGAAGTCAACCATTTACTGCTAAACAAACTTTAAGGCTGTCTCTGCAAGGGCCAATATATAACTCGAAGAATTTTACGTTCCCACACTAGCAATTTATTTACTTCTCTTTTTGTAAGCTTCCATGTTTCGCTTCCATACGCGACGGCTGGTCGTGTTATGGTCTGGATTTTTGCACCTCGTGAGAGAAGTTTCGACTTCATTTTAGATATTGCATTGTAAATAAAGATCTACTTCCCGCTATTATCCGCGTTTCAACTTCTCGTTATATTTTGTTGTCATTGGTGATTGTTGCTCCTACATATTTAGATTCTTTAACTACTTCGAAGTTATATGATCATTTATAGTAATTTTTTGCCTTATTCGCCATCGTTCTTATTTTGAATCAACCATGTATTTTGTTTTGTCTTCATTTATATTTATTGCAGCTTCTTCGAAACTCATGGAAATATCGGCGCACATGGATTCGCTCCCAACTCCTATAAAACCACTTTTATTGTACACGAGTTGGCTCCGAAACTCATACCCGAAAGTTAAGTTATGACCGAAGTGTTAGGTCTTCCTACCTGAACCCGGGAGCGAATCCATGTGCAGCCGAAAATATGCTTAACTTCTAACGTTGATTGTGCTACTGCATCGAGGTCATCGGCAAAGGTTAGTACGATGTTTGCTCCACGAGCAACTGTGTCTGGTTTGATTTTTGGATAAATTTTTCTCATGGCATAGTATAAGGCAAGGTTAATAACAACAATGGGGACAACGGGATCTCCTGTCTCAGTTCAGAATTTACGCAGAAAGCATTTGATGTTTTCTCCCTATTCTAACTTGTGCAAAGGAGCTACTTACACATATTTGCGTCACCGCAGCTAGTTTGTTCCCACTTCTCTGCGATAGCCCTGCGGTATACGCTGTGAGCTCGTACGTAGAGGGGATAGTTACAAATTCGCGAACGCCAGTAGTGACAAGTTTGTAAACGTTTACCGGAAATTTGACATAAATGTCAAAGTGATTAATTTAAAATTAAAATTAAAAACATTAATTATAAACAATATTAGTTGGTCAAAGCTGTGGTATATATTTTTACCTTAAATATAGTTACGTTTTAAATACTGAATTTAAGTTTTTTTAATGTTCCATAATATCTAATTATAAATAATCTATTATAATCTTAGCTCCATCTACACGATTATTGTCAAAGTATCCGAAGTAAGAAATTGATATTTTATCAATAGAACGTCAAAATGGTTAGAAAAATCTTTAAAAAATCTATTACAATTTAATTACTTTTTTGCGTTGTAAATATTAAGCGATAACAATTAAATAATAAATTTAAAAATTACCAGTAAAAGTTGAATTAGTAACCGCTAGGAGCGACACCAGCGAAGCTCAGAGCGTATACGCTGTGAGCTCGTACGTAGAAGGGATATTTACAAATTCTCGAGCGCCAGTAGTGACAAGTCTGTAAACGATTACTGGAAATTTGACATAAATGTCAAAGTGATTAATTTAAAATTAAAATTAAAAACATTAATTATAAAAAGTATTAGTTTGTCAAAGCTGTGTTATATATTTTTACCTTAAATATACAATACGTTTTAAATACTGAATTTAAGTTTTTTTAATGTTCCGTAATATCTAATTATAAATTAATATATTAATCTTACCGCCATCTATACGATAATTGTGAAAGTATCCGAAGTAAGAAATTCATATTTTATCAATAGAACCTCAAAATGATTAGCAAAATCTTAAAAAAATCGATTATAATTTAATTACTTTTTTGCGTTGTAAATATTAAGCGATAACAATTAAATAATAAATTTAAAAATTACCAGTGAAAGTTGATTAGTAATCCGCCAGGAGCGACACCAGCGAAGCTCACAGCGTATAGGGCATGTTTTCATGTAGGCGGTTTGCCAGCGGTTGACGCCGCTGTTAGCCGACGTTTGCATAGTACACATGAGAGCGATTGAATGGCGGTCTCATTCCTCCCCTAGTAAACTTACAACCGCCGCGATTTGACGACGGAAAGGTTGCATATTATGTTCGATTCCATTTGTTTCTTGGCAACTCGAACCGTGGCGGTTGGGGTTTTCAGGTAAACCGCGGCGTCAAACGTTGGCAAACCGCCCTATCTGAACAAGGCCTTAGATTGACCGGTGTGCACATATTGATTGTGATTGTAACGTGTACGGCACGTTTATAAAGTTCGAAACAATTAAATGGAGTGATTTGTGAATGTTCGCGAGAATATTAAAAATCAATTAAATGTTTTCTCTATTTTTGAGAAAAATAAATTTTAAATGAAAAGTGCTGGTCGTCTTAAACTAAATTTGTTAATTTTACGAATGTAACAAAATGCAAAAAAGGGATTTAAAATAGAGATTTATGAAAAAACTGTCTAGTTGTGTAGTAAGTGTGCTACTAGCAATACCCTTTACTGTTTTCCGTGATTACTATTATAAGAATTACCTACTTATTCATTCATCAGAAAAAATTAAAAAGCATCAACATTCAAAGTCACATACTATACCAGCTAAAGTAAGTTTCAATTTATTAGGTAAATAAGATATTCGGCAATAACTAAATAGTGCATACCCATTAAATATTCAAAAAACATAATGAACAAATAAAGAATAATAGGTATGTCTTATCAAAACTCTGTCAAATTTTCTGGTGCTTTTGAGCATTCTTTCCGCGGCCATGATGAAAGAAAGGATTCATTAAATCCTGGTACATTTAGAGGAATTATAAATTTTTCTGCCGAATTGGATTTAGCTCTCAAAGACATTTGAAGGAAACTATTGTGTTTAAATGAACGTCAAAAGACATTCAAAATGATTTACTCGTATGCTTTCAGTGTGTCAGACACATATCATAAAGGGAACTGCCTCTTCAAAGTTGGTTTCCATTGGGAGTTATGAAACAAAAACATTTCAAATATTGTTCAAATGGTTACAGTTTATCGTTACACTTTACAAAACGGAACCCCTGTTGAAAGATTTTGGACTTTTTTAAAACCAAATAACCACGATACTGTTTCCTTAGCTAGCTGCATAGAAGAATCTTTATTACTGTCTCAGGCACAAATATAAATATTAATGTACTCATATGTTTTGCTAATTTGAGAGACATTAGCCTCATAGACGAAGCAACGAAGCATTAAACCTAGGAATTTTGTGCAGTAAGATGAATCGTCATGCAACTTTTTGCATTCGATTAGAGAGAGTGTCAGGCAACTTTGTGAACTAAATTCATCTAGGGCAAAAAATTTTGTGCATAAGAAAATGCATTTTAAAATTGCATCTCGAAGAGGTGAAAATGAAAAATTTAGAACTCGGGCAATATTGATGGAAATGAGTTCAATTTTTATAATCGGGGGTTTTGGGGATCGCTGCGTACGAATTTCATATCGGCGATGGTCTCCAAGGTACCTGGTGCCCACGGTGGAACTCGTCGCCTAGAGTTTTACGTTATAATCATTAAAAATCAGTCAATATGCATTACTCGGGGGGTTTTGGGGTCGCCGGCCACGAATTTAGTGTTGGCGATGGTCTCTAAGATACCTGGTGCCCAGGGTGGAATTTGTCGCCTGGAGTTTTATGTAATAATCATTCAAAATCAGTAAATAACCATTACTCTGAGGGTTTTGGGGGTCGCTGAACAAGAGTTTCATGTGGTCGATGGTCTCCAAGATACCTGGTGCACAGGGTGGAGCTCGTCGTCTGGAGTATTATGTTAAAATTATTCCAAATCATTTAAAACCATTACGCGGGGGGTTTTGGAGGTCGCTAAGCACGAATTTCATGACGGCGATGGTCTCCTGTATACCTGGTGCCCAGGGTGGAACTCGTCGCCTGGAGTTATATGTTATAATCATTCAAAATCAGTCAATATCCATTACTCTGAGGATTTTGGGGGTCGCTGAACAATAATTGCATGTGTTCGATGGTCTCCAAGATACCTGGTGCCCAAAGTGGAACTCATCGTCTAGAGTTTTATATTATAATTATTACAAATCATTTAAAACCATTACTCGGGGAGTTTTGGGGGTCGCTGAACATGAATTTCATGACGGTGATGGTCTCCAAGGTACCTGGTTCCCAGGGTGGAACTCGTCGCCTGGAGTTTTATGGTATAATTAGACAAAATCAGTCAATAGCCATTACTATGAAGGTTTTATTGGTCGTTGGGCATCAATTTCATGTTGGCAATGGTCTTCAAGGTAGGTATACAATAATCTAAAAAATAGGTGTTAAATTAAATGTTAGTGCACGTATTCATAATCAATTTATTTGTATAATATAATAAAAAATTAATAAAAAGTAAAATAAAATAAAAAAATATATTTACTTACTTGAAGTTACACAAGTTTCTCTCTTCCGCAATTTCGAAAACCAAAATTATAAAACAGCGCAGCTATTGACTGTTGATAATGAAAATTCCTTTAATACCAATCTTAAACAGCTTGATATTATAATATTATTATTTATTCTGTAATTAACAAAACTAATAATTATAAAATATGACTTTTCCAAAACACCAACATTAAAAACTTACTTTGCTTTAAATACGGTATCACTTTTTAGATGTTTTTTTTTATAATTTTTATAATATAAAATTTTTTATAAATTTTTAAAAGAAAGAAGTACATAAAAGTGTAGCTTGGAGGTATTCACATATATACTATGCTTTGTTTTTAAACTAGGAGCAGTAAAATAAAAACACAGATTCACACCCAAGAAAGTCAATAGAAAAATCACCATATACATCTTCTTTCTTGGTTGATCATATCGGCCTTCGACGGTAATCCATCAACATTATATTATACTAATACGTCGCTAAAGAATTTAACAACCACTGTTTTTTTATATAAAAGCAGACTAGAAATCTAAAAATTAAAATAATACCGCAGAAAACACAAAAACTCGCTGATATAACTTAATTACAAAATTTTAAAATAATTTTTAAATAGGTAATTTTTTAGGATATAATATAAAAGTGTTTTAAGAAAAATTATTAATGAAAAATATATTTAGCGACTCCCAAAACACCGAAGTAATGGATATTGACTAATTTTGAATGAATATAACATAAAACTGCAGGCGACGAGTTCCACCCCTAGGCACCAGGTACTTTGGAGACAATCGCCGACATGAAATTCGTACTCAGAGACCCCAAAAACCCCCGAGTAATGGTTATTGACTGGTTTTGAATGGTTACAACATAAAACTCCAGGCGACGAGTTTCACCCTGGGCACCAGGTAACTTAGAGACCATCTCCGACATGAAATTCGTACTAAGGTACCCCCAAGACCCCCAGATTAATGGTTTTCACTGATTTTGAATAATTATGACATAAAACTCCAGGCGATTAGTTGCACCCTGGGAACCAGGTACCTTGGAGACCACCGCCAACATTAAATTGTGTTTAGCGACTCCAAAACCCCCCGAGTAATGGTTATTGACTGATTTTGAATGGTTATAACATAAAACGCTAGGCAAAGAGTTCCAACCCTTGGCACCAGGTACCTTGGGCACCATTGCCGACATGAAATTCGTACTCAGGGACCCTCAAAACCACCAGGGTAATAGTTTTTGACTAATTTTGAATAATTATAACTAAAAACTCTTGGCGATGAGTTCCACTTTAGGTACCAGGTATCTTGGAGACCACCGCCGACATTAAATTCGTGGTCAGCGACTCCAAAAACCGCCGTGTAATGGAGATTGACTAATTTTTAATTATTATAACATAAAACTCTAGGCGACGAGTTCCACACTGGAAACCAGGTACCTTGGAGACCATCGCCGACATGAAATTCGTTCTCAGCGACCCCCAAAACCCCCAGGGTAATAGTTTTTGGCTGTTTTGGATAAGTATAACTAGAAACTCTAGGCGACGAGTTCCACCCTAGGCACCAGGTATCTTGGATGCCATCGCCAACATTAAATTCGTGGCCGGCGACCCCAAAAACCCCCCGACTAATGGAGATTGACTGATTTTTAATGATTGTAACATAAAACTCTAGGCGACGAGTTCCACCGTGGGCACCAGGTACCTTGGAGACCATCGCCGATATGAAATTCGTGCTCAGCGATCCCCAAAACCCTCGATATAAAAATTCAACTCATTTCCGTCAATATTTCCCAAGTTCTAAATTTTTCATTTTCACCTCTTCGAGATGCACTTTTAAAATGCATTTTCTTATGCACAAAAATGCTTGCCCTAGATGAATTTAGTTCACAAAGTTGCCTGAGACTCTCTCTAATCGAATGCAAAAAGTTCCATGACGATTCATCTTACTGCACAAAACTCCTGGGTTTTAGGCTTTTTAGTGCTTCGCTGCTTCGTCTACAGAGAATCGTCTTATTATGACATTAGATGAAGGTGTAAGAAATCAGGTTCCAGCAGCATCTGCTGCAAGATGTAATTTTAAAATTAGAACGGTGAACATGGTGTATGAAAGTAGAGAAGCCCTAAAGAGTGGAAAGAATAAAATCCACATCCAGGCAATCAGATACCATAACAAATGCAGATGCACTTAATAGCGCATTATTATTTAAAATGCCTCATATGTACCTACCTACAATAATTTTGAAAAATAAATTAAAGTGTCAATAATGCTTCTAGAGTTAAATAATAATCAACAAAGTTTTGCTATGACTTCTTTTTCCTATCATTTTAAAGTGCTTCCGTAAATAATTCATAAATCCTCTGAAATTGTGTATAATAATCACTAAATGTTCAAGCTACTATAGTTGTACGTAAAAACCTCATGTTTTTTTTTCGACCCCAAATTTCAGGAAAGAGCAATACATAATTATCAACAACGATAGTTTTCTGGCGTATGACATGCTATTTCTAATGATTGGAGAACAATTCCAGAAGCCTACAAGACCAAATAAAATTCCTTTCCAAGAGAGTCCAGATAATGTTTTTGTTATCAATAGTGCTTTAGATGCCAACCATGCAGTTAACAAATTGAGACATCTGTATCACAAAGCCAACGATAAAAACTGTGAGTTGTTTGTCTAAATAAGACACACTAGGCTGTTCAATAAGTTTTGAGATTCGATAAGGAAAACACAATTTTATGGTTTGAAATACACTTTTTTGCACGATTGATCATTTTTGACTGTTTACCGTGACAGATTTTACGTCAGTAGGTGACATTTACTAGCAACTCGACGGTAAGTAATCCAACTCGACGGTAAGTACTCCAACTCGACGGTAAGTAATTCACTTACCGTCGAGTTAAAAAATCTCTTAATTTTAATTTATTTTTTGAAAGAATAAAGAAAACTAACGAATTATTTATTAATATTGACACTTACGGTACAATTTGTTAAATTATTTAATGAAATCCCACTTGTTTGGGCTATGGTTTCACTTCTAACAGAAACTCCTGCAGAATCGCATACATTAGTAGTATTACTAGTATTGCACAACATTTTTTCTCTTCAAATACGCGATCAAAGTTGAAAACTTGGAAATATCAATGCCATCATAAAGAAAAACGGTGGATTTAATCATTGAATATTCTGCCCAGAGGCTTCCAGGAGCTTTCAACTGCATATGTCTTTGAACGAAATATGCCAATAGAGTCTTTTCTTCGATTCTTAAATTCTTACCTTTGCACCATTTTTTAAAACTTTGGTAGGTATTTTGATAATGGATTTTGGATTTTTCGGGAATAATTGCGGAACACCCTTCTTCCCAAGCCCGTTCAATTTCTTCAAATTCACTTTCGCTCATATTTTAATTTATAATAATCAAAATTGTACTGAAAATTATTGACAACTAAATAAAAACTCAATTCTCCATTGTTGTTATGCACCCTAGTTACTACCTAACAACCAAAGTATCTATCTTGATAAAATGAATGAAACTAGTCAATATGACGAAAATGTTTAATTTTATAATTTATAATAGTATCAATCGTGAAAAAAACGTTATAAGCATGTCGAACGTTAAGGGTAACCGATCTCAGACAATAATTGGAGTCGTCGCTCCGCTCCTCCTCCAAACAATTGTCTTCGATCGGTATAAAAGCCTTACCGTTCTCCATACTTAATATACTATATTATTCAATGTATACTCAAAGAACGAAATAGTTGGCAGGAAATTGTTACATGAAATGTTAATTATTGCTTACTAAAATAATACTATAATTATAAAATTATAGAAATATACACGTAAAATTATAGTATAATTTTACACGCGAACTATAATTGTATTCAAGTATATTCAAATGGGAAATAAGCCACAATTTTACCTAAAAATGATTTTATTAACGTTTCGACGCCCAAGTCGGGTGTCGTTGTCAAAATACAAAATAATACTAAATAAAAAAAATGTTGTTGCTTAGTAAAAAATTCTTCTAATAATTTATTTAATCTGACTCATTTATATCGGCAAATCAGACACGTATTATACATTTTAAAGTAAACGACTTTAAAATGATATTGCCAATATTGATGAGTTGCGTTCCTGGGACGACTTTACTAAAAGATAGTTCATTCGATTACATGAAATCAATCCCAACTCAAGAATATCCGCCACAAAAAATCATAGCATGTGATCTGTCTTTAAAAAGACAACCAAATGCAACGGTGGCACTGAAATTCTCGTGTTAGAGATTCCATAGTAAATCACGAGGGAAAACCAGGAAAAACCTCGTGATACTATCCCGACATCACGAGGTTTTTCCTGGTTTTCCCTCGTGATTTACTATGGAATCTCTAACACGAGAATTTCAGTGCCACCGTTGCATTTGGTTGTCTTTTTAAAGACAGATCACATGCTATGATTTTTTGTGGCGGATATTCTTGAGTTGGGATTGATTTCATGTAATCGAATGAACTATCTTTTAGTAAAGTCGTCCCAGGAACGCAACTCATCAATATTGGCAATATCATTTTAAAGTCGTTTACTTTAAAATGTATAATACGTGTCTGATTTGCCGATATAAATGAGTCAGATTAAATAAATTATTAGAAGAATTTTTTACTAAGCAACAACATTTTTTTTATTTAGTATTATTTTGTATTTTGACAACGACACCCGACTTGGGCGTCGAAACGTTAATAAAATCATTTTTAGGTAAAATTGTGGCTTATTTCCCATTTGAATATACTTGATTATAAAAATGCCACAAGAAAATAGCTTCAGAACAATATAATTGTATTATATTATACAGTGTGTTCCAACGAAAATTTGACCCCCTCCCCCCAGCAATTCAGAAACCAAGAGTTTCTTCACAATTAAAAAAAACACGTAAATTTGTATTGGAAGGGGGACGAATTTTCATGCAAAATTCATGCCCTTAAATGTAACCCCTACTGCCCCCCAGTTTTTTTAAATAGCAAGTGTAGTTGAGTTGCACATCATTTGAAAGAGATAAAAATTTACCCAAAAACTTGGGTACATTTTTAGTATTTAAATACTTGGTAATATTTAAATACGTTTCAACATCGGTATTTGTATTTATGATACTTTCCCAAATTTACTAAAATTTGTGATTTTTTATATCTAATTGTTTTAATGTCTAATTGTTTCCTAACTAATTTGTAATCTAATTGTTTAAGTCAAACATAGCCACAGTTATAGGTACCTACAGTTCACTCTTTATAGTAATAACTTTTCAGTTTCATCTTTAAATACATCTACAAAAAAGGTACCTACTCTACATATTTGATTCATTCATGCCTTACAATGTGAATTTTTAAAGTGGTTAATACAGCAAAACTTTATTATTTATATTATGCCCATTTCGCCGATTCAAGTTCATACAGGCAACCCAAATTACATGGCACAAAGTAGTGGGTCAGGATTTAGAATCAAGTGTACCAACATATCAAAATAAAATTACGCTAGTAGCAACGCCCTCTCTTATTGAACCACAAAACTTATTGAACGGCCTAGTATTATGATGTTTTATTTATTTGATTTTTGTTCTTTAGACGTCATTATTATCTATGGTCATTTCCTTCAGGCGCATGCAACCATAAACGGTCTTATAAGTTTTGGAATTGGTGGACACCATCTGGTTCTGGTGGAACCATTTCCCTACAGCATGGCTTTAGAAAAACGTCAAAGACACAACGTGTCGGTATATAACAATCCTGAAATAGATGCTGTTATTTATGATTCCTTAAGAGAAGAAGGCGTAAAGGCAAGACAAAAGATTTTCTTACTGTTGCATAATACCTAGGCTAAGGCTATAGGTAAAATCCTTTTCATGAGCATTTTTCAGTGCGTCACAAATGATAAAAAAAAAGGTAAGTCCTTGATAAATGCACATTTATAATATTTATTCTGACATGACATTTTAGTTAAATCTGACAGTTGTCACATTTTATTTGCAATTTGGCATAAAAACAAATTAATTGTGTTTATTGCATTTATAAAATGGTATTTTCTTTGATTTGTATAGTCTTACAGATTGTACAGATTGATTTGATTTGTACAGATTATATTCGTAGATATATTATATAATTCGTAAATATTTTTTTCCGATTATAGCGCCATCTATCGACAACTAGAATAAATGTTATAAATAAAATAAATGTCTGTAATCACAGACGTGCCTTTTTTTGTTACATACAATAATTTAATGCGTTAGAAAGAAATCGAAAAACCGTGACTGAAAAATGCTCATGAAAAAGACTCTATCATACTCTTTAATACACTATTATAATGTATTCATTTCAGATATATTCTTCGTACTACTTCATTGATTGGACGTATGATGTAGACAGTAATCACATTACCAAAATTAAATTTGAATCAAGACATAAAATGCTGGAAGTTGAATGTATGGGCCTGTTTGTCTTTAACGAAAAGGAAATCAGTCCAAGAGTATACAATGTTATTAACAATGCAGGATTGGTTTATGATGGTAATAAAATACCAAGTAAAGTGGAACTTGGATATTACGACCTCGGTAGTTACGTTATCTCGGTTGTAACGTCAATTTTTAATAGGTCCGGCCAAAATCTATTCGATAACATTATTAAAAACACGGTTTTATCGGCTAAAAATAAGGTAACCCTCGTCTATAGCGTCATAAAATTTTACAGACGGTTGTCATTTTTTTATTTTATGAAGGAAAAAGTGCAATGGGTTTCCGGTTTGTAAACTTTATTTTTCGGAAAGGGTTGTGCAGAAAAAAATAATTGAGTTTTGTCAACATTAGAGAACTTTTGATAAAATTATGTAAGTTTTGTATACATAATAGGTTTTATTTCTTATTTCTTTTATCCTAAATGCAGCAATAATGCTGTAATCAGATTTTGCCTCGTTAAAATCTCATTTTTTCTATCTCTTGTATAACGTCACTCTGATATAGCGTCATTTTTTTACTGGACCCTTCAATGACGCTATAAGCAAGTTCCACTATATACAATAAAATATAACAAGTTTTTTAATAAAAGTTATAGTGTAGGAAACAAAGGTTGAACCTTGCAAAATGGACACAAGTCCGGTTTTATTTTTTTTCTGGTATATCAAGGGGTGCTTATTATAAGACTAACTTTTTCTGAAAAAATTTCGCCCCGGAACCTCCCTTTTCACCCCTTTAAAGGGGGTAATTTGTGGTTTTTTCGGAACGTAGCCCTTCCTGTAACTTTCACAAAAAATTTCTTTTATAGAAATATGAAGAGGACTATATTTTCTACGATTTATTTCCAACACCATCTCTCTATCATCCACCGTTTAGCGGGGGTGGCGCCCTAAATTGATAAGTTTTTAAAAAAGATGTTTTTAAAAAATATATATTTTTCCCTAACTGTAACGGAAATTAAGAAGAAATCATGAGGCAATTATTCACAAATAATTGACTGATTTTTTGGTATAGGTTTCACTTAAAGGTAATTGCCCTTTTTTTAATTACAGGGTGTTACATTTTAAAAAACCTCTTTTTATACCATCTGAACCGTTTATGCTAGAGTAAAAAGACTTTCAGCGATTACCCATGTACTGGTGCTATTTACAAATTTGTATAATGCACCCCCATTTTTCCCCCGGAACTACCCCAAAAAAAAGAAGAATTAATAAATACATTGATTTTCTTGGAATCCTTCACACACAATGCCCTTGATTAATATGCTTCATATATCATTTTATGGACGTTATTATTACCCATACATGGACACCAAAAGCAATTTCCTAGTGCAACCCCTGTAGCAAAAAAAAATAAATAAAATGGGGTGTTGAAAATTTTTTTTTGTTTTTTGCTTTTTGATCCATATGAGCATATGCTTCATCAATAGTGCTTTTCAAAAATATATATGGTTATTGCAACATCTCTGCGAAAACCACCCCTATCCTTGAAAATATACTGCAGAAACTACCCCTATCCCTTGGCGAGCATGTTTTTACGATTTTCTCATTACCTATGTATTATTTTTAAACAAAACTTATACAAGGTTAAAGACCACTATTTACTCTAATATTATGTCCTATTCATTTTTTCGTATAAGCAACCGTTACGGTACAGTGGCGCCGTAAACCTCATATATGCTTTGGCGCGCTCCAGTTTTTGTTTTTTGTTTCGTCATCTGTTCGTTTTATTGATAAAGTACTTATGCAAAATAAAACAACACAGTGTAACCTACAAATTATGACTTATGCACATTTTACATTCTCTGCTCCCCAAAGCCACAGTTGTGGCCCAAAATAAATTTTTGCATATTTTCGCCACCTACATGCATTTTATTGCATTAATGCTACCTTAACAGCACAACATTTACCCTTAGGTGGTCGCTACGCAGTGGCGGATCCAGGGAGGGGTAATGGGGGTGATCACCTCCCCCCCTCTCAAACCAAGTGATATTATATTCAAAGATTATAAAAATATTCATTTATTTTTATAGAAATTTAACCAATTGGCACCCCCCTCTTAACGATGCTGGACCCGCCACTGTCGCTAAAGCATAAAAAGTCATTCTTATAAAAATAATATTAATATAATATAAGTATTTCTATAAAAATAAATGAATATTTTTATAATCTTCAAATATAATATCACTTGGTTTGAGAGGGGTGGGGGTGATCGCCCCCATCGCCCCTCCCTGGATCCGCCACTGCTTAGCGACCACTTAGGGGTGAATATTGTGCTATTAAGGTAGCATTAACGCAATAAAATGCGTGTAGGTGGCGAAAATATGAAAAAGTTTATTTTGGGCCACCACTGTAGCTTTGGGGAGCAAAGAATGTAAAATGTGCATAGGTCATGATTTGTAGGTTACACTGTTGTTTTATTTTACATAAGTAATTTATCAATAAAACAAACAGATGACGAAAAAATATACAAAAACTGGAGCCCGTCAAAGCATATATGAGGTTTACGGCGCCACTGTGCCGTAACGGTTGCTTAAACGAAAAAAATGAATAGGACCTAATATTTAGAGTAAATAGTGGTCTTTAACCTTGTATAAGTTTTGTTTAAAAAAAATGAATAGGTAATGAGAAAATCGTAAAAACATGCTGGATAAGGTATAGGGGTAGTTTCTGCAGTATATTTTCAAGGATAGGGGTGGTTTGCACAGGGATGTTGCAATAACCATATATATTTTTGAAAAGCACTATTGACGAAGCATATGCCCATATGGATCAAAAAACAAAAAAAAATTTTCAACCCCTCATTTTATTTATTGTTTTTGGCTACAGGGGTTGCACTAGGAAATCGCTTTTAGTGTCCATGCATGGGTAATAATAACTTGCACAAAATGATATATGAAGCATATTAATGAAGGGCATTGTGTGTGAAGGATTCCAAGAAAATCACTTTATTTATTAATTCTTCTTTTTTTTATGGTTCCGGGGAAAAAATGGGGGTGCATTATACAAATTTGTAAATAACACCAGTACATGGGTAATCGCTGAAAGTCTTTTTACTCTAGCATAAACGGTTCAGATGGTATAAAAAGGGGTTTTTTAAAATGTAACACCCTGTAATTAAAAAAAGGGCAATTACCCTTAAGTGAAACCTATACCAAAAAATCAATCATCTATTTGTGAATAATCTCCGCAGCATTTCTTTTTAATTTCCGTTACAGTTAGGGAAAAATATATATTTTTTAAAAACATCTTTTTTAAAAACTTGTCAACTTTGGGGCGCCACCCTTGCTAAACGGTGGATGATAGAGAGATGCTGTCGGAAATAAATCGTAGAAAATATAGTCCTCTTCATATTTCTATTAAAGAAATTTCTTGTAAAAGGTACAGGAAGGGCTACGTTCTGCAAAAACCATAAATTACCCCCTTTAAAGGGGTGAAAAGGGGGGTTCCGGGGCGAAATTTTTTCAGAAAAAGTTAGTCTTATAATAAGCATCCCTTGATATGCCAGAAAAAAAATAAAACCGGACTTGTGTCCATTTTGCAAGGTTCAACCTCTGTTTCCTACACTATTATATTTTTTGACAAACGGATAATACGAAAGACACTTTTACTATTTTTAACACATTTTTAAAATTTAAAAACAAGTGAAAGTAACACTAATAAACTCATTATCCTTGTATCTTGGATTTATTAATAATTAAACAGTTCAGTTTCCGAATTCTTAATTCAATAATATTAACATGTTCATTTTTATTTTTATATCTTTCTACCTATGTAAGGATTTTTACAGCTGTCGCCGCCTTCCTTCTTTCAACCAACGTCTCCAGTCGTTTCTGTTCTGCAATTCTCCGTCTCTAATGCCGGATTTATACTCAGCTATTGCCACTGCTGCTGCCGTTGCCGGAAATATTGCCCGAAATACGATATCGACGCGAGTGAGGTATTCACATCAGTTCCTCGCCAATGTCCTCACAACTCATTTACCGAACGACTCTCAAAAATGGAATGTGACGACAGCATCGTCTTGTTCCCTCACTCACTGGCGGCTTTGCGGGCGGCAAGTGAGAGAGAGAGTAGTTGAATGTAAATTGCTTACTCGCGCTCGCGCTGCCAGTCCTTTGACTTCCATCTCGAAAACCGACTTTTGAGGGAGCGCCGTGAAATGGCCTCGTCCACTTCATCCCTCCATGATCTTCGGGGTCTACCTCTTCTTCTCTTTCCTATTGGGCTCCAATCCGAAATCTTGGATGTCCACCTTGTACGATCTGCTCTTCTCCACATGTCCATACCAAATTAAACGTTTTTTTCGATGTAGCTGAAGACGTCTTGTTCTAGTGACATTCCTCGTTTTATCTCCCCATTTCTAATGCGATTTATTCGTGTTACTTTGCAGCTTCTTCTCATGAACTCCATTTCAGTTGCTGTAATTTTGGACCTGTTTCGTTTGTTTATTACCCAATTCTCTGCTCCATAGGTCATTATACTACGTACCAAGGTGTTATATATTCTCTTCTTTGTATTTCTGGTAATCTGTCTATCCCACAATACCCCGTTCATTTGTTCAATACATGTTCTTGTCTGTGCTAATCTGCTGGTTATCTCTTGCTCGGTGGTTCCATTCTTTGAGAGTATGAATCCTAAGTATTTGAATTTTTCAGTACCGTTAATTTCCCTATAATCGTCCATTTCCAAGTTTTTCACTGGTTCTTGTTCTGTTGTTAAGTATTCGGTCTTTTCTAGGTTTATTTCCAGTCTATTTTTTGTGTATTCCTCTTCTAATTTTCGGAGCATATAGGACACATCTTCTTCATCTTGAGCCGTTACCACTTGGTCATCTGCAAAACTTAATGTGTACAAGAAGTTGTCCCGAACTGGAATTCCGATCCCTTCACATTTCTTTTTCCATGGTTTTAATATTTGTTCTAGGAATATCTTAAACAGTGTCGGAGATGTAGAGCATCCCTGAAATAAGCCTTTTGTGGTCTTAAATTCGTTAGAGTATTATTTATTGTTGGTTTTAACTCCTACGCTGTTGTTGTTGTAAAGGTTTTTTATGGCTTCTATTAACCTCTGAGTTATTCCGAATTCCTTCATCCATAGTTGTTTTCCATAGTTGTTTTCTGGGAACTGTATCATATGCCTTTTTTACATCAATGAATGCCATGTGTACTGTTCTATTTTTTGCCATTTTTTTCCAGTTTTTATATGATATTATTATATAACATGTTCAGTTCTATACGATATTATTCCTGTAATATATTAACTGATCATATCTTCAGACTAGAAATTGGGATGGAGTCTATGCGCAGCTGTGGCAGGTCCAGAGGGGGGTTATGGGGTCATAACCCCCCAACGAAAATAAATATCAATTCAATAATCCTAAAAAAAACCGAAAGCTGTCAAAGAATAAAAAATTTAGGGCCATCCAAAACATAATTGAAAAGCCACTTATCCTAGGGGTTATCAGAGAAAAGTAAATTAAATCACCCTCAATATCCGTGACCCCCCCCCCCTCCAAAAGTTCTGGATCCGCCACTAATGCGCAGTATTATAGTTGGTGTAAAAGAGAGAAAGCATTAGAAATATTGAAATAGAAAATAATATAAAATTTGTAATTTCATTATTTGGAATACTTTCTCTCTCATACACCGACTATAATACTTCGCATAGACGCCATCCCCCACCGGCATCTTTAGAATCTGTGCAATGTAGCTATCTATAATCATGCGATAATGCGTAAACAATTTTTAGGTAGATTAGTAATAGATAGCAATTGCCAAACGAATGATCCAAGAATATTTGGAGCAGGAACTTTAACAAAATATTCAAGAAAATATTTTGCTCCCAATATGGCTCATAAATACTACAATAGAATTGAGATTGGTAAAAGATTGGGTCTGCAAATATCACAAATATTAATACGGGAAAAGGTAAGGACTATCATCATCATCAGCATCATCATCATCATTCTCTTTGCCTTATCCCTATACGGGGTGGGCTTCCCTAATTGCTTTTCTCCACACAATTCTATCTTGAGTCATATCAATATTAATCCCCTTTATCAACATGTCCTGCCTTATCGTCTCCCCCCAGATCTTCTTTGGACTTCCTCTCTTACTCCTTCCAGGAATCTGCACTTCAGCAATTCTTCGTATTGGGTGATTAACGTCTCGACGTTGAACATGACCAAACCAGCTTCACCTATTCTCTCTCATTTTGTCATCATTTGGTGCCACACCTAGACTTCCCCTAATATACTCATTTTATGATATTCTTTTTTGTCACTCAACTCATCCATCTAACCATTCTCATTTCCGCCACATGCATTGGTTGTTCTTCTTTGATTTTCACTGCCCGTACATCATAGCCGGTCTTATTGCTGTTTTATAGACTTTTACCTTCAGCGTTATTGAAATGTTTCTGTCACACAACACACCACTCGCTTTCTTCCCCTTCATCCGTCCAGCCCTAAGTCTACTGCATGCATCTCCATCTATTTCTCCATTACTTTTTAACACTGATCCTAGGTATTTAAACCATTGCTTTTCACAATCATTTCACCATCCTTAGATGCCATTTTATTTGTAGTAACTCCATCTTTAAATGAACATTCCAAATACTCTGTTTTTGTCCTACTAAGTTTTAAACCTTTTTCCTCCAGAGCTTGCCTCCACTGTTCCAGTTTTTGTTCTAAGTCTCTTTCACAATTTTCTATTAACACTACATCATAAGCATACATTAAGCACCATGGAATGTTACTCTGTAGTGTCGCTGTTATCTGGTCCAAAACTAATGAGAATAAATAAGGACTAAGCACCGAGCCTTGGTGCAATCATACTTTCACATGAAATTTATCAGTTTCTCCCACACCTGCCCTAACACTAGTTTTTACTCCCTCATACATATCTCTCACAATCTTTACATATTCACCAGGGATTCGTTTTTTTAGTGAGTGCCTACCACAGAATCTCTTGAGGAACTCTATCATATGCTTTCTCAAGATCAATGAATACCATATGAGCGTTTGTTTCTTTATTCCTGTATTTTTCCATCAACTGCCCTATAATGAAAATTGCATCTGTTGTCGATCTGCATAAAGCCAAATTGATTATCGGATATTTCGGTTTCTTCACGTATGCGTCTGTCAATTATTCTCTCCCATATTTTCATGGTGTGACTAAGTAATTTTATAACCCTGTAGTGTGTACATTGTTGTATATCTCCCTTGTTTTGTAAAGATGTACTAATATACCGCTTCTCCATTCGTCTGGCATTTGTCCAACTTTCATAATTCTATTAAATAGACGTGCTAGCCGACTTGTTCCTGTCTCTCCCAATGCTCTTCATTATTATTATGGTTATTAGTCTTAATCTGTGTTTAATAAATTAATTCGTCTGTAATTTCCCGGGTTGATTTGTCGCCCTTTTTGAAGAAAGATTTTAGGATGCTTGATCTCCATTTTTGTGGTATTTATTCTGTTTTATTCTATTATTTTTTGAATTAGTTTGGCTGCTTGGTCAGATCTTATCCTCAGTAGTTTAGTTCATTCGATATTCTGTCCTCTCCTGGGGATATTCTATTTTTTAATTTCCTTATGCTTCCGTTCAAGAATCAAATCTGCTAGATATTATGGCAGTTTTAATACTTTCCTACAGCTAGGTAGCGTAAGTCTCTTAGCGTAAGAAACTTACGCTAAGTAAATAGCGTAAATGAAGCACAGAGTATGCAGTATGTAGGTAGTTATATTTTCAACAAGCAAACCTTTCGCTCTTTTTTACGAGAAGACAGCTGGAGGTAGTATGGAAGAGTTTAGTCAGTTATCTATGAAGCTCACTTGACCTGGTAAAATCCTTATCATTCTGACAGATCTCTTGCCAGTACTGCCAGTACTGCCAGTACTTGACAGTACTGGTTGACAAAAGACCTCTCATTAAGAAAGCTAAATATTCAAATCTTCATCAATAGCTCAACTATAGTTTGACCAATTTACCATGACTTTTTTGATAAATCTGCGACATGATGGTCAACAAGATGGAGAATTAGCAAATATAGGATAGGTTAAACAAGAAGAAGGCCAAATTGGCGATTTGGATCGCAATTACGTCACTGATGTTGATGAATCATAAGTTAATGTCATCAATTATTATATGTTAATGCTATAAGTATTATTGTGAAGAATAAATTTATACTAATATAATAAACTATATTAACTCTTTACATTTATTGTTGCCCTTATGTTGCACTTCTTACAAGTAAAAGGGTACGTGTGATGCTTAGCCACTTATAATAGGTGTAAAATGAGTAATGATAAAATGCTAAAATTGTTACCTTAGATTTTCTCTTCTTCTTCATTCGCCATCTCCTCTAAGAAGGTCGGCAATCATCATGGCAATTCGCACTTTCGATACCGCTGCTCTAAAGAGATCAGCAGAAGTGCAGTTAAACCAAGCTCTGAAATTGTTTAACCAGAAGATGCGTCTCTTCCACGACTCCTTCTACCCTGTATTATTCCTTGTATTATTAACTGCAACAATTTATAACGCTCGACCCTCATGAGATGTCCCAGATATTGCAATTTTCTAACTTTAATTTTGTATTTAAAACCTCTCTTTTTTCCCAGTCTTCTCAACACCTCGACATTCGTGACTCTATCGTACTATTTTTCTACATCATTCTAAAAAGCTTTTTTATGAAATACCTTGGTATACACTTATAAAAAACGGCTTAAACAAAACTTGACTTAAACTTTTTTTACAGAAGACTAAAGGTCCTCATAAAGTGGCAGGTTGGAATTTTCATATAGAAAGAGGAGACTCACTTGTTCCAAGATACACGGAGCCTATTATGAGATACTGTAGACTTCCAGGAGGTTTATATTACTTATCGATTACAAAACCAGGAAAGAGAATTCCGCTAGAAACTGCCGTTTGCATGGACAATTATGTAAATAGCCAATTATACTCAAATTTATCAGATTTGTATTTCATTTTTATTTTTTTTTTTTATAAATATAGAAATCCGAACACCAATATGTAATAATGATACATATAATAGGGAACTTGCATAAAATTTTAAATTCGAAAAAAATGCTATAAATCACAACAGAGGATAATTATTTAAAATATAATATCAACGAAAAAAAGTTTTTTTGTCTCTTGTTTGGTTCCTAAAAATCGAGAAAATTCAAATTTATGCATTAATAAACCAAAACGCGCCAAAACGGGCGTCCAAAACGCAGCGCGTCCAAAAAGTCCAAAACGCGCCATTATTGGTCGTGACGTCATAAAGTTAAAAATATTTAAAATCCGCGCCATTAATGCATTACGTTTGATATTCGTTTACTTGTTGTAGTCATTTTATATAGTCCTGTCGCCAGGGGGGGTACAACGGCCTCGTTAATTCAGATGGACTTACTCAAGTTTTTTTTATGTATTTTGACCCGTAGAACACGAATTTTTTGGGTAACAGTTGATCCGGATGTCGATAAGATTGTTATAGACCAAGAACTTGAGGAATCAAATAACAGCGATTTTTGGCAAAACAAAACACTATTTTGTATTTTTTGGGCCATTTTAAGTAAAAAATATTTCTACAAGTTTTTTCGTAGGATGCACAGTTTTCGAGATAAACGCGGTTGAACTTTAAAAAAATCGAAAAATTGCAATTTTTGAACCCGAATAACTTTTGATTAAAAAATAAAATAGCAAGTCTGCTTACCGCATTTAAAAGTTTAAGTCAAATTATATCGGTTTTGATTATTTCCATTATTAAAAATTTATTTTTTTATTGTTTAACAAAGCTATAAACACGTAGGGTTTCCCGTGCTTTTACATGTGTTTTAACGCATGTAACGTAGAAATAGTCTTGATTGCACTAGTACCTATTCTACCTACTCGTTCGATTTTAAATGAGAAATCATAGAAACATCACTCACGCACTAGTTGTTTGTAGCTTTGTTTAACAATAATACAATAAATTTTTAGCAATGCAAATAATCAAAACCGACATAATTTGACTTGAACTTTCAAAGGCGCTAAGCAGAATTGCTATTTTATTTTTTAATCAAAAGTTATTCGGGTTTAAAAATTGCAGTTTTTCGATTTTTTGAAAGTTCAACCGCGTTTATCTCGAAAACTGTGCATCCTACTAAAAAACTTGTAGAAATATTTTTTGCTTAAAATGACCCAAAAAATACAAAATATTGTTTTGTTTTGCCAAAAATCGCTGTTATTTGATTCCTCAAGTTCTTGGTCTATAACAATCTTATCGACATCCGGATCAACTGTTACCCAAAAAATTCGTGTTCTACGGGTCAAAATACATAAAAAAAACTTGGGTAAGTCCATCTGAATTAACGAGGCCGTTGTACCCCCCCTGGCGACAGGACTAATAGTGTACCTCCGTTTTATAAATCTTTCGATAGTTGCTGTGAACTATTTATAATTCATAATATTTTAGTGTTTTTGTTACACAATTTTTTTAAAGTGGCTGAAAAGGGCTTTTTTAAAGGGCAGTCTGATAACTTACCCATTATGAACATAAAACTTTATCGTTATGATTAGTTTTTATCATTGATTAAATTCAATCTGTAATGTACCTCTACCAAAATATACCAAAAATTATATTTCCTTTTTGTTCAAAATACACTTGTTTTGATTTATTTAAATACTATTAAGCAGACAACAGATATAAAGTAAATAATCCACTTATTGACGGTTTTTGCTGTAGATTTTAAAGAAACAGTTTGATTGACATCAAATTTGTCATACACATAGCTAACATGTCAAAGAAAAAAATGATAGTGTGCTTATATGTGCTTTTGCCCTGGGGGTGAGTTTCACCCCTTCTCGGGGGTGAAAAATTATACGTTCAAAGTAAGTCCGGAATTGGATAAACTGACTTAAATTCTAAGTAACTTTTGTTCTATAGAGATTTTTCACTAAGTCACTACTTCTCGAGTTATTTGCGAGTGAATGTTAATTTTTTAACAAAATAACCACGTTTTTAGACAGTTCTTCGAAAATAATTTAAAAAGTAATTATCTTATTGAAAAAAAATATTCTTAGCAGAGATAAAGCTTATAAAAAGGTAAAAAAAATAGTGTATATATGAAGTCTGTCGACTTAGTAAAAGCAGAGTAGTAGCTAATGAAAAGTAGGTTCTTATTCGCCAAATTCCAAATCAAATATTTCAAATTTTGAAAAAAATTCATCTTTTTCAAAATAACTTATAAATTATTACCGATACCAAAAATCTCAAGGAGTAAAAATAATATGTAGACTTTGCTTTTCTGAATACGTTGGATTTTTTGTTTCACTGTAAGACAAAGATTGGACCTTTTAACTACAGCCTTTTCAAAAATAAGCACTTTGAACAGATGAAACTTACAGATCATATAAACGATATACAGTGATGAGCGCGCTAATAACCGGCAGAATTACGCAAAAAATGGAAAACCTAATACATTGCGAAGTAAAGAGAGAAGAAACTTGTGGAGGTGGAAATTATCGATATAAACGTATAAATTAACATTAGATTTGTGATGATATCGTTCAATGTCCAAATCTCAGTATTCACTGATTCAACCTTTTGTTCCAAATATATTGTTATATTTCTATTTGATATAAAAATTAAAATTTGATAATTATAAACAAAATTCACTTTAATATAAAATATTTTTAATTTTCTCAACCTCGGGCATATAAATTTAGAACAACCTGTATACAACAAATTGTTATATTTAATTTTAAGAAGTGATTAGAATAAGCGTACGAAACTCGGAACAATGTGCTTAGATAAACAAAGTGAATGACGCGTACCATTATCGTTCTTCTCGGAAGGTCGATCATTAGCCTATGCTAAATAAAACTCAGTGAAATAGATGATAGTTCATTATCGTTTTTCGCGGAAGGTTTCGATCATTAGCCTATGCTAAATAAGACTCATTTGAAAGAGAGAATAGGTCATTAAAATTTGTAAATAGTTAGAAAGTATTTTAGAATGGGAATTAAATATTTTCTTTTGAAATCCATTAAGCATATTTAGAAAGATTAAAAATTGGTTTTGAGGAATATTACGAATGAGAGTTGGTGGTGGAAGATTGATTTGTGAATCTGGAAGGGATATTTAGAAAGTAGGGGAATGGATGAGAAAGTGAGATCAGAATGTTTTGAGCTGTCGAGAAGTGAAGTCGAGTAGTAGACGGTAGTGTACGGAGAGTGAGAAAGCCGGTGTAGTTCCGTGAGTGTGGAGTATCTATCGTGGAACGAGAAGTAGGCCAGGTCGAGAGTAAAAGAACCTCCTTGAGCCAAGAGTGTCCCGGTAGCTGATAGCAGTTTCGAGAAAGGTAGAACACAGCATCACGACAGACGCAGGAACGAGAGCTATTCGAGCTAGTTTTTCAAAGGAGAACATTACTGGAAGCCAGGACGAGGTTTGATCGCAGCCAAGGATAGCAGGAAACGGGTCTTGTGTGAAGACATTCTCAGTTCACCAGAAAAAGGTCAGTCTCATTTGTTTGGACATGAATGTATGGGTTTTTCGTATTAAATACCACATTTAAAATTGAAGAAACATAGTCAATAATATCAGAAAAGCTTCATCAAACTTAAATAGAATTGTTGCTAATAAATCATAATAGTTAAATGTTAATAAAAACTTTCAATTGGAAACCAAAAGGAAATAAGATTCCCATGTGTAAATGTTATTTTTAAGAATAATAAGATATAGCAAATAATAAGCAGTGATTGCCATTTAAATAAAATAAACAATATTTTGATTACAATTGTAACCCATATGTGTTATTATTTTACTCTTTTCTTTCCTATCCCGATTAGGAACCATTGAGAAATACTTAGAAGCCACGTATGTAAGTAATTAATTTTATAAAAAGCCCTGAGATTGAAAACATATTGATATGTGATCTGGTAAATTAATTAGATTATTATTAAAGCATTGATTAAATTAAATGACATATAAAATTATTATCTCATATCAATAATCAAGATCACATCAACTGTCGTCCAACGTGGAGGGCATTGAAAAGTATTTCTAGTGGCAAATTTGAAGGATAGAAAGAGTAAAGCCGGTATTTGAAGATTTATATGCCTGTGGTAAAAAGTGAGATACTTACATTTGATAACATAAAATTTTAGATCTCTTTAGGTACAAATTTTACATAACTGATTTAATAATTTACTTTTACGATATTTACATTTGATATATTTATTGACAATTTATAATATTTGGGTGAGAAAAAGTCGTCTTGGTAACATACTAGTAAAATTTCATATTTGGCGGGGATAGTACTTTTTGAAAACAAATGTCTGTGACAAGAAGCCAAAGCAAAGACAACAAAAAACAAAAAGAACATTCAGACCAAGAAGAGATTTTAGACACGACAATTATGGCATCAGAACAGCAAGAATTATCAGGAATAGATAAACTATTACAACTGATACAACTCCAGTCACAAAAACTGGATGACAATCAACGAAAAGTGGATCGAAAAATGGATGAAACACAACAAAAATTGGATCAAAAAATGGATGAAACACAACAGAAAATGGATGAAACACAACAAAAAATGGATGAAACACAACAAAAATTGGATCAAAAAATGGATGAAACACAACAAAAAATGAAACAAGCAATAGAAGAGAACAACAAGAAAATGGAGGAACGCATAGGAAAGTATGAAAAGGAAGTAAAAGGATGTTTGACAACAATGAAAAACGAGATGAAAGAACAAGAAATGAAAATTCAAAATAAAATAAAGGAGATAACGAATTGCCAGAAAAAAGAAATGGAAAGTTTGGAAAACAAGTTGCAAAACGCTATTCAAGCAGACATAGAAGAAGTGGAAAGAAAGATTGCGGAAATCAATACTCAGCAAAATGTCGGAGAAAGAAGAGAAATGGTTATACATAGCACAGATGACGTGAAGATAAGGTTTGGCGGGGATGTAAGAAGATTACACCCAGTGCCGTTCATAAATAGCCTGAAAAAGAAAATACAACACATCGGAAATTTCGAAACAGCAAAAGAAACTATCAGAAACCATCTCAAATATGAAGCAAGCCTATGGTTCGATAGTAAAGAAGAAGAATTCGGCAATTGGCAACAATTTGAACAAAAATTTTTGAATTATTTCTGGGGAAAGGTCCAACAATTGGAAATTAACAAGGAATTGCAAAATGGGAAATACAATGATAGGATGGGTGTATCAGAAAGGACATATGCTTTGCAAATTTACAATAATGCAAAACATTTACAATATAATTACTCATCGGAACAATTAGTCGAACTGATTGCAAGACATTTCGAGGAAACGCTGGAAGACCATATCACATTGCAAAATTACAAAGACATAGATAGTTTATGCCAATTCCTACAAATAAGAGAATCACGTCTAAGAGAAAGAAAATCAAGAAGGTCGCGAGAAGATTACAGGCCCCGAGAAACACAAGATTATAGAGATAGAAATCAAAATAGGAGGGACTATACAAGACGAGATTTTAATCCCAGAAGGGAAAACGAAAATAGAGACAACGGAAGAGGAAATTATGAACAAAGAAATAGGCAATGGAATGAGGACAGAAATCGAGAATACCAGAATAGAAACACCACACGCTCAAATCAAGAAAACAGAAATAATGGTAGACAAAATGAACAGGGATATCGAGAAAACCGAAACAGATCCGACAGACCAAGAGAAAATAGAAGAGAAGTAAATAATACCCAGACAGATGAACATGACGGAGAGAGACATTATGACGAAAATATAAACAACGATGAGCAACCGGCGTCTTTTCACGACGGCGCTCACTAAAAACCAAAAATCAAACAGGAATCTTTTGTCACCCCAAGGAGTTTATTAAATTGGCAGGAAACAACGAAAAGAAAAATGGAGTTAATTTAAAATTTGTGGATGGATTTATCAACGAGAAACCAATTAAAATTATGATAGACACTGGATCTGAAATAACATTGGTCAACAGAAAACTAATAGAAGAAGTTAACTTAACAAATTTAATTTACAAAATACCTAGGGTAAATTTAGTGGGCGCAAACAAACGGACATTGGCAACTATAAATGAAGGCATACGAGTAATGGTACGACTGGGTAAGAAGATGTATGCACTACAATGTGTAATAATGCCAAACATGTCACATGACATGATAGTAGGAGTTGACGAATTGGCAGAAAAACATGTAGTGATAGATTTTAAAAATAATACGATGAATCTAACAGAAGAAAAAGAAGAAGAACAGGACAAGGAACAGGAGAAACAAAATACGGACGAATCAGGTAAAGAACAAACAGTGGAAATGAATTTGGCAACGAAGCAAGGACAAAGAAGAAAAGGGAGAAAAAGTCAGAAAAAGACAAAAGAAAATGAAACCTGTGGCTCCTCAAAAGAAGAGTTGAGCCTAGAAGAAGAAAATTTGAGAGTATCAGAAACAAAGGAAACCTGGGATTCCTCAAAAGAAGAGACGAGCTCAGGAGAAGAAGAAATAAAGCAAAAAAATGAAAGCGAAAAAGATATGATCGAAACAGTGGCATTTGAAGAGGAGGCATATGAAAACGAGGATGCAGAATACACGATAAAAGTATGTGAAAAATCTGAGGAAAAAGACAGAAGATTAATATGGGAAAAAGGGAAAGACAACATAATAGCCGACACTCTAACACAGGATGAGGACACTGAAAATAAGGAAACAATTACTCTACAGGTGGGACTAATTAGAGTAATACAAGAAGAAGGGGTATAAGACGTAGATTAAAGTAAGGAAATATACAGGGAGTTGGTTTTGCCTCGAGAAAATTTATTTAAAAATGCAGATAAATTTTATCGAATACAAGGCGGGGATTTGTTATATTTCTATTTGATATAAAAATTAAAATTTGATAATTATAAACAAAATTCACTTTAATATAAAATATTTTTAATTTTCTCAACCTCGGGCATATAAATTTAGAACAACCTGTATACAACAAATTGTTATATTTAATTTTAAGAAGTGATTAGAATAAGCGTACGAAACTCGGAACAATGTGCTTAGATAAACAAAGTGAATGACGCGTACCATTATCGTTCTTCTCGGAAGGTCGATCATTAGCCTATGCTAAATAAAACTCAGTGAAATAGATGATAGTTCATTATCGTTTTTCGCGGAAGGTTTCGATCATTAGCCTATGCTAAATAAGACTCATTTGAAAGAGAGAATAGGTCATTAAAATTTGTAAATAGTTAGAAAGTATTTTAGAATGGGAATTAAATATTTTCTTTTGAAATCCATTAAGCATATTTAGAAAGATTAAAAATTGGTTTTGAGGAATATTACGAATGAGAGTTGGTGGTGGAAGATTGATTTGTGAATCTGGAAGGGATATTTAGAAAGTAGGGGAATGGATGAGAAAGTGAGATCAGAATGTTTTGAGCTGTCGAGAAGTGAAGTCGAGTAGTAGACGGTAGTGTACGGAGAGTGAGAAAGCCGGTGTAGTTCCGTGAGTGTGGAGTATCTATCGTGGAACGAGAAGTAGGCCAGGTCGAGAGTAAAAGAACCTCCTTGAGCCAAGAGTGTCCCGGTAGCTGATAGCAGTTTCGAGAAAGGTAGAACACAGCATCACGACAGACGCAGGAACGAGAGCTATTCGAGCTAGTTTTTCAAAGGAGAACATTACTGGAAGCCAGGACGAGGTTTGATCGCAGCCAAGGATAGCAGGAAACGGGTCTTGTGTGAAGACATTCTCAGTTCACCAGAAAAAGGTCAGTCTCATTTGTTTGGACATGAATGTATGGGTTTTTCGTATTAAATACCACATTTAAAATTGAAGAAACATAGTCAATAATATCAGAAAAGCTTCATCAAACTTAAATAGAATTGTTGCTAATAAATCATAATAGTTAAATGTTAATAAAAACTTTCAATTGGAAACCAAAAGGAAATAAGATTCCCATGTGTAAATGTTATTTTTAAGAATAATAAGATATAGCAAATAATAAGCAGTGATTGCCATTTAAATAAAATAAACAATATTTTGATTACAATTGTAACCCATATGTGTTATTATTTTACTCTTTTCTTTCCTATCCCGATTAGGAACCATTGAGAAATACTTAGAAGCCACGTATGTAAGTAATTAATTTTATAAAAAGCCCTGAGATTGAAAACATATTGATATGTGATCTGGTAAATTAATTAGATTATTATTAAAGCATTGATTAAATTAAATGACATATAAAATTATTATCTCATATCAATAATCAAGATCACATCAATATATTGGTTTAAAAATTATGTAGTACCTCGAAGATAAACAACATTAATTAGAATGAAGTTTGGACATGCGTGTTTCCCTCTACATCTATCAAGAATTAAAGTTTTTGATTCAAATCTTTGTACTGAATGTCAGAAGGTGGGTGATTTGAATCACACTTTCTTTGAGTGCACAAAATACATTCCATACAACTATAATTTAATCGAAGATTTAATAAAATGTAATGTTTTTCCACCTTTCAATGTATCCCATCTATGGTCTCTGAATAGCAAAAATATATATGATTGTTTAATGAAATTTATCTGTGAAACTAAAATTAACCTCTAAACTTTTAATCCTGATATTTTGATATATTATGTTCATATGAAAAAAGAAGAAGATGTATAATGGAAAAATGTGGTGAGCAACTTGGACAGTCCATAGCGGCCAGCTGCGGCTTTTGAACTGAGTAGAGAGCTGTGGAAGAGTTTGCTATGGAACTCTAAGGACCTCATTGCCTTCTTTATGTACGAATAGAAAACAAAAAGTTGTGACTGGCTAATTGACACCCAAGTCTATGCCATAAAAAAAATCGTTCAATCTGATGCTATCGGGTAACAAAATACAGTCGAAGACAAGGTTCGCTTTTTAAGACATTTTTATTTAAAATTAAAACGTACCTATAAAAGATAAGATAATTAGCCTTAATTACTCATTAATTTCGTTAATAATAGTATATTATTCAACGAGCATGAAATGATGGCTATTACTCACGATGATGAAGTTTGCGACAGGAGCCGTAGGCGAGTGTCGTAATTCATCAGAGTGAGTAATAGCCATTACATGCAAGTAGAATAATATACTTTTTCTACGGCCTTTCTTATTTGGATTAGTAGAAAAATATAATTATCAACTACTAACATTATTTAAAATCGAAAGATTTTATTTTTCATAAGAAAACATATTTTATATAACTATGGCAACACTGTTAGAATTACCCTCTTTGAGCTTATGAAACAATGAAACATTAAACAGTTGTCATTCATGTCATGGAATGGCGGTGGCTTTTAAAAATAAGACATATTTTAAGGCAATTACATGAAAAATAACTTATACTATCAATAAAAATCTATTGTACAATCAACAGTAAGTAAAAGCTAATTCATTGATATAAATTTCATATCCGTAAGCCCTTTTACGGAATTAATACCGACTGTTTATATTTACCTTTTAATAACGTCAATCTTAAAATGTCAAATGTTAAAATTTAAACGTAAAAATATACTAAACCATTGTTACAGTTAAAAATCCTTTAAACATTTTTCAAATTTAATTGTTGATATAAATTACAATTATTATTTTATTAAATAAACAAGTTTAAGTAATTTTATTTGCTAATAGGTATATTAAAACTGCCATGCACCACTTGAATCTAACTTCAACCCGTGAGTAATGACCCGTGAGTAACTTCAGCCCGTGAGTAATGAAATATTACTCACGGGTAAAGTAATGGGTGTTATTATATATGCAAAAATAGCGAATAATGAGCATATTGTTAAACGGTCGTAGAAAAAATATATTTAAAATCTACGTATCGGACAATACATAACTCACCTCTTATACCTTGTTGTTATCCCCGTTCAACACACCGAGAATAATAATCCAACTAGGCGTTCCGTTCCGTCTTTTATGCTGTCAGAGACGGTATAAAAACACGTTGTGCTTAATACATTGGCGTACTCTAGACAATAAAATTATATTATCGTCACACATTACATAGTTTCCCACCTTTAGACGTATCGAAGTAATATCACAACTGTCACTGTGACAGGAGAATTTTATAAAATACTCCCGTCACAGACGTCTAAAGGTGGGAAACTATGTAATATAATGTTAATTTATACGTTTATACCGATAATTTCCACCTCTACTAGTTTCATCTCTCTTTACTTCGCAATGTATTATGTTTTCCATCTTTTGCGATATTCTGCCGGTTATTACCGCGCTCATCACTGTATTAGTAAAGTAACTTGTGAAGCTGTAACGATTAACTTTATTTGTGATGCTAATTAAGGGGGATTGTGCGTAACTTACTTACAGTTATTCTTAGAAACCTGAAACTTTTTTAAAATACAAAAATAAAGCTTTTCTTAAACACTTTGAAAAAGTTGTAATAAGTTTTCCCCGAAAAGTGCTTGACTTTTTGGTTATTTGACGTTGAAATAGTCGAGTTGGAATTCGACATATTATAAGAATCTACTTTTCGTTAGCTACAACTCTGCTTCTACTGGATCTACAGACTTCACACCATTTTTTTCCTCTTTTTATATCGTAGATTTTTACTAGGAATGCTTTTTTGGATAAAATACTTACTTTTTGAGTTATTTGCGAAAAACCGTCTAAAACGTAGTTTTTTGTTGAAAAATTAACATATTTACTCGCAAATAACTCGAAAAGTATTGGCAGTGAAAAAATTTTATAGAAGAACAATTACTTATAATTAGTCAGTTTATCCAATCCCGGACTTATTTTGAACGTATTTTTTTTCACCCCCAAGAAGGAGCGAAACTCACCCCCCGGGCAAAATCACACATCCGCATCATATCACTTTTTTTCTTTGACATGTTAGCTATGTATATGCCAATTAAAACTAGACATAAGTAGATTTCAAATTTTCTTTGTCTAGTAAAATAAAATTACACTACATGTAAATTATAATGTAAATTCTTACAGGTTGAAACAAATTTTATATCAAAGTTTAGGTGGGTACAAAAGATATTTTCAAGAAAGTATCCAAATCATAAAAAGGGATCATTGTTTAAATAATTAAAAAGGGGTCATCTTTGCAAAAAAATTACTTTTTTAACTGCTGAGGTCATTCGATTACTAATGAAGGTATATGGGATTGTTTTCTGCAAAGTTTAAGGGTAAATTTTTCACATAAGAGTTACTAAATTAAATTTGACCCCCTACTTATTTAAATAATTATACATAAAACTTTAAAAACAAATTTGCAAAAAAATATTTTTAGCGTTTTAAATTAGCACTATAAAATATCTTATTTTACAGTAGAAGTTGCTCTATGTTATCAATATTAATAAAAAAAAATTGGTCCAAAAATATTTAATATTTTTTGAGATATTGAATTTGTTTAGTAAATGTTACTCTATTTTCAATTGCAAAAACGCGGTTGTTGCCAAAGAAATATTCACCTGTGTTAAATCTTATTATTTTTATTTTTATGCATATTTTCGATAAAGGTATTGATAAATTCAAATTTCAATTAAACTTCCCCCTAAAATGGCATTTGAAAATTATTCAAATTTGTTTATAATTTTTTTTCAATAACGCCCCGGGGATTAAATATTTTGAAATGCCGTTTCGATAATTGGGTTCCTGGAAACTTTTCACTAATTAACAAATTTTTTTGTCTTTTTTTCCTCTTCTTTTTTTTTCTTGGAGTTAGATTACTACGGGCCCTTTTAGGGTTAAGTTTCATTAAGAATGTCGAGTCTCTAAGTTGTAGATTCTAGACCTAAAAATGTTAATATTGGTCAAAAATCACTTAAATAAAATGTGGGTGTTTTATTTAAAAATTTAAAACTTATTTTTACCAAGTACTTTCAAACTATTTGACGTATCCTTATCATACGTGACACCCAACTTGGGCGTCGAAACGTTAATAAAATCATTTTTAGGTAAAATTGTGGCTTATTTCCCATTTGAATATACTTGATTATAATTTTGTCAAATAGTAAAAAATTCCCAGAAACCCAATTATCGAAACGGCATTTCAAAATACTTAATCCCCGCGACGATATTAAAAAAAAACAAATTATAAACAAATATGAATAAATTTCAAATGCCATTTTAGGGGGGAGTTTAATTGAAATTTGAATTTATATTATATATAATTTATATTTATCGAAAATATACATAAAAATAAAAATAATGAGATCTTAAGCAGGTGAATATTTTTTTCTGCAGGGCGGATTTGTTCAATTTTTTCAAAAAATATAGTGTGACATGTTTTTATGATAAAAGTAAGTATACATTCCGAATTTTATATTAATGAGTATTTTGTTCGGTGTGGTTTCAAGCGTATAGATAGGTGTTGTTTAAATTAAATTAAATTAAATTATAATTAAATAAAATTAAAATACAACTAAATAAAATTAGATTAAAATAAATAAAATTAAATTAAATTAAATAAAATTAAATTAAATTAAATAAAATTAATTAAAATTAAATAAAATTTAATGAAATTAAATAAAATTAAATAAAATGAAATAAAATTAAACAAAATTAAATAAAATTAAATAAAATTAAACAAAATAAATTCAAATTAAATAAGATTAAATAAAATAAAAAATCTATTGAATGACACCAAACGCGACGCTCCGACTCTACCCCCTGAAGATGGGCCGGGGTTAACTTTAAAATATTAAAAGGGACCTCTTTTTTTTGTAGAATGGGATTCGTTATGAAAGAGTAAATAACTTTTATTCAAGATAATTTTTCGAATTTCTGACGGATGGGGCGATAATCGGAAAATTCTGAATCTATATCTAATTTTAGCATAAAAATGTGTCGAACAAATCAACTCCTATGGGGTTAAAACCACCCAGAATCCATTCAAGAAATGAAAATTCGGAATCTATAGTTAGTTTTCGTGTAAAAACGAGCGATTTTTGAAGAAAAAAACTGAACAAATCAACCCTCTATGGTGAAAACCACCCGAAGCCAGTCAATAATTAAAAATTCGAAATCTATATTTTGGTTTAGTATAAACCAATATGTCGCATTATATTTGTTGAAAAAACTGAACAATTCAACCCCAAAGGATTGAAACCACCCCGAAACTAACCAACCCCGAAACTAACCAATAATATAAAATTCGGAATCTATAATTAGTTTTACCATAAAAACATGTGTCGCACTATATTTTTTTTATTAAAAAAATCACCCCTATAGGGTTGAAATTAACCCGAAGTCTGCCAATGACATGTGTCGTACTTTGCCTTTTGGAAAACTGAACAAATCGACTCCTATTTGGTTGAAACCAGCCAATGAATAGTCAATATTTTAAAATTCGGGTATATACTTGAAATAGCCCTGAATTCCCAAAATGTTTCTACTAGCCACCAATAATCGGTCATTAGAATATCCCGGTTATAGGAATATTTTTGCTTGGCACGAAGGCTCGGGTTCGACTGTATACAGGGTGAGTGCGGAGGAATGTGCCAAACTTCAAGACTGTATAATATATGTAAAAATAATCAAAAATAACTCATATGTTGTTATTCGATATTCATTTGTTTCCGAGATATGGGGTGTTAAAAATTTTCGTGCAAACTGACGATTTATTTATTGCTCTAAAACCGGTTGAGGTGTGCAAATGAAATTTGATGGTTTTTAAGACATAGTTGTTGCGCATGTTTTGTCATACAATTAAGAATTTTATATTCACCATTGGCGCGCGTACGGGTAAAAGTCTGAAATTTTTTAAAGAAAAAAAATATTACGCCGCTGAGATATTTAAAATTAAAAATTATTTTTGAATTCCCTGTTCAATTTCTGACAAACAATATATCTTCATGTTTGTTCATACGATGCTTCGTTTTCATGCCAAAAATAAAATATCTTAACGCTTACAACGTATTCGGAATAAGTTTCTACACATTCATACAGAAACTTCGTCGAAAACTTTGTAAGCGTTAAGATGTTATATTTTTTGCATGAAAACGAAGCGTTGCATGAAAAAAGGGAAGATAAATTTTTTGTCAAAAATTGAACGAGAAATTCAAGAGAGATTTTTAATTTGAAATATTTCAGTGGCGTACCATTTTTTCTTTAAAAATTACAGACTATTATCTGTATGCGCGCCAATGGTAAATATAAAATTCTTAATTATATGTCAAATCATGCGCAACAACTATGTCTTAAAACCCACCAAATTTCATTTGCACACCTCAACCGGTTTTAGAGGAATAAATAAATCGTCAGTTTGCGAGAAAACTTTTAACACCCCATATCTCGGAAACAAATGAAAATCGAATAACAACATATGAGTTATGTTTGATTATTTTTACGTATATTATACAGTCTTGAAGTTTGGCACATTCCTCCCCACTCACCCTGTATATAATGTAAAATATTTTTATAATTTTAATTTCAGGGTCAAGTTCTAATCACAGGCAATTGCCGAAATCTAACTAAACAAGGGTATTTTCAGTTACACCTTAATGAATTTAAACGAATTGAAACGATTACTTGCTTGCACAACAAGGTAAATATTCTTTTTTTTTTAAGATATTTATGTTTTAGAGTTACAACTCTTATATTAGTTATATTATATAATTTGTGGTAATTTCTGATGTTTCCGGCTCTAGCGTTATTTGTTCTTCCTCTGCGTAGACCTTTGTTTCTCTAGTCAATCCGTGTATCTGTTATCGGCCAAACCCGATTTCAGGACAAAAGTTTGTCCTAAGCGCGTTAAGATAAACTAGTATGGCCTAGGCCAAACTAATTTGTCCTATCGCGCGTAGGCCAAACTAATTTGTCCCAGGCCAAACTAGTTTATCCTGATATAAATAAACACACTTCAGGCCAAACTAGTTTATCCTGATATAATAAACACTCACACTTCAGGATAAACTAGTACGGCCTAGTCTAAACCAATTTAGCCGAGTCGAAAGTAATTTAGCGAACATGCGGGACTTTTACATGCGGGGAATTCCCAAATCACGTCCCAACAGGGATGGCAAAAAAAATTATACATCGATATATTATATCATATGATACATCGAATGAAGATGTTGATAAATGTTATAAATCAATATATTCTTGTATAATTAAATAATATAAAAAGTAATAAATAAAAGGATGAGGTTTCCTCCAAAAATTAAAAGAAAATATACACTTAAGAATAAAATCGAGTAAGAATTATTATTGTTTTTACCAATTTTGAAAAAATGTGAAAATGTTGAATTATCCACATCCGTCTGTCCGTCCGTTTTTTCCGTCTGTCTGTCTGTCCGTGAACTCAACTCATCCGTCATTTTACCAGGTAGAATGACAAATGAGGGGTCAAATGAAAGCTTATAATCCAAGGATGGTACTAAATGTGAGAAATTTGACCTAGGCTGTGTGTCCGTCCGGCCAGGAATATAACTCATCCGTCACTATACCAGGTAGAATTCCAAATGAGGTGTCAAATGAAAGCTTATAATCCAAGGATGGTACTAAAGGTGAGAAATTTGATCTAGGACTTCCAGTTTTAGAAATGCGACCGGAAGTACTGTTTTAAAATCACCGGAATATTACAAGTGATACAAGACCAAATATATACTTCCAGTTTCATGACTGTCTGTCCGTCCGTCCGCGAATACAACTCCTCCGTTATTAATACAGATATAATGACAAACGAGGTGTCGAATGAAAGCTTATAACCCAAGGATGGTATTAAAGATGAGAAATTTGACATCGGACTTCGGTTTTAGAGTTGCAACCGTAAGTACGGTTTTAATGTCACTCAAAATATGATATGAATGTAAATAAATATGACTCAAAATTAGTAAAATTGTATATCAGTCGTCGCAAAGTTACACGAAGTGTTCAAATATTCACTTGTAGTTCTAATTTCGATTACTTTGGGTGAAAACCTAGGACTTACGAGGTGCAGTTACTTATTTTTATTTATAAAAACTATCCCTCGATATATTCATGATGTTTTTAAAACTTTGCAGCAAAAATTGTAGCGAGATTATTATTTTTTATTTTACAAAAGATTATTCACAATATGTTGAGATATCTAATAAAAAACAAAATAAATATAGGAAAGGAAACTCAATACTAGTTTGGCCTACGCGCGATAGGACAAACTAGTTTGGCCTAGGCCATACTAGTTTATCCTAACGCGCTTAGGACAAACTAGTTTGGCCTAGGCCAAATTAATTTGTCCTGAAATCGGGTTTGGCCGGTAACATATCCATTTCTACGGGTTTTGGTTCTATTAGTTCCTTTACCTTCATTATTTGACCTCTTAGAAAGTGCCATATTTCCTTTAGTACACCATAAAAATCATGTTCCATTTAATTCGAAAAACGTTCCCAGTGATCATTTTTTATTCTTCTTACAAGTGAATGTAGACTTCGTCTACAAATAGTATTCATATTGACAAAATAAAAAACTGCAGGGAGTGTCCAAAAACAAGAAATTTTCAAGAATCTTGCACTCAATTTCCTTCAGATTGATTATTTATTAAACCCATCTGTAGCCGATGAGAATGACATTACATAAGTATATCGAGTTCAATCCAGTAGGTTCTTTTTTTTTTAATTATTGTGAGTAAGGAGGGGGTAAATCTGTCGCTTGTCGAGCCCTAGGTGACTTGATATGCCGGAGTATGCCGTCGAGAGTAGCGTTCTTCGTGGTCATAATGAGATGTTCATTGACACCCAGCTTTATTATATTTTCTAGGAGTTTTTTCGGAATGACTCCAGTTGTAGAAACAATAATATGTATTGTCTGGGTACTAACCATTCCCCATTGTCTCCTTATTTGTATGTCGAGAATCGAGATCTCTCTATTTGGCGATATTTTTGTTGTATTTTACACGCAGGTTATTACTGTTAGGTATCGCCACACCTATCAGTGTTGTTTGCCTAGTACATTTATTAACTCGTATGAGATCCGGTCTATTGTGTGCCACTAGTTGGTCTGTGTGCACATTGCGATCCCAGTATAGCTTGTAGTTGTCGGTTTCAAGCATTCTGTCAGGGACGTATTGATAATAAGAGAGATGGTCGGTTTGGAGAAATTCCAGTTTGATAGCTAGTTCTTGGTGAAGAACGTTACCTACTGAGTCACGGCATTCTTTTTAATCAGTTCCTGATTATAATGATTGAGACAAATGCCTGGCTGCCTCCAGTAAAATATTGGATGGATTCTTGGGCTTGACATCCATATCGGCATTTGTCGTTTTGGACCTGAGGATCTTTGACAATATACTTTAGGTAATTTCTAGTTGAAATAACCTGATCCCTGAAATAACCTAATTTATGGACAATTTTCCGCGCTTACTTTACTCCAAGTTATTTATACCTACATCATCTATTTGATCTTTTATCCCGTGGGAGTTTTTGGTCAGTTCTTCTATCAGGCGCGGTCTGATCTTTTATTATTATTATTTTATGTTAAAATATTCTTTTACATGGCGACATAATACAGTAATGAGCACGATAATAACCGACAAAATAACGCAAAAGGTTGAAAACATAACACGGTGTGAAATAAAAAGAGATGAAACTATGCTTTGTTTTTAAACCAGGAGGAGTAAACTAAAAAGACAGATTCACACCCAAGAAAGTCACTAGAAAAATCATCAAATACTTTTTCTTTTTTGTCCTTCGACGGTAATCCATAAATATTAGTTATACCATAGGTGTACTTAATGCGTCGCAAAAGAGTTCTAAAAACAACTGCTTTTCATATAGAAACAGACTGAAATTTTAAAAATTAAAGGAATAACGCAGAATCGCCGATATAAGTTAATTAACCTCTACCAATAGTGTCAAAATTTCATAAATTTCAATAGTGTGGAAATTTCATAACAGTGGAGTAAACTTGCCTGAGGTTGGACCAATTACAAACAAGCATTACGGCGCGGAATTACTCCTCCTGGTTTAAAAACAGAGCATAGTGGAGGTGTAAAATTATCGATAGGAACCTACAAATTTACATTACATTACATATTTTTCCACCTTTAGGCGTCTGTGACAGGACAATTTTATAAAATTCTCTTGTCACAGTGTATAATGCACTAGAAGCCATGAAAATTTATCTTTTCTCTTTAAAAATCTGTCTCCGTTCGCATTACAACATGACATGTTTTGTATTAGTCGATAAAACACTTAAGCCAAAACCCGTCAAAATATGAAAACAACAGAATTGACTCATGCAACAAAATACAAAAAATTATATAACCAGTTGTTTAATCGATTTTTCAATCTTAAACCAGAATGATCACCTTCACCAAGTTCAAGTTTTGCGTCAAAACATTTAATATAATTCGAATTATACAAAAACAAATTCGGATAAAATTCAAATACCGTTTTAATTCTATGTACACATAGGTTAGTGTAGGCGCCAACTAGTTCACCGTGGCCTTTTCAATTCTGATGGACAAATCCAAGTATTCCGTATATATTTTTGGCTGCTGATTACGAATTTCGAGAGAGGATTTCGATGCCAGTGATCAAAAAATTGTTATAAACAATTTATTTGTTTATAAGGCTCTAGCTTGCAAAATAAAAGAAATAAAAGACATTTTTTTAAATAAAATTTGTTCCTCGATAATAAAACAAAGAAACTGGCTTTTACTAAACTTAAATCTAATATTTAGTATTCAAGATATTGAAAAATTAGTGCACAATGCAAATTTCAAATTGCAAAATGAGTATTTTTCGAAGCTTTTTCGATAGTAACTCGTCTTCTACGCATGCAAATGAGCTTTAGAATATCTCAATTTAAAGCCTAAATCCTATACTTTCAAATTTTGTTTAATTACTTTATCTTTAGTTATGTTAAAAATATACCCGTTTGAAGTTAAAATTTTCTTAAACCATTTGTACATTAATTTGTTTATAAGGGTTTAAAGCAAAGAGCAACACATTTCTAGTATAATTAGTTAGATATATCAATAGCACGCTATGAGGCGCAAGATCGGGTCAGAGCGAAAAGATTCCCGCGCGAACCTCTCAATACAAAAATTTTAATTTATATAGTAGGCATTATGTATGTATGCGTTATCGTCATTTTTCATTTTTAAAGATGCTACTGCAATTTTGTCATATAATCCTTAAAAAATTAAGTTGTTCTTATCTATTAGTGTAGTGCTATTTTTAAAATCATGCATCTGCATCAAGTTATACAAGAAATCTCAGCTTTTTACATCTACATAAATTTTTAGAGCAATTTTTACAGTTACATACAGTCCATCTAATTTACTTACCGTTGCACGTCATTATCTACGCCAGAGATCTAAGTTGACATAGTTGCCAAAGTATAAAAAAATTCTGAATCCATTTTAAATCAAATATTTCAAATAATTATTGTAAACGGGATACAACAGATCAAATTAATATTCAACGTAAATAAGTAAAAACTTAAGAAATAGAGAACAAGAATTAAGTTACAATCTTTTAGGATTTGGAGTGCAAGCGTTTTTGCACTGCATTGTTAATAATTAAAAAACGGCTCCGAACTCTTGGCATGAAGCCGGTAGGTTTCTTTGTATAGGTATGTCTACAATAACAACTAAAAAAGTTGTCAGATACCTCGATTATTCCAAGTCGTGATAAAATTAGGTGAAATTTATATTTTTATAGTAGAGGATCTTTTTATAGTAAAGTAAATAATAAAAACAGTAAATATAATAAAACAGATACTTATAGTAAAGAATATAAACAAATATGAAGTGTCATCACCGCAACTGTCAAATAAATGTTACCAATTTATTCTAAAATGTCACCTTCGTTCGATTACAGTTACAGTGTGTTCCGAACAAATCGGCTTCATAAAAACGCTTTATAATCCATTTATACAAATTAAATGAAACATATTATTGTGTATTTCTTGAGGTTAACATTAATAGAAATCGTCAAATATTATTTCTACGCGTATATAATAAAATATGTCTAGTGGCTGTAATTCCAGTGTACTAGGCAAAATGATTCTAAAAAAGAACACATCTACCGCCTAAATATTTCGTGTTGGTACCATGTGACGTCACAGGCTATGACGCGGATGACGTGCAACGGTTAGTAAATTAGACGAAGATAGTTATATTAAATCTGTTCTTGGAGGCATTAAAATTAAAACATTTTGGGGCTTCAGAGTCTCATTATCTCTAAATCTAAATGAAGGGTCAGGGGGAAGAACGATGAATGTCTATCTGGAAGCATTTTCGATAAAATGAGAAACAAAGATACATATTTGTTATGAAAACAACATTTAAATTAGTTCGCTTTTATGTAAATATTTTGCCGATGTCCAATTAGGCAAAAGGGAATAATTAACCCCTTTTCGCCACGGTGGGGTGAGATTTAAAATAAAAACCTCCCCAATATTCATTGTTTCGGCTTTATCGAAATGCCTCCCACTTTTTCAGGTAAATATTTTCATACATGAAATGCCTCCCAGGTACAATCGAAATGCCTCCGTTTCGTTAATCAGTTAGGCTGATATTTTGTCTATTTAATCTCTGTATAATGACACAATGTTGCCAAATCATAATTTAAAAAAGGTACTATCTACCTATTTTGATTTTTCTAATTCTCAATGCAATGTACATAATAGTTATTTATGATATAAGTGTTAAAAGTACAATTTTAAGGCGCGCATGTGAAAGTTTGCAGAATAAGCGAAGCGAATTCTGCAATTCACATGAGTGCCTTAAAAGTGTACTTTTTAACACGTATATCATACAATATTTTTTCTACAAACGTCTTATATATCAACAATTATAATTTATTCATTCTCAATTACAGATTACAGGACAATATCTACAAAAATTTTTACTTGAACTTGACTGACATTCCATTTTTATATTTTTCTTGATATTAGGTACATCAAAACTGTCTATACTGTCAATACGTAAATCATAACAACTATAGAATAACATCTTACTTTTATTATTATATAGTCTAACAAATTTTAATAGTTTTTTTCTACAAACGTGTTAAAAATGCAATAATACAGTTTAAATTAAATTTTAAAAAACCTTTTAAACCACCTTTTTCAAATTGCGCAAGTTGTACTATTAATATTAATGTTGTGTGTGTGTTCACAAAGAGGGGATGGCATTAGATAAACTTTTTGCCACAGATATTTGAAAGTTGAAGATTGAAGATGTCATATTAAATTTTTATTTTAGAATCTTTAAGAAATTGTATGATAATATCATTAATAGTTTTGGTATTGAAGCTTAGTAGATGTGAAATATTCAGCGGTAAACTTACATTCCGCTCCTGAAGTCTAGCAATTAGTGCTTTCGTATGGTTTTTATTAAGTTCACAATTAAAGATTATATGATTTAAATCTGCAGTAGAGTAGTTATCACATGAACAGAGAGAGTTGATACGCATTCCTATTTTAGCTAAATGTGCAGGAAAATTGCCATGGTTTAATCTTAAGCGACTTAGGGATGTGGAATAAAATCGAGTAACGTGATAATCAAATATATGTGGGATATTTTGCGGAAGTTGTGGGTGTATGTTAGTGTATGGATTCCTCGAAGTTTGTACAAACTTAAGCCAAATAGTTTCCCATTTTTTTCTTAATTTTTTATGCAATTCGGGAATGTAATCGCTGGAGATTGTTAAATCTACTATTTCATTTAAAGTTGCTGAATTCTTTGCCATTTCATCCACTATCTCATTTTCTTTGATTCCGGCATGTCCTTTTACCCAGATAAAGACCAAGTCACTGCTATTATTTTTAAATCGAGCGATTGTCTTTCTAATATGGCATAACAACTCATTGTTGTGTTTTTTGGTTATTGGTTGCGATATTGCCTCAAGAGCAGATAAAGAATCTGATAGTATAACCGTGTCTCCAAAGTTCTGTTCAACCGCGTAAGTTAGGGCTCTTTCAATAGCATAAAGTTCGGCAGTGAAGATAGATGTACATTTAGGTAGTCTAAAAGAATTACCACTTTTTATATTAGAAACATAATAAGCGCTACCTACACTATTACATGTTTTTGAACCATCTGTATAGATGTATTTATAATTAGAAAATTCAGATAAGATTAATTTTACAATTTTATTGTTTTGGCATGGTAAGTTTCTGTATGTAGGTTTTATGATCTTTGGAAAGATTGCGATTTCCTCAATAGAAAGGTTATATATGGGTAATATTTGTTTAGTGTTAATGCTAAAGTTGTTAGTTTCTAGATAAGCATCTGTAAGAGGGGGAGAAGTTTTAATTCTCCAATAAGAATTTGTTAAGTTATATTCAGTGAGACTGTTAATTTTACTTAATAATTTATGTGAGTCTAAAGTCCTGGTCTTTAATAGAAACTTATTAGACAAGAATTCTCTTCTAAGGTTTAGAGGAGGTTCCTGCGCTTCTGCTAGAATTGCAGCACATGGCGTTGACTTAAACGCACTAATACATATACGTATTGCCTTATACTGAATATGATCGATTTTTGATAAATTAGATTTTGACGATGAACCATATAAAAAGCATCCATAATCAATGATTGACCGAATATACGATTTATAGAACATTAATGCTATCTTTGGGTCGGCACCCCATCTAGCTTTACATATGCAACGAAGCATGTTTAAACCTTTTTCGCATTTGTTGATAATGTGATTCACATGGAGTGTCCAGGTTAGTTTTTTGTCCAAAACCACGCCCAGATACTTATGGTGAGAGGATACATTAATATCAACATTACTTAAATTTATACTGGTAGGGGAACTTAACCTATGTCTAGTGAAAAAGGTGATGCTAGATTTCTCAGGGGATAACGTGAAATTAAAAGCCATAGACCATCTTTTTACACATTGCATTATCAGTTCCAAATCGCATAAACACTCATTATATGATTTACGGCTGCTGTATATACAGAAATCGTCTGCATACTGAATGATTTTAATTGTATTATTTGTTTCATTTAACATGTCATGCAATTCTGCAGTATAGATATTAAAAAGTACTGGACTTAGGACTGAACCTTGCGGAATTCCGACTGATAATAATCGAGGGCCGTAAATGTGATTTTCTGAATCTCGAATGAAAACTTCTCTGTCCCTATACAAATCTGTGATTCTTTGTGCGAATTTATAATTTAGACCGTATTTTATGAGCTGTACAGTTAGAATATCAATATCCAGAGTATCATAAGCCCCTTTAATATCTAAAAACAAGCATGTCGTTATAAGATTAACGGAAAGTGCATTCTGAATGTCGGAAACTAAGTGAGCTAATGCTTCAGAGGTGCCTTTGCCTCTGCGATATCCAAACTGATTAATAGGTAATAAACAATTACTTTCAAAATGCAATTCCATTCTTAATTTGATAATTCTCTCAAATGTTTTTGTAATGCATGATATTAATGAAATGGGTCTGTAAGAGTTAGGTAGACTTAAATTTTTGTTGGGTTTAGCAAGTAAGCAAATTACAGTTTTTTTTAAACTTTGGTCATATAAACCTTGCAACCACCAACTATTAAAAATATTTAAAAGAATGTCTTTAGCAATTGCAGGCAAGTATTCAATCATTTTATATGTAATGCTATCAAAACCCGGTGCTGTACTTTTAGATTGTTTGATTGCTAATCGTAATTCCTCCAAACTGATAGGCATATAAAATGATTCATTGCATGCTACATTACTATTGAATTTACTGAAGTCGATTTTATTTGATGCAAATTTGGGAATAAAAAACTCAAAAAAATCGTCCACCATATCAGCTGATATACTGCCCGATCCCGTTGAGTCTTTGTTTGATATTTTTTTTATAAATTGCCAAATTTTAGTAGGGTGCGTGTTTTTATTAATACTGCTTATGAAAGATATCCAGCTGTCTCGAGCTTTTTTAGAAAATAGTAATTTAGTTTGACTAGCTACATTTTGGTATTGACAATAGTTTGTATAGTTTGAGACACGTTTATACTGGTTCAGGGCTTCTTTTCTGCGACGAAACATATCATAGCATTCGGTATCCCACCATATTGGACGTTGAGTTACTTGTTGTCTTGCTCTTTTTAGGGGAATAGTTGCGGATGCTGCTTCTGAGACCTTTTCCATAAAAATAGAGAAGCTTAGTAGATTGGAGTTTAGATTTTGGTTTGTACTAATTAACGAATTTTCCAGTATAGTGGAGTATGCAGACCAATCAGCTAATTTATCATTCCATTTAGATGTTGGATTTTTATTTATTATAACTCTATCCCTAATAATTTCAAATTTGATTAAACAATGATCTGAACCTAACGCATCTGGTACGACATCCCATACACAACAATCACTAGCCAGACTAGCAGAGCAAAATGTAATGTCTACCGCCGAAGGTAGCTCTTCTGGACGAGAAATTCTAGTTGGTTTACCATCATTGAGAACAACATAGTTATTATCATCTAAGGCTTCTACTAATTGATTACCACAAGCTTTATTAATATGAGATCCCCAAAGTGTATGATGGCTGTTAAAATCGCCACAGAAAATAACAGGAGAATTAAATTGCCGAAAGATATTTGACCAATCTGATTTAGAAACATTTAATTTAGGTGGTTTATACACCGATACTAGTATGATATTTAAGGACGGAAATTTAACTGCGCAAAGTTCTAAATCTTTTTTATATGCAAAAGTAATAGGAAAATTGATAAATTTAATGTCTTGGCGAACTGCAATGGCAACACCGCCAAAGCCATTTGCACGATCCTGTCGGATAATCTTATACCCTTTTAGTTTAAAAGAATGGTTTGGTTTTTTAAAGGTTTCTGATAAAGCTATAATATCTACAGGATTATTGTGTAAAAAATTTAATAAACTTGGATGGTTTTTAGAGAAAGAACGAATATTCCATTGGATAACTTTAATGTTTTTACTATTGAGTGTACTTATCTTATTAGTGGATTGAATCATCAGAACAAGATTCAATATCCATTTCTGGAATTAGATTTGAAGAACTTAATATAGAGGAGATCATATTTCTAATATTTTCTTCTAAATTGTAATTTGTTGCGGATGAATCTGAATTAACTACTTGTTTAACTACGGTTATTATCTGACTTGTTAGTTTTTCCTTATATTGGATAAAGTCATCTCTGTGAGGATTTGGTATGATGGGATTATGTGAAGATTTGGTTTTTTTTGTTTGAAAATGGGAAGAAGTAGGCAGAGACTGAGAAATAGGTGGAGACTCCGGAGCAGATGGTTTACGTTTTTTCACTTGTCTTTTGGGTGAAGTATTTCGAACATTGGGTTTACGTAGCAAAAAGCTAGAATTTGGAGTTTGGGACGTACTAGGGAGTGGCAGAGAGGGAAAATTAGTGGAATTATTAAGAACTGAAAATCTATTATTTGTAGAAATCTTGGCATAAGATGGATTATCATGCACTCTTTCAGCTTCTTTAAATGTAATATTTTCCCTGGCCATGAGTTGTTTGATATTTTTTTGTTTCTTATATACTGGACAATCTCTGGATGTAGAGCAGTGTTCATTATTTTGGCAATAAATGCAGAATTTTTCGCAAGAAGAGTCTGACGTATGATTTAGGCTAGAACAGTTTCGACAGTGAGAAGATTTGGTTTTACATTGCTTGGCAGAATGTCCATATCGCAAGCAATTAAAACATTGAACAACGGGGAATATATATGGTTCTACAGAGAAATTGCATAAATTAATTTGTACATTTTGAGGAAGTTCATTTCCTACAAATTGCACAATAACCATTTGTCTGTTTACATATGAAATATTACCGTCTTTATCTGTTACCTTTCGTTTCATGCGTTGAACTTGAACCACCTCTTTATTAGATATTATGGCATTTTTTAAATATTCCTCAGAAAAGTATGTGTCAATATTCCTCAACACACCCTTCTTGTGTGTAAAAAATTTGGGTATATACGCTACTAAGTTATTATTTGACATAATTTTATTATCAACTAGATAATTAGCTTTTTCATACGACTTAAAAATAACTTTAACGCGATTAAGACCAACCGATTTGATATCAAGGACATCGGATTTTATATAATTGTCAGTCAACAAAACGTGACCAATCCGGATTGGGAAAATTCTTCCCAAATGCTTATCAGTACTCTCAATATATACAAAATATGGACCTTTATCCTCAGTTCTATATCTATTATTTAAATCTATAAAATTATTTACATACCTATCCTCCTCTGCATCCTTCTTTTCGGGTGGCGAAGTGCCACCCGAGGTCTCATCCATTATATATTTTTTTAATTACTTACCTAACCTACCTATTATAAACAATATAGAAAATTAACAAAAGGAACACTAATTAACACAATAACACACAATACACCGAGAACTGCTCGTTTGTATCGTTAAAATCAAACTATTAAAATGCGGAGAATAAAAATTCGTGTCCACACTTTGACAATTATTTGACGTTTTAATATTAATGTTAATAAATGAAATATAAATATTTTGACGTTTCACAATTTGACAATTTACTTTTAACTGCAGTGCCTTAAATTTTTAAAGCACTAGTGTTTTAAAGTAGCATTTTTAACGCTCTTATGGAGTGCTAAAAATTGCATTATTAACACGGTTGTAGAAAAAATATATTAATTAACATTAATATTTCACAGTACGACATATTTCTTTTTAGAAAAGAAAGTTGTTGCTGTTGCCCGACATTGGGCTGAGCACTCTTCATCCTTGCAAAGAACCACAAACCCATGCGAAAGTTTTCATTCCAAGTACATATACATATACATATAATTCTTCTTTCTACTGCCCTCATCCTAACATTAATAATTTTATTGATATAATTTTAAAATGTAATTGATAATACATTAAAATGTCTGTTTCGACACTAAAAAAAATTGTTACAGACGGTACAGCAAAAATAAATTTTCATATAAATGAAAAAAATTTAGAATTAAGAGATTAGATTAAATATTAGATTAGATTAGATAAGATATTAAGAGATTAGTAAAATAAATAGATTAGAATTTGTCAAAGTAGTATCATATAAATTTAGGAAAAATATTTCGTAATTTTATATTTCTATACACATTTTCCAAATTTGTAATATTTTCCAAATAAGTTTTTTGTGATGTTATTTTTAATAAATATATAAAATATTTATTATCTTTTTGTAATGAAAATAAAATAAATTAAATAACAAAATACCAATTTTGCCAAAAATTTACAAAGGGACGAAGATGTGGCAACGTCTCACCTTCACATAAAGATTAGAAGCATGTAATTTATTTAGAGCTTGGGAGGCAATTCGTATGTGACCATTTTAGCGACAGGTAAGAAGCCCTTCTTCGGGAGGCATTTCATATGCGCCCCATTGTTTTCCCCCTTGCGTCCAATCTTGTGACGTGCTTTTAAGACAATTTTCATCGTTATTTCCTCTTGGCCATTCACAGGTTGATAGTACTCTTTCTAAGCTAACAGATTTCACAAAAATCGCAAAATGACCAAAAATTGACATTCATCGTTTTTCCCTCTGACCCTTCATATGATATCCACACAAAAGTGGATTGGGTTCTTTTGCTGCATCATCCTTGCATAGTAAACGAGCATTTTATGTGGCGGCATACACACAATGGACGTGCATTGATGATACTTCAAAACGATTCGATCCACTTTTATATAGACATTATATAGATAATGAGACTCTGAAGCCACAAAAATATTTAATTTTGATGCCTCCAAGAACAGACTTAGTACCACCATGTAACTTTAAAAATTGCTCTAAAATCTTATGTAGATGCACCAAAAAAGGGTTCAGATTTCCGGTATATCTTGATACAGATGCATGAAATCAAATGTTTGTAAAAATAGTAGTAACAAATACGAACAACTTACTTGTGTTATATTTCTGAAATCTTAGTTCTTCATTTTTTTTCTCATTTAGTACAAAAAAATCGAAGAAAAAATAAATGAAATGAAAGGCGATAAAAGGCACTTTATGATGATTTAATTATAGAAATGATATGATAAAATTGTATTAGGATATTCAAAAATGGAAAATTAATATAAAGTTTACTTATTATAAAATTTGCTTCGAGTGGTTCGCACGCAAACCTTTTCGCTGTGAGTCAATCTTGCGACTCAGAGCTCGCTATTAATAAATCTATATTTTGGCCAAAAAGTTTGAGTTCTTCTATCATTACTGTTAATAAATGTATAAATGTTTATTGCCCTTTGCATAAAACCCTTATAAACAAATTAATGTACAAATGTTTTAAGGAAATTGTAAATTCAAACGGGTACATTTATAATAACGGATATAACATAAAAATAAAGATAAAGTAATTTGAGAAAATAAAAATGAGAATTGAAAAGTTGATAACCTTTTTCAATTTCGTTGCAACACGAAACTACAGCCGAACCATATTCTAGTTCAATCAGAGAGTGCAGCAAGCACCTCTACCGGTTTCGAAACTTATTAGTCTCTCATCAGGAGGCACATATGCTGCTCTCTCTGACCCAACCAGTACAAAACCCCGGCGTGCAGTCACGTATTGTAACGAACGAAATGACAGGGATGACCTAGCGGCAACTGCTAACAAAAGAATAAGTTACCATAAGCAAGCTTATTTTTTTTTAATGGAACACCCTGTATTTTAATTTATATTCGAAATCTTTTTAACTTCTCCATCACAAAAATATAAAGGTTTGTTATGTTATACATGGTGTTTACAAAGTTATAACCAATTTTATATGCAAATCGTAATAAGTTCAACTCACTGTATAAATAAAAATAAGCAAAAAAGCAATGGATTATTGATGTCATGTTTTTTATTTATTGTCAAAATTTTCATAAATGATTGATATTGCTAATTTTCTTGATATTGAATACAGGGTGAGTCAAAACGCAAGTACATTATTTTCTCAGTAATTTTAAATGGAACACCGTGTATTTTAATCACTATCGAAAAGTACCATTACCGTTTTTAATTTTTATATAACATTCCGTATGTCTAAATTTATTAGTTTTCGAGATATTTTCATTTTTCAGAGCAAATTATTAATTACGGGTCTAAATCTTTTCAAATTTTAAGTAAGCCATGACTGAATTGTCTAAAACTGACAATTTACGATTACTGATTATCAATCTGGTAATAAATGTAACAATGTAGCAAATAAAGAAAGAAAAATAATTTATTAGTTATAAATTTTACAAAAAAAAATACAAAATACAACATTTTGTGAAAACAATTAAAAACTATTTTTGTAATGTTACAATGTAACAAATAAAACGAAAAATAATTTATCAGTAAAAAATTTTACAAAAAAAACATGAACACAAAATACAACATTTTTGAAAAAATTAAAAGTTACTTTCAATAAAATATTTTAAATATTTAATTACATAAGTTGTTCAAAATCACCTCCTAACACATTTATGCATGCCTAAAAACGGTCATTGAATGAGTTAATTACACTACGAAGCATTTGTAAATTAACACTTCGAAATACACTTTGTATTCTATTTTTCATCTCATCCCTTGTTGTTAGAGGTATTTTACAAACTTCATTATTAACGTAACCCCAAAAAAATCGGTCCAGTTTATCAAATTCTGGTAATCTGGGTGGCCACGATACTGGTCCATTGAAAAATGAAAATATCTCGAAAACTAATAAATTTAGACATAGGGAATGTTGTATAGAAATTAAAGTACGGTAATGGTACTTTTCAATAGTGATATAAAATACAGGGTGTTCTGTTTAAAATTACTGAGAAAATAATGTACTTGCGTTTTAACTATTAGATATAAAGAAAATTAGCAATATGAATCATTTTAAAAAATTTTGATATCTTAAAAAAGATGGCATCAATAAACCGTTTTATTTATTTTTATTTTTTATACAGGGAGTTGAACTTGTTACGATTTTCATAAAAAAAATTGGGTATAACTTTGTAAGTACCCTGTATAACATACCAAACCTTTATATTTTTGTGATGAAGAAGTTAATAGGATCTAGAATATAAAACAAAATAGAGGGTGTTCCATTAAAAAAAAACAAAAGTTTGGTTTGCCACTATGTTATCGAACACCCTGTAATATTCTAAATAATCTTGTAATGTGAAGCTCAAAGTTGGCTACAATTTGTGTTATTAACTTTTATCGCTATCTATTACTATAACGAATCAACGGAACTTTACCAAACTAATCAATCACCCTGTATTTATTAGAAAAACGAAAACTGGTACGCCTATTTATCTTCCAGTCAATCGATTCCATCAGTTACGAATTTCTAGTACCGGTAATAGGCGTCCGTTTTTGGTAGAGCAACGGTTATTTTATCGCATAACTTTTTTTCTTTACTTTTTAAGAATTGCTGACACTGGATTATTAAATTGTGAGGTATTATAGTACTAAACAGCACTCTAAAAATTTGAAAAAAAATTCAGAAAAGACGGTGTATTTTACCGACTTGAAGCAAGAGTAACTTTTAGTATTAGAATACCTCATAATTTATTAATAGTATCAAACATGCTTAAAAATAATGACAAAACAGTTATACGATAAAATAACCCTTGCCCTAGCTAAAACTGACGCTTATGACCGTTACTAGAAATTTAAAATTGATTAAATCGATTCGTCTCTGGAAGATCAATAAACGTACCAGTTTTCGTTTTTCTAAATAGTTATTTTATTGAATTTTGTTTTTTCAAATTCAAAAAACGAAAAAATTTCAAATCGATTCTTCTAGAAAACGGTGTATCCTACCGATTTAAAAAAAAAGAGTATCTTTTAGTACTATAATACTTCACAATTTAAAAATCCAGTATCAAACATGCTTAGAAGTTAAAGACAAAAAAGTGATAAAATAACCGTTGCCTTACCCAAAACGGACGTCTATAACCCGTGCTAGAAATTCGCAATTGATGGAATCGATTTATCTCTAGAAGATAAATAGGCGTACCAGTTTTCGTTTTTTACATAACAGCGTTCTTGAGGTATTTAAAAAAAACTAATTACAAGACGCATGCTAAATAGATCTAGCTCCCTTATAGCCTAAGATCCAAATATAGGTCGATCTGTACCCATGTGCTTGCGGGATGAAACATTGATTTTATTAAATTTCATACATAGACATATTTCTAGCATGGGTTGTCTATCAAAATCGTGTCATAGCTATCCTTAAGGGAGGGCGTAGGGGTTGAAATCAATATTTCAAGCACATTTTTTTTTTGAAAGTATGGTAGAATTATTTTATTTTTAAATTAAATAGGCATATTCAGTACAATTCATAGATTATTGAAAAAAAAATTCAAGGAAAAATATTGAAAAATAAGTCAACAGTGGCAAATTTTTGAGGTGACACCTCAAAATTTAATGAATTTTTGCAGTGGACATCAGAACTCATCATTGGATCATAGTAAACAAAAAATTTTAAAAAAAATTATTAACCTTTGAGTTTTTCCAGGTAACGCTGTTCAGTTTTATTAGTTTTATCGACTTTGACTTTTTGATATCACTCAGAAGTGAAAACAGCGAATTTTTTTTGCAAAAAGGGTGAAAATCAACATATATATTATTGTTAAACAAGAAATAAGCATAAAACAAAAAATATCTCAACAGCGTTACCTCAAGGAATGTCTAAAGAAAATATATACAAAATACCAGGTGGGTCGGTCAAGTAGTTTTTGAGTGACAATGTCTACAGCCTTTGAAAAAAGCAGTTTTGAGAAAGACGCGTTTAAAGTATTGCCAACTTTTATTTTCAATTTCTTTTTTGTCTGTCAAATCGTAGAGTGATGCACACCGGAATATGTTTTTGAATCGCGGAGTAATTTACAAGAAAATGAGAACAGCGGTTGACCGTTTCTCACTAGGCTCAAACACGCTGGCGCTAACTTGCTGCAAAACGAGTCGAAGGTAGGGAGGTAGGCAGATAGTATTGAAATTCCTTCCTTCGACTCGCTTTGCAGCAGGTTCGCGCCAGTACGCTTGAACTTCGTGAACAGCGGTCAACAATTGTTCTAATTTTTTTTATGTAAATTACTCCGCGATTCAAAAAGATAGTCCGGTGTACATCATTTTACGATTTGACAGAAAAAAAATAAATTGAAAATAAAAGTTGACAATACTTTAAACGCTTTTTCCTCAAAACTGCTTTTTTCAAAGGCTGTAGACATTGTAACTCAAAAACTACTTAAAGACAATTCTTGGGGTCACGCTGTCGAGATATTTTTTGTTTTATTATTAGTTTTTGTTTAACAATAATAAATATGTTGATTTTCACCCTTTTTTGCAAAAAAAAATTCGTTGTTTTGACTTCTGAGTGATATCAAAAAGTCAAAAGTCGATAAAACTAAAAAACTGAACAGCGTTACCTGGAAAAACTCATAAGTTAATAAAATCTTATTGAATTTTTTGTTTACTATGATCCAATGATCAGTTCTGATGTCCACCGCAAAATTCATTATATTTTGAGGTTTCACCTCAAAAATTTGCCACCGTTGGCTTATTTTTCAATATTTTTCTTGAATTTTTTCTTGAATAATCTATGAATTGTATTTAATATGTCTATTTAATTTAAAAATAAAATAATTCTACCATACTTTCAAACAAAATGTGCTTGAAATATTGATTTCAACCACTACGCCCTCCCCCCCCCCCCCCTAAGGATAGCTATGACACGATTTTGATAGGCAACCCATGCTAGAAATATTTGTCTATGTATGAAATTTGATAAAAACAATGTTTCATCCCGCAAGCAGATGGGTACAGACTGACCTATATTCGGATCCCCTACTATTATGAAGCATTTTCGGACTAGGTGAATTGTGTTACTTTGCCTTAAAATTATCTAACAAATCACCAGTCTGCCTTTGTCAGGAGAGTTTCTAGATACCCTGTATATTGTAATGCAGTATATTGTATAACATTGTGGTGGTACTTTCATATCTTCTATTGACGTAAGTTAAAAAACATTGTGTACTTAAACATCCTTTTCTTATAAGATTCTTTTTTGATTGTAGCTTTAGCTCTGATGATGACAATTTTGTCGAAAACGCTTAGCTAAGATAAGAAAATAAATACTTTTTACACACTTTGATATACTATTTTTTCACTTCCATTATTAATTGAAGTATGTACAAAATCTACCAGGCTTTTCAACTATTTCTAATTAGAAATGGTATTTTAAAAATGATATATATTTAGTGGTATACAGGTTACAAAGATTTTACTAATATAAGGAATTTTATTTTTTAGTCCATCGACCCCTACAATCTCCACTGTCTTTGGGGAAAGCATGAACGGCTCTTAAATAATTTGCTTTTACGGTTTGAAATGGTTCTTATCACGGACCTGTTTGAATATTTTAGAGAACCTTGGGCATACGCCCTCTACCACGAAGATTTTAACACTCTTCTGGATGAACTAAATATGTTAATGACATCCAGCGTGGTAAGTAATGTACAAATGCCCTTGCACACATGTGATGAGTGCGAATAATCGGCAAAATAACAGAAAAGACGGAAAATATAATACGTTGTGAAATTAAAAGAGATAGAAGTAGGAAATTATCAATAGAAACCTATAAATTTACATTATATTGATAGTTTCCCACCTTTAGACTATTCGGAGTCAAACTGTCATAATAAAATTCTCATGTCACAATGGCAGTTGCCGAACTCCTCTGATACGTCTAAAGGTGGGAAACTATCAATATAATGTAAATTTATTGGTTTCTTTTGATAATTTCCCACCTCTACTAGTTTCATCTCCTTTTATTTAACAACGTATTATCTTTTTAGTATTTTGGCTTATTATCTTATTAGTGCACTCATCACTTTACACACACACCATTGATAAGTAGTTATTGAATTTCCTTTATATTTTATTTGCACAATTTTGCTAATTGTATAGTGTATTAATTCAAAATTATGCAACACTAAAATTCAAAAAGTAGGTATCTAATTTGTAATAAATATTTGTTTAGTTTCTAGATCTGTAATTGTATGTCAATCAACAAATACTGCATTTTTTAACCATTTGTTTATTATTTATTGGTGTAATTAAATATTTTTAAGTTTTTATTTATTACTATTTTTGTTATAGTTTTTAATACCAAAAATACGCTTACGTCATTAAGGATTTCTGACTTCAAAGCATTGCTAAAACATTATAATATGACTTAGTATCATGGCAATGTTTCTTGTAGATGAGAAACTAGGCCATACTAGACATCATTACTAAATTGTCAGAGATATGTGCCTTTATTCTTATTTACTTTACAAACAATATCTACAATTAAAACACTGAAAACGTTTGTTTTCTATACTTCCACAAAATTTATTATAACTATGTGACTACAGCTGTTTCGACAGAGTGCCTTTCTCAAGTGATTTAGTTTACTATGGGTTTGCCTTTTTAAGGTCTTTAACTGAATAGGTTGAGGAGTAAGGAGCTGTTTGTCTCGAGTTGGTCATTCAGAATTACATCTGTATTTTTTAATTTATTAATTTCCATAGATTCTAATAAAGATAGCTTAAAGCCTTTATTTTGAATATGCAGAATTTGAAACACTTCATTAAAAGAATGATTATGATCTAGAAGGTGAAGTGCGTATGTAGAAGTGTCTGTTTTTCTATTTTTGAAAGCCATTTTGTGTTCTGCTATCCGTTTGTCAAAGGTTCTGCCAGTTTGACCGATATAAGTTTTCGGACAGTCACCACAAGTTAGTTTGTAGACACCACTCTGTAGTTGTTTTCTGTTTCGGCTCTTATTGTTCTTAATATATTTGCTTAAGTTGTTGTTAGTTCTGAAAGCTGGTGTTATTCCTTTCTTTTTTATGTATCTGGCTATTTTTGTTGTTATCTTGCCAGTACCTTCTGCTCTATTACATATACTGGCAAGATAACAACAAAAATAGCCAGATACATAAAAAGAAAGGAATAACACCAGATTTCAGAACTAACAACAACTTAAGCAAATACATTAAGAACTTTAAGAGCCGAAACAGAAAACAACTACAGAGTGTTGTCTACAAACTAACTTGTGGTGACTGTCCGAAAACTTACATCGGTCAAACTGGCAGAACCTTTGACAAACGGATAGCAGAACACGAAAGGGCTTTCAACAATAGAAAACCTCTTCAGTTAAAGACTTTAAAAAGGCAAACCCATAATAAACTAAATCACTTTAGAAAGGCACCCTGCCGAAACAGCTGTAGTCACATAGTTATAATAAATTTTGTGGAAGTATAGAAAACAAACGTTTTCAGTGTTTTATTGTTAGATAAAATGAACTTCCATCAAGTAACGGTCGAATCCATCAAATATCTATAATTATTTATTCTAATTATTTATGTCAATCGGTTTTCATTAGTTGCAAAATATATTAATTAACAACTATAATATATTGTCATAGTGTATATTCAATAAAATATTATTAGTATTTAATAATTTAATTAAGGCTAAAAATAACAGATATAATATGTACTGAATAATATTTAATAGGAGTAAAATATTGTAGGTAGAGCACGAGATTGGATTTTTTTACATTGGACATTTTTTATGTAAATTATGTTTTCACAGGTACTTTATTATGTTTTTATGTTACTAACCTAAGCTAACACTAAAATACTAAAAATAAAAAATATAAAACAATACTAAAAATAAAGAATAAAATTCCTCAACTAGCAAATTATTTTTTTTTTGTATTCGATTATTACCACACCTGTACTAAAAGAAACAACGAAGCCACAGTGTGTAAGATTGATACACGCTATAAATCATTTGACAATACAATAAATAATATTATTTTATAACTTTTCCAAAGCTTTCATTTATTTATACACAATCTCGTGCTATACCAATATAATATTTTATTCGTATTAAATACTATTCACTACATGCATCTGTCATAGTTAGCCTTAAAATATTAATGATCTATTTTTAATTGTATCTACACTATAATATTGTTGTTAATTGATATATTTCGGCATATTTTGGCAAGAGGGCTTTTCATCGATTGTCATTTGTTTCGAGCTTCTGTCATGTGTCACATGATATTAATATATCTGCGTCATACGTCTCTGGTTTGTATCATTGTTTGTATCATATATACCAATACTGTTGAATACCCAGTAAAAATAAGCAACGGCAAATCTAGGGGATTTTTGTTATTGTATGATGTAGTTGGAAACAATGTTATATAAGTGTCAGATGTCAACGATAAGTAAAAATGTGTCAAAAAGAAAAATAAATGTTGATTTTGATGTTTAAGTTATTTGTAGAATTATTGAGTTTTCTTTTAAAATAAAACTGACTAGAAGTACTTCGGTGTTTAATTAACATCCACGCAATTCTGCAAAACATCAGGTTATGGCCCAGATCACTTGTTTTCGTGAGTATTTCGCCAGTAAAAAAAGTCAGTGTTGAAGAGCCTGTGTCGGTAGTTTGCCGCGGCCAACGAAAATAAAAAAGAAAAGCTGAAAAAAAGGTGAAAAAGAAGCTCGAGTATATATACATAAAAAAAGAAAAACATAAATCCGAAAAATGGAAAATTCATCGGCTGCGTTGAAACTTAGTGGTGGTGACAACTGGGTAGCCTGGAAATTTCAAACAAGGGTAGTGCTAAAAAGCCGTGGTTATTATGACATAGTAATAGGAAAGTCTGTGAGACCGAGCACTACTGGAGATGACCAAAAGAAATGGGATGCTGGTGATTCAAAAGCACAAGAATTTATAGTAACCAGAATAGAGCAAGGCCCTATGACACACATTTTATCCTGTGAGACCTCGAAAGATATGTGGACAAAGTTGAAGTCTGTCTACGACAAAGAGTCAGAGGTGAGCATTCATTTAATGCAACAAAAGTTTTTTCTCTTGGAGTTTTCATCAGGTAAAAATGTTGCCTCATTCATATCACAGCTTGAAGAGATAAAAAATAAGCTAAAGCAAGCTGGTGAAGAGCTGTCCGATAAAATGATCATGACAAAAATACTTATGGCATTGCCAGAGGAATATAAGCATTTTCGGTCCGCATGGGAATCCGTACCATCTGATAAACAAACCCTAGATGAACTTACATCAAGACTACTTATCGAAGAAGAAAGAAGTAAGTCAGCACAGGGCAGCACAGCATTGGCGATGAAAAGTGATACAAGCAGAGAATTTAAAGGGCAAAAGAAAACCAGGTTAAAGTGCCATTTTTGTGGCAGAGGTGGCCATATTGCGAAAAATTGCTTTTTCAAGAAGAAAGAGAGAGATAATAATAGCCAGAAAGACATAAAAGTATGCAGTCAATGTAAAAGACGAGGACACAACTTACAAGAGTGTTGGTTTAATAAAAATAAAAATGAAAAACAACAGACAAGCAGAGAAGAAAATAAAATTGACAGTAATGCATTCATGGTATATACTGGGAGTAAGAAAAATAAAAATGAATGGTGCTTGGACACAGGAGCTAGCGAACATATGTGCTGGAATCAAGATCTGTTTGAAGAATTGATAGAGATAAGCTATAAAAAACAAGTAAAAGTCGGAAATGGAGAAAAATTACCAGTTAAAGGTATTGGAAAAATAACTCTATGGGCATTTAATGGTAAGAAATTTATAAAGTCAACCCTGTCAGATGTATTATTTGTGCCAGATTTAAAATTTAATTTATTCTCAGCTGGATGTGCCTTAGATAAAGGTTATAAGATGTTTTCAAACAATGAAAAATGTGAATTTTATAATGACAAAGGAGAAATAAGAGCATTGGCAACACGGGATAACAAATTATACAAAATGTTATTCTCACAAGAACAAAACACTGAAACCTTTGCAAATATTTTAATTTCGGAACGCACCCCTAACGAAAACTTGTCTGACGGTCAAGTTCAAGAAAACAGCTGTTTAGTAGATGTATTTTTATCAGAGTGTAATTCTGCAAAAACAACAGAAAGTTTGAGAGTTTGGCACTGCAGATTAGCACATCAAAATACTACATATGTGAGAAACTTTTTAAGGCAAAATAACATTGATTTTATAGACGAAAAATTCGTGTGTGAACAGTGTTTAACAGGTAAACAACACAGAATACCATTCAAGTTAAGTGAATCAAGAGCAAGTGAGCCATTACAATTAGTGCATACAGACGTATGTGGCCCTATGGAAGAAGAGTCTTTAGGGGGAAATAGGTATTTCCTGTTGTTAAAGGATGACTATACAAATTATAGGTACGCGTATTTCATGAAAAATAAATCAGAAGTTAAGAAACACCTTAAAAATTTTATATCATTAGCCGAGAGAGAGACAGGCTACAAGATGAAAACTTTACGATCAGATAACGGTTTAGAGTTTATGAACCAAGAAATAAAGGAGATGCTTGACTATCAAGGCATAAAACATCAGAGATCAGTAGTGTATACGCCTCAGCAGAACGGTAGGGCTGAGAGGGAAAATAGAACCCTAGTTGAATCAGCCCGAACTATGATACAAGGGCAAAAGTTGAATAAAAACTTGTGGGCAGAGGCCATACATACAGCAGTGTATGTTTTAAACCGAACAGGCCCTAGTAGCATAAAAAATGTGACACCTTATGAATTATGGTACAAAAAGAAAGTCAATAATATTTCTACACTCAAGAGTTTTGGTTCTAGAGTATCAGTGCATGTCCCAAAAGAGAAGAGATTAAAATGGGATGCAAAAAATATGTTTGGTTTCTTTATTGGCTACAGTGAGGATGTAAAAGGTTACAAAATATTTGTCCCAGACAAAAATAAAGTTGAAATTCATCGAGATGTCATATTTTTGCCCGAGAAAACCATAGAAATAAAAAATGGGGAGACAGACATGAATAAAAACATACAGATGATATGTGAGGAGATAAAGTCAGAAGAAGATGACAGTGAAGCAGAAGAACCTCAAAATAATAGAGAAGAAAGCAGTGAGAGTGACCTCGAAACTGATAGCAGTATTGAAGATGTGAATGAAATAGAGCAGGAGCATGGATATGACCTGAGAAGACATATAAAAAGACCCTCAAGATATGATGATTATGTTCTGGATGATGACGAAATGAGTTTGTTGACTTTTAGTGATGATGAAGAACCCCAGACGTATGATGATGCAGTGGCCAGTAGTGAGTGTAAAAATTGGAAGAAAGCTATGCAATCAGAAATAAATGCGTTGCTAGAAAATGAAACATGGGAGTTTGTGCAAAGTAGTGATGGTCAAAAAGTCATTGAGTGCAAGTGGGTGTTCAAGAAAAAGAAAAATGAAAATGGTAAAGTAGTGAAATATAAAGCTCGTTTGGTAGCTAGAGGTTTTCAACAAATTGGTATGTTTTTTAATGATATTTATAGTCCAGTAGCAAAATTACCATCAATAAGGATTTTCTACGTATGACGTAGATATATTAATATTATGTGACACATGACAGAAGCTCGAAACAAATTGCGAATGAAAAGCCATAGTAGTAATGAAAAGCGATTGACATCTTTAAAAAATAGATTAAAGAATTATAGATATTATTTTTAAAGTAAGAGAAATATCTCTGACAAGTAATGATGCCTAACTTCTCACTCTACGAGAAACATCCCATGAAGAAAAGTCCTATTCTAATGTTTTGGCAACGCTATGACATCAGAAATCTTGAAATAAGTAAGCTTATTATTGTGGTAAAAAAAAAGCATAAAAAATTTGTATATTTAACTAAAAATAAGTCATTTTATTTCCAATGTAGATTTAACGTATATACTTAACATAATATATTATAATTAAGCTTTATTTTTACAGAGTACAAATGGCCGAGGATCCCTAATAAATGATCTCATTAGTCTTTACAAACAAAACAAATGGGATAAGGTATGTACCTAAATTAGGGAGTAAGTAAGTACCTACAATTAGTAGGTATATATAGTCCGTCCGCTATAACTTTTCCCATGCGGTACGATTCATTTTCAATCAAATTAAGTCAAAACAGAAAGTGAAACATACGCCGATATGTGTAGTATATAGTATACAGTATACAAAATGTATATACACATCGACGTTCGTTTCAATTTATGTTTTGACTTAATTTGATTGAAAATGAATCGTACCGCATGGGAAAAGTTATAGCGGACGGACTATACCTATATTATACATTCATGAATAAAATTTTCTCATTTTTGTTCGTACACGTCTCGATATTCTTACTTTAATATGTTCCAAATGAAAGTAATAAGATGAATACTATAATAAGGGACTAAGATAAAAAGATAATTCAATTTGTTAAAGTCAAAGATTTTTTTAAAAATATCAATTATACAATTGATTTTATTTATGATTTATTTTTAGATATCTCCAGAAGCTAAGGAAGCACTTGAAGAAAAATTTAAGAGGCTTGGTTATCCTAAATATATCGAACGGAAAGTTTTAAACTTTATAAAACAACATTTAGATCTTCTGCCGATGTATGCACATCCCATTATAATCAAAGATATACTGAAGAACTATGCCAACAGTCCTTTATTTACATAATTTCATATTTTTAATAAACACACTATATAATTTTTAAAGCATAATTTTTTTCTGCAAAAATTTGTCGTCTTATCATCTTGAACATCTCAGAAATTCGTATATCTGCGACACAGACCATAATCATTCTCTTTGCCTTATCCCTATACGGGGTGGGCTTCCCTAATTGCATTTCTCCACACAATTTTATTTTGGGTCATATCAATGTTAATCCCCTTTACCAACATGAACTGCCTTATCGTCTCCACCCAGGTCTTCTTTGGCCTTCCTCTCCGACTCCTTCCAGGAATCTGCACTTTAGCTATTCTTCGTATTAGGTGATTAATATCTCGACGTTGAATATGACCAAACGATCTTAACCTATGCTCTCTCATTTTGACATCAATTGGTACCACACTTAGACTTCTCTAATATACTCGTTTCTAAGTTTTTCCTTTTTTGTCACTCCATTCATCCATCTAAGCAATCTCATTTCCGCCACAGACATTCGTTGTTCCTCTTTCTTTTTCACTGCCCAACATTCAGTTCCGTACATCATAGCCGGTCTTATGGATGTTTTATAGAATTTTTCCTTCAGCTTCATTGGAATTTTTTGTCACACAACACACCACTCGCTTCCTTCCACTTTATCCATCCAGCCCTAATTCTACTGCATGCATCTCCATCTATTTCTCCATTACTCAGCAATACCGATCCTAGGTACTTAAAACTATTGTTTTTCACAATCATTTCACCATCCAAAGGTACCATTTTATTTGTAGTAACCCCATCTTTAACTGAACATTCCAAATACTATGTATTTGTTCACTGTTCCAGGTTTTGTTCTAAGTCTCTTTCACTATTTCCTATTAACACTACATCATCAGCATACATTAAGCACCATGGGATGTTACCCTGTAGTTTCGCTGTTATCGAGTCCAAAACTAATGAGAATAAATATGGACTAAGCACCGAGCCTTGGTGCAATCCTACTTTCACATGAAATTTATCAGTCTCTGCCACACTTGTTCTAACACTAGTCGTTACTCCCTCATACATATATCTCACAAATTTTTACATATTTATTCACCAGGGACTCCTTTCTTATTGTTGAGTGCCCACCACAGAATATCTCGAGGAACTCTATCATATGCTTTCTCAGGATCAATGAATACGATATGAGGCGTTGGTTTCTTTATTCCTATATTTTCCATCAGTTGCCTTATAATGAAAATTGCATCTGTTGTTGATCTGCCCTACATAAAGCCAAATTGATTATCAAATATTTCGGTTTCTTCACGTATCCGTCTATCAATTACTCTCTCCCATACATTCATGGTGTGGCTAAGTAGTGTTATAGCCCTGTAGTTTGTACATTGTTGTATGTCTCCCTTGTTTTTGTAAACAGGTACTAATATATTGCTTCTCCATTCGTCTGGCATTTGTCCAACTTCCATAATTCTATTAAATAGACCTGCTAGCCAACTTGTTCCTGTCTCTCCCAATGCTCTCCATAGTTCCCCAGGAATATCATCTGGTCCGACTGCTTTTCCTTTCTTTATTTTTTGTACCGCTTGAGCCACTTCCTCATTTGTTATTTTGGTGACCATGCTGTTACTGTCTCCGTTAACTCCACAGGCTGTCTTTCAAATTCTTCATTTAATAAACTCTCAAAGTACTTTCTCCATCTTTTTTCGACATCCTTTTCGTGAAATAATATTTTATTATATTCATCTCGGATACATCTAATATAATTAAAATATTTTGTTTTCTTTGCTCTCTGTTTGGCTATTTTATATATCTTTGTATCGCATTCCATGGTATCAAGTTGATCGTATAGGTTTGCACACGCTTCTGCTTTAGCTTTTTCTACTGTTACTTTCGCTTCCTTTTTGGCATATAGTTTTGAAGATCTGTGTCCGATCTGTTTTCTTGCCACTTTTTATATAATTTTCCTTTCACTTTTATTTTTCCTTGTACTTCGTTTGACCACCACCAAGTCTCTTTATGCTCAAATTTCTTTCCTGACGTTTTCCCAAGTACTTCAATAGGCTTTCTGATACTACTGGCCATTTTTCTCCAAATTGTATTATGGCTTCCTTTCATGTTCCAACATATTTTCTCTACTATTCTTTCCCTGAATAGACCTTCTTTCTCATCTTTTAGTATCCACCACTTGACTTTTTGTGGTCCTCTCCGATACTTTCGTTTAGTTTCGCTTTTTACTTCGATGTCCAGAAGCAGCAGATTATGTTGTTGGCTTACTGTCTCGCTAACTATTACCTTGCATTCACGTAGGTTTTCTTTCCTTATCATGAAATAGTCTATTTGGGAGTGATGTTGTCCACTTTTGTACGTAATAAGTTGAGTTTCTCTCTTTTTAAAGAATGTGTTAACAATCGCCACATCTAATGCTGTTGCTAATTCAAGCATTTCATCTCCAGCTTCATTTCTAGTTCCAAAGCCTAATCCCCTATGTACTGTTTCATATCCTGTCTTAGCTTGGCCCACATGTGCATTAAAATCACTTCCTATTATCACTTTCTCCTCTGATGGAATACCACTCAGGACGTCTCCTAATTGGACTTAGAAAGCTCTACTTTTATTCTCATCCAGACCTGTTTGAGGAGCACACACACACACACACACACACACACACACACACACCCACGCACGCACTCACGCACGCACGCACGCACGCACGCACGCACGCACGCACGCACCCACCCACCCACCCACCCACACACACACACACACACACACACACACACACACAAACACACACACACACACACACACACACACACACACACACACACACACACACACACACACACACACACACACACACACACACACACACACACACACACACACACACACACACACACACACACACACACACACACACACACACACACACACACACACACACACACACACACACACACACACACACACACACACACACACACACACACACACACACACACACACACACACACACACACACACACACACACACACACACACACACACACACACACACACACACACACACACACACACACACACACACACACACACACACACACACACACACACACACACACACACACACACACACACACACACACACACACACACACACACACACACACACACACACACACACACACACACACACACACACACACACACACACACACACACACACACACACACACACACACACACACACACACACACACACACACACACACACACACACACACACACACACACACACACACACACACACACACACACACACACACACACACACACACACACACACACACACACACACACACACACACACACACACACACACACACACACACACACACACACACACACACACACACACACACACACACACACACACACACACACACACACACACACACACACACACACACACACACACACACACACACACACACACACACACACACACTCGCATAATTTTGAACTATACGCAGCATACAACGAACCCGACGTCATAACATCCATAAAGATCGGACGTTTGCGCTATGGGCCATGTTGAACGGATGTTGAGACCAAAACACCAAAACATATAATGTGGCAAAGACCAGTAGGGAGCAGGTCAAAGGGAAGACCCAAACGTAGATACATGGAACAAGTGGAACAAGATCTGAAAACACTTGAGATTGCCCACTGGAAGAACAAAACAAGGAACAAAACAGAACGGCGGAAAATCTTAGAACAAGCCAGGGCCCAAAAAGGGTTGTCAAGCTACTGATGATGATGATTCTGACACTCGTTCTTACAACTTCTACTACGTTACTTTTCATTTCACTATCAGCAATTATACCAACTCCATTTCTTGTGTTACTACTCCCTACATATCACAATTTGTATGCTTCACCTAGTTACTTCTCCCTTTGTCCTTTCCACCTAGTTTCTTGAACGCAACCAATTTGAACTCTCCTTCATTTGAGTGCATCCACTGTCTGGAATAAACTAGTTATTTCTTAATCCAGGAAAAATCCTGAAATAGGTCGATTTTTATAAAATGGAGAGGATGTAGAATTGTAAACTTTTTTTTATATAATAATAGACAATTTCAACTACCTATTTCCAAATGTTGATCCTTCCTTTATTTTTTTGGAGGTTTTCGTAAAATTTTGTGTTCCCTGATCGGGCTAATAAGCAACAATGGCCTAACCCGCAAACTGAGCATTTTTAGATTAATATATCAATAAAAGCAGCAACATTAAATCTTCGGATTAACAAGGTTCTACACAACCTACCTTTATATTTGGATAAATGGTGCTACCTAATTTGTAGCGCCATCCCATAAGCACAATGGAAATACGAATACAAAGATTGCGTTTATCTCAAAACTTCGTTTTTGGGGTTAGGCCACTGTTGCCCTGAGCGCCTCATTTATTTATACACGGTAGCCAAGAAAAATTATTTTGAATTAAATTAATTTATTTAATTCAAAATACATTCTACTGCTGTCAGAAAACAGAAAAAACGGTTTTTTTGATAAATAAACATCGCTTTTCGCTTAATTTCAATGTTCAAGCTACCACCCATCTGCCTCTTGACAGTTTGAATATTATTTTAAGCGAAAAACAATGTTTATATATGAAATAAACATATTTTCTGTTTTCTGACAACAGCAGAATATATTTTGAATAAAATAAATTACATAATATATTCTTCTTTTTGTGTCAATTACTTTAATTCAAAAAACATTTTTCTTAAACACCCTGTGTCAATAATTATGTCAATGTTTATATTACTGAATAGAGAATTGAATAACCTCTCAAATAAGCTAGCAGACGAACCCTATTCTCATTTAAAAATCATCGATTACGTCATCAAGCCTGGATGGATGACGTCATTAGTATGATAGATATATATGTCAAAAAGTCGCTGGCTTACGAAATAACGAATTTATTCCAAGCATTTGCACCATACTGTATACGTAATTTGTGGGAGATACTAAATCATACCTCGCAATGTTTTCGTCCAGCATCGATTTGTACAAAAATTTGGGATTAGGCTGATTTCACCCTCTAGTTCATTTTCTCTATTAAGCCGTTGTGCGCTTTTGGTTTTTAAGGGTGAAAGCTACCCCTAATTGTAAAAAATCATAAAATAACATTTTAAACTTTAGTATTGTCAACATTTCATTCTTATTAGTTACATAATGATTGTTTTATGCTTTAAGATATATCATAATATTTCAACCCTTACAACCACCCTTGTTGGAGATATATATAAAATTGACTTATCTTAAAAGAAAAATTTCGGCTTGCATAGATTTTGATTTGATCGATAAAAATTTGAGATTAGGATCATCTCACCCTGTACTTCATATTCTATATCATGTTCATGGGCGTTGATTATTTTTAGAGGTGTAAACTACCCCTTCTTGTCAAAAATTATATACAAACATTGTAAACTATGGGTAAAATATTGTTATGATTGGTTAAATAATGATTGTTTTACGCTAAAGGATATAATATCATATTTCAACCCTTAAAAACCACCCTTAATTACATTGCAATTTTTATAAGTAGATAATTTAATAGATCTATACAGAAAAAAAGTAGAATTAAAGAATTACAAAAATATTTATTTACACAAAAATACGAATTTACAAATATGTACAAATACAAAATACAAATAGTTTTTTTAGTCATCTTCCAGTACACGAACTAGTTCTGTAGTATTATATACATTGAAAATGAAGCGGACTATAAATTATAAAATTCGTTTTATAAACATAGGTCCTTTATTTTTGGCGATAAAAAATTTCTTCAAAAATGATTTTGTAGGATTTTTGAAGAGCTACAAGACTATGTAAATTCAATTCCATAAGATCCCTTAGTTTTTAATTGGGGTGGGTTTAAAGGGCCCGATAAGAGTGTTCGCTTGTAAATAGAGGATTTAGACAGCTATATCTCGCTAACTATTCATTGTAATGAAAATCTATGCACAAGGAAATGTTAGCTTTGAAAAAAGCTACAATTTAGTAGTCATTTTTTTTTCGTATCTATAGTATTTTCAAAGATATTTTGAAGAAAATGGTGAAAAATACGAAATTGCAAAAAATCGATTTTTCTTTAAACTCCAATTTTTCTAAAATTAGGCCTTTTAAATGAGGCAAACTTCTTGGGTGTATTGATAATACAAATATAAAAGGAATTACACAAAGGAGAAGACCAAGTTTCAATTGGGAGGGTAGTTAGGGGGTTGTTTTCACTGATTTTTTCATAAAGAAAAGCAGGTACCGCCTTTTTTTAAACGCTTTTCTTTGCTTCAATAGTTTGCATGAAATCTTTAGACGTTAATTTGCCTGACTTTTCTTCAATGCAAATTAATGAAAATTTGCAGACACTTGCGTTCACGGGAACAATACACGAATAGTCAATAAAAAAAATTTGTGTTTATTAATTGTTTAAATAAAAAATAACGATTTTAATGGAAAATGCTTAAATTCTCTTGTTTTTTACAATGTAGAAACTTGAAATTTTTACTGATTGTAGCTAATGATATGAACTATACATAATTTCACTTTTTACGTTAATTGTTTACGTTATGCTTCATAAATAAACAATAAAGTTTCAAATTTTGAACGCTCATATATTTGTTTATATATAAATCGGCGTTTATTCGTGTCAAATTTCAATACGATACGAAACAAAACTTCAAGCAAAACCCAAATTAAAAAAATTCGTGTTTTTATCGTAGTGTTAGAAAAACCACCGGTAGAGACGTTTTGTGCTACAATTAACATTAGAATTCGTCTTGTCGTATTAATTAATTAAACGCTTTTCTTTAATTCAATCGTTTAGGTCAAATCTTTGGACGTTAATTTGACTGCCTTTTCTTTAATGCAAATGACTAAAAATTTGCAGACATATGCATTCGCGGGAACAATACACGAATAGTCAATAAAAAAAATTTTTGTTTATTAATTATTTAAATAAAAAAAACGATTTTAACGGAAAATGTTTAAATTCTCTTGGTTTTTACAATGAAGAAATTTGAAACTTTTACAGATTGTAGCTAATTATATGAACTATACATAATTTCACTTTTACGTTAATTGTTTACTTTATACTTCATAAATAAACAATAAAGTTTCAAATTTTTTGCCGATTCCGACTACTTTTCATGTTTGTACATCATATGTTTTATACATATTTTTTAATAAACATGACGATATATTTTAATGTTTGAAAAGTGTAAGACTAAAAAGTAAAAAATAAAAAAATATGAAAAAAATATTTTTAAGAAACGATTTTGTTTAGTTACGAGTGACTAAAATTAAAGATATTATAAAAAAATCAACTAAAAAGAAAAAATTAAAAAAATTTAAAAATCTAACACATTCGTTAAAGAAAAGCGTGGTGCGAAAACCGTTTATTAGATGAAGACGCGCCACGCTTTTCTTTGACATGTGTTAGATTTTTTCAATTTTTTTTCTTTTTTTCTTTTTAGTTGATTTTTTTATAATATGTTTAATTTTAGTCACTCGTAACTAAAGAAAAGCGTTTCTTAAAAATATTTTTTTCATATTTTTTTTTTCGTGCTAGAAACTCAAGTCACTCAATTTTCATGCTAGAAACTTTTTGTTTTTTCTTTTGAAAGGTCTAATTATATCCTTGAAAAAAGATTATTTAAGTTTTTCTCGAGAAATGGAACCGTTGTTTGGCTTTGAATATTTCAAATTACACATTTGACGAAAAAAGCTAACCTTTAACATGCTGTATCTCGGTTTGTATTCGTCGGAAAAATATTATAGAATAAAAAAAAAATTTTAAAAATCTTAACACATTCGTCAAAGAAAAGCGTGGCGCGTCTTCATCGAACAAACGGTTTTCGCACCACGCTTTTCTTTAACGAATGTGTTAGATTTTTTCTATTTTTTGATTTTTAGGTGATTTTTTTATAATATGTTTAATTTTAGTCACTTGTAACTAAAGAAAAGCGTTTCTTAAAAATATTTTTTTCATATTTTTTTATTTTTTACTTTTTAGTCTTACACTTTTCAAACATTAAAATATATCGTCATGTTTATTAAAATATGTATAAAACATATGATGTACAAACATGCAAAGTAGTCGAAATCCGCAAAAAATTTGAAACTTTATTGTTTATTTATGAAGCATAACGTAAACAATTAACGTAAAAAGTGAAATTATGTATAGCTCATATTTACCTACAATCTGTAAAAAATTTAGAGTTTCTTCATTGTAAAAACCAAGAGAATTTAAACATTTTCCGTTAAAATCGTTTTTTTTATTTAAATAATTAATAAACAAAAATTTTTTTTATTGACTATTCGTGTATTGTTCCCGCGAATGCATATGTCTGCAAATTTTTACTCATTTGCATTGAAGAAAAGGCAGTCAAATTAACGTCCAAAGATTTGACCCAAACGATTGAACTAAAGAAAAGCGTTTAATTAATTAATGCGACAAAACTAATTCTATTGTTAATTGTAGCACAAAACGTCTCTATCGGTGGTTTTTCTAAGACTACGATAAAAACACGAATTTTTTTAATTCGAGTTTTGGTTGAAGTTTTGTTTCGTATCATATTGAAATTTGGCACGAATAAACGCCGATTTATATATTATTAAAAAATATATGAGCGTTCAAAATTTAAAACTTTATTGTTTATTTATGAAGCATAACGTAAACAATTAACGTAGAAAGTGAAATTATGTATAGTTTATATCATTAGCTACAATCCGTAAAAGTTTCAAGTTTCTACATTGTAAAAAACAAGAGAATTAAAGCATTTTCCATTAAAATCGGTTTTTTTTTATTTAAACAATTAATAAACATAAAAAAAATTTTTATTGACTATTCGTGTATTGTTCCCGCGAATGCATATGTCTGCAAATTTTTATTCATTTGCATTCAAGAAAAGTCAGTCAAATTAACGTCTAAAGATTTGATGCAAACTATTGAAGTAAAGAAAAGCGTTTAAAAAGAATTTGGTTTGTGTTACTAAAAGACATAATTTCGATAGCTACAGTTTTTTTATTAAATGCATATTTTTCGAATTATTCTCAAAAAATGTCTAAAAAAGTGGATTTTTCGTCGAAAAATTGTTACTTTCAACCGCGAATAACTCGAAAAATATTAGTTTAACCAAAAAAATGTAAAATACATTTTTTTCTTAGAATGCATCGATTTACATGGTTAAAATTTAATAAAAAATTCTCACCCTCGAGATGGGGTGGCAACCACCCCCAAGGTTTTTGGCGTACAACGGCATTATATAGAAAATTATCCTTGAACTATTCCCTACTTTCTGTAAAAATTTCAAGTAAATCCATGCTGGACGAAAAAATTGCGAGCCAAAATGCTTTTCCTCGATTACAAGGGCTCGAGAATGTAATGTGACTCCCCCAGAGCTCAGAGCTTTTGATTAGATAGTGGGAGGTATTGTTTAAATCTGGATAATAATAACACAATAGCTGTAAAGTTAAAATAAAGCAAATAACTCGTGAGTTTATCTAGAAATAAAGTAGCACTTCAATGACTGGCTAATAAATATTTAAATATGAGAAACAAGATAAATACAAACATATTTTAACTATATCTAATCAAAAACCACTAAATGGTGAGGAAAAATTGATAGCCTTGAAAATTTATATTGTCTTGTTCAAATATTTACCATTTTTATTATTTGCCTGGTATTGTCACCAGTGCATATGTTTTAATATAACGTTCAAAATAAATTAGAAACCAATTAGAATTTCTTAACCATATTCACAAACAAATATGTCCACATACCTGGGCCTCATAAATGAATATTATTCAAGGTTATATATTTAGTAGTAATCATGGAAGTAGTATCTATAAGTTACTTTAACATTAAACATACATTAAAGTTCAATTTTAAACACTAATTAACTAGTAATGTTGGAATTGTTTCCTCGGTTTTTGAATCTTAACTCTGTAGTTACTTGGCACACCTTAAAAACCTTTTGAAAAAATTTGAAAATTAGGTTGTGAAATTGGAGATAATATTTCTTTAATATTGTTAATTCATTTTATATAAAAAAATCTTTTAAAAAGTCATAAATTAACATAATATAAAAAAACATCTATTTTTATGGAAAAAATTTATTGAAACCATATTTATTTTGAGTAAAACTAGGGTAACCAAACGTCCCGTAAAAACGGGATTGTCCCGTTTTTTAACGATTTGTCCCGGAGTCCCGAAAAAGTCTCACGGGACGCCTAAATATCCCGTATTTGCGTTGTAAAGCTGGTTTATTTCTTTATGTAATTTTCCTCCTTTATTAATCCCACTGCTATTTCATTTTCTCCTGCTGCTTTTCCGCTTCCTAGGTTTTTAATATTTGTTTTTGTACTTTTTCATCTGTGAAAATCTCTACTTCGTCGTTATCTTGTACGACCTTCTTCATCGCAGTCTGTTTCCTTCATAGTGAATAGCATTTTTTCGTAATATTCTTCCCAGATTCTGCTGATCTGTTTGTCTTCAAATACGGTTTCTCCTTTTTGGTTTTTAGTCTTCTTGTTTTAATGCTGGGCGTATTTTTTTTTGTTCTGACTTTTTTGTAAAATTGCTTTATTTTATGGTGTTCTCTGTCTTTTTCAACATCCTTCATCGAAACCAGTAATTTTTCTTCTTTTTATTTGCTGTGTTGGCTTTGTTTCTAGCTCTTTTGTATTCTTCCCTGTTTTGCTCTGACGGGTAGTTGATCCATGTCATTCTGACAGAGTTTTTTAGTGTTCTGCCTGTTTGGCAGTCTTGATCGTACGTAAATTACCTATTCAACGGTAAATTGAAAAGGATTTATAGGTCCCAAACTAGCTAAAAAACCATGTTTGAATTGAAACCAATGAATTCAATATCGACACATACCATCTTTTCGTAGATTTTAAATCGGCCTATGATAGTGTCCTAAGAAATAAATTGTATGAAGCCATGGATGAATTCCACATTCCTGACAAACTGATAAGATTGGTTAAGGCTACAATGCGTAAAGTCGTTTGCAAAGTCGAAATACAGGGCGAACAATCACAGGCGTTTGAAACGAATATTGGGCTGCGACAGGGAGATGCGCTGGCGTGTCTCCTCTTCAACATAGCTCTGGAAAAGGCGGTCAGAGATGCCCGAATAGACAACAGAGGAAATATTTTTAATAAATCATCCCAAATTTTGGCATATGCCGATGACGTGGACCTAGTTGCCCGCACAACACGCAAACTAGAAGAAATGTATACCACCTTCTCAAATGCCTCAAAAAATATGGGCCTGACAGTAAACGAGGAGAAAACTAAGATGGTGGCATCAACACCCAACAATAGAGCCATAAACATCGGTCACCAATTCTCTGTTGATAACTCTACCTTTGAAGTGGTGGACAAATTCACATACTTAGGCTCCCTGATCACCAAGGAAAACGTCATGACAGAAGAAATCAAGCGAAGGATAATCCTAGCGAACAAATGCTATTTTGGACTGAGTAGACATATGAGAAGCAGAAACTTAAGCCAAAAAACAAAAATAACCATATACAAAACCCTTATACAACCAGTGTTGACATATGGATCGGAGACATGGACCATCTCCAAGGCAGATGAAAACCTTCTGCTTATATTTGAACGAAGGATCCTGAGAGGCATATTCGGTGGCATCTGTGAAAATGGTATTTGGAGGAGGAGGTACAACTACGAGGTATACCACAGATATAAACATATATTTGGTGGAAAAGACGTAGTATCTCTTATAAGAATAGGACGACTAAGATATGCAGGACATCTAGCAAGATCACAGCATAACAACCCTCCTAGAAGAATCCTTATGTCACAACCTGTGGGAAGTAGAAATAGGGGTAGGCCAAAACTTAGATGGAAAGATGGTGTAGATGAGGATGGGAGAAAAATAGGTGCAGCAAACTGGCAACGGTTGGCAATGGATAGGACTGACTGGCGTAATAGACTTGGGAAGGTCGAGGCTCTTTCATAGGGCTGTAGCACCATTGATGATGAATATGCAAGGACATAGTAGGTATGTTTTGTTTCGTAGATTATCGAAAAAAGGCCATTTTTGGGAAAGTTGTTTAATAGCTATTGTATTGTATATTATATTAGTAATATGCAAGGACATAGTAGGTATGTTTTGTTTATAAACAAATTGCGGTCCGAAATCTTCTTTTTCAATTATTGTTCTGTAACTCCGAAGACAGGAGGCTTATGTCCAGCAGTGGATTGAGAGAGGCTGATGATGAACTCCGTAGATTTTAACCTAAAACCATGACACTCAAATAAAAATTCACCGTTATTGTTCATTCTGAAATAATGTCGGTCTTTTTAAAATAATTTGGTTTAAAGGAAGCCAAGAAAATATTCGTATCGCTTATTAGACATATATTACGGACGATAGTTTAATATAAATTTCAAATGAGATGGCATCTTTGCATTATTATGATAAGATAGTGGATGATTTTTTTGCTACTTTTAGTAGTAGCAGAAATAAATATATTAGAAAAAGTATTAGAGTATGTATTAGCTAAACTATTGATAAGCCAATTTAAGGAAAGTTCGGCTCGTGTAGAATCCAGCTCAGCTCGGCTCGAAAAAAATTTGATCCGGCTCGAAGCTCGGCTCGTCAAACAAGCTGAGCCTCAAGCCAAGCCGAGCTAAGCGCGTAGGCCTGGATCTCGCGTACCAAAAAAAGTTTATTAATAGCAAGCTGAAAATTTGTTAATAGCTTAAGGGCGTCTAGTCGGACAAACTTTGATGTATGGGAACACTGGAACAGGGGAACGTGATTTTAATTGTGGAACGTGTAATCCAGGCGCGGATCCAAAGGGGGGCACAAGAGAGTCAATTGTCCCCTCCTTGAGACCTCGCCTGGTGTCTACTGACACTGTTTTTAAGAAAGAGATTACGATTGAACATAAATAGTGAATTTTGATAACTATTGATAACTGAATAACTGAAACATAAATATGACAGAATTCCTTGAAATCAAAAATTATTAAAAGTCTTTGGAACATAATAAATGAAAAAATCTGTTATTGCCATCTATTCAATTGTTATTGCTGTTGATAAATCTGTTTATTGCCATCTATTCAATTCAATGCCAGAGACCAGATTAAAATAGTAATTGCTGGTGCTATGTTATGGTAATTTGATCATTTAATAAAACCCCCTGAATAAGAGCCGCTTTTAGAAGGATGTCCAAAGTATTATGTAACAGAGACCTAAAATTGGCATTAAGGATCCGACTACTTCGCTGCTACGTGTTCTCGGTCTTACTGTATGGTGTCGAGTCTTAGACTGAATAAAATCGATCTAAATGGTCTTGAGGCTCTTGAAATGTGGTGCAATAGAAGAATTTTAAGAGTTTTTTGATGGCGAAGATTCGAAACAACAATACTAGAATGTCTCAGCAAGACTAATGCGATTATAAAAAGCATCAAGAAGAGATAGCTGGATTATTTCTGACGTTTAATGAGATGTCCCAATTATAGGTTGCTACAAAATATTATTCAAGTAAAAATAGCAGGCAAACGCAGTCCAGGACGAAGAAGAACTTCATGGTTGATTTAGGGTGGCAATAAATAAAATTAAGATACCTATGATGGTAACCAACGTTCTGAAAGGACATGGTACATGAAGAATAAGAAAATAACAGCCCATCCCGAAAAAAATCCTGCATACGCCAGTCACGAGAAAATTTGTATTTCATTGCCCCCACCTTGCAAGGTTGCTGGATCCGCCGTTGGTGTAATCCTGACAAGTTTATGATTGTGAAAACTAGCAGGATGTTTTTAAGTTTATTCAATAGCAAACTTTATATAATATATGAAAAAATGTTTGTCCGACAAATATGTTGGGAATTTTAATAAGTTCTACAGGTAAAACATGTCAAATGACAGGAATTATGTTGGTAGTAAATAGTAGTCTGACTTTTGCATGAGAGTTTAATGAAAGGATAACAAATAAATTGGAAGTTCTGTCCGACAGAATACATGGGACGTTTTAGTAGCCTGACGTTCGAAACTTGTTACCTGTTCCGCAATTAAAACTTCCCCTGTTCCAGTGTTCCCTTACATCAAAGTTTGACAGACTAGATACCGTTAAGCTATTAACAAATTTTCAGCTTGCTGTTAATAAATTTTTTTTAGTACGGGATCCAGGTCTATCGAGCTTGTGAACATTCCTAAATAACACCATAAGATGTTGTTTTTGACAGCTTCGGTTCTTTTTTCATATTCTGTTATATTTCAAAAAGTAGAGAGAGAAAAATCAAAATAATAGAATTTAATGGCAATGTTATTATGATCACAACATTGTAGACATTTTCTTTAGAACTATGCAGTTGATATGCAATAAATTTCGACCACATATAATTTGAGATAACCTGTATAAAATTTTAGTAAAATAAAAAATATTATGGTGCTATCATTTGACCTTGAATATATTTTTAGACTAGAGAAAATTAAGTAAACGCATATTCAAAAACCGACGACAGTGACACTGAAAATTTATTCTTATGCAAATACCTAAGCGTTAAAATAAAGATAAACAAAATATTCTAAATAGTTATACGTTAACCAACTAAAAATAAAATTGTTAAAGGTAGATTTATGCACAAAGCGTAGTTCAATTATTGTGAACTACGGTTTAACTTAAAGAAAGTTATCGTATGGACATCCCACATAACAATTTCATGTTCTTAGTAGATTCATAGAACATACTTTTCAGAAAAAGTATATACTGAGAATATGCGTAATTACTAGAGACTGGAAAATATGCACTAAAAAATGTCTAAAATATGCATGCAATATGCATTTTAAAACAAGCTGAATATGCACAATTAACATGCAAATATGCATTTATATATGCACTTATTTTTATATGAATAATTTTATGGTTTACGTTAAATACATAAATAAATAAAAAATAATAAAAATAAATAAATAGGTTTGAATTTAAACCAAATTGTATTATTATTTCTTAATATATTTTTTTAACTTCAGGTTTTGTGACAAATAAAACGGCAAAATATTTTATTTTGACCACAAGATAAATAAGAGTACAATAAAATAAATGTACATATTTTTATTGTTACAATATTGATTCATATTTTCTAAACTAATATTATAAAAAGAGTACAATAAAACAAATTTACATATTTTTATTGTTACAATAAATAATCATATATTGATTCATATTTTCTAAACTAATATTATGTCTTCTATCTGTTAATATTTGTTTATAGGCAGAAAAAGATCTCTCAACGTCACAAGATGTAATTGGGGCATATTTAAACTTTGCTATTAGAGACGGATCCATATTAATATTTTCATCGAAGTTTCCAAAATTGATTATATTATTTATTGAACGCAATAAAGTGAAACCCTCATTTTTGTTTAAAACGTCATCAAGTTTATCTTTAATTTTTACTCCAATTTCCCCATTCAGATTTGTTATTTTCTGTTTAACCGAATCAACAATAGACATACTATTGTGAAGACATAAATTTTGAGCCTCTAATTTTGTAATTGAACTTTCAATGATATCGAAATTCGATTTTATATACAACAATTGATTTTTAATAGACTTTTCTTTAAAAATATTTTGACAGTTATCAATAGCGGTACAAGTCGGATCAAAACTTGAAATAACGCTTTTGATGTCGTCGTAGTGTTCAGATAAAAATATAGCACTTTTAAGCCAAGTTCCCCATCTGGTTAATACTGGTTCTGGTGGTAAAGGAATATCGGGAAGCATCTCCCTATATACCTGTACACGTAGTGGTGCTTTCAGAAATACTTTTTTTACATTATTTATTAAGGTGTTTACATTGGGAAATTCAATTCTAACTTTCTCTGCAACTCTGTTTAGGCCGTGCGCCAAACATGTACAGTGAATTAAATTAGGGAAAAAGATTTTAAGATTGGATGCAGCTTTCATCATATATGAGGCGGCATCACTAAGCATTAATAATATTTTTTCAAATGGTACTTGATCAGGTAAAAAAAAATTTGTTAGGGATTCGTTAACAAATCTAGCTATTGTAGCATAGTTTGTTTTTTCCAAACATTTTACACTAATTAAGTATGAGTTTTTAAAATCGCCAGAGTCGTTAAGAACTCCAACAATTAGATTCGCAATTTGTCGACCCTTTGTATCCGTTGTTTCGTCGACGGAAATCCAAAGATAATCGGCTTTTAACTGATTTTTAATATTCGTCATCACATCTTTGTAACATGCACTGACATATTTTTTCCGAAGAGTTGAAGAACTTGGTATTTGAGCTGGTTTATCTTTAATCTTGCAATAAGTTTTTAAAAAGTTTTGACACGATTTATGTTCTAACTTGTGCAGAGGGATATTGCAGTTCAAAAAAAAATGGCATAAATCCTTTGCAAAGGTTTCTTGCCCAACTGACGTATTCTGAATCTGCAAACTGTTCTGTAGAATCTGCTGGCGAGGTTTATTATCATTTTTTGATAGCTTAGTTTGGTGAAGTGAAGTTTTTATGTGTTGAACTACTTGGAATTTCTTTTGACATGGAATCTGGAATATAATGATAATGATGTTTTAGATGTTTTCGTAAATAGATACCTACATTAAAATGATCAAACTTTTTAAACCTCCCCCAATTTTTTTTTATTTCTCAAAGTGAAATTGAAATCGTCAAACAATAAAGTACAGTCAGTGTACCGTAGTATACAGGGTGGGCCACTCTCAACACCTCGCTCTGTATAAGCCAAACCGTTGCGAACTTTAAAAAACAGTTTTTGAAGAAATGGGACGGTTTGTCATTTTAGAATAGACAGACACATAGATGTGCAAAGAAGTTTGATAAGTTTAAAAATCTATTGAAGTGGAGAACTTACCTTTTTATCACAAATGGTGCAAAACATACTTTCACTGTCGATAACTTTTAGATGATTGTTACTTCCAATCCAACTTCTGAGAAGACTTGATTTTTCCCTTGCTACTTTAGGCATTTTCACAATAATAATAAAATGATTTTTTTACACAGTATAGTCAATAACTTGCAATCACAAAAGTTGAATAATCGGCGATTGATTTAAGACTAACCATTCATAAAATAAAATAATCTATCCTACCCTTAAAACAGTGTTGCCAACTCGACCAATATAGTATTTGCCAAACCTCACAAGAATGATGGAATGATCAGTTCAACAGTAGGTATTCCATTATCAACTAATAAAAAATCCCTATAGCAAGCATAACCCAGTACAGATAAATTATTTGTTTTAAAAAATGCTGAAACATGATCCTGTAGTTAATAGTAATCTCATGGTCCACAGACATAAGTACTAATATAAACATTATTGAAGGCGAAGGGATTTGCTGATGTAGGTGTGTATGTGTGAATGGTTAAACATTTTTTGTTAGGAATCAGATTTGACTCACTGATATCAGTTTCAAGTTCCTGTGAGAGAGTTCCTAAGTTGTTTTAGTAATTGTAAGGCCAACATAAAAATTTGTTCTGAATTAGAAGATTTTCGATTTTTACTAAATAATTTTTATATTATTTAATATGCTAGAAAATATGCTATATGCTAAACAAGAAATAAATAAGCTAAACAACACAAAAATATGCCAAATCTAGCATAAAATAAGCTAAATTGGCAACGCTGCCTTAAAATTTCGTTTTGGTTAAATCTCTCTTAAATCTCCAAATATGCAAGGCATATGCATTTATGAAAAACATGAGAAATATGCAGCATATATATGCATATGCATTTTGCATATAATCCAGTCTTTAGTAATTACCATTGCGAATGTGGAGAGAACATACTGAGTATATACTACATTACAGTACTTAAACGTTCTATGTATATACTTAGAATGTACTACCGCACTTCTTTTCAGTATATACTAAGAATATACTTTTTAGAACATTCCAAAGACGTGCTATAAACCTTCTATTTATATACTTAGAACGTACTACCACACATCTTTTTAGTTTATACTAAGAACGTGCTTTTTAGAATATTCCAAGGAAGTGCTATAAACCTTCTATTTATATACTTAGAACGTACTACTGCACATCTTTGTATTAGAAGAATATATTTTTAAGGATATTCTAAGAAAGTGCTATCAAGTGCTAATTGCTCAGAAGTATGTTTTCAGCATCACCTAATCTCATCTTAGGTTCTACTAGTTCTACCAAATACCTATTATATTTACATATTTTAATGGCAAATGAGAATGTAGTTAGTACCTACATTCTGCAATATTACTTAAAAAGTAAGTACATATTTATAAATTTTAGTTATTTATATGAACTATTATATTATAATATTTAGCTAAACTAAACTATGTATGAGTAACTAAAATTTATATACTTATATGTACTTACTTATATGTATTTATTAAATAATATTGAGTTACCAAAATAGATTATACCTATTTTGAAGCACCGCAAACAAAATAAAGAGATTATGTATGCTCTTTAGTCCTATCCTACATTCGTCTTCATCCTTAACACTGCATAGATTCAAATAATGCTTATTTTCGATTTTATATTTTACCGTTGTTTCCTATCCTTGATCCGTTCAGGTAAGAAATGGTCAGAAAGACGGGGATATTTTGTGGAATAACAACATCGATGCACCGGTGGATAGTGTTGTCAAACGAACGGAAATTTCCCTTTTTGCGGGAATTTTCAACATAAAAGGTGATAAAGGGAAAAGTTAACTCAAAAGGGAATTTTTGTTCCAGTTCAAATTATAAAATATTTAAAAAAAATCAAAATATTTGAAAATAATTAAACATATCTTTTCAGATTTTGTAAACAGGAGGAAATTTTTTTATAAAAGTGGGAATTTTAAGGTAAGTTGACGGAAAAAGCTTACTCGACGCTTGGCAACACCAAAGCCTTTGGTTATGGGTTTTATTGGCATGGTTTGGTTCTGGAATGGTCCGTATTGAATTGAATGTACCTAAATTCAAATTCCAACGATGTAAAAATACTCATGATAAACTCGAAATGGTAAAGTTATTTCAATTATGAAAACGAATTTTTAATAATAAACGTTAATACAATTAAAGTTTAAACTTTTTTACCATACAACAATTTTGAAATGAAATTCGTCCAATACTACCTACATACATAAATTTTATTAATTATTCTAAAATATAACGAAGTTGATAATCTATAAAGCTAATATTATACTTTCTATAAATACATATTATTTTTAAGATATTTTAAAAGTATCTACTTATAAGTATGTGTTAAGAATGTAATTATAAGTATGTGCTAAGAATATTCGATAAAGGTATATTCTAAGAATAAACTTTTACGAATATTCCGAGATACTACGTACACGAATGTACTCAGTATATTCGGTACGAGAATATATTTTAAAGTATATGCAAAGAACATGAAATTTAGAATGTTTTTAAGGTACATGCTATGATTGTACTACGCATATACTAAAAAGGATATACTCCGACGAATGTTGGTAGTATATGCTTAGAACATGATGCGAACATCATTGTTATGTGGGATACAATGTGTACCCAAACTATGTATTTTCTTGTGGCATGTTTCACACGAAATATTTTTATATTTTGGGAATAAATCACAATTATTGTAATTATTCTAATTATGTGTTTTTTTTTTTAGTTTTGATTTCCGATGTAGAAATCGTTTTCAAAAAATAAAATAAACATTTGAATCATCCTGCCAAATAATTTTTCAATTGACGATAAATAGTAGTGTATGAATGTAAAAAAATCAACTATTATCTCCGATTTCGGCGAACCTCCATCAATTTTCAAGAAACAAAAGTGTTATGGTGCCAACTTGATCTTTTATCCTAGGGCTGGATGCCTCTTCTCGGAGCTGAAAATTATTTTATTAAAAATAACCCCACAAAATGATAGAGCGACAAACTCTAAGCAATATTTTTTATATCAAGTTATTAAAATAAATCAACATTTTTTGAGTTATTACAGATATAAAGATTTTAATTTTTCGTGAAAAAAATGCATGTTTTAAGCGGTTTTTCGTAAATAACTCAAAAACTATAAGTTTTCACAAAAAAAGCTATTATTACCAAAATTGAAGCTGATAAAAAATCAAATAAATTACTTACTTGAAAAACCTTTTAATGTTAACTGAAAGTGAGTTATAGGTAATTAAATGTATATATATATATATATATATATATATATATATATATATATATATATATATATATATATATATATATATAAATATATATAGTAATGTTTGAATAACGGCAATTCGGTCAGTTGAAAGAAAACTCTATTTGTTTTAAGTCTCAATATTTCGTCACTATTTGGTGACTTCTTCAGGAGAAAACTGACCGAATTGCCGTTATTCAAACATTACTATTTAACACAGTACGGTCGATAATATTTGTACAAATATATATATATATATATATATATATATATATATATTGATGCACGTTAAGTTGTGACTTCCGGTATACAGAAGAGGCTGTCCGACTTCCACCTTTTCTACTAGGAATTATTTTTTAAAAATTGTGTATTTGGTAAAAGGGGGGCTTATAAAATGGGTCTACCTATGGAGGGGAAAGGATTTACCTAAATAAATTTTGTATATATATACGTATATACCGAAGCGTACAGCATACGTTATGGCTTCCATATATAGGGTAGTTCAAGGTGCGTTGTCACTTCCAGCGGTGTTGTCATATTTTGGAAGTCACAACGACTCGTCTGCTGATTTACCTCTTACTTTAAGCGTAATGTGTGATCTTTTGAAACTTTTACTGTGAATACAGTTGTGAATGCAGTGCTATGTTTTAAAGTTGTCTATTTAAATTAAAAGATTGATATTCTTTTGATTAAACAGGTTTACAAAAAAAATACATTTCGGAATATTTGACGAAACCATATGACTAGGGGGTTTTTGGGGTCGCTGGTCACGAATCCGGGGTCCGCTGACCTCTATCACGTCAGGTAATGGTAATCTCAAGGTCAAATCAAGATAAACCGACAGTCGCTCTGAAAAAGTATATTAGGGGGTTTTTGTGGTCGCTGATGACGAATTTGTGTCCGCTGACCTCTATCACGTCTAGATCAAGGTCATTTCGAGGTCAAATCAAGATAAATGGACACGATCGCTCTGAAAAAGTATATTAGGGGGTTTTTGGGGTCGCTGATCACAAAACTGGGGTCCGTTGAGCTCAACCGCGACAGGTAAAGGTCATTTCAAGGTCAAATCAGTTTTGTGGACTTGTCCTGATTTGGCCTTGAAATGACCATTACCTTACGTGGTAGAGCTCAACGGACCGCAGTTTTCATGATCAGTGACTCCAAAACCCCTATATTTTCAGAGCGATTGTGTCGATTTATGTTGATTTGACCTTGAACTAGACGTGATAGAGGTCAGCGGACTAATGATTCGTCATCAGCGACACCAAAAACGCCCTAATATACTTTCTCAGAGCGACTGTCGATTTATCTTGATTTGACTTTGAAATGACCTTTACCTGGCGTGAAAGAGGTGAGCGGACCCCGGATTCGTGATCAGCCACCCCAAAAACCCCCTTGTAACATGGTTTCGTCAAATAGTCCGAAATTTAGTTTTTTTTTGTAAACCTGTATTATTTATGATATGATTGATATTTATTTTACAAATACTATAGTGTAGGAAACAGAGGTTGAACCTTGCAAAATGGACACAAGTCCGGTTTTATTTTTTTTCTGGCATATCAAGGGGTGCTTATTATCAGACTAACTTTTTCTGAAAAAATTTCGCCCCGGAACCCCCCTTTTCACCCCTTTAAAGGGGGTAATTTATGGTTTTTGCAGAACGTAGCCCTTCCTGTACCTTTTACAAAAAATTTCTTTTATAGAAATATGAAGAGGACTATATTTTCTACGATTTATTTCCGACAGCATCTCTCTATCATCCACCGTTTAGCAAGGGTGGCGCCCCAAAGTTGACAAGTTTTTAAAAAAGATGTTTTTAGAAAAAATATATTTTTCGCTAACTGTAACGGAAATTAAAAAGAAATGCTACGGAGATTATTCACAAATATATGATTGATTTTTTCGTATAGGTTTCACTTAAGGATAATTGCCCTTTTCTTAATTACAGGGTGTTACATTTTAAAAAACCCCTTTTTATACCATCTGAACCGTTTATGCTAGAGTAAAAAGACTTTCAGCGATTACCCATGTACTGGTGTTATTTACAAATTTGTATAATGCACCCCCATTTTTTCCCCGGAACCACCCAAAAAAGAAGAAGAATTAATAAATAAAGTGATTTTCTTGGAATCCTTCACACACAATGCCCTTCATTAATATGCTTCATATATCATTTTGTGCAAGTTATTATTACCCATGCATGGACACCAAACGCAATTTCCTAGTGCAACCCTTGTAGCCAAAAACAATAAATAAAATGGGGGGTTAAAATTTTTTTTTTGTTTTTTGCTTTTTGATCCATATGGGCATATGCTTCATCAATAGTGCTTTTCAAAAATATATATGGTTATTGCAACATCCCTGCGCAAACCGCCCTTATCCTTGAAAATATACTGCAGAAACTACCCCTATACCTTATCCAGCATGTTTTTACGATTTTCTCATTACCTATTCATTTTTTTTAAACAAAACTTATACAAGGTTAAAGACCACTATTTACTCTAAAAATTAGGTCCTATTCATTTTTTTCGTTTAAGCAACCGTTACGGCACAGTGGCGCCGTAAACCTCATATATGCTTTGACGGGCTCCAGTTTTTGTTTATTTTTTCGTCATCTGTTTGTTTTATTGATAAAGTACTTATGTAAAATAAAACAACACAGTGTAACCTACAAATCATGACCTATGCACATTTAACATTCTTTGCTCCCCAAAGCTACAGTGGTGGCCCAAAATAAATTTTTCCATATTTTCGCCACCTACACGCATTTTATTGCGTTAATGCTACCTTAATAGCACATTATTCACCCCTAAGTGGTCGCTAAGCAGTGGCGGATCCAGGGAGGGGTGATGGGGGCGATCACCCCCACCCCTCTCAAACCAAGTGATATTATATTTGAAGATTATAAAAATATTCATTTTTTTTTATAGAAATACTTATATAATATTAATATTATTTTTATAAGAATGACTTTTTATGCTTTAGCGACAGTAGCGGATCCAGCATCGTTAAGAGGGGGGTGCCAATTGGTTAAATTTCTATACAAATAAATGAATATTTTTATAATCTTTGAATATAATATGACTTGGTTTGAGAGGGGGGGGAGGTGTTCACCCCATCACCCCTCCCTGGATCCGCCACTGCGTAGCGACCACCTAAGGGTAAATATTGTGCTGTTAAGGTAGCATTAATGCAATAAAATGCATGTAGGTGGCGAAAATATGCAAAAATTTATTTTGGGCCACCACTGTGGCTTTGGGGAGCAAAGAATGTAAAATGTGCATAAGTCATAATTTGTAGGTTACACTGTGTTGTTTTATTTTGCATAAGTACTTTATCAATAAAACGAACAGATGACGAAAAAAAAAACAAAAACTGGAGCCCGCCAAAGCATATATGAGGTTTACGGCGCCACTGTGCCGTAACCGTTGCTTATACGAAAAAATGAATAGGACATAATTTTTAGAGTAAATAGTGGTCTTTAACCTTGTATAAGTTTTGTTTAAAAATAATACATAGGTAATGAGAAAATCGTAAAAACATGCTCGCCAAGGGATAGGGGTAGTTTCTGCAGTACATTTTCAAGGATAGGGGTGGTTTTCGCAGAGATGTTGCAATAACCATATATATTTTTGAAAAGCACTATTGATGAAGCATATGCCCATATGGATCAAAAAGCAAAAAACAAAAAAAATTTTCAACCCCCCATTTTATTTATTTTTTTTTTGCTTAAGGGGTTGCACTAGGAAATTGCTTTTGGTGTCCATGCATGGGTAATAATAACGTCCACAAAATGATGTATGAAGCATATTAATAAAGGGCATTGTGTGTGAAGGATTCCAAGAAAATCAATTTATTTATTAATTCTTCTTTTTTTTGGGGTGGTTCCGGGGAAAAATGGGGGTGCATTATACAAATTTGTAAATAGCACCAGTACATGGGTAATCGCTGAAAGCCTTTTTACTCTAGCATAAACGGTTCAGATGGTATAAAAAGAGGTTTTTTAAAATGTAACACCCTGTAATTAAAAAAAGGGCAATTATCCTTAAGTAAAACCTATACCAAAAAATCAGTCAATTATTTGTGAATAAATGCCGCAGGATTTCTTCTTAATTTCCGTTATAGTTAGGGAAAAATATATTTTTTTTAAAAACATCTTTTTTAAAAACTTGTCAACTTTAGGGCGCCACCCCCGCTAAACGGTGGATGATAGAGAGATGGTGTTGGAAATAAATCGTAGAAAATATAGTCCTCTTCATATTTCTATAAAAGAATTTTTTTGTAAAAGTTACAGGAAGGGCTACGTTCCGCAAAAACCACAAATTACCCCCTTTAAAGGGGTGAAAAGGGAGGTTCCGGGGCGAAATTTTTTCAGAAAAAGTTAGTCTTATAATAAGCACCCCTTGATATACCAGAAAAAAAATAAAACCGGACTTGTGTCCATTTTGCAAGGTTCAACCTTTGTTTCCTACACTACTAATATTTTATTATTGCTGCAAAATGGATTTTTTGGAATTAATTAAAAAAGTGTTATTAGTAAGTAATTTATTTATGAAAATTATATCAAAAATTTTAATAAATAAATTTGAACGTATAGGAAATTTTAATATTTATTATTTTTCTTGATTAAATTTTGAATTTTAGATTTTATTACAGGCACCGTCCTTTTAATTTTTGATGTACCAATAATAATGTGTAATAAGAAAATTAAATGGCTAAATACACCAGGTGGGGTTGAGCTGCTAAAAAGCTATCTAGATCCATCTTTTTAGAGCAGATTAGTCCCAGTCTGCTACTCGATACTATTGACTGTGCTTCTCCAGTTCTTTCTATCCTCTGTCTTTTTCTGCTAGTCTCTAATTCCTGCCCTATATAAATTTTCCTTTACTTCCTGTAACCATTTATTCTAGTTCCTCCGCGTCTCCTTCTAACTCCGGGTTTCCATTGTAAAATTGAGTTTATAGTTGTTACGCTACCTGCTCTCCATATATGCCCCAACCATCTAACACTGTGCTGAAATCTGAAAATCTGGAATAATATCTACCCGGGTCGAAACATTTTTTTTAATATATGAAAATAGTTATTTATGAAACAGTTCGTTAAGTATGCTTTTTACGAATGCACGTGATGTTTAGAGCACAAGCGACAACGGAGCGAGTGCTATACATCGCTTAAGTTCGCAAAAAGTACTTCACGCACAGTTTCATACAATATTTTATCTACGATAAACAAATAAAAAAACTGTAACTCTTCATCACTGGAATTCATTCCTATTCTACAATTTTTAGAACTTATTTAAACATTCTAATTTCTTTCAAACCACAAAACTGTCAATTTTTTTTTGTAATTTATTGCTCATTATGTCATCACCATGACAACGCGAAAGTTAAGGATATTTGATTATATGAAAGTGTGTCAAAAACAGTGCGAAAAAGTAAATCCCGTTTAAAATACATTGTTACTTCACGCACACGTTATCCATTAAATAGATCGATGCAGATCGGCCTTATATCGGATCCTCTACTATTAGTCCGTTCGCTGACGGTAAAATATTGCAAAACCCATAAATTTTAAAAAACCGCTTAGATCAGGGGTGGGCAATTACTTTTAAGCGCGGGCCAAAATGAAAGTTTCAAAATGTCTCTCGGGCCGGAGGACTATACCGGATATGTACGCTGTGCCCACGCGAATTTTTTTGGTGTAGTTTATTCCCTGCCCAAGAAATAAATACTATAAGTATTATTTTAAAGCATTTGGACAAAGAAATTTGACTGTTAATAATTAGAAAATGGTAATAATAAATTGTCCTACTTGGGAATACATGCGAAAAACTTGTGCCCAGTAAAATATGTCACGTAATTGAAAAAAAAAAATGGTCATTATATTAAATCATAAGAAGATCCAGAAAAAGAACCAGATAAAAAATGAAGATATTGAGCAAGTGGACAAAATGAAATACTTACTTAGGAGTCTGGATTACGGAAGATTTAAATTCGAAATCATAAATTCGATCAAGAATAGAGCAATTGAGGGTAGACTTTTTGAAGATGAGGACATTTCTGAGTCACCAAAGACTCAATCTGCAAATCTGATATTAGTTGATAAAATGTTGTATATCCACTCTATTCTTTTTTATGGTGCCGAAGCTTGGATTGTTAATGCTGACTTAATGAGAAAGCCGGAAGCTTTTGAGATGTGGCTTTTTGGGAGAATTTAGAAAATACCATGGACCGATCATATACGAACAAAATGATGTTGCACGAAATGGAAAGAGACAGAGAACTTTTGACCTCCATTAAAAGGAGACAGACAGCATATTTACGGCACATGCTCAGAAATGATATGTACGAGTTGTTCGAAGGAAAAAGGGGTCCTGGTAGACGACAAATATTCTGACTGAAAACATTTGAGACTGGACCGGGTTAAACACACAGACGCTTTTAAGAAAAGCAGAAAATAGAGACGAATTTGCAATGGTGTTTTAGCCAACCTTCATTAGTGGAGTCGGCGTTAGAAGAATAATAATAAATTAATGGTAATTAAATAAATCAGTTATTGAAAGATTTTATTTTCTTATTTATTTATATTTTAACGATACAAATTAATTTATATTGATACATATTTTGTAAATATACCTAATATTAAATAAAATTATTAAAAAAAAGACAAACATTAAACGTTAAAATTAATAGAATACTCATTATAAGTATAACTTCTATAATAGTTAATGCGAAACGTGAAATCGCGAATGTTCATGTGATATTATTTCTTCAAAATTGGGATCCAAATCACTTGTAGCAATCCTTAATACCGAGTGTAGATTTTCGTCAGTAATTTGTGATCGATATTTATTTTTCGTGGAAACCATCAACGAAAAAGTTCTTTCACAAATATATGTCGAACCAAATAAAACTAGGTATTTTTGAACATAGTTTAAAAAATGTTTAAAATGTTCTGTATTCAAAGCACCGTAGAAAGCACTCAATTCGTTTGATTGATCATTTTCTTTTAATAAATTACTTGCCTGTAAGTCAATTAATTCTAGCTGAATTTCAACAGGAGCTTCTTGCACATCGAAATTGAAAGGTTGACTAATTAATGACAAAGGTTTTTCAATAGCTTTGAAATCTTGAAATCTTCTTTGGAATTCAGTATGCAGGTCTTGTGTTACTGAACTATATTTAAGAAAATCAGAATTTTTCAATAATTCTCGTCGTGTTTGTAATGATGGGAAGTGGTTTAATATTTTTTTATTAAAGTTCTCAGCAAATAAGTTTAGTTTTATCATAAATGCTTTGACATTTGAGTGCATATTGAAAGCGAACTGGTTTTTCCCTTGTAAATTTACATTAAGTTCATTTAAATACTTTACAATATCTACAGAAAACGACAAATCGTTTAGCCATGCCTCATTTTGCAATTCAGGAAAATCATGTAGTTTTTCTTTTATCGACAAGAAGGATACTATTTCATCAAGCAAATATTGAAATCTGTCCAAAACTTTACCGATGCTAAGCCATCTCACCTCAGTGTAGTAAGGAATTTCGTAAAAGTCACTTTCAATTTCTTTCAAAAATTCAACAAACTGTCGATGATTTAAGGCACGTTCCCGGATAAAATTTACAACTTTTGTCACAACAGTAACGACGTGATTCAATTTTAAAACTTTTCTACATAACACGTCTTGATGAATAATGCAGTGTAAAAATAATATGTCTTGTTCTGGCTGCAACTGTTTTACTTTGTCGCTGATTCGTTTTAGTAAGCCCACATTTTTCCCTGTTAAACTAGGACAGCCATCCGTAGTGATGCTTACTATTTTGTTCCAAGGTAAATTTACTTTAACTAAACACTCTTCAACAGCGTTAAAGAAGTCTTCACCGGTAGTTGTATCTTTCATTGGATGCACACTAAGAAGTTCCTCGCGAATTTCACATTTTTTGTTAATGCCCCGAATAAATATTAATAATTGACTTGTGTCAGTAATATCGCAGGACTCATCCAACGCCAGAGAACAATATGTAAAATCAGCAATTATTGTTTTTAGCTGGTCGAGTAAATTTCCTGAAATATTTTCGATCCGTCGTACTATTGTTCTCCTTGACAGGCTTAAATTTTCAAAAATATGTTTTTTTTTTCAGGACAACATATCTCCGACACTTCTACCATGCACTGTTTAACAAATTCTGCTTCAGAAAAAGGTTTACATAACTTAGCAATTTTGTGTGCAATAACATAACTTGCTTGTGTGGTAGATTTCTCGATGTTACTTTGTTTGCTAAAAATATTTTGTTGTTTATTTAAGTTTTTTGCTAAGTCGTCTGCAGCATTTTTAAGTTCTTCTAAAGAAAACGATGCATATTTTGGATGTTTTGATGTAAAATGCCTCTTTAAATTATATTCCTTGAAAACAGCAATGGTTTAATGGCAAACTAAACAAATTGCTTTCTTACCAATGTTCGTAAAAAGGTATTTTTCTGTCCATGCTTCATTAAAATTTCTGCATTCCAAATCAACTTTTCTTTTTTTAGATTGTATCATTTTGCAAATGCTTACAAATAAATATTTTAATACAATAAAATAAAAACAATGTTTTCAAATTTTACTTACAAAATGTCATCCACTTTTTCAATTTATTATATATTTGCAAAATAACACACACTGTATCAAAAGAAATATGAGGAGTAATAGGAAATACGACCAGTGCTAAATCAAAATAAACATATACGCGTCTTTCGAAGTAGTTGTAAAACTTCGGCAAAAATCGGTAACAATGAATTTTATGCTGAAGTAGGTATTCCAAACAACCATACTTAATTCAGATTTAATAAATAAAGAATCATATTATTGGGACCAAAGTGCTGAGGTACTTAGATCATAAACTGTCAATGATATGGTTGAAATATATACCCAAACACCGAGTGCTTGTCTTGAGACCTTGAGAGTTAAATACGATTATTAATACCGAATAAACAATTATGAATCTCCGGGGATTTCCCTATATTTTAAAAGAAATTTAAAGTAAATAGTTACAATTAAACAGTTTTTAAAAATATAGTTAGCTAAGGCTGTTCGTAATTATAATACTCTCTATTATTTATATATTTAATAATTTATGTGAACACTATGCAAACTATTACTGTTGATTTCAACAAAATCACATAAAAGGGATTAAAAAGATTAGGTACTTGCGGGGTTTTTCAACGGGCCGGACAAAGTAAGCGAAAGGGCCGGACCCGGCCCGCGGGCCGGCTTTTGCCCACCCCTGTGCTATAGCCTTATTCTTTAACTATGTCGCTGTAATAACATTGTTTCTAGACAGGTAAATTATCATTGTATACTGGGCGTACCAATCAAACTGGTTTTTTTTTCAATTTTCACAACACCCTGTGGAATATTCTAGCCTTTATACAATATTGAAATTAAAACCCAACTATAGCCCCAGGTTTTCTTAACGTTCTGTTTGTTATTCATTCGCTTATGTTGGATAATAAAAAAGTTAGGGACTTGTAACAACTAAACATGTTCTTTATCAATACATGGTGTTTCTAAAAAAGTGCGACAAACTTTAAGGGGTAATTCTGCATGAAAAAATAATGATCGTTTACTTGATAAAGCTATGTCCGCAAATGCTTGCAAATATAAAATTCTTTTGCCAAACGATCATTATTTTTTCATGCAGAAATTACCCCTTAAAGTTTGTCGCACTTATATTTAGAAACACCTGTATCGATAAAGGACATGGCTAGTTGTTAAAGTCCTTAACTTTTTATTATCCAACGTAAGCGAATGAATAAAAAAACAGAATGTTAATAAAACCTGGAGCTATAGTTAGGCTTTGATTTAAATATTTTATAAAGGCTAGAATATTCCACAGGGTGTTGTGAAAATTGAGAAAAAAAACCCAGTTTGATTGGTACACCCGGTATACAATGAAAATTTACCTGTCTATCAACAATATTATCGTAGCTATTTTGTTAAAGAATAAGGCTATAACATATTAAAAAAAATTACTTAAATCGGACAACAGGTTTGGGAGATACGAGACATCAAAAATTACCCATTTTTTTGGGGTGCCCGTTTTTCGTGCCGGTGAGTGTAGATTAAATTAGAAGTTCATTGTAAAAAAGGAAGTAAACAAAAACACGAGAAAAATGAATTTATATAAGTAAATAGGTAAGTAAATATTATAGATTAAAATAAGTACAGAAAATATATAATTATAGAGATATATAATCACTTATTGTACCTTCATTTAAGGCTAACTTTAAAAGTAAAGCAGATCTGCTATTATTCATGTTTAAAAACAAAAGGCACACAAAACACTAAGTACGATTAGGACCGCGAATCTACAACAGATAAATGTCTGGAAACCGTTACACAGGGTTGCCAAAAAACGGAAGTCACACCGAGCGGTGTGGTATACGGAAGACGCTACGCGTTGTGTACATAGCCTGTATAGTAGCACGGGAGCGACACTAGCGCTGGTGATATACCGTCGAACTAAAATCTGATCTTATGAGTATGTTAGATACGATATGACTTCCAGCGAAATTTTTAATATAAGCCTTCTGATACCATCTAGTAGCCAAATTCGTAAAAATATAGGCAAAACGTTGTGACTTCCGAAATCGGAAGTCATAACGGTATATATGAAGTAACAACGTATTACGAGAATCTACTTTGGAAGTCACATGGATACATGTATCAATATATATATATATATATATATATATATATATATATATATATATATATATATATATATATATATATACATATATATATATATATATATATATATATATATATATATATATATATATATATATCAAGCAGTGATTCTTGAGGATGCAGTCTATTTTGGTCCACAAGACAAAGAAAACTCTTTGACTTACTGTCAAGCTTTCGAATTTATTTTAATTCTTTTTCAAGACATCTGTTGACAAAAATATACAAATATAAAAATTATGTAGGTACTTACAATTTTCTTAATTACTTACTAGTCATTTGAATATACAGTCAAGAATACCATAATCTTATATATATATATATATATATATATATATATATATATATATATATATATATATATATATATATATAGAAGAAAACTTGGTTTAATAATAGCTGACTCAATTTAAATTGTTTAAGGAGGAGAAAATAATTGGGTAACCAGCTGAATATGGACAAAGTGTACTCTTTTTACTTATTCCAATATATTTCGCCCATTTTCATGGGCATCATCAGGGAAAGCTACAATGTTGGTTATTAGGTAGGTACATAAGATGAATTAGCAGTATACTTACTAAGTGAGAATTGTTGTCACGATGTTTTAAAAGAAGCAAATATAAATAAAATGATAAAAAACTAAAATACAGAAATAACATATCACAAAAGTCCATAATTTAAAATATACATGATGATAGATAAAATTTATATATTGACACAATGAATTGAAAACAAGGTCTGACATTATTTATTTACTTTTATGTTAATTGTCAGTCAAATTTTTTTGGTCATTATCCTATTAAGTTAAACAGTTAAAATAGGTTATCAGCAATCAATATTATTAATTATTTAAGTGAGAGATATTAGCTAAACCTGTTAAATTTTGATTATTTTTATTTTTGTCTAAGAATAGTAAATAAGAGTATATTTCACTCAGGTGATTAATGTCTGATTTTTTGTTGATGCAATTATCACATTGTGCTATAAAAGCCATCTCCAAAAAGATTCTTTTAGTATAATTTTTTTCTATATCTAAAATTTTAAATGAATTATAGTCCATGGTATGGTTATTGTCATTTACATGTGTAGCAAGAGTGCATCTTTCTGGATATAGTCTACTGTCACTTTTGTGGGAAGTAATTCGATCTTTTATCGATCTTGAACTTTGTCCGATATATTCTCTGTCACAATCTGCACATGGGATACTGTAGATTACGTTTGTTGTCAATTCTTTTGGATGTTTATCCTTCAATTTTGAGAACACTTTTCTGATGGTTAGAACTGTTTTATTTGAAATTTTGATATCGGTCACATTCTTAAGTATTCTGGTTAAAGCTGGAGTAATTTCTTTGATGTAAGGTAATGTAGCAAATTTAGGGTGTCCTTGGGATGTAGTGTGATGATTTAAGTTATTGTCTTCTTGGATTATTACTGTATTAATAGATGTGGTGTTAAAGAGGATTTTCTTGATTAATGCTTGTGGATAAGAGTTTTCAATAAATAGGTTGTACAGGATGTCGAGGTTTTTTTTATGAAACAATTTGTCCGATATAAGAATCACTCTATTCTTCATTTGTTTTACCAAATTTACCTTCATGGAATATTTATGATACGACATATAGTTAAGGTATCTTCCTGAGCTCATTGGTTTCCTATACCAATCAATGACTATTTTATTATCAGGTAAACGAATGAGACGTTAAATATCATATTAGCGTTACCTAAAGATGGAGTAGATGAGCTATTATTCACTTTTAACAGCTATGATCCTTATATAAAATTTACAGTTGAAATGGAAGATAATGATCTTTCTGTTCCATTCTTGGATACACGTCTCATTCGTTTACCTGATAATAAAATAGTCATTGATTGGTATAGGAAACCAATGAGCTCAGGAAGATACCTTAACTATATGTCGTATCATAAATATTCCATGAAGGTAAATTTGGTAAAACAAATGAAGAATAGAGTGATTCTTATATCGGACAAATTGTTTCATAAAAAAAACCTCGACATCCTGTACAACCTATTTATTGAAAACTCTTATCCACAAGCATTAATCAAGAAAATCCTCTTTAACACCACATCTATTAATACAGTAATAATCCAAGAAGACAATAACTTAAATCATCACACTACATCCCAAGGACACCCTAAATTTGCTACATTACCTTACATCAAAGAAATTACTCCAGCTTTAACCAGAATACTTAAGAATGTGACCGATATCAAAATTTCAAATAAAACAGTTCTAACCATCAGAAAAGTGTTCTCAAAATTGAAGGATAAACATCCAAAAGAATTGACAACAAACGTAATCTACAGTATCCCATGTGCAGATTGTGACAGAGAATATATCGGACAAAGTTCAAGATCGATAAAAGATCGAATTACTTCCCACAAAAGTGACAGTAGACTATATCCAGAAAGATGCACTCTTGCTACACATGTAAATGACAATAACGATACCATGGACTATAATTCATTTAAAATTTTAGATATAGAAAAAAATTATACTAAAAGAATCTTTTTGGAGATGGCTTTTATAGCACAATGTGATAATTGCATCAACAAAAAATCAGACATTAATCACCTGAGTGAAATATACTCTTATTTACTATTCTTAGACAAAAATAAAAATAATCAAAATTTAACAGGTTTAGCTAATATCTCTCACTTAAATAATTAATAATATTGATTGCTGATAACCTATTTTAACTGTTTAACTTAATAGGATAATGACCAAAAAAATTTGACTGACAATTAACATAAAAGTAAATAAATAATGTCAGACCTTGTTTTCAATTCATTGTGTCAATATATAAATTTTATCTATCATCATGTATATTTTAAATTATGGACTTTTGTGATATGTTATTTCTGTATTTTAGTTTTTTATCATTTTATTTATATTTGCTTCTTTTAAAACATCGTGACAACAATTCTCACTTAGTAAGTATACTGCTAATTCATCTTATGTACCTACCTAATAACCAACATTGTAGCTTTCCCTGATGATGCCCATGAAAATGGGCGAAATATATTGGAATAAGTAAAAAGAGTACACTTTGTCCATATTCAGCTGGTTACCCAATTATTTTCTCCTCCTTAAACAATATATATATATATATATATATATATATATATATATATATATATATATGTAAAATATTATACGGGAAATAAATATTCTACCTTCGTCTGTGCTGCCATCTTGGGAACGTTTTCGCTGTCTACAGCTCATCAGCCAAGCTCTCAGAACAGACGAAGATGTAGAATATTTCCTCCGTATACCCGAGGCCGTAAGACAGCCATGCAGTCCTTATGGGACTAGCGCAATCTGAGTTAGTTAGAAGCAACCTACCTTGCTCGTTTCGGTACGAAACCGATCTGTGCCTCTACTTTGAGGCCACGAGATGTCACCTGGTATTTATTGAAAAATACCTACGGCGTCAAACAAGCAGGAAATAATCGCAACTTTCTACTTTTTAAAAAGTATGAAAATAATATGTAAAATATTATACGGGAAATAAATATTCTACCTTCGTCTGTGCTGCCATCTTGGGAACGTTTTCGCTGTCTACAGCTCATCAGCCAAGCTCTCAGAACAGACGAAGATGTAGAATATTTCCTCCGTATACCCGAGGCCGTAAGACAGCCATGCAGTCCTTATGGGACTAGCGCAATCTGAGTTAGTTAGAAGCAACCTACCTTGCTCGTTTCGGTACGAAACCGATCTGTGCCTCTACTTTGAGGCCACGAGATGTCACCTGGTATTTATTGAAAAATACCTACGGCGTCAAACAAGCAGGAAATAATCGCAACTTTCTACTTTTTAAAAAGTATGAAAATAATATGTAAAATATTATACGGGAAATAAATATTCTACCTTCGTCTGTGCTGCCATCTTGGGAACGTTTTCGCTGTCTACAGCTCATCAGCCGAAGATGTAGAATATTTCCTCCGTATACCCGAGGCCGTAAGACAGCCATGCAGTCCTTATGGGACTAGCGCAAAGCACAGATCGCAGATCGGTTTCGTACCGAAACGAGCAAGGTAGGTTGCTTCTAACTAACTCAGATTGCGCTAGTCCCATAAGGACTGCATGGCTGTCTTACGGCCTCGGGTATACGGAGGAAATATTCTACATCTTCGTCTGTTCTGAGAGCTTGGCTGATGAGCTGTAGACAGCGAAAACGTTCCCAAGATGGCAGCACAGACGAAGGTAGAATATTTATTTCCCGTATAATATTTTACATATTATTTTCATACTTTTTAAAAAGTAGAAAGTTGCGATTATTTCCTGCTTGTTTGACGCCGTAGGTATTTTTCAATAAATACCAGGTGACATCTCGTGGCCTCAAAGTAGAGGCACAGATCGGTTTCGTACCGAAACGAGCAAGGTAGGTTGCTTCTAACTAACTCAGATTGCGCTAGTCCCATAAGGACTGCATGGCTGTCTTACGGCCTCGGGTATACGGAGGAAATATTATACATCTTCGTCTGTTCTGAGAGCTTGGCTGATGAGCTGTAGACAGCGAAAACGTTCCCAAGATGGCAGCACAGACGAAGGTAGAATATTTATTTCCCGTATAATATTTTACATATTATTTTCATACTTTTTAAAAAGTAGAAAGTTGCGATTATTTCCTGCTTGTTTGACGCCGTAGGTATTTTTCAATAAATACCAGGTGACATCTCGTGGCCTCAAAGTAGAGGCACAGATCGGTTTCGTACCGAAACGAGCAAGGTAGGTTGCTTCTAACTAACTCATATATATATATATATATATATATATATATATATATATATATATATATATATATATATATATATATATATATGTATATATTTAAAACAAAAGATGAGAAGTTATTGGTTTAACGACCACTCGTACGATATCAATCAAATGAAATAGAGAATGTGGAGAAATCCCCTTACGAATAATTCACACATCCACCATTTTGGGTTGGGAAAATTTTTTGAATAGAATTAAAAATCCAAACACTAGTTCTTAGAAATGTGTTTTTGAGTGGAATGTGTCTAAGGATATTCAACCTCTCATCCTTACCGATGAGCCCAGAGAGGTTGAAGAGGGCGAAACACATTTCTAAGAACTAGTGTTTGGATTTTTAATTCTATTCAAAAAATTTTCCCAACCCAAAATGGTGGATGTGTGAATTATTCGTAAGGGGATTTCTCCACATTCTCTATTTCATTTGATTGATATCGTACGAGTGGTCGTTAAACCAATAACTTCTCATCTTTTGTTTTAAACATATGTTTTACTTCAAGTAATTAGGGAATTAAAACTTGAGACTGTCATTTTCAGATTTGGCGTAGATCTATGCTTCTGCTATGTCTTGGTCTCGAATGTTGTTTTTGAGTGGAATGTGTCTAAGGATATTCAACCTCTCATCCTCACCGATGAGCCAAGAGAGGTTGAAGAGGGCGAAACACATTTCTAAGAACTAGTGTTTGGATTTTTAATTCTATTCAAAAAATTTTCCCAACCCAAAATGGTGGATGTGTGAATTATTCGTAAGGGGATTTCTCCACATTCTCTATTTCATTTGATTGATATCGTACGAGTGGTCGTTAAACCAATAACTTCTCATCTTTTGTTTTAAACATATGTTTTACTTCAAGTAATTAGGGAATTAAAACTTGAGACTGTCATTTTCAGATTTGGCGTAGATCTACGCTTCTGCTATGTCTTGGTCTCGAATGTTGTTTTTGAGTGGAATGTGTCTAAGGATATTCAACCTCTCATCCTTACCGATGAGCCCAGAGAGGTTGAAGAGGGCGAAACACATTTCTAAGAACTAGTGTTTGGATTTTTAATTCTATTCAAAAAATTTTCCCAACCCAAAATGGTGGATGTGTGAATTATTCGTAAGGGGATTTCTCCACATTCGCTATTTCATTTGATTGATATCGTACGAGTGGTCGTTAAACCAATAACTTCTCATCTTTTGTTTTAAACATATGTTTTACTTCAAGTAATTAGGGAATTAAAACTTGAGACTGTCATTTTCAGATTTGGCGTAGATCTACGCTTCTGCTATGTCTTGGTCTCGAATGTTGTTTTTGAGTGGAATGTGTCTAAGGATATTCAACCTCTCATCCTTACCGATGAGCCCAGAGAGGTTGAAGAGGGCGAAACACATTTCTAAGAACTAGTGTTTGGATTTTTAATTCTATTCAAAAAATTTTCCCAACCCAAAATGGTGGATGTGTGAATTATTCGTAAGGGGATTTCTCCACATTCTCTATTTCATTTGATATATATATATATATATATATATATATATATATATTTTTCTGTGAGTACTCAAATCTGAATATTCCAACTTAAATAACGGGAAAACGATGCATTTTTTATCATTGACTTACTAAACACTTGTCAAATTACTCAGAAATACCTATGAAATGAGCTCCTGAAGAATTTAATAGCATCAAAATTTATGCTCCACAAATGTTTCCAAATTTTTGTAAAAATAACTCCGTTAATTTTTAGGATATTAGATTCATCCAAAAAGCATTTGTAAGATAATTTCAAGGGCTATGAAGTCGTGTTAAACTTAATATTTTATTTTGTTTTTTAGATAAAAGGTCAAAGAAAAATAATAAAAAAAGTAAAATCTTTGTTCGAATAGACTCAAATTTTTTCCGTCTTTTTTACGTATATTCAGTATTTTTGGAGTTATTATAAAAAAATAAAATTTACGAAAATTAGAAAAATTCGGATTTTTTTTTCAAAATAATGCATTCTAAACCAGTCAAAATGTTTTGAGGTCATTACTTATGCTAAAGTCTTATACTTTCTATAATATAGGTTTACTATACCTAAATGTTAAATACTTTTTGTGGAAATTGCGTATGTTTTATTTTTCACTTTTTCCTAAAAAATTCGAGATGGTCCTCTAATTTTCATCATAATTTGTTTAATTTTGTTTAACATCTTCTACAGCTCTTTTGATAAGTAATTCTGAGTACTTTAAAAAATTAGTAAGTATATTAACAAAATGCATCGTTTTCCCGTTATTTAAATTGGAATCGATTGGATTTAAGTAGGTACTCGCCGAAAAAAAAATATAGGTATTACCTACATTTAATTACCTATAACTCACTTTGAATTAATATTAAAAGGTTTTTCAAGTATTTATTCAATTTTTTATTAGCTTCAATTTTGGCATGCAAACCGTTTTTGTGAAAATTTATAGTGTTATGATTTATATGTATATGAAAAATCGCTTTAAAATTAAAATCTTTAATCTTTAATAACTCAAAATGTATTTATTTATTTAAATAACTTAATAGTACAAATTTTGCTTAGAATTTATTGTTCAATCGATTTACGGGTAACGCATAATAAAAATCGGACTCATATTATAATGTTATTAAAATTGCAATAATAGGGGTGTATGAACCATCAAACGATGACACAAAAACGACCGCCATGAAAAACTAAGTCAACTTTTTAGCCCAGAAAGCCACTGCGTATCCGCTAGGAAATATATTCTGATTCGGATTGTTTGCACAATTTTACTCAAAAAGGACTCCCTTTAACAAATTTGCATGTTGCCAGGACCAAAAAGTGGTCAAAAATTTTTTAAACGTTTTTTTTTTGTTTTTTTCCTAAAATTATTTTTTTTGCATGGAAAAAAGTTTTTTTAGGTTTTTTGGATCATTCCAAATATAAAAGGTTTTTAGTGACTTTTCTCTAAAAATGATAGTTTTTGACATATAAGCGATTAAAAATTGAAAAATTGCGAAATCGGCCATTTTTGACCCTCAAAAACTATGTGAAAAAGTGAAAATTTGAACGTTGCCAACGTAGGTAGATATTCTTTAAACATCGTTTGATGAAATCCCGAAGAGTTTTTTGCAATACAATATTCAGAACTCCTTTGTTTTTTAATTGCTAATCAAGCGTGCGCGACACTATTTTCCACCGTTGCATGTGTATACAGTATGGTGCAAATGAAAAGAATAAATTCGAAATTATTTGACAAAAAAAGAAGAATGTATGTAATTTATTTAATTCAAAATACATTTTACTGCTTTCAAAAATCAGAAAACAAAGTTATTTCACAAATAAACATCGCTTTTCACTTAAATTAAATGTTCAAACTTCCAAGAGGCAGGTGGCTGGCGGGAGCTGGCTTGAACACTGAATTTAATCGAAAAGCAATGTTTATTTGTGAAATAAACATTTTTTAGTTTTCGGGTAACAGTAAAATGTATTTTGAATTAAATAGATTACATACATTCTTCTTTTTTTTTTAATAATTTAATTAAAAACTTTTTTTGGACACCCTGTATAAATAATTATGTAAATGTTTATATTACTGAATAGATAATTGAAGAACCTTTCAAATAAGCTAGCACACGTCCCCTATTCTCATTTAAAAAAATCATCGATTACGTCATCACGTAATTACGTTTGAATATTGTATTGCAAAAAACTCTTCGGGATTTCATCAATCGATGTTTAAATAATATCTACCTACCTTGGCAACATTCAAATTTTCAGTTTTTCACATAGTTTTTGAGGGTTAAAAATGGCCGATTTCGCAATTTTTCAATTTTTAATCGCTTATATGTCAAAAACTATCATTTTTAGAGAAAAGTCACTAAAGATTTTTTTCTGTTTGGAATGATCCAAAAAACCTAAAAAAACTTTTTTCCATGCAAAAAAAATAATTTTAGGAAAAAAACAAAAAAAAAAGTTTAAACAATTTTTGACCACTTTTTGGTCCTGGCAACATGCAAATTTGTTAAAATGAGTCCTTTTTGAGTAAGATTGCGCAAAAAATCCGAATCAGAATATTTTTCCTAGCGGATGCGCAGTGGCTTTCTGGACTACAACAGAAAGTAAGTGTACAGTATTCCATAAAGACACAAGTGAGCAGCACGAAAGCGTATGCTTTTCGTACGTCGCATCTAATACGCGTCTATGACGATACGCTTCGTGTGCATTATGCCTTATACTGTAAAATCAAGGTGGGACGGACTGTAGAACCAATGACGCCGTTGTATGGAGACAAGGATGTAAATGACAGAAGAGGAGATAGAGTAATAGAAATGTGTCTGCATTATCATTACGTATACAGAATAGATTTTACAAACATAAACACATTTACAATTATACATGGACTAAGCCTACATTCCAGCAAAAATCAATAATTGATTACATTATATCCAGACAAAATGCTCAGCTACCTAAGTATGTATGATGTTAGAGTTTGCAGAGGGGCAGAATGTGGAACACATTTTGAGAATATAGTTGATCCACATTATCGAGAAATTTGTGAGAAAATATATAATTTACATAGTCTAAAATATGAGTCGACGTCTAAAAGATGCATCGAGAATATTCCTCTACAGAACAAGTTTAAACTTAAGACTTAATACTTTTTAGCGTATTCTCTGCCCCAATTATGTATCGAAATATAATGGACTGAGCGAATATGGATGCCTTGGAACAACAAATACTAGATCGAATGAATATAAATGAATGGTGAGCGAAGTTATTTAAGTCAAGTTAGCAGAGAAAAACGGGCACATATCATTATGTTTAATGACAAAAGACACGGAAGATCGGAAATACTTATAAAAGATGCTGTAATAATGGTAAAAAGGCAGTGCTGAAACCAAAAAAGGAAACATGGAACAACAAGTGTTAACAAATAGACCAAAGTAGAGGCTTGAGCACAGCAAGCGATGTACAGGAAATAATAAAATTTCTAAGAACGGATAGAAAGGAAAAATTCCATATTAGCCTAATACCCATAAAATATTGGAATGATTATTATCAAAATTTATTGACCAAAAATCGTTCACAATTTCTTTCTGAAGATAATGACTAGTATTTCCAGTCAGAGAGATATTTTATAGAAGAAAACTCAACAACACCAACTGGAGTACAGAAAATCTTAATGACAATGAAAAATGGGTGAGCTTCTAGATCTACGAGCCTGTCCATTGAACTTTTAAAGTGTGGACTGGATTCCATACCACAACTTCCTTGCTTTTGTGTTTAATTACTTTTTGAGAGGCGAATAACTGCCATCCAAATGGAAATGGTCAAATGGTCTTTGTATCAAACATCCATAAAAAAAGTATAAATTATTCAACTGCTAATATGCACAAACCAACAGCGTGAGTTATAATAACTCACTAATGAGTTGTAACTCTCTGTGTTTCTACTATGATTCGTATGAAAATGGTGTTGAAGTAAATGCTTGGAACTTTTAAAGCCGATAGCTACATTCCATTGACTTAAAAAGGTTAAAAAGATTTTGTAACAACTGGACAGGAATGTATAATTAAAATATTTTAAATTATTAAATTGACATAACTTCACGGTCTAAATAACGGAAAAGATTCTTGGAATTACCTGTACACTTTTAAGAAATCGAATAATAAACTGGCTCTGTACAAGCTGACTCGCCAAAGCAGAACAATCAATTATTGTCATCAAGAGAATAATGTTACTCTGATATTTTTAACCAGATTAAAGATGAATTATTTTAGATAACAGTGATACCTGCAATGTAAATATCTTAGTGTCACCATTACGAATAACAACAAAAGAAGTAGAACCATGTAAATCTTTAAAGAACAACAAAGTAACAGTTTTACAAGCACCAGTTTTAAAGAACAACAAAGCAAAGTTTTGTTGTGTCATATTTTATTAGCTCAGGCGGAATGTTTCCTGGACCAGGGACACAACAAAACTATATGACAACCTAGTCAAACTCGTTCAAAGATCGAGGAAGCGGAAATTCCAGAAGAATGGAAGACATCAATTATTATATCCTCTATAGGTACATAAAAAAGGCAGACGGGATGAATGTGACAAGTGACAAGTACAGAGGCATCGCTGTAACGAACTCGATCAACCGAATATACGAAAAACTGTATTACGCAGATTATTGAGATTAATCTATTCTGTATTACGCAGATTATTGAGAAGAAACTAGCTGTCAACCAGAGGGTGCAACAAACTATGGGAAGCATTAGTGCTGTGTGCCAAAATTAAAGCAATATTGAAAGTTGGAAGCGGTCTATCGAGAGGATGCCAAATTAGCAAAGGCCTAAACAATGCCTTTCGCCGACATTATGTTTAACATCTACCTCGAACAAACACTAAAACTTTTGGAAACGTAAGTGCAGAAACATGAGATTCCCGATCAACAACAATACAATAAATATACACATTGTCATTTACAGACGACCAACTTTTTACTAGCGCAAGAATACGATGATATAGAATATATGACAAGGAAATTAATCGAGGAGTACAAAAAAGGGGGATTGAAAATATACATAAATAAGACCGAATATATGTGTATCGGTTGTGACACAGCAGGACCTTATATTGGGGAATGGGGAAATTATTAAACATTGCGACGCATATAAGTACCTGGATATGACCATCACAAAAAAAAAAGGAAACGTAGACCAGCCGATAGAAGAAAGAAACAACTAGCGAAGAAAAGCAATTACCCTTCTTAAAACATCCTGGGACCAGTCAATATCAAACAATAAAAAATATAGGATATACACTGTGGGCCGAAATAAAGCAGTACATTTTTTATTGTTGTTCTGAAGCTATTTTCTTGTGGCATTTTTACAATTTTAACTATTTAGAATGGGAAATAAGCCACAATATTATTAAAAAATGATTTTTATTAACGTTTCGACGCCCAAATCGGGTGCCGTTGTCAAAATACAAAATACTATTAATATAAATAAAATGTTGTTGCTTAGTAAAAAAATTCTTCTAATAATTTATTTAATTTGACTCATTTATATCGGCAATTTAGATACATATGATACATTTTAAAGTAGAAGACTTTAAAATGATATTGCCAATATTTATGAGTTGCGTTCCTGGGACGACTTTACTGAAAGATAGTTCATTCGATTACATGAAATCAACCCCAACTCAAGAATATCCGTCACAAAAAAATCATAGCATGTGATCTGTCTTTAAAAAGACAACCACATGCAACGGTGACATTAAAATTCTCGCGTTAGAGATCTCATAGTAAATCACGAGGGAAAACCAGGAAAAACCTCGTGATACTATCCCGACATCGTAAGTATTTGGTCTTACATTTAATTTACTCTCAAAATTAATACCAAATTCTGACTTTACTATAATTTTGTTTAAATTATAAATAATATCAATAATACATGGGTATATAAGTAATACTAAAATATAAAATATGTACTAACTCGACTATTGACTTACTAATTGTGGTATTTTCTTTCTATTGACTTCCTCTTTCAGTATGGGTATCCACATCCTACTGCATTCCACCGAGGAATTTGCGACACAATTGGTTTCGTTTAGCATAATTAGAGCCGCTTCTTTGATTTTTCTCTTTTTACTATCTGTTTCTTTCAGGACTATACTTGAATCTCTCCACTGAACTCTATGTTCATTATCCCATGCGTGTTGACATATTTGAGATCTATCAAATTCTCTATTTTTAATATAAGATTGATGTTCACTTATTCTAACGTTTAATGGTCTTGATGTTTCACCTATATAAAACTGTTCGCATTCACAAGGTATTTTATAAATACAATTCTTTGTCTTTTCTTGTTCATTGTTAGGTTTAGTTTTAGATAGAATAGATCTCAATGTGTTGGTTGTTTTGAATGTTGTTGAAATGTTGAATTTATTTCCTATTGTTTTAAGTTTCTCGGATAGTCCTTTTATGTATGGTATTGATATTTTCCTCGTATTATTTCTTGTGAATGTTGTAGGATCCCGTTCTATGTTGTTCTGTTCCATTCGATCCAATCTTGACAATTCCTTATTTATAAACGATAAAGGATAATCATTTTTTAATAAAACAGATGTTAAGAATTGTTTTTCTTCTAAAAAGGAATTTTCGTTAGAACAAGTAATTTTGGCTCTATCATATAAGGATTTTATGATTCCCTTTTTAACGTTGATGTTGTGATTTGATTTGTAATTGAGATATCTGTTGGTATGTGTTGGTTTTCTATACACTTGAGTCTCATATCCAGTATCCTTCTTTAAGACTAAAACATCGAGGAAAGGCAGGGTGTTATTACATTCCTTTTCCATTGTAAATTTTATTGTCTCTTCTTGATCGTTTATAATATTCAGGAATGTATCCAACAATTCTGATCTATGAGGCCATATTGAAAACACATCATCTACATATCTCCACCATGCAGTGGGTTTTAAATTTTGTTTAGAAATGATATTAGTTTCGAAATCCTCCATAAATATATTAGCCAATAATGGAGATAAAGAGGAGCCCATTGCTAGACCAAAATTTTGTTTATAAAATTCATTATTTAGTTGAAAATAGGTATTATTAGTACATAATGTCAATAACTCCATTATAGCTGATACATTTAGTTTTGTCCTAGTTGTCAATGTATCATCATTCTCTAATTTCGTTTTGATTATGTTTAAAGTTTTATCTAATGGCACATTTGTAAATAAACTGTTTATGTCAAAACTTACTAAAATATTATTTGGATTAAACTCAATAGTTGATAATTTGTTTACAAAATGTTTTGTATTTTTTATAAATGTGTCATCATTATTAGCAAATGGTTTTATAATGTTTAATAAAAATTTTGATAGTTCACTACAAGGAGAACTGATGGTACTTTGGGGTTGATTTCATGTAATCGAATGAACTATCTTTCAGTAAAGTCGTCCCAGGAACGCAACTCATAAATATTGGCAATATCATTTTAAAGTCTTCTACTTTAAAATGTATCATATGTATCTAAATTGCCGATATAAATGAGTCAAATTAAATAAATTATTAGAAGAATTTTTTTACTAAGCAACAACATTTTATTTATATTAATAGTATTTTGTATTTTGACAACGGCACCCGATTTGGGCGTCGAAACGTTAATAAAAATCATTTTTTAATAATATTGTGGCTTATTTCCCATTCTAAATAGTTAAAAAAGTACATTTTTTAGTTGACAAAATGACTTCTTTGTTTTTTGGGCGATTTAATTTATTTTTGCAGGGCTAATAGCCTAGCACGTCCTCAACATGACTGCAAATTTGGAAGCAAAAATAACGTACAGGGTCGGATTTACAAAAAAAATTATTCGATTATTGAGCTCGTTGCAAATGAAAACTGTCTTAGCTAAAATTGAACTGATATGCTCTTTTGGTAGGTCAACTATCCAGAACACTTTAGTAAAAAGGAAATTTTTCAAAATTACCGGATTCGCAAAATATCATTTTTTTATTTAAATAATGTTCAGAACACGCCTTCGCCATAAAATTTAAGAAAATCCCAAATTTGTAAAATATCATTTTTTACTTAAATTAGGAAATCTGATTCGAGTACTTTTCTAATATTTTATATGTTCACCAAAACGAAACTCTCTTAACACTAAATTACATCTTTTCCATCGTTTTTGCCTCATATTAGCAGTAGTTTTGTTAAATGTCTTAAGAATTTCTCAAACGCTGGAATATGTCAACTTTACTTGGTAGGTAAGCCATGACTGCTTAGGTTTTCATGTGTGTTTGACATTTACAGTTAAATAAGTAAATTGGCCAGTTCATAATGCCACTTTAAAGCTAAGGACAGAATGTTAATTAAATATCACCGTGAAAAACATAATTATGGTGCAAGAAAAAAATTGTAAATGCATATCCTGAGAAAAATTGACATATTGGAACGACAGGAAAGTTCTTAAGACATCTAAAGGAAACCCATGGGTCTATTGAACATAAAAGTGGAAGGCCCACAGTGTACAATACAATTTAGTGTTAAGAGTATAATCACGTACAGCAGTGAAGTATGGCAAATGGTATTTTCGTTTGCAGAAAATGTACTTTTGTAATATTTTAAACAAGTTAGCAACAAATACCTATAAAACATCGTCTTTGTAGAAATACGCTACTCATGATACACATGCTAAAAAAGACACTCAACATACATAATAAAAAATTATTTAAAATTACACCTCTTTTTTAAGCGTCAATCAGAAAAATACGTTGGTTAACAGGCAAATAAATGCTGGAACAACTTAATAATAGCTGGCTATAAAGCTTAATAAGTATATTTCACAATAATTAGGACGTTTTTGTTATCTAGCCAATTATATAATCTATTATAGGTTCCTTTAATGATATTATGGGTGCTTGTCGTGCCGCAGAAATGCTCAGTCACAGATTAAGAAAATCATGGATATATTTTCATAGTCTTCTTCTTCTTCTCCTTCAGCCTGTATTCGTCTACTGCTGGACATATGCCTCTTCCATTTGCTTCCATCGATTTCTACTCTTGGCAATTCTTATCCACTGCTTGCCCGCGACTCGTTTGATATCATCTGCCCACCTCTTCTGCGGTCTGCCTACTCCTCGCCTGTTCTCTCTTGGTCTCCAGTTTGTTAGTCTCTGTGTCCATTTTTCGGGATTATCTCGGGCAACATGTCCGACCCATTGCCACTTGAGCCTTGCTATACATTCTGTGACATCAGTAATCTTTGTTCTTTCACGAATATCGATATTTCGAATTCTGTCTCTCAAACTAATCCCTAACATGGCCCTCTCCATCGCTCTTTGGGTTGTACTGAGCTGCTCTAAGGTTTTCTTTGTAAAGGCCATGGTCTCCAGTCAATACGTAGTTACAGGCAAGATACATTTGTCATAAACTCTACGTTTTAGACACATTTTCATAGTATTGAGTACAAAAACAAAATATGTTAAAAAAGTCATGCAGGAACCCTAATCAAGAATTAAAATAAATTATACGTTATCTATATACAGCCTACAGACGGTTTGTTGGCTTTGATTATTGTGAGCAAAACTTTCTGAGAAAATATTATGGTTTTGTTTAGCCGCAGAGGTAGACCGCAAGATATAGCAGAAACCCGACGGTAGACCGAATACTATAGTGACACCTAGTAATTTATACCCTGGGCAATATTTTCGCCGCTTATCGGCAATTTTATTACAGATGCAGTAGGAATAATACTGTAGTAATATAATAACGTAGAATAGCAATGACTAAGGCCGTCCGCACATGGGGCGACGCCGACGCTCGAACTACTCGACTCGATTCCAGTCACGTAGGTCTCTCCCCGCCAGTAAAGTTTCTTCGTTGTGGCATTGAGCGTACACGGAGCGTTTAGGATTGCAAATCTCCTCGTCTTATACGACTCTCGTCCCTTGCGATCCGTAGCGCACGAGAAAGTTCGAGTGAGACGCACGTTTCCAGTCATATAGGTAGTTTATTTTATTTGTTTCCTTCGTTTCTTGTTGTTTTTTGCGCTTAATTAAATTTTAGTTTTATTTAAAGATCGGTGCATGTTACGTTCGTTGATTGTAGTAGGTACTATCTATTAGCTTTGTGGAAATATATTGTTTGTAGTATAAAATTCTGAAAACATTGAACTTTTGTTTCTAGGTGTTTAATATAAAATTCGTTGAGGAACTAGAAAAATATCCTCAGTATAATGCTCATTGTATTCAAATTATACTAAAAATGTAACAATACCGTACTTTTCACAGATCGAAATAGTCGCTTTGGTTGATATATAAAAAATGTGTTCTTCCTGGTTGGAAGATGTGAGCAAACTGAATCGACTAGTGTGCTGAGAACAATCGCTTGTGCCGCAGGGTTCGTACAAGATTAGCAAGACGCGCGAACTTTGAGACGTGTCTTCAATCGTCCCGTGTGCGGACGGACTAAGGCTGTCCGCACATGGGGCGACGCTCGAACTACTCGACTCAATTCCAGTCGCGTAGGTCTCTCCCCGCCAGTCAAGTTCCTTCGTTGTGGCATTGAGCTCCTAGGATTACAAATCTCCTCGTCTTGTACGACTCTCGTCCCTTGCGATCCGTAGCGCACGAGAAAGTTCGAGTGAGACGCACGTTTCCAATCATATAGGTAGTTTATTTTATTTGTTTCCTTCGTTTTTTGTTGTTTTTTGTGCTTAATTAAGTTTAATTTAAAGATCGGTGCATGTTATGTTCGTTGATTGTAGTACTACCTACTAGCTTTGTGGAATATATTGTTTGTAATATAAAATTCTGAAAACATTGAACTTCTGTTTCTAGATGTTTAATATAAAATTCGTTGGGAAAGTAGAAAAGTGTCCTCAGTATAATGCTCATTGTATTCAAATTATACTAAAAATGTAACATTACCGTACTTTTCATAGATCGAAATAGTCGTTTTGGTTGATATATAAAAAATGCGTTTTTCCTGGTTGGAAGATGCGAGCAAACTGAATCGACTAGTGTGCGGAGAACAATCGCTTGTGCCGCAGGGTTCGTACAAGACGAGCAAGACGCGCGAACTTTCAGACGTATCTTCAATCGTCCCGTGTGCGGACAGCGTAAGGCCGTCCGCACATGGGGCGACGCTCGAACTACTCGACTCAATTCCAGTCGCGTAGGTCTCTCACCGCCAGTCAAGTTCCTTCGTTGTGGCATTGAGCTCCGTACACGGAGCGTTTAGGATTACAAATCTCCTCGTCTTGTACGACTCTCGTCGCTTGCGACCCGTACCGCACGAGAAAGTTCGAGTGAGACGCACGTTTCCAATCATATAGGTAGTTTATTTTATTTGTTTCCTTCGTTTTTTGTTGTTTTTTGTGCTGAATTAAGTTTAATTTAAAGATCGGTGCATGTTATGTTCGTTGATTGTAGTACTACCTACTAGCTTTGTGGAATATAATGTTTGTAATATAAAATTCTGATAACATTGAACTTCTGTTTCTAGGTGTTTAATATAAAATTCGTTGGGAAAGTAGAAAAATGTCCTCAGTATAATGCTCATTGTATTCAAATTATACTAAAAATGTAACATTACCGTACCTTTCACAGATCGAAATAGTCGTTTTGGTTGATATATAAAAAATGCGTTTTTCCTGGTTGGAAGATGCGAGCAAACTGAATCGACTAGTGTGCGGAGAACAATCGCTTGTGCCGCAGGGTTCGTACAAGACGAGCAATACGCGCGAACTTTCAGACGTATCTTCAATCGTCCCGTGTGCGGACGGCGTAAGGCCGTCCGCACATGGGGCGACGCTCGAACTACTCGACTCAATTCCAGTCGCGTAGGTCTCTCCCCGCCAGTCAAGTTCCTTCGTTGTGGCATTGAGCTCCGTACACGGAGCGTTTAGGATTACAAATCTCCTCGTCTTGTACGACTCTCGTCGCTTGCGATCCGTACCGCACGAGAAAGTTCGAATGAGACGCACGTTTCCAATCATATAGGTAGTTTATTTTATTTGTTTCCTTCGTTTTTTGTGCTTAATTAAGTTTAATTTAAAGATCGGTGCATGTTATGTTCGTTGATTGTAGTACTACCTACTAGCTTTGTGGAATATATTGTTTGTAATATAAAATTCTGAAAACATTGAACTTCTGTTTCTAGGTGTTTAATATGAAAATCGTTGGGAAAGTAGAAAAATGTCCTCAGTATAATGCTCATTGTATTCAAATTATACTAAAAATGTAACATTACCGTACTTTTCACAGATCGAAATAGTCGTTTTGGTTGATATATAAAAAATGCGTTTTTCCTGGTTGGAAGATGCGAGCAAACTGAATCGACTAGTGTGCGGAGAACAATCGCTTGTGCCGCAGGGTTCGTACAAGACGAGCAAGACGCGCGAACTTTGAGACGTGTCTTCAATCGGCCCGTGTGCGGACGGCGTAAGGCCGTCCGCACATGGGGCGACGCTCGAACTACTCGACTCAATTCCAGTCGCGTAGGTCTCTCCCCGCCAGTCAAGTTCCTTCGTTGTGGCATTGAGCTCCGTACACGGAGCGTTTAGGATTACAAATCTCCTCGTTTTGTACGACTCTCGTCGCTTGCGATCCGTACCGCACGAGAAAGTTCGAGTGAGACGCACGTTTCCAATCATATAGGTAGTTTATTTTATTTGTTTCCTTCGTTTTTTGTTGTTTTTTGTGCTTAATTAAGTTTAATTTAAAGATCGGTGCATGTTATGTTCGTTGATTGTAGTACTACCTACTAGCTTTGTGGAATATATTGTTTGTAATATAAAATTCTGAAAACATTGAACTTCTGTTTCTAGGTGTTTAATATAAAATTCGTTGGGAAAGTAGAAAAATGTCCTCAGTATAATGCTCATTGTATTCAAATTATACTAAAAATGTAACATTACCGTACTTTTCACAGATCGAAATAGTCGTTTTGGTTGATATATAAAAAATGCGTTCTTCCTGGTTGGAAGATGTGAGCAAACTGAATCGACTAGTGTGCGGAGAGCAATCGCTTGTGCCGCATGGTTCGTACAAGACGAGCAAGACGCGCGAACTTCGAGACGTGCCTTCGATCGACCCATGTGCGGACGGCCTTAAACTACTTTTATGAAAATGAAGTCATTTATTTACAATAATCATGTCAGTTTAGAACTAAGACCTAGGGATGGGAAAAACCTACCGGTTTAAACCTAAAACCGGTTTTTTTACTTTGCAATAACCAGTTTTACTGGTTTTTTTTGTCCCGGTTATAACCGGTCTTTTTCTTTTTAAAGTAAAAACCAGTTATTAGGTTTTTACGGTGATTAGGATTAGGTTAGGTATTATTTTGGATCCCAATCATAATTATTATTCTCAAGTAATTATTCCAAACAAAACCATACTTAAAATTTTATTTTATTTTACAAATACAGAAGCAAACTGAAAGTGCAATCTCACATTAGCCAGAAACAATTATTAAGTTTTATTATAATATTTCCTTGAAAAGGTATTTGTAATCATAATATTTACATAAGAAGTGATCTGGTTGAATTAGACGCAAACATCTATTTTTCACACTTAACTCTTGACATTGAAAGTGGGTGAATAACTTTTTCTGATTACCAAAAATAATGCTCTGACTATGAATATCGAATTACTGATTACGAATACGAATCTCCAAGAATTTCACTACGTTTTCAAAACGATATACCCATACAGGAAGTATTAAATGAGTTAAAATGTACCTATTCTACAAATATGCAAACGTGTTAAAAGTAATACATTATGATAAATGTTTTTTTGATGGTAGTAAAAATAAAAGGTAAATTGCATTATCCAATTTATTTTTAAGTAAAATATTTATGTTGATATTATTTTTCTTAAATCCCATTTCAAAGAGTCTGGGATAATAATAATAGTAAAATAATAAATTAATATATTAATTAATAGAATAAAATGGTTTTATTAAAAATTGTGTTTTATTTATATTGATATTGATGTTCTTTCGATAGTACTAATTTTGATCATATTGATATCAATGGAGTATCGCATGGAGTCGAATTTTGTCGAATGGAGTATCGCAAACTAAAGTGCATTGTAAATGTAACTTTGTAACCTATTGGATTAAAAAAAAAAACGAAAACCGGTTTTTCCAAAAACCGGTTTTTTTGGCCGGTTATAACCGGCAGGTTAAACCGTAAGCAAAAAAAACCGGTATAACCGAAAACCGGTGTTTTGTCAAATACCGCCATCCCTACTAAGACCAAGAATGGTTAAGTGCTATGTTTGATATGTGCTTTTGTATGGTACAGAAGTGTGGACGCTAAAAGTGTCGATCATGAACAGAATTGAAGCATTGGAAATGTGAATTCATACACGAATGCTGAAGATACCTTGGACAGCAGGAAACAAATGAAGAAGTACTAAAAATGGTCAACACTGATAGAGAACTGCTAAAGACTGTTAAACACCGGAAAATGTCTTATCTGGGACATATAGTGCGAGGAAATCGATATAAAATATTACAACTGATCTTTAAAGGCAATGTAGAAGGTCATAGAGGTGTAGGAACAAAACAAGTTTCTTGGTTCGCGACTCTTGAAAAACATTCGCGAATGGACTCAGATATTAAATGCAGGACAATAATTATTCCATGTTGCAGAAGATCGAGAAGCCTTCGCAATGGTGATCGCCAACGTCATATAGTTCTGATAGGGCACGTGAAGAAGAAGAAGAAGAAGGGAATGTTATGATACTGAAACGGCATGCGGTTGACGATTAACCACTGTTACTGAAGGATACATTGATGATTCCGAAAATAATAGAAGATATACTACAAATAAAATATAGTTATTTAACCCCTCAACCAGCTAATAGATCAGCCTCAACCCCTCAACCAGATATATTTGCAACAAATACAAAAAGAAACAATAGTCACCTACAACTGTAACCTACATTAAGGCACAACAAATAATATACCTACCATTATTATTATTACTATTACCTATACCATCAGATGAATTACATTTGATGAATTACCGCAGTCACCTGCGGCTCGTGCTGCAAATTTCATTTGCGTGAGTTGTTAGCTAAATCACCGCTCGTTAAATAATATACTATTATACATAGTCGAGGCATTGAAGCACAAAAATAGGCCTTACTGTCGATTTTTGGCGCAGTAAGACGGATTTTAATGCAGTTTGGTGCGTTGGATTCGTGAAAATGTCAGGAAGTTTTGTGAACTAATTTAATGAATAAGAAATCTCAAATTGCATTTGTGCACAAGAAAAATGCATTTCAAAAATGCATTTCGGTAAACAGTAGGAAAAATTGACTCAATTTTCTTACTCGGGGGGTTTTTGGGGTCGCTCAAAATGAATATGAGGTCGGCGAGAGTGTGCAAACTACCTGGTGCCTGCAGCGGGTGTAATAAAAGTCTTCCTCTGGAGTATTGTAGTAATTTATCATATAATTGGCTTAAACTCATTACTGGGGGGTTTTTGGGGTGGCTGAAAATGAATATGAGGTCGGCGAGAATGTGCAAACTACCTGGTGCCTGCAGAGGGTGGAATAAACGTCTTCCTCTGGAGTATTGTGGTAATTTATCATATAATTGGCTTAAACTCAATACTCGGGGGATTTTGGGGTCGCTGAAAATGAATATGAGATCGGCGAAAGTGTGCATACTACCTGGTGCTTGCAGAAGGTGTAATAAACGTCTTCCTCTGGACTATTATGGTAATTTGTTAAATAATTAGCCCAAACTTGTTACTCGGGGGTCTTTGGGGTCACTCAAAATAAATATCGCAACGACTAAATTCTAATTTCATATCATTTAAAGCAGTTTGAATTAAGGCGCAAGTGGATGATGTGGTTTTGCCTTGAGAGAAAATTACTAGATACAGAATGTACTTAATGGCTATTGCCAAAAATAAAAAGATTTTCATTGGAAAAAATCTTTCATCTGCTGCATTTACCCAGCATTTAAAAAGGGTATATTTACAAACACAAATTTGGCTGCATGGAGAGGACAGTAACATGAACCCAACCGATTGGGGATGGGAATTACAAAATAATGTATTAATTCCAGTTAGAATGACTCAGCCACCTGGTCCTCCAAACATTTTAAATTTAATATTCTGTAGTTGTAAGTTAGACTGCGGCAACTCATGCGGGTGCAGGAAGCATGGGTTAGTTTGTAATTTAGCCTGCAAAAATTGTGCAGGCTCTGATTGCACAAATATTGCATTGGACTCGAGAGAGGAAGGCAATAATGAAGAAGAAGATGATAATGATGAAGAAACTGAATTTTAAAGATAAATTACGATACATTTTGTATAATGAACTTTTTAACCATAAATATATTATAATAATAAAAATTTATGTTTATTTATAATAAAAATACCACCCTTTTCGATCACTATAGTTACATCGAAGAAAATAGATTACCATAAGAACCCCCGAGTAACGAGTTTAAACTAATTATAATGATAAATTACCATAATACTCCAGAGGAAGACGTTTATTACACCCGCTACAGGCACCAGGTAGTTTGCACATTCTCGCCGACCTCATATTCGTTTTCAGACACCCCAAAATCCCCCGAATAAGAAAACTGAATCAATTTTTCCCACTATTTACCGAAATGCATTTTTGAAATGCATTTTTCTTATGCACAAATGCAATTTGAGATTTCTTATTCATTAAATTAGTTCACAAAATTTCCTGACATTCTCACGAATCCAACGCACCAATCCGCATTAAAATCCGTCTTACTGCAAAACAAACGACACTTCAATCCTTCAATGCCTCGACGAACAATTAGCGCTATATTATTAGTGATCTTCCTCTACAACTAAGAGAGGACCTAAAAGTGGGCTTCTTTCAGTACCCTGTCCGATTATAGAACGTTAGCGATCATATTGGCAATAACAACTGTGTCTATGGAAGCTCGAAACAAATTAGCGGATATCTCTTCCTAAACCTAGACCTAGGACCTAGACCTCTCCTTTTGGGCCAATGGAGAGACCATGTATCTAGGATGAAAGAATACATGCTTTAAAAAAAAACAAAGGATGCGAAATAATAAACACAATAAAAATAAGAACGTTACAATATCTGGGACACGTAATGAGGGGACAGCGATATGAAATGATAAGACTGATAATACAGGGAAAGATAAGAGGCAGAAGGAGTATAGGAAGAAGCAGAGTGTCATGGTTGAAGAATTTAAGGGACTGGTTTAAATGCACTTCTATAGAACTCTTCTGAGCAACGGTAGATAGAGTAAAAATAGTGATGATGATAGCCAACCTCCGATTGGGAGACGGCACTTAAAGAAGAAGAAAAAATCAGTTGAATGCAAGAATGGAGGGGAATAGACATATCGGGAGACCGAGAAAGCAATGGGAGGATGATGTGGATAATGATGCCAGAAATCCTCTTGACAGTCGATTGTGGAGGAGAATGGCTACAGACGGTAGCAAATGGAGAGGTCAGTCTTCGAACTGAACTGTAGAAGTTTATGTAAAGCGACTTTGATAACAACAATGTACCATGGGTTTTATAACTCCATAGGGCCTGCTAGTGAAGGCATTCCACCAGAGGGCTCTACAGATAAAAAAACTGGTGCCGAATCTGAATAATAGCAAGTTATGGTACTAATGCCGGATTTATACTCAGCTATGGCCACTGCTGCTGCCGCTGACGCAAATATTTCCCGAAATACGATATCGACGCGAGTGAGGTATTCACATCAGTTCCTCGCCAATGTCCCCACAACTCATTATGAAAGACTCTCAAGAATGGAATGTGACGACAGCATCGTCTTGCTCCCTTACTCACTTGCCGCTTTGCCGGCGGCAAGTGAGAGAGAAAGAGAGAGAGAGAGAGAGAGTAGTTATGTGAATACCCACTCGTGCTCGCGCTGCCAGTCCCTTGACTTCCATCTCGAAAACCGACTTTTGAGGAAGCGCCGTGCAAAGGCAGAATATTAGCAGCGGCAGCGCGAGTGAGCTATTTACACATTCACGCTGCCCACTTCCCTGCCAAATTCCCTGTCCAACAGGACTGAGTATAAATGCGGTATAAGAAATTAGTTGTTAATTATTATTGTAATTATTAGAGAGATTTTGCACCTCTTAAAATAATTGCTGATTTTGGCTCCGCTATGGTTAACTTTATTAAGCATAACGATTACGGCAACGTTAAAAAGCAGAGTTTTTGCAGCCTGTCAAGTAGGTTTTTCGTGTCATCGTTATCGTTATTTAAACATAACCTCACTTCACAACGTTATTGTAATTTTAAGCATATACTTGAACAGTTTTTGATATTTTAATTTATAGGTCATCAAAATTAGAATATATGTATCTAAATGTAATTTTACTGATTTTTTTACATTCTGGCAACAAAGCAATTTAACCATTACTATAACGATAACGGTAAGCACTACTTTAAACCTCCGTAAATTACGGAATCCCTTATGTTTAATAACGATAACGGATCATATATTCGCTACTGCGCAGACGTAGTATAACGATAACCATAACGGAATTGCAAAATAAGAGGTGCAAAATCTCTCTATTATCATATCATTATAAAAAAAAATTGCCCAAAATAAAGTATTTATACCCCATTCCACGAATATACGACTATTTTGGATAATCGCGACAACGAATATTTTACCGTGCAAAATATGAAGAACGAAAGTAAATTACAACTTACATTGTTGTTTATAAGGCTTTTCATTCACAGTCATTTGTTTCGAGCTTCTGTAATATGTCGTATAATCCGTGTATATTAATATTATACACAGATTATACAACATATGACAGAAGCTCGAAACAAATGACAATCGATGAAAAGCCCTATTGGAATAATTGTTAGAGCAATTGACTCTCGTGCTTCTTATGTTGGATACTAAAGGCGGGTTCTCACTTGTCAGTTTCGCTGACGCAGTCCAACTGATTCAGTTATACTGAACATGGGAACACATTTTCATTTTAAATGATCGGTGCATTCATACTTTCAGTTAAAATTAAACACAGTTCTACTTTTTATCATTTTGACTGATCATTCTCTCATAATGGTATTGGCTTTTTGTATTTTTGGAGTAATTTTTTGCCGAATCTCTTGAAATTTGTCTTCGTTCATTCTTAAATGGTTTGTATATGAACCACAATCTTCCAAAACTAATTCTTTCGATATAGTTTCACTGGCACTTGGCACCCCATTTATATCTGCGCAATATTCACGACCTGACCCACCATCTATTGTAAACATAAATATTTCGCGAACAACTGGTTCCAATTTTTTTAACCATTTTCATTACCATGATAAAAATGTTTGGCCTAACTGCATACTGAATGTAGCAAAACATGAAATTTGTGAATACAAACGTCGCTTTTTATTTTTCATTATCAATGAATCAGTCAGACTGCGTCAGCGAGACTGACAAGTTAGAACTTGCCTTTAAATATTCGTTGTCGCGATAATCTAAAACGGTCGTATATTCATGGAATAGGTACTGTAGAAATTCATTCAGAATCCAAAATCTTGTTGAAATTTTATATTCATATACAATAATTCTATTATTTTGAATAATTGCACACATATATTTACTAGGTGAAAAATGAAAGCGTAGAAATTAGTGATATTAAAAAATTACACATCACTTGTCAGAATTATTTTGAAACGCAATTATCTCGGAATGAGCGATTTTGAGTTAAGATAGTTTTCATTGGGAGAGTCGATATATTGTGTACCGAGAAGACCAAATTTAAAAACATATTAAAATTTAGAAACAGTTTGAGATAAACAAAATCTGCACTCTGTTCTGCGCGCTTATTTTTTAATTAACGTACGAGCGGAGTTTGAGAGTTTGTATTGGTCGCTTTCAGGAAGAACTATTTGGTAAATAGCTGAAAAATCTTCCATTAAATATTAGACTCCACGTGATTTCAGCACCATGGGCTATTTCTGTATTTTGCTACAGAGGCTACAGCTTTCCTGGATAGACCTTTTAGAGATAAATAAATTGGTCGGGTTGAACGTAAATTTTGTCTTCCAAGTTCATCGGACTAAAAATGTGTTGAGTTTTTATCTGGAATGACGTAAAGTCTTTAGTCGACGAAACTCGACAAACGTGGATCAAAAGATCTCATAATATAACCAGAGTTTAAGCTGCTGCTGGAGACATTCAGTCCAAATCTGATTTATTTTTCAAGACACTTTTTTTATTAGAGAACGTTGTAGAACGTTCTTGCAAACAAACAGCCAACACTTTCAAGATTTTCGTAATATAAGCTTGATATTTTATAATGTAATAAATTTTTATTTTAATTAAATTTCATGACCTGCTCCTATATATTAAAGTCATTTGTAAGTTTGTTATTATTGTTAATGTTCGACTGGTATATTATTTTACAAATAATGACATGATTTCAAAGTCAGTTAAGTATGATATAATGCCCTAGGGCGTTATTTTGAAAAATAACGCCCTAGGGCATTACATTCAAATAACTAGTTAAATATTGTCAAGTTGAAAAATAATAACCTAAGTAAAACTATGGTTACTACAATTACGTTACGACTATTGCTAGTAAATGTAGGTACTTATTTGAAAATTAATTAATTAAAAATTCATTCAAATTTTTTGCATATAAAAAATAATTTAGTCGGACATTAAACGTTGAAGGCACCACGTTTATTATAGATAATAACGCTTTCGGTCAACGTATATCCCTCGGGCCAAAGGCCCTCGGTATTGACACCATTGACCTCAAGCGTTATTATCCTTATAATAACGCTTAAGCAGTACACCAACAGCCTGTGTATTCCTAGACCTGGCAAAGGCGTTTGATACGGTTAGTCACTCACAACTATTAGAAACATTGGCAGACATGGGTATAAGAGGAAACACCTTTAACTTAATGGAAAGCTACTTAGAAAATCGATATCAAAGAGTGCGGCTGGAAGGGAAATTGAGTAGTGCAAGAAACATAAATTTTGGTATACCACAAGGGACTGTACTAGGACCCATATTATTTATAATGTATATAAATAATATCCTTACTTGCCGCACTGAAGGTGATATATTAAGTTTTGCAGATGATACCGCAATTTTGTACTCTGCAGATACGTGGATGGAACTAAAGAGAAAAATGGAACATGACTTAGGAAGAATTATTGATATATTTAACCACAAACTTCTTACAGTAAATATGGATAAGACGGTTTATGTTCCATTTACAAGCTATAAGAGAGGTCTACCAGATTATAAATTGATAAAAATTCAAAATCTGAATATTAATGCAGTAAGTAATACAAAATACCTTGGAGTTCACATCGACTCATATCTACGATGGGATATACACATAAACCAAACGTGTAAAACATTGAGATGTCTATTGTACAAATTTCGATATTTACGTAACATACTGGATATCCATCATCTAAAGGTTATTTACTATTCTTTGGTAGAATCGCGTCTACGTTATGGAATACTTAGTTGGGGTGGAGTTGTAAATACATACCTAAACCAATTAGACATTATCCAGAGAAAAATATTGAAATTTATTTACAACAGACCTTCGAGATACTCTACTAATGATCTATATAGCGAATCTCAAACGTTAGATACAAGACAATTATATATTCTTACCATAATTACCAATCTATACAAAAATAAACATTTACTCATACCATTAGAGCATACCTATAGTACAAGAACAAGAGCGCAGTCCTGTGTTAGATTAAATATTGTAAAGAAAACAGTTGGGAAACGAAATTTTGAGTATTTACAAGGAAGAATCTACAATTTAATCCCTGAAATTTACAAAACATACCTAATCACTATAAATTCCCTGAAAATGATTAAGAAATTGTTTAGTAGGTATTTGAAACAAAATCACAGGCAAATGTTCAGCCACCTTTTTGAAACCAATTAATAAATAAAGTTATAGATTCAGATTAAATATATGCATCCATTGTTATACACATGAAATATCTCCCCTTTGTAGAATTTTTTTATGTCAAATTTTTTTAATAGAATTGCTAAATTAATAAAAATCTCTTAATAAAAAAATTCTTAAACTTGTATCGGGGAGGATATTGCGTTAAACCTCTATTTATGAGAGATCAAAATGGAAAGAAAAAGTCTAATGAATGAAAAAGACAGAATATGGAAGGAATATTTCGAACATTTGCTGAATGGACAAGAAAATCTGAAAGTAAACTTAGATAATGAGGATATGAGGAAGAATGTTCAAGTTCGCAGTCAAATCCTATCGACGAGATGCCTCCCACTAGGAAAGAGATTAAAAATATTATAGAGAGCCTAAAAAATAACAACAATCCAGTAAACGACTAAAATTTAATAATATCTGAGATGTTCAAATATGGAGAAAATATGAACAAATAAAAACCTTAATCGAAAAAATAATCAGAATCAATAATATGTCCCATTCACAGAAAAGGAGATAACAACAAATGTGCATAAATTAAATGGCCATAGCATTGCTAAATTTCGCATAAAAAATATTGGCAATGCATATAAAGCATATACTAAAAAAAATTAAAAATATAATTGGTGAATACCAGGCGGGTTGTAGACAAGTAAGAAACGCAACAAAACACATTTTCTTGCTGAAAGAGCGACTGGTAGCTATCGATACCAAAAAAACGACCATAATATTATTTATAGACTTTAAACAAACATTTGATAAAGTAAAAAGGAAGGAACTATATAAATCACTTGAAAAACTAGGAATAAGCAGAAAAATTATTTGAGCGATTAACACTACGAAGAATAATTAAAAGTAAATAATGAAATATCAGAATCGAAAAAGCACGTTCTAATTTTATGAAAATGAAAAAGGTCCTATGTAGCAAATATTTAACATTATTTAACTCTTAAAGTACGCCTAACAAAATCTTACGTATACAGTGTACTATGGACGTTAAATGTAGAGACAATGAGACGACTTAACGCCTTTGAAATGTGGACCTATAGAAGAATTATGAGGGTTTCCTGGGTAGATAGAGTTAAAAACAACGAAGTACTGAGAAGAATAGGTAAAAAGAAGGAAGTTGAACTTACAATTAAAGAAAGAAAACTACAGTATCTCGGACATGTGATGCGGGGCGAGAAGTATGGCATCATGCGACTCATAATGCAAGGAAAGATAGATGTCAGAAGAATCATCGGAAGAAGACGAATTTCATGGCTGAAAAACCTGAGAGAATGGTTTGTATGCAGCTCAGAACAACTATTTAGAGCTACTGCCTCAAAAATTAAAATAGCTATGATGATTGCCAACCTCCGTAGCTGAGCTGGCACCTGAAGAAGAAGAAGAATGAAATATCACGCAATTTCTAGTAAATGAAGGAGTAAAGCAAGACGACTTACTTTCATCTTTCATCTATTCTCTTTAGTCTCCTGGAAAACGTGCTGCGGGAAGCGAATATCAATAGAAAAGGAATCATAAAAAGCATCAATGCCTGGCGTTCGCTAAAAATACAGGGTGATTGATTAGTGGGGTAAAGCTCAATAGCTTCGCTACAGTAATAGATAGCAGTAAAAGTTAATAACAAAAATTTTAGCCACATTTCAGCTTCACATTATAAAATTAGTTAGAATGTCACAGGCAGGGCTGCTTTATCCATTAGGCAATATAGGCAGTGGCAATAGGCAAATTGTGAGAGGGCGGCACAGGGGTGTCATTTGAAATTTTGATTGGGGGGGGCAAGCATTATATAATATACAATACATTATATATGATGTAATGATGAAAATTGAAAGTATTTTTTGTAAATTTCAGTCATTTTCAGGGTCAGGGGGGCAACTGCCTCCCCTGACCCTATCAAAAGACGCCCCTGGAGCGGCAAAAACACTGTACAAAAAAATTTGTATTTAAAAATTAAAATCGAATAACAAAAATAGTATATCCATCCATCAATGAAATAGAAGTGGGCATTCGTTTCTAAATAGAATAAAACAAATTGCATTCATATCAAAAATAAAACAAACATAGCATTCTGTTATCTTAAACTTAACACTATTCATTCAAAAAGGACGGAAATCATAAATTTAGTGATTATTGGGCCGCCAGAAGCTCGGCAAAGACGGTGAGCCATTGACTGACCACTAGAACACTTCAATATTGCACATATTATGTATTGCTAATATTGCAGAAACTAAAGATTACAGTAGAACATCGAGTTAGAGTTGGGATTTTCAAACTGAATTATTACAAGTAGATAACATTCGTGTCGTCGCACTGATATAATACTCCAGGGTAATAGGCAACAAATAGACCATGTTCGGTACAATGAAATATCAAGGTAGCTGACTACTTTTTTAGTTATTGTTGACTTGACCTATAGGATAGGATGAAAACCTACATGTTTCCTGCCTAGAGTTCGCGTTTTTTAATTATTAACAATTTAGTGCAATCAATGCGATTTTTTCATTTTTTGCACTCAATTAAAAAGCTAAATAGTTGACATAAAATTACACAATTTATTTTTTAGAACATTGAAAAACCTTCAAAATGACGATTTTTGAAAGTCAAAAAGTTAATTTGTTGCTTCGTAAACTGCAAAATAACTGGAAATTGTTATTTATTAATAACTTTTACTAAAACTAACTTAGAACTGTAGTGTTTCACTTCACTCAAAGTTGGGTATTGGGGTACATAACAAACTCTCAAAATTTGCGACCGATCCATTAATTAGTTTAAAAGTTAGGTATTCTATTTGTTTATCCCAGAGACCTTTGTTTTGCAATAACAAATGACAGAAAATAACGAAGATAGGACAATTCTGCGTATGCCAAATGAAAGTAGAAAAGTGATACTATCAAAATGTATTAAGAAAAGATAAAAAATTATCTAATATAGTAAAAAATACTAGCAAATACTTGGTCCAGTAGTTATAATAAATATAGGTAAATATAATTAAATAAAGTATTTTAAATTTTAAGACAACTGGTTCTTTAATATAATATTATTCCCTATGCTCCCTCGAACACCGTACCGGCCATCTGGCTACTGATACAGGTTGCGTTCATTACTGCCCAGCACACCTGTACAGGTAAATATATCGAATTTAAAATTATTTTTTCTACAACCGTGTTAAAAATGCAATTTTTAGCACTCCATAGGAGCGTTAAAAATGCTACTTTAAAGCCCTAGTGTTTTAAAATGTTCAAGGCAGTGCAGTTAAAAGTGAATTGTCAAATTGTGAAACGTCAAAATATTTATATTTCATTTATTAACATTAATATTAATAGTACAACTTGCGCAATTTGAAAAAGCTGGTTTAAAAGGTTATTTAAAATTTAATTTAAACTGTATTATTGCATTTTTAACACGTTTGTAGAAAAAACAAGTTTATGTAACGGTATAATATTTTCGCTAAGAATTTTTAGACATTCCCCTCGAGTGTAGACAACCAGTTCTACCTTTTACTGATCATAGGTTTCATGGTTTCAGCAATTAACAAAAATATTGTATTTTATAAATTTATAACGTTTGTAGAAAAAATATTGTATGATATACGTGTTAAAAAGTACATTTTTAATGCATTCATGTGAATTGCAGAATTCGCTTCGCTCATTCTACAAACTTTTACATCCATCCATCCAATGGCACTACAGCCCAAATCGAGCCTTGGCCTCCTTCAACAAGCTTCTCCAATCATTTCGATTTACCACTGTTCTTTTCCATAAACGCGTTCCCAGGAAGTTCCTGGCATCCTCATCGACTTCGTCTTCCCATCTCTTTTTAGGTCTTCCAACAGGTCTTCTTCCTTGCATTCTTGCATTCAGCAATTTTCTGGGGATTCTATTCTCATGCATGCGGACCACGTGCCCTGCCCACCGTAATCTCTGCAGTTTAGTGTATTGTGCTAGAGTTGGTTCGCTATATTGCTCGTATATTTCTCTATTATACCTAATTCGCCAGTTGTTATTTTCACTTATTGGGCCCAGTATCCTACGTAACACTTTTCTTTCAAACACATCTAATGCATTGGCAGATTTCTGTGTCACCACCCATGTTTCGCAGCCATAACTTACTATGGGCCTGATTATTGTTTTATATACCCGGAGTTTTGTTTTCCGGTGTACGTCTCGCGATTTGAATATGTGGCCCATCGCGAAATAGGCTTTATTTGCCAGCACAAGCCTTCTATTTATTTCCGGTTCTTCTTCATTGCTTGCAACCAGATCCATTCCTAGGTACGTGAATCTATTCACATGTTCTATATCGTCAATAAAGTGTTGTTGCGCCGGTCTATTTGATCTGGTTTGTATGAGTAGTTTTGTTTTATTTGTATTTATTGCTAGCCCTACTGCTTCTGCACTCTGTTTCAACTCAACGTAGGTTTCTTCCGCTGCATTCACTGTTCTGCTCATTATGTTTATATCATCTGCGTATGCTGCTAATTGGGTAGATTTGTTTGTAAGTATGTTATTTCCGCTCACCGTCAACCGTCTAATTACATATTCAAGAACAAGATTAAAAAGCGTTGGAGCCAGTCCGTCGCCTTGTTTCAGTCCTTGCGTTATCGTAAACGCATCAGTGATCTGTCCTTGAATACATACCTGTGCTTCTGTGTCTGTCATTGTCATTTGCACTAGTCGTATTAATTTTGATGGTATGCCAAATTATTCCAATATATTAGGTAGAATTGTTCTATCTATTGAATCATAGGCTTGTTTAAAATCTACAAAGAGATTGTAAACGTCCATGTCATATTCCCATGCTTTGGCTAGTATTTGTTTAACTGTAAATAGTTGGTCAATGGTAGATCTATTTTGCCTAAACCCTGCTTGATATTCCCCGATGATTTTTTCCGTGAGAGGTTGAAGTCTTCGATTAAGGATGTTTGTGAATATTTTATGTGTATCCCGAACAAAGTAAGGAGATGCCTCTATAATTCTGACACAACAGTTTGTCTCCTTTTTTATTAATAGGGCAAATTATACTTTTCTTCCATTGTTGAGGGATTTCTTCTTCTATCCATATCTCTCGTATTAGCTGGTACATCTGTTGTGTCAAATTTCTTCCTCCTTGCTTGAGTAGTTCTGCCAGTATTTTATCTATTCCCGGTGCTTTATGGCTTTTTTGTATGTGGATTGCCGTTTGGACCTCCTCTAGCGTTGGGGGTCTAGTTAATTCATTTTCTTCTCCATCTTCCCCCAGCTCTTGTTGTACCTCCTGCCGTGCCTGCTGCTGCCTCTGCTGTTGTAATGGTGGTTGTGCCCCTTTGTTTAATACTTCCTTAAAATATGTCATCCAGGTTATCTTAATTTCGTCCATATCGCTAATGATTTCACCCTTCTTATTTTTGCAGAGGCTAGTCTTCGGTTTGTATCCCTGTCTTAAATGTTTAATAAGTTGGTATGCACTACGTGTTTCGTTTTCCTTAAACTCCCTCTCTATGTTTAGTATCCGTTGGTTTTCGTACTTTCTCTTTTTCTGCCTGCACAGTTTATCTGCTCTTCGTCTTTTGTTTTCAAATTCTGTTTTTCTCTCTCTAGTCCGTCTGAGTATGTAATTCTTATGTGCTTCATTTCTTTCCTGTATAGCTTGTTTGCATTCTTCATCGAACCATGTTTCTTCTGTCCGTTGTGTCTTTGTTCCTAGGACTTCTTTCGCTGTGTTTAGTATGATACTGCTTATGGTATTCCATTGATTTTCTATTATGGAGTCTGCTCTGTTTTAAAACAAACTTTTACATGCGTGCCTTAAAATTGTACTTTTAACACTTATATCATAAATAACTATTAAGGCGAAAAATTTTTTTGTCATTACTTTTTAAACATTATTAGAAATATGAATTATAATTGCCAGACATTTCTAGGGTTTAAAAAGTAATGACAAAAAAATGTTTCGCCTTAAATAATTTTAAAATCAATATACAAGTTGATTGATTAGTGTGATAATGCTCAGTAGATCCGCTATAGTAATAGATAGCAATGAAGAACCTAACATTCTTATTTAAGGGACCGTTCAAGTATTACGTAACGCAGGTTGGGGGGGGGGGTCAAAAATCTTCAAAAACTGCGTTACGGAGGGGGGGGAGCGGGGTCAAAAATCTTCAAAAATCGCGTTACGTAATACTTGAACGCTCCCTAAATCAAAAATTCTGCTTGCATTTTTTTTCGCAAAAATGGTACATGTTTGAAGGGCGGCTACTAGAGAATTGCCTAGGGCGGCAATTGACCTAAACGCGGCCCTGGTTACAGGGTGTTCGATAACACTGTGGCAGACCAAACTTATGTTTTTTTAAATGGAACACCCTATATTTTATTTTAAATTCGAAATCCTGTTAACTTCTACATCACAAAAATATAAAGGTTTATTATGTTATACAGGGTATTTATAAAGTTATAACCAATTTTATATGAAAATTGTAACAAGTTCAACTCCCTGTATAAATAAAAATAAGCAAAATAGCAATGGTTTATTAATGCCATATTTTTTTACGTATTGTCAAAATTTTCAATAATGATTGATATTGCTAATTTTCTTTATATCAAAACATTCCCTATGTCTAAATTTATTAGTTTTCGCATAAAAAATATTGGCAATGCATATAAAGCATATTTACTAAAAAAATGAAAGATATAATTGATGAATACCAGGCGGGTTTTAGACAAGTAAGAAGCACAACAAAACATTTTCTTGCTGAAAGAGCTACTACTGGTAGCTATCGGTACCAAAAAATGACCATATTATTTATAGACTTTAAACAGACATTTGATAAAGTAAAAAGGAAGGAACTGTTTAAGTTCAAATCACTTGAAGAACTAGGAATAAGCAAAAAAATTATTTGAACGATTAACACTACGAAGATTAAGTAAAAATAAATAATGAAATATCAGGCAATTTCTAGTAAATGAAGGAGAAGAAGCAAGGCGACTTACTTTCATCTATTCTCTTTAGTCTCCAGGAAAACGTGCTGCGGGAGGCGAATATCAATAGAAATTATAAAAAGCATCAATGCCTGGCGTTCGCTGATAATATAGCAATTTTAGCGAGAAGCAAACATTGAAGTGATACGTATAACTAAAGAAATAGAATAAAAAGTCATAAAAAACGACTACATACATAATTTACTAATAACATAAATAACGTATGTCACTAAAGTTTTCGGAAAATTTTAGATTTAAAATTATTATTGGTAGGAAGCGTTGGATCAAGTTGCCATTGGAAACCAAAATTAGTAAACAACTTAAACAATATAAACAATGTCAGTTTTGACAAATACGGTTCGTTAAGATGTCGTACAAACTTAATATTCGTCAAAGTATTTATCGTTTAGTTGGACATGTACCAAAACGCAATATTGTAAGAATTTTTAGTGCTCAAAATATTTCTGTGTCAACGATTTACCAGACAATTAAAGAGTGCGAAAATGGTATACCATGCCTTAATTTGCCCGAAAGTGGAAGACCAAGAGTTTTAACTCCTGCTCGAGAACAGAGATTAATTCAGAGTATGGAAACCAATTAGGAAAATATTTGCGAAATGTTGGCCGAAGATATAATGTTTTACGAATGACTGTAAGTAGAACAATTTCTAGAAATAGTTTAAAACGATATAAAAGAAAAAAAGCTCCTAAGTACACACCAACCCAGTTAGAAAAAATTCCTAGATGTTGCCGTGCATTGAGACGCATCCATTTTCCTGGTAAAATTCTCATTATGGATGATGAAAAGTATTTTTCCACCTACCTCTACCGAAAGTATACTTTTCCAGACCTGATTGTAGGGAGCAAAGTTGTACTTTTCCTCCCTAGGGAGGAAAAGTAAAAGTGACGTCATGGTATTTCATTCATGAAATATAACTTATTGACGCCCTGTATAATATCTATTTTCTATTACGAAGTATCTATACATTTTAACGTTTATTTATAAAACATCCTGTATTTTGCAGAATGGTAAAAAACAGTAAATTGTTATTTTGATTTAACAATGTTTACATTAATAATTTGACTTATATTTGACAGTTGACAGTTATATTGTACCTACTTGTTGTTTTAGTTCTAATAAATTTTGTTGGTTAGTTACATAAATAAATTAAGTAAAAATGAAAAAATTACTTGTTATTTGAGGAAGGTGGAAAACCCATATGTATAACATGGGAGTAAAGTGCCTTTTCCTCCCTTGAATGATTACTGCCCTCCGCTACGCGTCGGGCAGTAAACTTCATTCTCGGGAGGAAAAGTTACACTTTCCTCCCTTGTTATACAAATAGCTATTACTTTATCCAATTCCGAAATGAAGGGCAACGACGGATTTTATACACGCAATGTACAAGATGCACTGGACGAAGTTAGGTTTAAGGGAAAAGTGAAATTTGCCGATAAAATTTTGGTATGGTGTGCCATTTCAGAAGCTAGTATTTCACAGCCGTTTGTTGGGCGTGTTCGCGGTGAAGCTCTCAATGCTGACATTTACATTGACAGGTGTCTTACAAAGCTTGTTCAATTTATAAATACTCATCACTCCAATGATGAAATTATATTTTGGCCCAACTTAGCGTCATGCCATTACGCCAGGAGAACTACAGATTGGTTAACTGCTCAAAATATAAATTTTGTTCCCAAGCGCGACAACCCTCCAAATGTGCCTCAGGCGAGACCTATAGAAGAGTTTTGGGCTGTTTTGAGTCGAATGGTGTATAATAATGGCTGGGAAGCCCAAAATGAAGATCAGCTAAGGCGAAGAATTTTGCAAAAATTTCATGAGATCAATTTAGAAACAGTCCAAAGATTTATTGCACATGCAAGACCAAATTTACGTGCCATCGAAGATCACGGACCTCTTTCTGTTCTATAAAAATACATTATAAACCTTAAATATGTAGAATTAATTTTTTGTATTTAGTTAATAAAATAAAATTAATTTACAATTAAAAAATACATACATATTTTTTCCGAAAACTTTAGGGACAAACGTTATAAACAAAAACAAACAACAACATAAACAAAATACTTAACTATTTTTAATGGGAAATAAGCCACAATTTTACTAAAAAAATGGTTTTATTAACGTTCCGACGGCCAAATCGGACGCCGTTGTCAAAATACCGTTGGTATTCGATTTGGACGTCGAGACGTTAATAAAATCATTTTTTTAGTAAAATTGTGGCTTATTTCCCATTAAAAATAGTTAACTACAAAAATGCCACAAGAAAATAGCTTAAGAACAACATAAACAAAATACGTGGAGTGTTCAGACTAGGAATATGTAAGAGGAAAATACCTAACACTACAAACAAACAGTAACATAATATATAGTCGAGGAAATGAAGCATTTTGGCTCGCAATTTTTTCGTCCAGCATGGATTTACTTGAAATTTTCACAGAAGGTAGGGAATAGTCCAAGCATCATTTTCTATATCATGCCGATATACACTAAAACCTTGGAGGTAGTTGCCACCCCATCTCGGGGCGGGAATTTTTTATTACATTTTATCCATGTAAATGGATATAAAACTTAATTCTAAGAAAAATATGTTTTTTAAATTTTCTTCGTAAAACTAATATTTTTCGAGTTATTCGCGCTTGAAAGTAACAGTTTTTCGACGAAAAAATCAACTTTTTTAGAGGGTTTTTTGAGAATACCTCAAAAAATATGCATTTAATCAAAAAAACTGTAGATATCAAAATTGTATCTTTTAGTAACAAATCAAATTCTTTCTCTGTAATATATTTAAGACCAATACAAACCGAGATACGGCATGTTAAAAGTTAGCTTTTTTCGTCAAATGCATAATTTGAAATATTCATAGCCAAATAACGGAAAAACTTTGCATTTTTCGAGGAAAGCTTAAATAATATTTTTTCAAGTACATAGTTTTTTTTTCTTGGGTTTGTATGACTGCGGACCTTAGGGTCCATTCGCCCATCTAACCGAGTTTGCTCATTTTTACATTAATTTCAACTAATCTATGTTTATTTTACTTCCCTATGTATACATTACAATATCATCATATCATTATTATTATTATTTTACATTCACATTTTTTACTTTTAGTTTTCATTATATTATTCATCTTTTTATTCAATTATATTTTCTTTCCTTTTTTTTGTATCTTTTTTATTTTTTTTTTGTTATATATATTTTTTTTTTGTTTTTTTTTTTGTTTTTTATTTTTTTTTTTTTTGTTTTTTGTTTTTTTCCATTACGGTAAGACTAAAACCCGATTCATCCTCGCGGAGGTTATTCGTCTTCTTAATGGTTTCTGTTTTTTTTTAATACATTGTTTTTACAATATTTATCTAATTCTAAATACAAATAGTTAACCATAGCTACTCATATTTCCAATTTAATATTTTTAATATGCTCACATAATAAAATGACCAGTTGTGGATTATTACTTTGATTTAATAAGAATTTTAAATTAATTGGATGTATGACATCTTTTAACTTATAAATTTTGTCCAAAAAGATTTTCACTTGAGCTTGTATTAGAGAGCAATTTAATATTTGATGCTCTGCGTCTCCTATTTCTCCACAATTGCAATATGGATCGGTTTTTAAACGAATTTTAAATAGAAATTTGGGAACCGGTACGTGATTAAACCTCAAACGACAAATTTTTCTTATTGCATTTTTGGAAAGATTCCCCTTTATAAACCATGGTTTTTTGGGAATCGTTTCTTGAATTTCTTTGTAATGTTTGCCTTTTTATTGTTTTTATTATCTTCTTCCCATTTTGATTTCCAAACGTTGTTAATAACTTTTTTTATTTCATTTGTTGTACATTTGTATTTTGTTCTTTCTCCTTCGTGTATGGCCCTTTTAGCTAAGACATCAACTGTTTCATTGCCCAGTATTCCACAATGGCTTTTGACCCATATTAGATGTATTGTTTTGAAATCTTTATTTAATTCTTCAACTTTTTGTAATATTTCTAAGATGATATAATTTATTTTAGATGTAGATTGAAGGTGCTTAATTTTTTGCAAAGCACTTTTACTGTCAGAGAAAATATAAATTTTCTTGTTTGGAAGATGTTGGCAGTATTTTAAGGCTTCTAATATGCCTATTAATTCAGCTGAGTATATGCTACTATTTGCGTTTAATTTAAACATCTTACTCTCATTTTTTTGAGGATCGTATATTGCACATGCTGTTCCTTTAGTACTTTTGGAAGCATCGGTGTAGATTTGATAAGCATTTGATGATAGTTCTTTAATATCAGCTTTAAACATCACATCTCTAATACATGTTGGATAATTGGAATAATCTCTTAGGAAGTTTATTTTTAAATTTTTTAATTGTACTGTATTAAAAATATAATTTAAATTAATTGGGGTTGTATGTAAAGTTTCTTTATATTCTGCCAGTTCTCTATAACATTCAGCAATACAGGGAGATTTCTTTTTTTTTCCAATAACCTTTTATTAAATCATTTATCGAAAGCCAATGAATTTTATTAATTATTTCTGATTCTTTATGTGATAAATTTACTAAGAATTGACTACACAGTTTATTTCTTCTTAACCTTAATGGCATCTCTGCGCACTCCACATGTAGATTGTTTATTGGAGTAGATTTTAAAGCACCTATGCAAAGTCTTAAACATTTATTGACAACATTTTCAATTTTTTGTAGATGAACATTTGCTGCATCTGCATAGAAAATAGATCCGTAGTCTATTATTGATCTAATATAGGATCTATACATCAGTAAGGAAATATTAGGATCAGCTCCCCATTTAGAATGTGAAATGGTTCTCAACACGTTCACTCCCCTTTCTGCTTTCTTAACTGTGTTTTCTATATGTTCCTTCCATAAGAGTTTCTGATCCAAAATCACCCCAAGATATTTTATTGATTTTTTAACCGGAAATTTAATACCATCTATTACTTCTATTTCCTTTGGAATGCCTTTCCTACGTTTGGTAAATATACATGCTTGTGTTTTTTTATTTGAAAGGGACATACCATTTTTAAACGCCCAATTTCTAATTGCAGTGTAACTCTGTTTTCTCTGTATTTATTTCTGTTTCTTCTTCTTCTTCTTCTTCTACGGCACTACAGCCCAAATTGAGCCTTGGCCTCCGTTATTTTTTGCCTCCACCCTTGCCTGTCTGTGGCTGCTCTTCTCCATACACGGACTCCTAAAAGGGCTTGTGCGTCGCTGTTTACTGTGTCTTCCCAGCGCTTTCGTGGCTTCCCAACCGGTCTCTTTCCTTGCATTCTAGCATTCAGTGCTCGTTTTGGTAACCTATCCTCTCCCATTCTTATCACATGTCCGGCCAATTGCAATCTTTGTAATCTAATTTATTTATTTACAATTATTTATATAACACTTTTTTTCTGTTTGGTCACTATAAATTACCAAATCGTCTGCAAATTGTAATATTTTAGTATCTGTTACCGATTTTTCCAAATCATATGTATATATTAGGTATAAAATTGGACTTAATATTCCTCCTTGTAGTAATCCGTCTTGAGCTATTTGTGGTCGTAAGCGTTCGTTGTTAATTTGAAGATATAATTTTCTATTACTATACAACTTGATTATTTTTGTGTTAAAAGACTCTGGTAATCCAACTTCAATCATTTTATTATACAATATGTTGAGGTTAACATTATCGTATGCACTTTCAATATCTATAAATAGAGATGTAACTGATTTATTGTTAGTGAAGGATAAATTAATATCTGTTATTATATGACTTAGATTTTCTGTAATAGAATAACCTTTTCTGAAGCCGAATTGGGTCATTGACATGTTTTTATTAAGTTCTAGCCACTTCTCCAATCTGATTTTAACCATTCTTTTAAAAATTTTAGCAATACAAGATCCCAAAGAGATACCTCTATATGAATCTGGTGATTCAGGACTTCGATCTGGTTTTAGAAAAGGAACAACTAAGAATTCTTTCCAACTAGAGGGGTAACTTTCAGTTATCCATATATCATTGTATATTGCCAAGATCATCTCCTTTGCAGCCATCCCTAACTTATTTAGCATAACATAGTGTATATTATCTATTCCAGGAGCTGTATTTTTAGTTGTTTTAATGGATGACTCTAATTCGTCCACAGAAATTTTTTTAGTTAGACTGTGTCTTTCTGTATTTACTGGATACAATATATTTTGTCTCGGACCTGGCGGTGCAATTTTATTAAAGAAAGTTGTTGTCCATTCCCCTTCTATTGTTGAATTTATTGGTGGTTTGTACACATTATTTAGCTTTTTAACCTGTCCCCAAATATTTTTAATATCTGTTTTTCTGTTTAAAGACATGCAAAATTCTTTCCACGTTTTCTTTTTATTCTGTTGTATAATTTTTTTCGTTTGGGCTACACATTTATTATAATTAATGTAGTTTTCCATTGTTCCTTTTTTCTTGTACCGTCTTAATGCTACCTTTTGTTCTTCGACTGCCCTACTACATTCCTGATTCCACCAATGTTTATTAAATTTTGGATTAATCGATTTTCGCTTCTCTGGTATACTGATTGCATTGACCTCATTTAGTTTAGTAATAAAATCTGTATATCTGTGACTGCCTTTATGAGTTTGTGCATATTGTTCCATATAGTAGGAAAAAATCTCCCAATCTGCTTTATCAACATTCCATTTTTTTCCAATTAGTTTTACAATCTATATTACTTACACTAACGTTTATATTCATTTTCATACAAATTACATAATGATCTGAGCCTAGTGTTGTATCGTCTACATCCCATTCAAATAAATGAGCAATATCGGTTGTACAAAAGGTAATATATATAGCTGATTTATTAAAAAATCCCGGCCTTGGTAATACCGTTTCTTTACCAGTATTTAAATATACAGTACCACTCTCATCGCATGCTTCTAATAGATTTTTACCCGCTCGATCCGTAGTACTACAACCCCAAGCAATATTGTGACTATTAAAGTCTCCACCAACTAAAAATGGTTTTTTTAAACTATTAAAAAAAATTTTCCAATCATTTTTAGATATAGATAACCCTGGTTTTACATAAATAGAGTATATATTTATCTTTTTTCCTAAATTTAAGTGAATGGTTACCTGTTTGCACATTACATTATTGATTTTATGAAATGCTGGAGCTGGAGAAAAACCTATACCTCCTTTTAGCAGTACAGCCACTCCTCCATATCCATCACCTCTATCTTCTCGAAAAATATTATACCCTGTGAATTTAATATTTATGTTGTTTAAACCAGGTTTCTGAAAAAAGCATACAGATATATTCTTGTCAAAAAGATATTTCTCTAAAGTACCTTTATTTGATAATACTGATCTACCATTCCATTGTAGGAAATTTATATTCGCCATTTCTAGTAAGAATTTTCTCTATACTATTTTTTAAAACTAACAATGTATTTGCTTCTAAAGATTGATTTAAATTATTGAGAATAGTTGTAAAGCATTCCAAAATATTATCACACATATTTTTTAGAATAGAATAGAATAGAAATATGCTTTATTGCCATGAAAAATTTTACAATTTTATCGACAAAGCTTATAAATAGTAAAAAAAAACAAAACAGTAACAATCCAATTTACTAAAATTACATAAATCGTCAATAAGTTAAATAAAATAAATAAATAAATCGAAGTTAAAACAGAAATAATCAATTGCAAAAATTTAAATAAATTCCAAATCCATAGTCTACCTAATAATTAATAAAAAAGGTTTAAAAGTTAAAAAGTTAAGCTGCTGCATATGACACCCAAATATAGATAAAAAAATAATAAAAATACTACTTGTGCAAAGGGTACTGTAATTTCTTAGTTATTGACTAAAATAATCTTCTACTGAATAATATGGTCTTTCAGACAGGTAGGCTTTTGTCAGTTTACGGAATTTGGGAAAAGATGGTGCAGATTTTAGTTGTAGGGGGAGATGATTGTACATTTTTTTGCGGAATATAATATCGATTTCTTTACTAACTCCGAGGACGGGGTCGGCAAATAGACGTCAAACGTAGAATTTCTCGTGAAGTAGTGATGATTAGGTCTTGGTGGAAAGACATGTAGATGTTTACGAATTAAGCAAACAGTTTCTAAAATATACAAAGATGGAAGGGTTAAAATTCCGTGATCTTTGAAGTAACTTCTGCAGTGTGTTGTTCTTCTGAGGCCAAACAGATATCTTATAGCTCTTTTTTGTAATTTGAAAATAACATCGAATTGGGCAGCTGTACCAGAACCCCAAAAAGGAAGACCATAACGAAGATGTGACTCGAACAAAGAAAAATATGTTATTTGGAAGATGCTAAATTGAGTTCATTCGAAACAGATCTTATAGCATAGTAGGCTGAAGAGAGTTTCTTCCGTAACAAATCGATATGGAGGGACCATTTAAGGTTGCTGTCTAAAAAAATGCCAAGAAATTTTACAGAATCAACGGTACTGATCTGGCTGTTATTAAGAGGTAAGGGTTGAAGAGCTACTTTATCTATGCTACTGTTTTATCTACGTTAAACGAGAGTAAATTTGAGTCAGACCAGGTTTTTATTGTAAGTAGATCAGAAGTTATAGTAGCATGAAGAGTTGCAATATTTGAGTTGCTCCAAGTGATACTGGTATCATCAGCAAAAAGAAAGATGTTTCCATCGATTTTTAAATTAGTGATGTCATTAATAAAGATAAGGAAAACTAGAGGACCCAATACTGAACCTTGAGGTACCCCACATACAATGTTTTTGAGACTAGAGTCTTTATCATTTGCTCTAACTAGTTGTTTCCTATCTTCCAAGTAAGATTGGAACCAATCTAAAGAAATGCCTCGAATTCCGTAGAAATTTAGTTTTTTTTTATCAAAATGTTGTGATTTACACAATCAAAAGCTTTGGCATAGTCACAAAAAACGGTGGCAGTGTAAAGATTATTGTTCAGTGCTTGATAAACCTCATGTAGTACAGAAAACATGGCACCAGTGGTGCATTTATTATTTAAAAAGCCGAACTGATTTTGTGATAAAATGTTGTTTTCAACTAGAAAGGACATAAGTCGGGCTTTTATGAGTCTCTCAATAATTTTGGAGAGTACCGGTAGTAGTGCAATAGGTCTATAATTGCAGGTATTAGATATTTCACCACCCTTATGAAGAGGAATAATGATGGCTGTCTTCAGGCACTCTGGAAATTTACCTTTCTCAAAAGAATCATTAATTAGTGAGATGAGGACTTCTAAAACATTTTCTGGAAGATTAGAAAAAATTTTGATCGATAGACCATCAGTACTACAGGAAGATTTGCTTTTGATACTATTAATTGTTTGGATTAGTTCAGATTTAACGACTGGTTTTATAAAGAATGAATTCGAGACCTTTCTTGAATTAGGGAGATATGAAATGGGATCTTGTTGTGGCAAAATAGTTGATGTAATATTTTTACTCACATTAACAAAGTATTCATTTAGATTTTCAGGGTCTGGAAGGGAAAATGTTTGAGCAGTGTGGGTTTTATTTCGAAGATCGTTTATTATGGACCAAGTTTCTTTTGCAACACTTTTGGAGCTTCCCAGACGGTTCTGGTAGTAGACTTTTTTAGCTGATTTTATAAGTTTAAGATAGGTTGCCCTGTACTTGGTGATATATTCAGTGATAGAGACGTTGGTAGTAAATTTCTTGATGTAGAGAAGAGAAGGCATATTCTTGGAAGATATTCGGATATCTTTAGTAGTCCAGGGTTTGTGATATTTTGGCTTAATTGCAATTAAAGGAAATGCTTTATTGAAGATACAGATAAGCTTATCTAAGAATTCACTGAAATTATTATTCACGTCCATGGCAGAAAAGCGCCACTCAGAGGTTAAGCATAAATTTTGGAATTTACGAAAGTTCCGGGTGGAAAAAATCCTGCCTAAACGTCGGGTTTTCGAGGAGGGTTTGCTGGAGATATTATACTTCGTATAAACTGCTTCATGATCAGATAGTCCAGCATTAATAATTGTAGAGTGGACATCAAGTGGTGAGAAATCTGAGACTGTATAATCAATTATGGTAGATGAAGTTTTTGTAATCCTTGTAGGAGAATCAACGTGCATTGTTAGACCATACGATTCAAATATGTTGACCAAGGATATTCATGTAGCACAAGCAGCAGCATAATCAATGTTAAAGTCCCCGCATAAAATTTTTCTACTTTTATGGGGCAGGTCATCTAACAAATTTAGCAGGTTCTGAAAAAATAGTTCCACGGAAGAAGCAGGTGATCTATAAATGCAAATAATATAAAGATTAAGATTCTTATTGTAAACTAAGGAAAACTCAAAGGAGGCTTCACTTAACAGAAAGTCATATTTTGTTACCAAAGAAAAATCATTACTCGTAGACAAAATTAGCGTCCTCCCATAAGCTGAGCTTGGACGATCATACCTAGCAATTGTGGTGTATTTATCTACAAACAAAGGCTCGTTGACTTCAAGCCAGTGCTCTGTAACCGCAACTACCGGGGGAAACCCTAATTCCTCTAGGAACAAAAACAATTCATCAGTTTTGTATCTTATAGAACGAATGTTAATCAGAACCATGCTAAAGTTGTTATCACTAAAACAATTTGAGGATTCTAGTCACTCAGAACACGTCGTGATGTTTAAAAATTTCGTTTTGGAGAGGCAGCGGAATAGTAATTTCGGTGACATTCCCTTGATTTTTGCAGGTGGATAATTCTTTCAGAAGTGAGAAAGGACCTATAAGCATTAAGATCAGCTTCCACCTCATCTGGACCAATTCCATAGGCATTGTTGAAGTCTAGCAGAATTTGTCGTAGATCTTCTGTCTTAGTGGGAAGTCCCTCGGAAGCCAAAAAGAGTTTAACGCTTGTGTTGGTAAATCCATCGTAAAACACTGAAGCTGGTTGGTCATGTAGATAAGAAAGATGAAGTTTAATGGCTTTTAAGATATCCGGTTCCCTTAATCTGGCTAGAAGATATCGACTATTAGAGTTATTGGTTAATCGAACTCTTGGTGGGGTCAAAGGATCCAGATTTATCGATGGTTCTAAAGTATCCTTCTTAACGAAATTTATTGGCGAATGGAACGGATTCTTAGATTTACAAACTTCGATGGCTTGCTTGTCTGTACGTATGTTTGTGTTTTCTACTTCATCTTTGTTCTTGCGAGAATTGGTAATTGGATTTTCCAAGGTGACAGGGCTTCTGAGATTCTTCGGATTCTTATGTGACTGAGATGAAAGCGTTGGTTCAGAATAGGAAGATTCTATAGACCATTTAATGTTAACACCATGTGGCCAAATTTCCTTATTAAATAATAAGTTAATAGATGTTTTAGATTTTATACCTATTTTGAACGAAGAGCCAGTTGTTGTGTCGGCATCTTTAAGAAGTTTATTTATCTGTAAATTAGATGAAATATTATGATACTGTGGTACATTATGAAAATTACTATAGACTGTTTGTGATTGTGGTTTCGGTTTACTTAGTATTTCTTTACGTTGTTCAAGCGTTTCCGTGTCGTTTGTTATCGAATTAACACTTTCTGTTCTTCTACGTTTTGTTATTGTATAATGATTCGATGTTTGACTATTTTTTTCTGCCGATGAGAAATTTTTTTGATATTTTGTTTTAGCCTCATAATAAGATATTTTTTCTACGTTCATTATATTTTTAATACTCTTTTGTTTTTCTCTTTCTGGACACTCAGCCCTTATATCTGTTGCGGAATGATTCCCGTTACATAATATGCATTTTACTGACTCTTTATCTAAACATTTTAAACTCTCATGTTCTCCAGCACAAAACCTACACCTGTCTGTTCCTCTACACTGAAAATTAACGTGTCCGTACCGTAAACATTTCAAACATTGAATTAATCTCGGTTGATACGTTTCTACTTCGTACACTAATTTTTCTATAACTACCTGATGTGGCACTATTTGCCCTTTAAATGTAACAATTATGGTAGATGTAGGTACAAAATCTGCATTTCCTTCTGAATTTATAACCTTTCTATTTATTCTTTTGACATCTATAACATCAAAATTATATCCGTATCTTGGTTTAATTAATGATTTCAATTCTTTTGTATCTAAATCTTTATCTACCAACTTAATTACGCCCTTTTTTTGAATAAGAAAATTTGGTAAATACGCATTATAATTTTTAATAGCTAAATTTTCTGACAATATTAATTTATTTGCACTTGCTAACGAATTTAGTTCTACCTTAACTTTATTTCTACCTATAACGGTTATTTGTTTAATATTATTTTGAATCTCCGGAACCGAATTAATTATAATTTTTGCTGTCCCAATCCGATAAAATTTTCCAATGTTGGCTAGACTATTTTCAATATAGACATAATAAGGTCCATTATCAGTTGCAGTATACAAGTTTTTGTTTGCGTTATTAATTACCTGACTATTATTTACGCTCGGAGTGGTATTTACCTCACCTAACTGACTGTTATTTGTAAAATTAAATCTTTTTGATATTACTGTATTTTGATTAGAAATATTATTTTGACTTACCGAAGCCTCTGAATATTTATTTTTATCATGATTTTCCGTTACCTGCGTATTTTTCTGAATACTACCTAATCCGGGTGTTTCCAATTCTGTTTCCATAATCTCGCCTTCGTTGTTGAATTTTACATTTTTTCCTCGATCTGGTGGTTGAGGAGGTATATCGTTATCCATATTATTATTGTCCATTAATGACCATAAAAAACCTGTATAATTTCACTCACTCGATACACGACCGATTCGTTTGAAATTTTAACACTGAATGATGTACATAGTTAGACCTTTCAAAAAATGATAATAAAAAGTTCTAGCCTGAAAATTAAGCGACTTATGATCAAAAAAAGGTCGGTACCTGCCCTTCTCTATGAAAAAATCAGTGAAAACAACCCCCTAACTACCCTCCTAATTAAAAATTGGTCTTTATCTTTATGTAATTCCTTTTATATCTGTATTATCAAGATACCCAACAAGTTTGACTTATTTAAAAGACCTAATTTTAGGAAAATTGGAGTTTAAAGAAAAATTAATTTTTTGCAATTTCCCATTTTTCACCTTTTATTTCAAAATATCTCCGAAAATACTGGAGATACGAAAAAAATTATGGATTACTAAATTGTAGATTTTTTAATAACTAAAATTTCTTTGTGCATAGATTTTCATTACAGTGAACAGTTAGCGAGATATAGCTGTTTAAATCCTCTATTTACGAGCAAACACCCCCATATTCGAGCCTTTTAAACCCATCCTAATTAAAAACTAAGGGATCTTACAGAATTTAGTTGACACAGTCTTATAACTCTTCAAAAATTCTACAAAGTCATTTTTGAAAAAACTTTTTATCACCAAAAATGAAGGAGCTATGTTTATATAACGAATTTTTTTTCGACAAATTCGAATAGTCCGCTTATGGACAATTTTCAATGTATGTATAAACCGGTTCGTATACTGGAAGATGAGTAAAAAACTATTTGTATTTGTATTTGTACATATTTGTAAATTCGTTTTTTTGTGTAAATAAATTTTTTTGTAATTCTTCATTTCTACTTTTTTTCTGTATAGATCTATTAAAATATCTACTTATTAAAACTGTAATGTTATTAAGGGTGGTTTTTAAGGGTTGAAATATTCTGATATTATATCCTAAAGTATAAAACAATCATTATTTAACCAATCAAAACCAAATTTTACCCATATTAAAGTTTACAATAATTTTATATAATTTTTGACAATAAGGGGTAGTTTACACCCCTAAAAATAATCAACGCCCTTAAGCATGATATAGAATATGAAGTACAGGGTGAGATGATCCTAATCCCAATTTTTTTTGTAAATCGATGCAAGCCGAAATTATTCTTTTAGGATAAGTAAATTTTTTATATATAGCTCCAACAAGGGTGGTTTTAAGGGTTTAAATATTATGATAGTATATCTTGAAGCATAAAACAATCATTATGTAACTAATAAGAACCAAATGTTGACAATATTAAAGTTTAAAATGTTATTTTATAATTTTTTACAATTAGGGGTACTTTTCACCCTTAAAAAAACAAAAGCGTACAACGGCTCAATATAGAAAATGAACTAGAGGGTGTAATGAGCATAATCCCAAATGTTTGTACAAATCGATGCTGGACGAAAAAATTGTGAGGTTTTGCCTTTTTTTCAGCTTCATTTCCTCGACTAATAGATTTCTGGAAGTGAAGAGGTTCGAACGTCTAGGAGAAATTATAACACAAAAACCAAAAATATAGAAGTTAAAACCCAAAATAGAACAAATGTTTTTATGCATTAAGTAGATAAATAAAATTAAGAAATAAAAAATGCACATCAAGAGCTGAAAATTAAGAATATACAGAAAGGTTATCATTAGGCCTATAGTAACTTATGCATCCGAGACAAGGACATTAATTAAGAAAAAACAAGAAATGGTGCAGGGAACAAAGGGAACAAAGTTTTGGGAACAAAATGTACTACAAAAAATATTTGGAGTAAAAATAGAGAATAGCGTTTGGATCAGAAGGACAAATGAAGATCTGAGAAAGTTATATGGGGAGCCCAGCATAGTAGCAGTAAGAAGAACCCAACGACTAACATAGCTAGGACACATACAAAGGATGTCACAGGGCAGACTACTGAAAATGCTACTGTGAACTACAATAGGAGGATGTCAGAGAAGAGTCGACCCAGAACAAACTGGAAAATAGATACAGAAGATGATCATCAATCAAACCATGGACCTACTATAGCCCGATCAAGGAACACAAAATTTTACGAAAACCTCCAAAAAAATAAAGGAAGGATGAAAATTTGGCAATAGGTAGTTGAAATTGTCTATTATTATATAAGAAAAAGTTTACAATTCTACATTCCCTTCATTTTACAAAAATTGGGAAATACGGGGTGAAAAATATTTTCTCGTGAGTGAAAAAATGCGTTCAAAATAGGCCCGGAATTAGATAAAATGGCTAATTCTAAGCAACTTTTGTTCTTGAGAGTTTTTTCACTAAGTCAATACTTTTCGAGTTATTTGCGAGTGAATATGTTCATTTTTAACAAAAAAAAAAACATGTTTATGGACGGTTTTTCGCAGATAACTCAAATAGTAAGTACTCTAGCGAAAAATATAACTTATAAAAAATTGAAAAAAATGGTGTACGCGTGAGGTCTGCAGACCCAGTATAAGTAGAGTTGTAGCTAATGAAAAGTAGGTTCTTCTTCGTCAAATTCCAAATCGAATATTTCAAAGTGAAATAACCAAAAACAGAGCACTCGGGGAAAATTCATTAAAACTTTTTTAAAGTGTTTAAAAAAGGTTTATTTTTGTTTTAAAAAAAAAATTATAACATTAAAAATAAGTGAGTTACGCTCAAAATATTGTTGGTCCCTTTTATTTTTTGGTACAATAATCGCGAAAATCACCCCCTAATTAGCTTCCCAAATAAAATTAATCGTAACCGCTTCACAAGTTACTTTACTTATGTATTGTTTATATTATCTATAAATTTCATTGGGTTAAAGTGCTCAGTTTTGAAAAAAAATGGGTTTAAAATAAAACATTTTTTTTTAATTTTGAAAAAAAAAATGGAATTGTTCATGGAATTAACTTAAAAATTATTAGTAATACCAAAAACCTTAAAGAATAATAAAATGTACGTTTTGCTTTTCTGAATATTTTTCCTTTTTTGTTTTCTTGTTATACTAAAATTGATTATGCTATGGCTGTTCAAAATTTGCCTAAACTCGTGATTAGTTATTCGTTCAAGCCATTTTAACTACAGCTTTTTCAAAAATAAGCACTTTGAACCGATGAAACTTACATATATAAATAATATACAAGCAAAGTAACTTGTGAAGTGGCAATGATAAAATTTATTTGTGATGCTAATTAGGGGGTGATTTTCGCGATTTTTTTACCAAAAAATAAAAGGGACCAACAATATTTTGACCGTAACTCATTTACTTTTAAAGTTACAAGTTTTTTTAAAAAACAAAAATAATCCTTTTTTTAAACACTTTAAAAAAGTTGAAATGAATTTTCCCGAAAAGTGCTCCGTTTTTGGGTTATTTCACATTGAAATATTCGATTTGGAATTTTATGAAGAAGAACCTACTTTTCATTAGCTACAACTGTGCTTGTACTGGGTCTACAGACCTCAAGCATACACCATTTTTTCAGTTTTTTATAAGCTATATTTTTGCTAAGAATATTTTTTTCGCTGAAATACTTACTTCTTGAGTTATATCCGAAAACCGTCCAAAAACATGTTTTTTTCTGTTAAAAATGAACATATTAACTTGCAAATAACTCGAAAAGTATTGACTCAGGGAAAAGTTGCTTAGAATTTGATCCAATTCCGGACTTATTTTTAATGCATATTTTTCACTTTCGAGAGGGGGGTATTCCCCTCCATTTTTATAAAATGGAGGGTATGTAGAATTGTAAACTTTTTCTTATATAATATAGTATAGTATAGTTGATCCAAAAGATGGCATAACCCAGACATCCAAAGTGAAAGTTATCCTTCAACACCAAATTGATCTATATGGTCCACACAGTGTCCAGAAAAAAGTCACACCATTTTGAGCGTCGGGTTTGGGGGGGAGAGGGGAGAGAAATCGGTAAATTCGTAGTTTTTTAAGTTTTTCGCCAATATTTCTAAAACTAAGCGGTTAAGCATGAATAACTCTCTATACAAAATTGTTCTACATTAAATTTGAAATAAAAAAGGCCCTATGCATAATCTTTCTAAAATGAATGGTTCCAAAGTTACGGAGGTAGTATAGTATACCTGGTCCAAAAAAAGACCTAACCCAAACATCTAAAGTAAAAGTTTTCCTTCAACACCAAAATGTTCTATATGGTCCACATATTGTTCAGTAAAAAGTTACACCATTTTGAGCGTCCGGTTTGGGAGGGAGATGGGAGAGAAGCCGGTAAATTAGTAGTTTTTTTAGGTTTTTCGTCAATATTTCTAAAACTTTGCTTTAGCGTAAACAATGTTATATACAAAATGGTCTACATGAAATTTAAAACAAAAAATGTTCTATACATAATTGTTATAAAATCAACGGTTCCAGAGTTACGGAGGGTGAAAAGTCGAGGTTTTCGATACTTTTTATATTTTTTGGGCAATGTTTATATAACTACACCAAAAACCCAGACATCCAAAGTGAAAGTTATCCTCCAACACCAAATTGTTCTATATGGTCCACATAATGTTCAGAAAAAAGTCACACCATTTTGAGCGTCGGGTTTGGGGGGGATAGGGGGGAGAAATCGGTAAATATAAAAAGTATCGAAATCCTCCACTTTTCACCCTCCGTAACTCTGGAACCGTTGATTTTATAACAATTATGTATAGAACCTTTTTTATTTTAAATTTTATGTAGAACATTTTTCTATAGAACATTCCTTACGCTAAAGCATAGTTTTAGAAATATTGACGAAAAACGTAAAAAAACTACTAATTTACCGACTTCTCCCCCATCTCCCCCCCCCCCCCCAAACCGGACGCTCAAAATGGTGTAACTTTTTACTGAACAATATGTGGACCATATAGAACAATTTGGTGTTGAAGGAAAACTTTTACTTTGGATGTCTGGGTTAGGCCTTTTTTTGGACCAATTATACTATACTACCTCCGTAACTTTGGAACCCTTCATTTTAGAAGGGTTATGCATAGGGCCTTTTTTATTTCAAATTTAATGTAGAACAATTTTGTGTAGAAGGTTGTTCATGCTAAACCGCTTAGTTTTAGAAATATTGACGAAAAACGTAAAAAACTACGAATTTTCTCCCCCCCCCCCCCCCCCTCCAACCCGACGCTCAAAATGGTGTGACTTTTTTCTGAACATTATGTGGACCATATAGAACAATTTGGTGTTGGAGGATAACTTTCACTTTGGATGTCTGGGTTTGGGTCTAACTATACCATACTAATAATAGACAATTTCAACTACCTATTCCCAAATTTTCATCCTTCCTTTATTTTTTTTTTGGGTCAGATTGTTCTTTGATCGGGCTACTAGGTTCGACGCACTAATTATTATTTTATTTTTTGTTTTTTCCACGATCTGCGCTTAATTATTAATAAAAATTTAATCAATAGTAAAAACTAAAGCAAATAGCAAAACAACGGACGTTAATGTACACAAAGGATTATTTGTAATTTATCTACGTAAGTAGACTTTTGATTGGGGGCAAATATCTACGACACCAGTCATTTTAGAGCCAGAATAAGTTATTTCTTTTTGAAGGAAATTTAATTTATGATAATTTAAGAAATATAAAAGAAAATGTTTTGCCCCAATAATAGCATAAAACTTATGCTATTGTTCCCTATGTCTCCCTATTATTTAATAATAGGGGGACTAAGTAATATCAATAACTCTGATAGAGCAACTGGTTAAATTTTTAAAAGTTAGTTAAGGTCAAATTATTATTTTCTTCAAGTGTAGATACCTACTTATATTGTTCATCAAATTTGAAAAATTATTCATATATCCGTTTTTGATCTACATATAATAAATTTTCGATTTTGTTTTTAAATTTTCAACCTCGGTATCTCAGCAACGAGATCTTTAAGGGTTTATGTTCAAATATCAAAATCCTCGAGAATTCCCTCTCTAGTAGAGCGTTATCGGTCGAATATAGAAACACTCTGTATATATCGAGTTATATTTACCATTAAAGTAGGTATATCTCAAATAACAAAGCAAATACAATACGAACCTTTTCTGTAGAGTTTCTCTTTCTGATTTCAGAAACGATCCATGGTAGCATAGAGCTGGAAAATCGTCTATCCATGGCAGTGAAACCCTGGTACGTCACTGGAATCAGCTTCATTTTTAACTTCAGTCAAAACATCCACAAAAACAAATGCCCGGCACTTATGAAATAAATCACCTAATCACCAAATAACTTCTACAATTGTACGTACGTCATATCTGACATTTATTTAATCACAATATTGTAGGTTACCTTTAGCACATTGCGCATCTCATAAGGGCATTCCGTATTGATCGTAGCAAAAAACGCGCGGAGCTCACGGCTAGTTAAAATGTACGCTAAAAATGCAAAGCAGAAATTTATTGTAACAAAATCAATTAGTAGATACCTAGGCAATAGCAAGAGCAAGGTTGAACTATTCACACGACGATTACGGAATATTTAGAATTATTGTATGCTGTTGTTTACTTTTGACTTTGGTGTTGCGGTTTTGTGATTGGAAGGTTGTAATTACTGATTTTAAAAGCAATTAACGAGAAATTTATATATTTAGATATTTATATATATATATATATATATATAACAAGGAGAGGTTAACGCGAGTTAATAAATATCGGCATGGCTCGCAACAATGAAAATACAAAATATGCATAAGATGGAATGCAACCACAGACACGTGTTTCTGACTTATTAGTCGTCATCAGTATGGTATAGCCAAACAGGAGCAACGCAACCAATTTGTGGCTGTAATGTTAGAAGGCCCTTAGGATTCGAGAGCAACAACTAACACATCCACGGAGGAAGCTACAGCTACCTGAGGAAAGTAATGCCAAACGTTTAAAACGTTTTAAGATCAAACAAGGAGAGGTTAACGCGAGTTAATAAATATCGGCATGGCTCGCAACAATGAAAATACAAAATATGCATAAGATGGAATGCAACCACAGACACGTGTTTCTGACTTATTAGTCGTCATCAGTATGGTATAGCCAAACAGGAGCAACGCAACCAATTTGTGGCTGTAATGTTAGAAGGCCATTAGGATTCGAGAGCAACAACTAACACATCCACGGAGGAAGCTACAGCTACCTGAGGAAAGTAATGCCAAACGTTTAAAACGTTTTAAGATCAAACAAGGAGAGGTTAACGCGAGTTAATAAATATCGGCATGGCTCGCAACAATGAAAATACAAAATATGCATAAGATGGAATGCAACCACAGACACGTGTTTCTGACTTATTAGTCGTCATCAGTATGGTATAGCCAAACAGGAGCAACGCAACCAATTTGTGGCTGTAATGTTAGAAGGCCCTTAGGATTCGAGAGCAACAACTAACACATCCACGGAGGAAGCTACAGCTACCTGAGGAAAGTAATGCCAAACGTTTAAAACGTTTTAAGATCAAACAAGGAGAGGTTAACGCGAGTTAATAAATATCGGCATGGCTCGCAACAATGAAAATACAAAATATGCATAAGATGGAATGCAACCACAGACACGTGTTTCTGACTTATTAGTCGTCATCAGTATGGTATAGCCAAACAGGAGCAACGCAACCAATTTGTGGCTGTAATGTTAGAAGGCCCTTAGGATTCGAGAGCAACAACTAACACATCCACGGAGGAAGCTACAGCTACCTGAGGAAAGTAATGCCAAACGTTTAAAACGTTTTAAGATCAAACAAGGAGAGGTTAACGCGAGTTAATAAATATCGGCATGGCTCGCAACAATGAAAATACAAAATATGCATAAGATGGAATGCAACCACAGACACGTGTTTCTGACTTATTAGTCGTCATCAGTATGGTATAGCCAAACAGGAGCAACGCAACCAATTTGTGGCTGTAATGTTAGAAGGCCCTTAGGATTCGAGAGCAACAACTAACACATCCACGGAGGAAGCTACAGCTACCTGAGGAAAGTAATGCCAAACGTTTAAAACGTTTTAAGATCAAACAAGGAGAGGTTAACGCGAGTTAATAAATATCGGCATGGCTCGCAACAATGAAAATACAAAATATGCATAAGATGGAATGCAACCACAGACACGTGTTTCTGACTTATTAGTCGTCATCAGTATGGTATAGCCAAACAGGAGCAACGCAACCAATTTGTGGCTGTAATGTTAGAAGGCCCTTAGGATTCGAGAGCAACAACTAACACATCCACGGAGGAAGCTACAGCTACCTGAGGAAAGTAATGCCAAACGTTTAAAACGTTTTAAGATCAAACAAGGAGAGGTTAACGCGAGTTAATAAATATCGGCATGGCTCGCAACAATGAAAATACAAAATATGCATAAGATGGAATGCAACCACAGACACGTGTTTCTGACTTATTAGTCGTCATCAGTATGGTATAGCCAAACAGGAGCAACGCAACCAATTTGTGGCTGTAATGTTAGAAGGCCCTTAGGATTCGAGAGCAACAACTAACACATCCACGGAGGAAGCTACAGCTACCTGAGGAAAGTAATGCCAAACGTTTAAAACGTTTTACGATCAAACAAGGAGAGGTTAACGCGAGTTAATAAATATCGGCATGGCTCGCAACAATGAAAATACAAAATATGCATAAGATGGAATGCAACCACAGACACGTGTTTCTGACTTATTAGTCGTCATCAGTATGGTATAGCCAAACAGGAGCAACGCAACCAATTTGTGGCTGTAATGTTAGAAGGCCCTTAGGATTCGAGAGCAACAACTAACACATCCACGGAGGAAGCTACAGCTACCTGAGGAAAGTAATGCCAAACGTTTAAAACGTTTTAAGATCAAACAAGGAGAGGTTAACGCGAGTTAATAAATATCGGCATGGCTCGCAACAATGAAAATACAAAATATGCATAAGATGGAATGCAACCACAGACACGTGTTTCTGACTTATTAGTCGTCATCAGTATGGTATAGCCAAACAGGAGCAACGCAACCAATTTGTGGCTGTAATGTTAGAAGGCCCTTAGGATTCGAGAGCAACAACTAACACATCCACGGAGGAAGCTACAGCTACCTGAGGAAAGTAATGCCAAACGTTTAAAACGTTTTAAGATCAAACAAGGAGAGGTTAACGCGAGTTAATAAATATCGGCATGGCTGATATTTATTAACTCGCGTTAACCTCTCCTTGTTTGATCTTAAAACGTTTTAAACGTTTGGCATTACTTTCCTCAGGTAGCTGTAGCTTCCTCCGTGGATGTGTTAGTTGTTGCTCTCGAATCCTAAGGGCCTTCTAACATTACAGCCACAAATTGGTTGCGTTGCTCCTGTTTGGCTATACCATACTGATGACGACTAATAAGTCAGAAACACGTGTCTGTGGTTGCATTCCATCTTATGCATATTTTGTATTTTCATTGTTGCGAGCCATGCCGATATTTATTAACTCGCGTTAACCTCTCCTTGTTTGATCTTAAAACGTTTTAAACGTTTGGCATTACTTTCCTCAGGTAGCTGTAGCTTCCTCCGTGGATGTGTTAGTTGTTGCTCTCGAATCCTAAGGGCCTTCTAACATTACAGCCACAAATTGGTTGCGTTGCTCCTGTTTGGCTATACCATACTGATGACGACTAATAAGTCAGAAACACGTGTCTGTGGTTGCATTCCATCTTATGCATATTTTGTATTTTCATTGTTGCGAGCCATGCCGATATTTATTAACTCGCGTTAACCTCTCCTTGTTTGATCTTAAAACGTTTTAAACGTTTGGCATTACTTTCCTCAGGTAGCTGTAGCTTCCTCCGTGGATGTGTTAGTTGTTGCTCTCGAATCCTAAGGGCCTTCTAACATTACAGCCACAAATTGGTTGCGTTGCTCCTGTTTGGCTATACCATACTGATGACGACTAATAAGTCAGAAACACGTGTCTGTGGTTGCATTCCATCTTATGCATATTTTGTATTTTCATTGTTGCGAGCCATGCCGATATTTATTAACTCGCGTTAACCTCTCCTTGTTTGATCTTAAAACGTTTTAAACGTTTGGCATTACTTTCCTCAGGTAGCTGTAGCTTCCTCCGTGGATGTGTTAGTTGTTGCTCTCGAATCCTAAGGGCCTTCTAACATTACAGCCACAAATTGGTTGCGTTGCTCCTGTTTGGCTATACCATACTGATGACGACTAATAAGTCAGAAACACGTGTCTGTGGTTGCATTCCATCTTATGCATATTTTGTATTTTCATTGTTGCGAGCCATGCCGATATTTATTAACTCGCGTTAACCTCTCCTTGTTTGATCTTAAAACGTTTTAAACGTTTGGCATTACTTTCCTCAGGTAGCTGTAGCTTCCTCCGTGGATGTGTTAGTTGTTGCTCTCGAATCCTAAGGGCCTTCTAACATTACAGCCACAAATTGGTTGCGTTGCTCCTGTTTGGCTATACCATACTGATGACGACTAATAAGTCAGAAACACGTGTCTGTGGTTGCATTCCATCTTATGCATATTTTGTATTTTCATTGTTGCGAGCCATGCCGATATTTATTAACTCGCGTTAACCTCTCCTTGTTTGATCTTAAAACGTTTTAAACGTTTGGCATTACTTTCCTCAGGTAGCTGTAGCTTCCTCCGTGGATGTGTTAGTTGTTGCTCTCGAATCCTAAGGGCCTTCTAACATTACAGCCACAAATTGGTTGCGTTGCTCCTGTTTGGCTATACCATACTGATGACGACTAATAAGTCAGAAACACGTGTCTGTGGTTGCATTCCATCTTATGCATATTTTGTATTTTCATTGTTGCGAGCCATGCCGATATTTATTAACTCGCGTTAACCTCTCCTTGTTTGATCTTAAAACGTTTTAAACGTTTGGCATTACTTTCCTCAGGTAGCTGTAGCTTCCTCCGTGGATGTGTTAGTTGTTGCTCTCGAATCCTAAGGGCCTTCTAACATTACAGCCACAAATTGGTTGCGTTGCTCCTGTTTGGCTATACCATACTGATGACGACTAATAAGTCAGAAACACGTGTCTGTGGTTGCATTCCATCTTATGCATATTTTGTATTTTCATTGTTGCGAGCCATGCCGATATTTATTAACTCGCGTTAACCTCTCCTTGTTTGATCTTAAAACGTTTTAAACGTTTGGCATTACTTTCCTCAGGTAGCTGTAGCTTCCTCCGTGGATGTGTTAGTTGTTGCTCTCGAATCCTAAGGGCCTTCTAACATTACAGCCACAAATTGGTTGCGTTGCTCCTGTTTGGCTATACCATACTGATGACGACTAATAAGTCAGAAACACGTGTCTGTGGTTGCATTCCATCTTATGCATATTTTGTATTTTCATTGTTGCGAGCCATGCCGATATTTATTAACTCGCGTTAACCTCTCCTTGTTTGATCTTAAAACGTTTTAAACGTTTGGCATTACTTTCCTCAGGTAGCTGTAGCTTCCTCCGTGGATGTGTTAGTTGTTGCTCTCGAATCCTAAGGGCCTTCTAACATTACAGCCACAAATTGGTTGCGTTGCTCCTGTTTGGCTATACCATACTGATGACGACTAATAAGTCAGAAACACGTGTCTGTGGTTGCATTCCATCTTATGCATATTTTGTATTTTCATTGTTGCGAGCCATGCCGATATTTATTAACTCGCGTTAACCTCTCCTTGTTTGATCTTAAAACGTTTTAAACGTTTGGCATTACTTTCCTCAGGTAGCTGTAGCTTCCTCCGTGGATGTGTTAGTTGTTGCTCTCGAATCCTAAGGGCCTTCTAACATTACAGCCACAAATTGGTTGCGTTGCTCCTGTTTGGCTATACCATACTGATGACGACTAATAAGTCAGAAACACGTGTCTGTGGTTGCATTCCATCTTATGCATATTTTGTATATATATATATATATATATATATATATATATATATATATATATATATATATATATAATATATATATATATATATATATATATATATATATATATATATATATATATATAGGTATTTATTATATACAGGGTGTTTCTAATAATGAGAGTTTATTCTATAAACATATATGCCCGTAAATTCTTCGTTTTAGAGGTTCGGGGCCTTGAAATTTTTCTTACAAACTGACGATTTACTTATTGCTCTAAAACCAGTTTGCAAATGTTTTGACATGGGTGCAAAAGTTAACAATTCTGCATACCCTCCATTTTAGAAAAATGGAGAGGAATACCCCCTGTCGTAGGTGAAAAATATACATTCAAAATAAGTCCGGAATTGGATAAAATGAGAATTTCTAAACAACTTTTGTTCTATAGAGTTTTTTCACTAAGTCAATACTTTTCGAGTTATTTGCGAGTGAATATATTCATGTTTAACAAAATAAACATGTTTTTGGGCGGTTTTTCGGAGATAACTCAAAAAGTAAGTATTTTAGCGAAAAAAATATTCTTAGCAAAAATATAGCCCATCAAAAATTTAAAAAAAATGGTGTATACATGAGGTCTGTAGACCCAGTAGAAGCAGAGTTGCAGCTAATGAAAAGTAGATTCTTCTTCGTCAAATTCCAAATCGAATATTTCAATGTGAAATAACCCAAATTCCCCTTTTAGGGGAAAATTCATTTTAACTTTTTTAAAGTGTTTAAAAAAAGGTTTATTTTTGTTTTTAAAAAAAACTTTTTTTTAATATTAAAAGTAAGTAAATTACGCTCCAAATATTGTTGGTCCCTTTTATTTTTTGGTAAAAAAATCGCGAAAATCACCCCCTAATTAGCATCACTTATACGTTTTAATATTACCACTTCACAAGTTACTTTGTCTATGTATTATTTATATGATCTGTAAGTTTCATCGGTAAAAAAGTGCTTCGTTTTAAAAAAGTAGTTGTAGTTAAAATGGCTTGAACGAGTAACTAATCACGAGTTAGTAGATAGACAACCTGCGTTCTGGCGCATCCCCTAAATCGCAACCCTTAAATATTAATAAATGCCAAACGGCTTAACGTAGGATGACGTGTGACGTATCGTTGGAAAGGGGATGAAAAGGGGGGTTGAACGCAGTATGTGGCGTGCGCATCGGAATATGCCAAAAGGGCATTACGTCATATCTTCTTTTCTATTGGTCCGATTTTGACGTAAGAGGGCTCGTCGGAACGGGGAGGGGGGTAACAAATAAGTTGAGACAAAAAAACAAAGATGGCGCCAGTGCCAAAAGGGCATTACGTCATATCTTCTTTTCTATTGGTCCGATTTTGACGTAAGAGGGCTCGTCGGAACGTGGAGGGGGTAACGAATAAGTTGAGACAAAAAACAAAGATGGCGGCAGTGCCAAAACGGCATTACAGCATATCTTTGTTGCTATTGGTCCGATTGTGACGTATGGAGTGTCAAATGAAAGCGGCGGTGACACAGAAGCCAACTGTCAATTCTTCTTCTGTCAACGTTCAATATTAACTGTCAATTCTTCTTCTTTTCCGTATAGTGCCTAACAGAACATGACATTTGACGTATGACGTGACATTTATGTGTGACGTGGCAAAGCGCTGACATTCGACGCAGAACGTGACATTTGACGTAGATATGTGACATTGTTCAGTTTTCCGTCCGACATTTGACGCAGAACGTGGCATTTATGAGACATTGTGACACTGAACATGTTCAGTATTGATATGAATCCCACCGAGTACATACATAGGGTTATGGAATTTCAAACTAAACTTAATCAGTTAAATAAAGATATTAAATCATATGAGGATATAAAACAAATTAAAAGACATTTCGATAGTCTGCATATTGAGGACAAAACGTGGAAGCCTGAAGAGTTGAATTTACAGCAGCAGCAGCAAGGTCTTTACGCTTTTAGAAAACTACCACAAGCTACATATCCATTGAGACGTATTCAGCCTACACCATGGGTGCCAGCAACAACACCAGCGAGTATGTGAAAAGTGAAATAGACAATGTCTTTGCAATGTCTTGTGTAATATTAGCATCTATATTTATCTTAATTATAAAAATTATGTTTGAAATTGTAAAGAGAAAATTTGAATCTTCATGTAATATAAGACTTGATCAGTAAATAAGGTGTTTAAATAAAAAAGCAAAAATCTCTCTCTAAAAATATTTATTTATACATAGAAAAATTACAATGGTAATATTGTGGTGACATTGTACGTATATCAAAGGCAAAACATTTCTTTGAAAAGGCCTACACGCCCAATTGGACTACAGAATTATTTAGAATTGTACAAGTTAAGATAACGAATCCTATAACGTATTTGCTCGAAGACATGCAAGGTACACTGATTAGCGGCGGGTTTTACGAAGAAGAATTACAGAAAACAAAAAATCCCGACATTTACTTGGTTGAAAAAGTACTTAGACGAAAAGGCAATAAAATGTATGTTAAATGGTTAGGATTGGATAGCAAACACAACAGTTGGATTACTAGTTCAGATGTAGTTTAAGGATCTATATTTCGATACGCCGCGTAGACATACATTTTTTAGAAAATGCTGACAATTACACGCAAAGAGTGGGGGATTGAAAAAGTATAAATTCTCTCAGCAACCATCCGTCACATTCAGTTTGAGTTTCTCCAACCGACTTGTGTATTCAGTTGCAACAGCAGTACTATGGCTTCTCAAGATAGCGGATACGAAAGTGAAGAGACAATTATCTACGACGCTGAATTAGATCGAGTACTGGAAAAATATGAAGAAGCTGCCAAAGATGAACCATATTATTTATTGGAAACTACCTATCCAATAGGATGTTTTCACATAAAAATTGGTCTATCTCCAGCTCGACAGTTTTCTCCATCCATTATTCTGTACCAACATGGTAAATGTACAAGAATCAGTTTAAACACATTCGAGTGGACTACCCTAATTGAGATGTTTATACAAATTATGGAAGAATTTTTCATACCACCTTTGCCGACCTATGCCGATGAGTATGATCCAATCGAATTTGAGTGTGGTGATTTCTGCAAACTAAGACAATTGGTAATGGAAAATGTAAAGTTCCTGACTATCGAGAAACATGGAATCGAATATTATTTATGTGAAGATGATGTAAGCCAGATCCTGAGAGCAAACATTGATTTAGTGTCTCAACGAGTGTCGTTATTGGACAATTTACAGTTTTTTTCGTATTATAGAAATGTTGTATACTTTATTCAGCAAAATTGTCATATGAGTAACAGTTTATATAGTCGACTTCACGCTTTAACTGCGTTTTGTGGAATTTTTCCAGATACTTTGTTAAGTCAAGCTTTGAATGAATATGTATGGTATTATAGCAATAAAGTTGTAAATGATTTGGATAATTGTTAATAAATAATATTAATAAAATATGTTGTCTTTTATTTTTTTGACTTTAGAGAGTGTAACAGAGGTTATCAGCGGTCAGCAGAGGGTAGCAGAGCGCAGCAGAGGGTAGCAGAGGGTCACAGAGGATAACAGAGGCTAGCAGAGGGTACCAGAGACGTACAGACGTCATCAGAGACAAGCTAACAGAAGGCACAGACGATCACAGAGCGGTATAAGGGGTCAGCAGAGTGTAGCAGAGCGGAGCAGAAGGTAATAGAGATTAGCAGACGGTAGCAGAGCGCAGCAGAGGATAGCAAGTCGAATGTCACGTCATTCACGTTCAAATGTCACGTTCTGCTTCGAACTTCACGTCATTCACGTCACGTCATTTACGTCCTACGTCACATGTCACGTCATTCACGTCACGTCATTCACGTTCTGCGTCGAATTTCATATAGGTAAAAAATGGGGGTTACTATACTTTCGACTACCGTGTTTCAACTACCATTCCAAGGTCACAAGCTAACGTAGGTAAGCATGCGCTAATATTTTAAATTGGTGTTCATGGTTAGGAGAGGAAAGAAAAAACAAAACTTTCTGATCTAAATAATATATTTTTAATAAAGAAATAAAGACTTAACATTATTTTTAATATAAATACAAAGTTCTAAACACAAAATACAGCTCGTTCTTTATTTTTACTCGGCGTTGTTTTATATCCTCATATGATTTAATATCTTTATTTAACTGATTAAGTTTAGTTTGAAATTCCATAACCCTATGTATGTACTCGGTGGGATTCATATCAATACTGAACATGTTCAGTGTCACAATGTCTCATAAATGCCACGTTCTGCGTCAAATGTCAGACGGAAAACTGAACAATGTCACATATCTACGTCAAATGTCACGTTCTGCGTCGAATGTCAGCGCTTTGCCACGTCACACATAAATGTCACGTCATACGTCAAATGTCACGTTCTGTTAGGCACTATACGGAAAAGAAGAAGAATTGACAGTTAATATTGAACGTTGACAGAAGAAGAATTGACAGTTGGCTTCTGTGTCACGTCCTACGCCAAATGTCACCCCATACGTCAAAATCGGACCAATGACAACAAAGATGTCGAATGTCACGTTCTGTTAGGCACTATACGGAAAAGAAGAAGAATTGACAAACGAAAAGAAGAAGAAGAATTGACAGTTGGCTTCTGTGTCGTCACCGCTTTTATTTGACACCCCATACGTCAAAATCGGACCAATAGCAACAAAGATATGCTGTAATGCCGTTTTGGCACTGCCGCCATCTTTGTTTTTTGTCTCAACTTATTCGTTACCCCCTCCCCGTTCCGACGAGCCCTCTTACGTCAAAATCGGACCAATAGAAAAGAAGATATGACGTAATGCCCTTTTGGCACTGGCGCCATCTTTGTTTTTTGTGTGTTCTTTACCCCCTCCCCGTTCCGACGAGCCCTCTTACGTCAAAATCGGACCAATAGAAAAGAAGATATGACGTAATGCCCTTTTGGCATATTCCGATGCGCACGCCACATACTGCGTTCAACCCCATTTTTCATCCCCTTTCCAACGATACGTCACACGTCATCCTACGTTAAGCCGTTTGGCATTTATTAATATTTAAGGGTTGCGATTTAGGGGATGCACCAGAACGCAGGTTGTCTATCTACTCGAGTTTAGGCAAATTTTGAACAGCCATAGCATAACCAATTTGTGTTTAACCAGAAAACAAAAAAACAAAAATATTCAGAAAAGCAAAACGTACATTTTATTACTCTTTGAGATTTTTGGTATTCCTAATTGTTTTTAAGTTAATTCCATAAACAATTACGATTTTTTCAAAATTAAAAAAAAATGTTTTATTTTAAATCCAATTTTTTTCAAAACTGAGCACTTTGAACCAATGAAACTTATAGATAATATAAACAATACATAAGAAAAAAACTTGTAAGGCGGTAATTATTAATTTTATTTAAGAAGCTAATTAAGGGGTGATTTTCGCCATTTTTTTACCAAAAAATAGAAGGGACCAACAATATTTTGAGCGTAACTCACTTACTTTTAATGTTAAAAGTTTTTTTAAAAAACAAAAATAAACCTTTTTTTAAACACTTTAAAAAAGTTGTAATGAAATTTCCCCGAAAAGTTCCCCGTTTTTTGGTTATTTCACATTGAAATATTCGATTTGGAATTTGACGAAGAAGAACCTACATTTCATTAGCTGCAACTCTGCTTCTACTGGGTCTGTAGACCTCGCGTATACACCATTTTTTTTTTAATTTTTTATAAGCTATATTTTTACTAAGAATATTTTTTTCGCTAAAATACTTACTTTTTGAGTTATCTCCGAAAAACTGTCCAAAAACATTTTTTTGTTAAAAATGAACACATTCACTCGCAAATAACTCGAAAAGTATTGACTTAGTAAAACACTCTATAGAACAAAAGTTACTTAGAATTAGTCATTTTATCCAATTCCGGACTTATTTTGAACGTATATTTTTTCACCACCGAGAAAAAAATTTTCACTCAGTATTTTCCAATTTTTGTAAAATTTAGGGGATGTAGAATTGTAAACTTTTTCTTAAATAATAATAGACAACTACCTATTGCCAAATTTTCATCCTTTGTTTATTTTTTTGGAGGTTTTCGTAAAATTTTGCGTTCCCTGATCGGGCTACATGGCTTAAGGTTTAAAGTAAAATAATCGATAATCCCGGAAAAATGTGTCCTCCTTTAATTAAAAATTTACCTGTTGCTGTCTTTTCGACAAAAATGTGACAATGTAGGTATCTGTTTCGTTTTCGTCTGGCCACCCTGTATATTCTTTAGAAAACAAATACACAAACCACAGACTGTCTGTGGCAACAGTTATGTGGTCTTTATGCAAATGTAATATGTTTCAAGTTTTATTAAATGTCTAAATAAAATAAGATAGGCCTGGATCTCGCGTACCAAAAAAAAGTTTATTAATAGCAAGCTGAAAATTTGTTAATAGCTTAACGGTGTCTAGTCAGACAAACTTTTATGCATGGGAACACTGGAATATGGGAAGTTTTAATTGTGGAACGTGATTTTAATTGTGGAACGTGTCACCCTGACAAGTTTATGATCGTGAAAACTAGCAAACAGGTTGTTTTTTTAAGTTTATTCTATAGCAAACTTTATATAATACCTATCCAGGGTAGGGATGGGAAAACCTACCGGTTTTAACCTAAAACCGGTTTTTTTACTTCGCAATAACCGGTTTACCGGTTTTTTGTCCCGGTTATAACCGGTTTTTTCTTTTTAAAGTAAAAATCGGTTATTAGGTTTTTACGGTGAATAGGATTAGCTTAGGTATTATTTTGGATCCCAATCATAATTATTATTCTCAAGTAATTATTCCAAACAAAACCATAATTCAAATTGTATTTTATAAATTATACAAATATACAAAGAAATACATACATAATAAATTTTTTTTGATGGTAGTAAAAATAAAAGATAAATTGCATTATCCAATTTATTTTTAAGTAAAATATTTATGTTGATATTATTTTTTTTAAATCCCATTTGAAAGAGTCTGGTTTTTTATAAGTTGAAATGGTTGGGTTAAATTGTATACATATTATGTATATATTAACCTTACGCTATATTATATTTAATAATAATCAATAAATATATAATAATAATAATAAAATAATAAATAAATATAATAATTAATAGAATAAAATGGTTTAATTAAAAATTGTGTTTTATTTATATTGATATTGATATTCTTTCGATAGTATCTACTAATTTTGATCACATTGATATCGAGTATCGAGTCGACTGTAGTATCGCAAACTAAAGTGCATTGTAAATGTAACATTGTAACCTATTGGATTAAAAAAACCGAAAACCGGTTTTCAGAAAAACCGGTTTTTAGAAAAACCGTTTTTTTGGCCGGTTAGAACCGCCAGGTTAAACCGTAAGCAAAAAAACCGGTATAACCGAAAACCGGTGTTTTGTCAAAAACCGCCATCCCTAATCCAGGGTAGCGAGAAAGTATGGAAACACGGTAATTTCTCGGAAACCGCTTGAACGATTTTTATAAATTTTAGTGGGCAAGGATTTTCTAATGTGGCCGATAGTATAGTGGTAATTACATTGTTGTCAGATCTTCCATTTTTCTGGAAATCTAATGAACTTTTTAATTTTAAATGGAACACCCTGTATATTTTTTGCGTTTTGAAGTGCTTAAGAAATACCGATTATTTTTAATGTAATGTTCCCTATACCTAAATATCATAATTTCGAAAATATTGCTACATTTGTTAAAAAAAAAATACAAATTATAAAAAATCCAATTTTTCAGCCCGAGTAGATATTATTTTAGGTTCTTTGTATCATTGGGAACAAAAAAGGTCTGTTGTAAGTTTCTTCTTAAGTTAAATATTTCCGAGTTATAAACAATTTAAAACTGAAAAAAAATCGAAAAATGACGATTTTCAAGGTTCAAAAACACCAGTAAAAAGATCATTTTTAAAATTAGAAAGTACCTTAATTCAAGCTCAAACCTTCTTCTATCAGATCCCTATAAGAACTTTTGGCATGCTTTATTCTAAAATATTGTTTTGTTTTTTAATATTTAATGAAGCTCATACGAGAGGATGGGCAATCGGGCATTAACAACTAAAAAATAATATTTTAAAATAAAATAAGACCAAATCACTTATCGGTATCTGATACAATAAGGTTTGAGCTTGAATTTAGGCACTCCGTAATTTCAAAAATAATATTTTTTACATGAGTTTTTGAACCTATAAAATCGTAATTTTTCGATTTTTTTCAGTATTAAATTGTTTATAATTCGGAAACGATTAACTTTTGAGGAAAATTACAAAAGACCTTTTTTGTTCCTAATGATCCAAAGAACCTAAAATAATGTCAATCCGAATCGATAAAGTTGATTTTTATAATTTGTTAATTTTTTTTTATAAATGTAGCAATAACTTCGAAATTGTGACATTTAGGTATAGATAGGGAATATAATATGAAAAATAATCAGTATTTTTTAAGGACTTTAAAACGTAAAAATTATACGGGGTGATGCATGTAAAATAAGAAAGTTTATTAGATTTCCAGAGAAACGGAAGATTTGACAACAATGTAATTACCACTATAACATCGGCCGCATTAGAAAACCCTTATCCACCAAAATTTATAAAAATCGGCAAAGCGGTTTCCGAGATATTACCGTGTTTCCATACTTTCTCGCTACCCTGTTTATGAAAAAATGTTTGTCCGACATATATGTTGGGCATTCTAATAAGTCCTACAAGTAGAACATGTCAAATGACAAAAATTATGTTGGTGGTAAATAGCAGTCTGATTTTTGCATGAGAGTTTAATGAAAGGGTAACAAATAAATTGAAAGTTTTGTCCGACAAAATACATGGGACGTGTTCGTAGTGTTACTTACGTTCGAAACCTGTCACCTGTTCCACAATTAAAACTTCCCCTGTTCCAGTCAGTGGAGGATCTACGGGGAGGGAAAAAGGAGAAACCCCCCCCCCTAACTAGATCCAAATTTAAAGAAAAAAATTTTTGAAATATAAAAATATATTAGCTGACATGAAACTTAAACCACAGACAAATTCAACCCAATAAGCACGCTAGTTAGGAAAATTAAGGGAATTTAATGCATATAACTTATTACTTATTAGTCCAGGATCCGAAGCTTTTCACCTCGCAATTTTTACAGAATGAATCGATTTGCTTGAAAATTTGAGAATAAGTAGTGGATAGTCCAAGGATCAAAATCTACATGATGCCGAAAGGCGCTTTACCATGGGGGTGGTTGCCACCCCATCTCGGGGGTGGAAATTTTTTTTTATATTTCGTCCGCAAAACTTGATAAAAACGTTGATTCTAAGCAAAAAATGTTCTATACATTTTTTTAATAAAATTAGTAGTTTTCGAGTTAGTAATAAAAAGTTAGTTTTATATCTAAAAAAAATCAATGTTTTACCAATTTACGATTCACTCCATTTTTGCCGTAGAAAAAATTTTTCAAACCTAGTTCTTGGGAATTAAATAACCTACAATTTCATATTTAAGCATTTTTTTCGTATCTCTGTTGCTAATAGTCTAAGAGCTGGGAGCGGATTTTGTGCGTGATAAGTAATATAGAAAAACTATATGGGGATATGTTGAACTAGTTGTGTACATTACTTTCCCCAACGGCCGGAAACCAGAGTGGGGGCCGAGGGTAGATATAAGGGGTCAAAGTCGCTGTTTTTATTATTTTTTTTTTGTGACGCTCTTGATAGAGATAATGCATCAAAATTTGGGAATAAGTAGGTCATGACGTAACTAATTAACTTCTCCAGGGGCGGAATCCTGCGTGTCCGACAAAGGGTGGGGGAAGGGGTGAATATAAAAATTATAATTGGGTTTTGTGACGTTCCTGATCGAGATAGTGCACCAAAATTTGGGAATAAGTAGACCATGACATAACTAAGTAAAATCCCCAGAGCCGGAAACCAGATTGGGGGACGAGGGTAGTTATAAGGGGTTAAAGTCGCGGTTTTTATTATTTTTTTGTGACGCTCATGATCGAAATAGTGCACCAAAATTTGGGAATAAGTAGGTGATGACGTACCTAAGTAAAATCTCTAGGGGTGCAACGCTGCGTGACAGAAAAAGGGGTGGGGGTAGGGGTGAATATAAAAAATATAAAGGGTTTTTTGCGACGTTCGTGATTGAGATAGTGGACCAAAATTTGGGAATAAGTAGACCATGACATTACTAAGTAAAATCCCCAGGGGCGGAACGCTGTGTGGGGAACAAATGGGTGGGGGCAGAGGTGAATATAAAAATTATACGGGTTTTTTTGTGACGTTCGTGATCGAGATAGTACACCAAAATTTGGCAATAAGTAGATCATGACATACTTAACTAAAATCTCCAGGGGAGGAACGCTTCTTGGGTATAAAGGGGTGGTGGGTAGGGTTGCCTATACAAATATAGGGGTTTTTTGTGACCTTCGTTAACGAGATAGTGTACCAAAATTTAGGAATAAGTAGATCATGAAAAAACTGGGTGAATACGCAAAATTTTTGGGTTATGCTCGCCATCGAGAATATGTCCGTAACTTGCACAATTGATTCGTTGTAGAATCAAAATCCAAAAGGGCGGACAGCTAGGTGGGGTCAGCTAGCTTTGTTAAAAACGTTGTAAAAAATGTAGAGAAAAAATTAAAATTTCTTATATTTTTCAAAAAAATTTATAACATTGATTTATGCAAATAATTATAATTATTATTCTCGAAATTTTTATTATTAGTTGATAGAAACAATGATGAAATTAGAAAAAAATTCATGGTTTTTCATTGGAAAATATAATTTTATTTACATCTACAAGTATTAAGAGGCTACATCAGTGTGTCATTAATATTAATTCGAGCGAAAGTTTTGCCGCACCGTTTTTCGAAAGTTTTGAGAAACCTTTGGCAACAGTGCGTCGGAAGTAGGTGACACTATCAAAGACGAAAGCACAATATTGTAATAATAGGCATTGTGATAACGGTGACTATTTCTCTATGGTTCCAAATGTTGTCAGTTAAGTTCGATTTCTTGTTATAGATCAACGATTTTAGTAGTTCCAATGTGACACAAAATCTAGGCATGGGATAAAAAGTTTATTCGAAAAAAGTGTAATTTTTTGTTCTTCTTTTATTTAATTATACTTACAGTAATTTCCACATACTAACATATTTTTCAAATTGGGTTGTGTACCGCCATTCTTTAATATATTACGTATATGTGTGTCAAATAACCCGACAAAATATTCAAAACAAAAGCTGCAATCTTGGAACGCGTTTTTCGTCTTGATGACGCGCTGCTTTAGCCTTTTAACATGTACAAAAATTTACTTAAAGATATACTTTATGCAATACATATAATTACTGTTACATTAGTCATCATCACCGCTAATATAATTATCATCAGACTCGTTATTATCATCATTTTCATCACTTTCACACTCAAAATCATCCATCTCATTTTCAGACTCATCTTCCCCTATAACAATATCTCGAATAGATTCTGGCAACTGTGGGCCTTTAAACCAATTAAATTTATAGGAATTATCATCAGCCAGTTTCCATCCATAATCAGTAGGAATGAGTACTGTTGGAACTGATATATGAGCATTTAGCCAAATATTATTTGTTATATATTGTGCTCTTAAAAAGTGCTCATATAATTCAACTTTACAAGGTGGAAAACTTGAGGCACCAAAGTTTTTAAGTTTTTCCTTACAAAATGGTTCATCGACATCTTTCATCTTATATTGACGGTTGAATAATTTATATCGCATAGAATTCACATCCCGAGCAACAATCTTTTTTGTGGGAGCTAAACCATATATTTGACAAATAAAAGTTTCTGTAACTCTAAAAACCTCATCTTGATCTTGATCAATATTTCCAAGGGAATAAAATGCTTTTTGGTATCTTTCTGACTTAACTAATACATTGAATGGCCTCTTTTTCCCTTTTCTATATAAACTAGGGTTATAATCGCAACCTGTTAGGGCGTGAAAACCTGCTAAAGCTTTGCATAATATTTCGCCATAATGTTTATAAATTTGACAAACATCAATGAACTTTTTTCCCTGCTACTCCACTTTCAATCCAAATTTTTGAGTTACTTTTTAAATTATGCATATTGCTTAATAAAATTATGAGTATATCAGTTTCTGGGCATTTTACTGTAATATTGGAATCTTTTTGAATTTGACAAATGTGAAAAACAATTTTGGTGTCAGCCTCTTCGTGGGCAGGACAGCTGAAATGAGGTACCACAACTTTTTCAACATTTCCAACAGCATTAACTAAAAATGTATGGCATTCGTAGAAATTAACGACAAGTTTTTTCTGTCCAATAAAGGGTGCTACTTCATTTTTCCCCAAAATGTTAAGAAAAATTTCACCAACGCTTATTTGAATTTATTATTACGCAATTCTTTCAAGAAATCTACAGGACGTTTTTGATTTGGACCTGTAATATTGAAACTGCGCTTAGCTTCATTGTTACCCCTTGAACTTCTTTCATAATTTGTTATTGAAGGTTCAAAGTATTGATCAAAGATTAAATGAATTTCTGAAGCAGTATTATTGGTTATTTTCTTTAAAACTTTTTTGGCTATGTTACCAAATGTTTGGGGTATGTCGACAAGGCAATGAAGAAGATAAAAACCGTCTATTACGTCAATCTCAGAACAGGAAGGTATTGTACCATTTGAGATATGTAGACACTCAACTAACAAAGATTTTTTGGTCTTGCAAATTGTTCCATCCATTTGGCACATAGACATTGGAACCGGTGTTATTGGATAGGTCAGAGCTTTTCCTACATCTGTATTATTAGTTAACGATATGCAAAGTAACCGACCAAACAGGTCTCTTTGAAGTCTAACTTCGTGCACCTTGTTGTTTACAACAATTTTCTTTTTTACATGAGCTGATGCAAAATTCAGAATCTTATTTTTTGCAATAGGTTGTTCAAATCGGCTTTCAGATGTTGCACACTCCTTAATAAAAGTTTCTCTCAAATTTTTACCATTTAGTTCGATATTTAAGAGTAAATCTCTTACTTCACATGTTGTTGCTTTTCCGGTTGCTATATTGAATAAACTTTTATGGTATATTTCAGTGTGTTTGAAGGGATTCATGTTTTCGTTAATAGTTCTTATAGAAGCTTTAACTTGCTTGTTTGATATAATTATTTTACTTTTTTCCAAATCAGAAGTTACATCTTGACATTGTTTTAAACCTGTACAATCTAACACGTGAGAAACGATTGTTGTATGAATGCAACTACTTTTAGCCCAACGCTGTCTAGCTGATATGGAATTAGTAAAATGTGTTACTCCAGTTAAACGATGTGCAGCATCAGCATTTAGTGTCTGTTCTAACGTTAAGTCAACGGGTATTCTCGAAAACATATTTTTTGTTATTTTAATGCCAAACATTCCCTTGTCGAATTTTACAGCAAGTTTTGGATGGGTTTTATCTAAATTTAATAAGTTATCATGATATTTACAAAGCCAACGGGAATAATTTTGATGATTGAACAGAAAAAAGATGTCATTTAATTTTGGAATTATATATTTATATGTATCAAAATCTCCTTTACGAATACTGCGCGAAAAAATTAAATAATTTTGTATTAAGTTCATTAAATTCATATAAAATTGAGCGGTATAGCCATGGTCACCAGCCAAAGTTTTCTCCTTGTACGCTATGTATTTTTTAATAAGTTTATTCTCAAAAGTAAGGGGAGATACCTTTTCAATAAAAATTGTATCAAGCAACTCACGAATGGAATCATCAATTGTTAATTGATTATCTGTCAAAAACTGATCAAAATGCAACATATGGAACGTAAGATATAGTATAGAGCAGGGGTGGGCAAAAGCCGGCCCGCGGGCCGGATCCGGCCCTTTTACTTACTTTATCCGGCCCGTTGAGAAATCCCGCAAACAATTTTTTCAAGAGCATAGGCGCAATGCTTTTTAAGTGCATTCATTTTTTTCGAATCCTGAGAAAACTAATAAGTATTTTTGAAAAATTTAAACGCTGAATGAAATATTACATTATTGCCGAAGGCCGAAAGTCCCTGAAAACTTCCATGTTTATTTTAATAAATCACAGGGGTGAAAAAAAAGAGGAAATTTAATGTGTTTTTTAATTTCAAATATCTCATTCAAAAGAAACTGTTTGTTTATTCTAAGGGATTTTCGGCCCTCGGTAATAATGTAATGTTTCATTCTGCGCTTAAATTTTTCAAAAATGTTTTTTAGTTTTCTCAGGATTTGAAAAAACAGGAATGCATTTAAAAAGCATTGGTCCGAAATTTTGCGCCTACGCTCTTCATCTCTGTTATGCGATTTTGTTAAAATCAACAGTATTAGTGTTCGTAGCGTTCAATGAAATGAATCTTTATCTTTTGTTTTTCTTAAAAGCATCTATGTTTAACCCGGTCCAGGCGCGAATATTTTTTGGCCAGTGTATTTTTGTCGTCTACCAGGACCCTTTTCTTTCGATGTTACCCTTCATAATCAGCTGCTGCAACAACTTACAACAACGTACTTATCATTTCTAAGTATGTGTCTTTTCTCCTTGCTGTCTTTCTCCTTTTAACGATTTCTCACCATTTCGTTCGTAATACGATCAGTCCATGGTATTTTCAAAATTCTCCTAAAAAGCCACATCTCAAAAGCTTTCAGCTTTCTCATTAAGTCAGCGTTAACAATACAATAAACGAGAAAAGAGTGGACATACATTTTTATTATTATCCCGATTTTTTATAGGGTTCTCTGCCTTCCGGTTCCCAGTTTCCAGCTTCGTTCGTCCGTCGTTGCGTTCGCCAGGGTGAATGTTCCTTTTTGACATTACCTTCTGAATGCCACAGAAATAGGATTGTTTCGGCCCTCCTCTCTTCTTTCTCTTGGCGTCAATTTTAAAAGTTGTTTTGGCAGCCTGTCGTCGTCCATTCCTTTTACATGACCATACCAGATCAGTTATCTCCTTTGAATTTCGTCGATGATGGTTGACTTGACATAACGTTTTAGCATTTGATATCAGATTTGCAGACTGAATCTTTGGTTACTCAGAAATTTCCTTATTTTCATAATAAGGCTGATTTTGAATTTCCGAATTTCATTTTTATCTGGATCCTTGTTATGGCTTAATATAATGGACTGCATTAAACATTTCGTAATTTTACTGGGAACAAATGGTTTGCATGTACACCCACACCCAACTATGACAATTTATTATTAGTATTATCTATTATTAACAGTCAAATGTCTTTCTCCAAATTCTTTAAAATGATACTTATAGTATTGCTGTCAAAAAAATTTCTTGGGCAGAGAAAAACATCCACCAAAAACATTAGCGTGTGCGCAGCGTACATACTGGGTATGGTATAGGTCTCCGGCCCGGGAGACATTTTGAAAATTCCATTTTGGCCCGCGCTTAAAAGTATTTGCCCACCCCTGGTATAGGGTATAATAAACGCTTACATCTATTAAAATGTTTTCCAGAGATAAAGCCGTTCACTGAGCCACTAGCTAAAAGTTCTGCTTCAACCATCAAAGTAGTAAGCCCACATTCGTCTATAAATTTTCCTATAGCGTGAAAATATGCCATCATAATGTGAAAATCGCCCAAGTGAATTAAAACATTGTCACATAAAGGTTTTTCAATATTTTGTATTTGCAAAGCCATTTTAGCAATAGCTAAATCATAGGAGACTTGCATGTAATTTTGCTTGCACTTTGAAGCTATTTGTTGAGCTTGTCTTAATGTTAAGTATACGACAGATTGATTTGTTGGAGAAAGATTTATGGGTGTTAAATAACTTACTCTTTGCTGGGTACTATCATCACTAATAATTTTGCTATTAAATCCAACCCATAAAGGTGTATTTGGTATTTCAAGAAAATAAGATAATAACCATAAAAATTCAATTTTCTTCATGTAGTTGGCATTACCAGAAGTAATATTCCGTAATGGACTTTCTAGTGGTAACAAAGTATCTTTGAAAATCAGAGCTTTGTTATAATTTTGAATTTCAGGAGCAATTGCATCAAAAGTTCTACGCCTCTTACACAAAGGAGATACATTTCCTCCATTTGCCGCAGAATTCATCTCATGCCCTTCCTCGATATTTTGGTACAAAATGCCAACAGCATCGTGCAATGTATCTTTGCCATTAAGAGTTTCTACATACCTATCATAATTATCAAACGCTATACCCGTGCAATAGTCTGGTAATAAAACTGTATTTAAAGGACATATCACTGACTTATCATTTGCACAAAAAGTAGCTTCCGTTTCTAATTCTTCATTAGTGTGATAACTACAGCAATGACCATATCTATTACATGTCAACTACTTTACGACTACTAGTTATGCTTTTTAAAGTCATACCTAATGTTATATGTTTAGAAGTTTTAATTTTACCATCAGAAGCAGCATAGATTATATCGCAGGCTATAGAATAAATTTTTCTCATACAATTTTCACTTTTAAGCTTTCTTGAATCATTATTAGTTATTATACATCGCAAAAGACTAATCAAATTCTCGGGAATGTCATCTATATCGCACTCACCAGCAATCAGGTGACTTGTCTCTAATTTTCTAGGCAGACGTTTTTTTTTAATAGATAAAATAGATTTTCTAACCCTAGTGCCGACGCGAGTTTGTTCTTCCTAATCGTTAATTTCGCCAAAAGAACTCTCATTTATATTACAACTCATTCGAGAAGCTATAAGTTTTTTCTTGAAAATTGTTATAATTTGTATCTGATTAACAAACCGGTTAATTAATTTATCTAACAAATGATGTTGAAAAAAATTACTGTCAAAATCAACTTGATTTTCTTTTGCAAGATTACTTAATATTGTTAAATACTTATTCGCCAACACTTTCAAAGAATAAAAATTTTTGTCTTCAATTACATTAATTTCAACGTAATCACATATTTTTTCAAATGCTTTTTTGTGCAGATCTCTCACGTCATGCCATTCTGTTCGCTCATTAGTAGGTCCATTAAATTGATAAACATACACTTGCTTAAATAATACGAGCCTATAGAACTAATTTTGTTAAGCATTAGAGTATCATTTAACCCTTTCGCAACATTAGTAATAGTATTAAGATGTGACTGGTCTGATGACTTATGTAAAGGTAGACGATGATATTTATTCTTCTTTCTTCTTTTATCGCAAAACAAGCATCCCTCGTCTTCTTCGATATGACTTTCCGTTGCATGTTCGGTTGTTGTAGAGTCGATTGATGAATCTATTAATGAATAAAAGAAAATAAGTAATAATTGTTACAAATTTACTCAATTTGCACGGACAAAAATAATATACTATACCTACTATGAAACATCCGCTAGGTAAATAGATTTCAAAATAATTGTTTTAAACGAATACTTAAAAAAATTAAATGGTTTGGAATTTTGTTCAAACAATTATTCCGTATGTCTAACAGAAAATATAATTTTTTTAAAAATTATAAATTTACGTACAGCTTCGGTCACTGTTTGATTTACACTTTCATTTTTACATGTATTTTAATTATTTTTTTGAGTTATTTATTTACCTTTTATTAATTTTAATCAACCTATTCTGGGTTTACTACTGGTACCTAATTAACGTCACTTTGACGTAAAAATCTCGTTTAAACGAGACAAAAATTCAAAAAACCAGCTATTATTCTTATGAAAAGGTGTAAACTCTTCAATGGCAGCAGTTATACCATTCTCAAGAAAAACCTTATTTTTTTAATTAATTTGGATCTCAAATAATCAATCAACTATATTGAAAGTATAATTATTGATTTCGATACTATGTATATTGCAGTACATATTGCATATATATTATCCAATAATTACTTACCGGTATTTAAATTTTCCTCTGAAGATCCAGTTTTATTGTTGTAAGCTTCTACAATTGCCTTGTCAATCGATGTAAAAAAACTTTTTACAATTACTATGATGACCACTTACATTATTCAGCGAATCCGGCAAAATAATTTTTTGATATTTCAGTTGACAATTTATCTCTGCAATATTTTAAAGAATCTTCATTGAACAAAATAATTCTATCATTTTCGTTACAAGCAATTTTTAGAACACACGAAGCACAAACGTTTTCATCCATTTTGAGCAGTAGGGGAGAGATTATTTTAAATATGTAGGTATTATGTGCAGAAATAAAATACTCAGTGTAAGACAGCGTTTCTCAACCTTTTACCTTTTGCGACCCAATCTTCCATAATTATTTTCAACGCGCCCCCCCTCGTTCAATAATTTTGACAAAAAACAGTAAAATCTTACTTTTTAGTATTGAGTGCTCTTTATGATTATAACTTCTATTCAGTGTTCATGTGTATTTTATTTTTTATTTTGTCAGAATTTTGTTTTGCTTTGATTTTAGTAATTTAATTAATGATGGTGTATTTTTTTATACGCTCACGCCCCCATTACTAAACGCGCGCCCCCCTAGGGGGGTGCGCCCCACAGGTTGAGAATCGCTGGTGTAAGATATCTTTTTATGCACCCGCTTATGATCAAATTCGATGTTTTCGAAAGTCATATCGCTACGACTACTAGGGACGTGTAAAATATTTTTAAAACGTTACTAGTTACAAGTACGGAAATACCGATTTTAAGTTGCGTACTCAATTCAGAACAAGGATCAGATACATCAGTATTTTGTAATCAGTATTTGTACTCAGTACCAGTGGCGGCTCGTGACATCTGCTATAGGGTGTGCTGCATGAACCACGGCCAATATAAAATAATAGAAATAGAATAACATACGAAAACAAAAACAATAAAATTAGCTTTAATACTAATTAATAGTAACTAATAACGACATGCTATAAAAATCTGATTAACTTACATTTATTGCATTTTTCTAAATTGGAAATTAATACGCCGGTCCTTTTTTGTCGCAAACTTTTCGATTACTTTATCGTTAAAGTTCGGTATTGAAGCGATGAACTTTTTTTCTATCGAGAGTGTGGAAAGGGCTGTTAATCTGTCTTCGCGCATTGAATTTCTTAAAAATGTTTTGATCCGTTTTAAAGTTGAAAAACTACGTTCAGCTTCTGCTGTGGTCATTGGCGTAGTCACCAGAATTTGTATCAACTTTTTGGTTTCTGTTAATGTGTCCTCTAAATTATTAGAAATTATAAATTTTAGTAAAGGCACTGCACCTTTTAATGTTCTACACTCGATATTGGAATACAAAACTGACAGTTCTGTTCGCAAACGGTTTTTATCAAAGAAGTTATAAGCTGTACAAGTTAAATCCAATTCATTTTCAGGAAACTTATTATTATATTTTTCGAAATGTTCTGAAGATAAAAGTGTTGCGGCAACTAGATGATTTGTATATGCAAACCGTTCTTTTGCATTGTTTATAATAACATCACAAACTTCTAGACAGGCAATACGGTGATCCTGTTGGCTGTTATTTGGGCGTTTCCTTTTTTGGACACTAGGCGCCGCATTTAAATTTGAAGCTTGATGTATGATAGGGTCTATTTTATTTCGGACATTGTTAATACTTTGCTCAAAAACATGTATAGCTTTCTGTGCTTCGGTTGGGTCCATGTTCTTTTTTTGAAGATTATTGTACAAAACGTCAACATGTGGCATAATATAATGAAAAACAGTCAGCCAGAAAGTAAAATTTTGATCTTCCAGAATACGTCTAAGTCCTCTTGCTTCCTTGGAAGTAATAGCATTTGACTCTTCTTCTAGTTGCTCCATACACTCAATAATAAAGTCTCTATATTCGTAAACGACATTTACTGTACGAATATTGAAATTCCAGCGTGTAGGGATTGAACGAGGAATATTTTTTCCAACTATTTGATTTAAGACAGCTATTCTTTGAGGTGAATGACTAAAAAATCCAGGTATATCATGTAAATCTCCAAAAAATACGCGTACTTGGGAATTAATAGAACATGCTCTTGACATTATTAGATTCAATTGATGGGCGTAACAGTGCACAAAATGAGCAGTTTCATATTTTCTCTTAATTATTGTTTGCACTCCGCCATGTATCCCACTCATAACAGCTGCTCCGTCATAACTTTGTGCAATGAGCTTATTTTTGTTATTCTTTAATATTGGGTCTAAAACATTCAAAATTGTGTTAGCTAAGGTTTCAGCATCATGTTTTTCTGGAAGCAAAAAAGTCCAAAACCTTTCAACTGGAGCACCGTTTTTTACATAACGAAAAACAATGACCATTTGAAATTTCATAGAAACATCCGTTGTCTCATCAGCTATCACTGCTAAAAATGGGGCTTCATTGATTTCGTTTAAAATCTCCTCAGCGTATACTTCTAGCATGCAATCCAAAATATCATTTTGTATTGTTTTTGAGGTACCTTTGAAAATTGTCGCATTTGTAAGGTGTTCACTAAGTGTTTTATCAAGTTCAGCAGAAAAATTCACTAAACCACGAAAAATTCCAGGGTTATCTGATGTTTCAGATTCATCGTGTCCTCGTAAGGCGAGCTCAAAAGCCCCACAGAATTTTATACAGTCAATTATTTTTGACAAAACATACCTGTTTTTCGTCACCTCTTCATTGTGTTTTTGTATATTTATCCAATAAGCAGAGTCAAGTTGGGCCTGTATATTAAGTTTCCCAAATAATGCAAATCGCATTTCATTGTTCATATGAGTTTGCGTGTTTTCATGCTTCTTTATTTTTTCACTTAAATGCACTAGATCCCGCACTCCTGTCTCGCGCCACAATTTTTCCTCTTTATCTGCGCCGAATAATGCACACGGAAAACAGAAAAAAGCATTTTTTTCGGAACATCCACAAATCCACTGATTTCGTAGATACATGTCTTTATTAAATTTACGCGTATATGTTTTTCCACGGCTTTTACCGGACACTTCAATATTAAGATCAGGCATAGGACGGCCACGTTCTTTTATAATCAACTGTTGTTGATAGTGAAGTTTTTGAAATTTATTTACACCTAATTTAAATTGAAACTCCATTGTTTTAAACACGCTCGAACAAAACAAATTAAACAAAATTGTAACCTAAGAATTTCTAAACACGGCACAGATGCAACGGTCACGAATAACTGTCGTGAATTGCAGCTCGCAAACACATTTCCGAGGCCGTTAATCAGCCGATTGCCGAAGCACATCGGCTAAGATCGCCGTTTGCCTAATAAATGCATTTTACCGCTGCCAGTGTTTCGGTTGTTATCGACGCGGCTTCACTGGAGCAGCAAATACGTAAAAAGATTGCTTCACTGGAGCACCAAATACGTAAAAAAATTATACGGTTTCACTAGAGGAGTAAATACGTAAAAAAAATAATATTAATCATCGTTGTTGGTGAATTATTATTAACAGTTGATGTTTAATATGATAATATGGCAGATTTGAAATAAAACTATATTAATTATTCTTTAATAATTAAGATTTGCTATGGTTGTCTGGTAGTTCTGCAGCTCAGCAGCACATAAAGAAAAGCCGCCACTGCTCAGTACCACTGAGAACCGGTATCAAAAGTAACCGTTACATGTCCGCACTGATTTTGCCCGTCTCTATTCGCCACGTCGATAGCCAACTGTTGGGTTGGCTTGTGTTCAATATGCGGCACGCTAGAAAAATAAATGCACGGTCACCCGTCCCGCCGGCGCAGGTTGTGTCTGGCTTAGCCAGACTAAGACTTTGCGCCGGGCCTAAGACTAATTACTGTGAGGTGTCGCCTGGTTCCTCATAGGAATCGCTCTCGACCAACTATGCATGGCCATTCATCCTTCGCCGCGATGTCTTCCAGCTTAGATTGCGGATTTTTAAAGCTGATTTTTCTCCATCTGGACTGTTCTGTCTGGGTTACCATTCCATAGCCAAAAGGTCCCCGTTTTGTGGCGCCGGGAATTCGCCATTCATCCCCCGTGAGGGTAAGGACTAGTCGGTGATGCATGCTGAGATGCAGTTGGGCTGGTCTTTTCTTGTACTGGTATTTATCGGTATGTATTACCTATTTGGCGTCAGTGACCCCACCAGTTACCCGCCGACAATTTCCAAGCTTCGAGCTTCCTGTGGGATATGGGGGAAGTTGGGTTGGGTGAGACAGAATTGTCTCACCCGAGGAAACGTAGAAGAATTGTTAGCTTAAATTGTTGTTTCTTTGTATTTTCAGGTAGTATAATTTTAAGTTTGTAAATATTGTAAAATTAATAAACTTTGTATTTTCAGAGCAACATCAATTTAGTTTAAAAAAGACAAATCCCAATTCCCAGTCTATAGTGGTGTAAAAAGTAACATATTACATACATATGCCCTTTTACGCATACACGAAGATGCTCTTTCACTAGCACACCTCCAGACACACGCACACATACACACATTTACTTTTCCCTATTTAACACAATTTACTTTTCCCTATTTAATAACTAGCCTGCGCGTAGTTCTTTCGCCTTTTGTCCTCTTATCTGTATTTTTCTATACTGATTTTTCTAACCTGTAATATTGTCCCCCAAATGGTTCCCATCTTTATTTGCTTCCGAAACAATTTATCTCATGAGATTCCATCATTTTAGTATAATATAACAAAAGTTTAGTATTGCCCCGCACCGCTTATCCTTTTCTGTATAGACCAGGCTCAGCCTGTAAGAACTGCTCTGTTAGCCAATGTGTTGTTGCCCATATCCCGCCACTAGGAGCCATATACTTTACATGGGAAACATCACGAACTTTATATAGGAAATGTCAAATCTCGATTTTTAATAACTAAAAACTGTATTTTCTTTGTTTTTTATTTGTTAACAAATTTAGATATGAGCCTTACGTTTATATAAAGAAAAAATAACAATACCACAATCATTTGGATTTTAAAATGATTAAATAGTTTTCATACACTGATTTCTACACATAGAATGTAGTTTGTGCACTACTACAAAATTTTATAAAAAAAACTATATACATATACATATATTTATAAACAAAATAAAAGCAACCTGGAGTTAGGATAGCATTATGATAGCATTAAAATACCGGTATACAACTTTTACAAACCCTTTCACACGATTAATAATAGTATGAATATTTTTATTCTCTACACAAACGACGAATCTATAATACGTTTATCGCTTCATGAGAAGAATGCTCACACGAAAAGCATCACTACATAAATGTTTTTAAATTGATAGTTGTACCAGAATAACAATTTCAACAAGACCTGGCTAAGCTGGTTCAAAAACTCCGTTAGGGCAAGAGACTAGTCAATTCAAAAGAGCAAATTCAAAAACTCCATTAAAACAAGGGATTAAGAAATCGTGGACGACTCGCCAAGAAACATATATTATGGAGAGAACATTACACTTTTCAAGGACTAACACTAGAGAGAAAAAGAAAGAGGGTAAGAGAGGCTTAAAATGTAAAAACTTTTTGATGATAGCGTAACATTCAACTGTAACAGCCCGTCCGAACGGTACGCATTCGGATTTTTGTTCAAATCGATAGAAATGTCTAATTGCTCAGTGGCACATACGTTTTAAATTAGGGCGTTCAGACAATTCGATTGTATATCACCCTCGAAAATTTTACGCCGTACGTCCAAATTTAAATTTTATTTTGTCACTGGCAAACCGTATGCCGTGATGCGATAAAAAAATTTAAATCGAACGTCAGTGGCGCTTGTATCTACAGTAGGAAAATTGAAAGAATACCCATGAACGAACATATAAAACACGCTGTATATTCCTGCCACCGTGTCAGACAAAAAATTGACCAGCGCAAGTACATGTAATAATTATTGTTACATGTACTTGCACTGGACAATTTTCTTTGTGACACGGTGACAGGAAAATACAGCGTGTTTTATATGTTCGTTCATGGGTATTCTTTCATTTTTCCGACTGTAGATACCCTCGTTCACATGATTCGAATTTTGTCGACCTAGTCGAACACCAAATAGCTAGGGAAATTTTTAATTAGTTGTTTAGTTTTCTCAAGTAGTGCAGTACAAGAAACAGTGGTAAATTATCGTATCGTGCATCATGTCTTAACAGGCTGTCTCGATTCGATTAAAATATAGTTTTGAATAAACTATCGTAAGGTGTATGCCGTGTGAACGGGCGGAGAGGATACATAAGTTTTCAGCTGACAGACAGATGAATGATGGAAGATTTTTTAAACATGCATGGCATCTCAGCCAAAAGAAGAATTTAGGTAATACTATTTTGTCGTTTTTGGAAAAATACCGTTGCCACATTTGGTAAACAAATTTAGTAAGTAATTCTGAAATTTTCTTCGGACAGTATTTTTTAGAAGTTAGCAAATGTTCTAAAAAATTTTAAAGAGTGAGTATTTATACAAACTGAGTATAATATTTTTAAAATAAAGATATTTTATATGACAGATTTCCATTTTAATATCAGCAAAAGAATATGGTAGTAAAGTTCACACACTCACTTAAGTTATTTTTAATGTCAAATGCAAAAAGAACTATGTATTAACAAATCAGAGAATGTACATTTACGTTGTGAAAAAAACTAAGTATACTGTTGTAGTTATTTATAGACTTTTCGTTTAAATTATATCGCTAACTGAAATACCAACTATTTCGCGGCGTTATAGATAATAATATTCATACAATTAAAAAATAAGGTTTTGAAGAGCTTGTTCACATTTAAAGAGTAGGGGAGAATTCAGTTGGTACCATAATCCTACAATGCATTTCTCTGATCAACGGTACTGTATAAGCGACACATTCATCCCAACCTGGGGACCTCCAGGCACTTTCCCTAGTTTCTTTTCTGCCGTTCAAACTAGAATAACCTAAAATCACAGATATTATTATCTCAAAAACTAATTGCACACTCAATAACTTACACCAAATATGGTGAACATTATATAGTCTACCAATTTGTGAAAAGAATCCAGCAAATGCTTCATCATTATTTTGCCTGTAGTTGATTGCCCTAGCCCAGTTATTACCCCACTCGATCATAGTTCCAGGTTTTAGAGCGTAGCTACGAATTTCATAAATGTTTTTGGGTTGTCGCATTAGAATTTGGGGCCAGTAACTAAATGCTAGAAGATATTGCAAGTGGCGGGATCTAACCAGTTTTCCTTGTTCTTCATTTAGACGTTGGAATTCCTATGAAAATAATAGCAAAAATTACAAGATCGTAAAACATTTTCCTAAATAAATAATTAAAAGACTAAGTTTTGAATCTAATAGCACATAAAACAACATCAAAAATATTACTTTACATCCCACCAGATTGAAAACAATGGGAACCTTCTCTGGTTACACCTCCTCCGAGGCTTCTAAAAGTTGCAAGCCATAATGGTGCTGAGACTAAAGAAGATGAGGGAATTTTACAATTTATAATTCACATCCCATCTGCTCAGCGCGGTAAAGTTCCAACGAGGATGGTTCCCTTCGTACTCCAATCAGAGTAAACATGTAAATCAAAAATGAATAACCATTTTCAATTTCGTTGCAACACGAAACTACAGCCGCATTATATTTACCGCGCTAAGCAGATGGGACGTGAATTATAAATTGTAAAATTCCCTCATCTTCTTTAGTTTCAGCATCCGTTATGGCTTGCAAATTTTAGAAGACTCAGAGGTGTAACCAGAGAAGGTGCCCATTGTTTTCAATCTGGTGGGATGTAAAGTAATATGTTTGATGTTGTTTTATGTGCTATTAGATTGAAAACATAGTCTTTTGCTAGCAGTTGCCGCTAGGGCATCCCTGTCATTTCGTTCGTTGCAATCCGTAACTGCACGCCGGGGTTTGTCCTGGTTGGGTCAGGGAGAGCAGCATATTATGTTCCTTCTGATGAGAGACTAATAAGTTTCGAACCCGGTAGAGGTGCTTGCTGCACTCTCTGATTGAACTAGAATATAATGCGGCTGTAATTTCGTGTTGCAACGAAATTGAAAATGGTTATTCATTTTTGAAATAATTAAAATTATGAAGGCTTTAATTGGTTTCTTAGTTAGACAAAATATTAGAGTTTTATGTTAGCAATTTGAAGTTTTACTTCTTCATACTTCATCCTCATACGAGGCATATAGAATAATATATATAGGGTGTCCCAAAAGTAGCGGAACGGTCGAATATTTCGCGAACTAAATATCGGATCGAAAAACTGAAAAATACGTGTTCAATTATTTTCAAAAATCTATCCAATGACACCAAACACCAATCCCACTACACCCCCTGGAGGTGGGGTGTGGGGTAACTTTAAAATCTCAAATGGAAACTCCCAGTTTTTCTTGCAAATTTGGATTCGTTACGTGCAAGTGGGTAACTTTTATTCAAGACATTTTTTCGAACTGTGAATAAATGGCTCTATAATTGGGAAAAACGATTTATCCTGATAAGAGGGCCGTGCCGTGCTATGATGCAGTGAGGCAGTCGCATCAGGCGGCATCACAAAGGGGGCGGCATAATCAGTAAAATCTAATGGACAATTCAACATTATTGGAGAGAAATTTTGAAAAGAATTAGACTTTTGACCTCGCAATGTTTAGCTTTTCGTGAAACAACTAATTAGTTGTTTCAATCTAATAATGGAGACTTTTTTAAATTAGTACAATAATTGCTCTCTGAGTTTGATCCAGTAATGGAAGAGCATATCAGGATAGTTCAAAGAGAGTCTGATACATGGCTTGTGACTTATTTAAGCAACAGTGGGCAAGCTGAATTGATAAGTTTAACGGGTAATATTATTTTAAACAAAATTGTCGAAATAGCAAAAATCGCCAATACTCCAGGGAAATAGAAATATACCATGTTCAGGACACTCAAAGATCCAGGTAGCTGACTGTTTTTTTAGTTATTGTAGACCTAGGAATATTGTATTGTATAGGAAGAAAACCTACCTGTTTCCTGTCTAGAGTTCGCGTCCGTTTTTAATTATTAACAATTTAGTGGAAAAATCACGATTTTGTCGATGTTTTGCACCCCATTCAAAAGCTAAAGAGTTGACATAAAACTACAAAATTTAATTTTTTAGAACATTAAAAAACCTTCAAAATGCCGATTTTTGAAAGTTAAAAAGTTAATTTGTTGCTACGCAAACTGAAAAATGAGTGAAAATCGTTATTTGTTAATAACTTTTACTAAAACTACCTTAGAACTTTATAGGTCTGGATCCCGCGTATGAAAAAAAAGTTGATTAATAGCAAGCTGAAAATTTGTTAATAGCTTAAGGGTGTCTAGTCGGACAAACTTTGATATATAGGAACACTGGAACAGGAGAAGTTTTAAATTGTGGAACAGGTTAAAAATTTGGAACGGTCAGACCACGAAAACGTCACATGTATTTTGTCCGACAGAACTTCCAATTGATTGGTTACCCTTTCATTAAACTCTCATGCAAAAGTCCAGCATTTTTTACTTTAGATTCCGTAACTATGGGTTTTTACGGGGTTGGGTAGTTAACCCAACGCCTAACCCCCTTTTCGGAGGGCCATTTCACCCGCTCTCGTCAGTTCCCGACCTAACTTTCCACCCAAACTTTATATAATATATGAAAAAATGTTTGTCCGACAAATATGTTGGGCATTTTAATAAGTCCGACACGTAGAATATGTCAAATGACAGGAATTATGTTGGTGGTAAATAGCAGTCTGATTTTTGCATGAGAGTTTAATGAAAGGGTGACAAATCAATTGGAAATTCTGTCGGACAAAATACATGCGACGTTTTCGTGATCTGACCGTTCCAAATTTTTAACCTGTTCCACAATTAAAACTTCCCCTGTTCCAGTGTTCCCATATATCAAAGTTTGTCCGACTAGACACCCCTAAACTATTAACAAATTTTCAGCTTGCTATTAATCAACTTTTTTTCATACGCGGGATCCAGACCTATTAGTGTTTCACCCAAAGTTGGGTATTGGGGTACTTAACAAACCCTCAAAATTTGAGACTGATCCATTAATTAGTTTAAGATTTATTCTATTTGTTTATCCCAGAGGGCCAGAGACCTTTATTTTGCAATAACATAAGACAGAAAATAATGAAGATAGGGCAATTCTGCGTATGCCAAATGAAAGTAGAAAACTGATGCTATCAAAATGTACTAAAAAAAGATAAAAAAATTATCTAATATAGTCAAAAATCCTAATGCCAAATTTTTGAAATTTTGTAGTTTAAAAAAATTAAGAGTAACTTTTAAAATATTGTCCGTAGAGAAAATCCTTTTACATATTAGAAAAGCAGGTATTTTACTCGAATTTTTAAAAATGTAATTCAATTGGTGACTAAAGGCAACTTAAAACTACTATTATTTTCTATATCTCGGGATCTACTGAATATATTTTGATCGTCCTTTTTTTGATTTGTATGTAATTTTTCTGTACATTACAAATACAGTCGAACCCGCTTATTAGAATACCTGTTTAAAGAATATCCCGCTTTAAGGAATAGAAACATGAGGTCCCGGAACGTGTTTACTGGCCACCAATGATCGGTTATTAGAATATCTCGGTTATAGGAATACTTTTGCTTGGCACGAAGGCTATTCCAATAAGCGGGTTCGACTGTATGTCAATTATCAATTTTATTAACACTCCCTGTCTCGGTAGCTAGTGGGTAAAGAAGTTTTTCAAAATTTAAAATTATTTACTAAACTTCATAAGACAAACAAAATTAAAAAATAGCACTCATTTCAATAGAGTTCTCACTACCTCCTACTTTAACCAATCTGATTGACGAGTTTGTCAAAATTAAAGTCAGTAATGAAGGCAAAATTGTAATTTTTGTAAATGTTATTTAATGTAAATACAGTGGAACCTCGATAACTCGGATTAATCGGGACCTCGGCCGATCCGGGTTATCGAAAATCCGGGTTAGCCGGAGAATATGGTAAAAATTAATAAAATACGGTATATTTACAGATAAACTCCGTTAGAATTGAAATAACATGAAATATATATAAATATGCACAGTACCTACACATCTAAATTACTAAAAACACGCAAACACAAACGTAAGCACACGGAAGCGAACAATACAAGACTGTACTACACACAATACAGTCACCACAATCGGAACGATGTTATGTTATTTAAGAATAGTGAAAACTAAAGACCATTGTTTAAAAAAGAAGTTTTTTAATAGTCTTTTAGTCTTCTTTTAAACAATGCTAAGACAGTTTGAAATAAATATGTAAAGAAATACTACAGACAGGTGCCTGTTGTTTCTGCCGGCGTGTGCCATGAGTCATTTTTACTATTGTATAGTTCAAATTACACAAATACAAATTATCTCTCAAATTAATATTATATTACATACATTTTTATTGTTGAAATGTTTATCTGATAATTAACTATTTTGATGGGAAATAAGCCACAATTAAATTTAAAAATAATTTATAAAATCGTGTGTCGTTGTCAAAATACAAATGTACTGGAAATCAAAATGTTTATCTGATGAAAATCGGTCCGGGTTAGCCGGACTTCCGGGTTATCGGGGGCCGACTTATCGGGGTTCCACTGTACATATTTCATTTAATTTAAAGTATGTTTTATTTTTAAAAAAAGTTTTCCTTTATTTTGTGTAGGTTCATTTAATAAAAATAAAAGTTAAGTTTCAATAATACTTATTAAGGGGCGGCATTTCGAAGACTTGCATCATATTGAAAAGATGTACCGTACGGCTCTGCCTGATACCATAGGTAAATTATAGAAACGGTCTAATATCTCACGAAATACACTTCCAAATAGAAACCAAAAAACCGATTTTTAATCTTTTTCGAAAACCTATCGAATAACATCAAACATGACCCTCCAACCCACCCCATGGAGGTGGGGTGGGGGGTAACTTTAAAATCTTAAATAGCAACCCCCACTTTTCATTGCAGATTCGGATTCGTCATAAAAAATTAAGCAACATTTATTCGAAACATTTTTAAAATTTCTGATAGATGGCGCTAATAAATCGTATTTTTCCAATTAAAGCGCCATCTATTAACAATTCTAAAAAATGTTTCGCATAAATGTTGCTTAATTTTTCATGACGGATCCGAATCTGCAATAAAAAGTAGGGGTTGCTATTTAAGATTTTAAAGTTACCCCCCACCCCACCTCCAGGGGGTGGGTTGGAGGCTCATGTTTGGTGTTATTTGATAGGTTTTCGAAAAAGATTAAAAATCGGTTTTTGGTTTCTCATTTGGAAGTGTATTTCGTGAGATATTAGACCGTTTCTATAATTTACCTATGGTATCAGGATAAATCGTTTTTCCCAATTATAGCGCCATCTATCCATAGTTCGAAAAAATGTCTTGAATAAAAGTTGCTTACTTTTACGTAACGAATTAAAATCTGCAAGAAAAACTGGGGGTTTCCATTTGAGATTTTTAAGTTACCCTCCACCCCACCTCCAGGGGATGTAATGGGGGTTGGTGTTTGGTGTCATTGGATAGATTTTTGAAAATGATTGAATACGTATTTTTCAGTTTTTCGATCCGATATTTAGTTCGCGAAATATTCGACCGTTCCACTACTTTTGGGACACCTTGTATATCCTTTAGAATAATAGCTGATCTGGTAGATGAAAAGGGGTTGAGATTTATCGGGTACGCAGCTGAATGAAAAACCAAGTAGTACTATGTTTAACTATTCTTTATATTTCGCCAACTCACATTGGCATCATCAGATGAAGCTACAATGTTATTTAAAAAATGGTATAAAATTTATAAAATACAATTCTTATTTTAAATTTTGACTTACTTAATTGAGGTTAATGGTAATATGATCTTAATAGTAACATCAAAAATACACTGCAATGGATACAATTTTAGATTATTATAGCTTGATTAAGGTGGATTGGTTTAAATTAATTTATTTTATATTGACAAGATTATGGAAATTTATTTGATGGAAGTCAAGGTGAAGTGCTAGAACTACTAAATGTCGAATCTAACTGAGTGTTTTATGTGAAGATAATTTCGATATATTTCGCTAATGTCACAGAGGTTTTTTTAATTGAAAGGGCCTAGCCCGGTAAGATGATGAAAAGTGCCCCCAACTCGATTCGAATTCCATATAGGTCACCGTTTAGCATATATAGTGAAACTAACTTTCTGAAATTTTTAGCCCCCTAGGTGGTCATGTGACCCACCTAGAGCCTAATTAGGCTTTTTAAGTTTTTATTTTTTATCTCAGCCGCATCGAGAACTAGCGAAAAACTTCAAATAAAAAAGTTGTAAGTTCTGTCCGAAAAAATTTTTTTTTTAATTTTTGGCGGGAAATTTAATTTTTAGAACGATTTTAAAATTTTAAATGAGTATAAAAAAATAACTAAGATATTCGTTGTCACGAAAAAAATATACAGGGTGTCCCGGAAAATAGTGCGTTCCTTTAAGGTATAGAGAGAATACACAATTTGGAACAAAAAAGTCCTATACCATTTTTTTCTAAAGTTAACCGTTTCCAAAAAAAAGTGAACATTGTTTTCCATATACCTGTATTTTAATGTTTGGAAATTTTAATAAACTGGCAACATCGTACGCACTCCGGAATAATAACATAATAAAAACTCGTTTGTGATTGTGATTAACAGTATTTAAAATAATCCAACCTAATAGTAGGTAATACTTATGTATTTACGATTTGGTTACTAAAATTATTTTCTTTTGAAATGTATTGAAATACCTATTGCATAATTTTAAACGAATTACACATCTTTTAACATAAAAACACGTCTTTTGACTGAACTAGTATTATGTATTTAGTAAGGTTTAAATGGGTTGAATGCTGAGTATTGCTGAGGGCTTTAACTGCATAGTTTTAATAGTTTACAGTGGAACTTAAATACACCAGATGTCTCAGTAATTTGTTTACTTGTGAACTGAAATAACTAAGTTGTACTTACTTGAAAATAATTATTATACCGAATAGATGTTTCAAGTAACCTTTCACAAACACCATTCATAGGTAATAACATAATAGGTAATACACTCACTATTCGAAAACATTTTCGGCATTGACACTAAACAGGATTCTTTAAAACTATCTGTTTACTATCTATCTTCTATCTATTTACATGGGACTGTCTATGCTTAAATTTGCGTACCGCACATAGTTGTCAGATTTAAATTTACATACCAAAATACATTTTAACTTTTTGGTCAAACGGTTGCGTTTAGAAGAAAATGTTATAAGAATTTTTTGTTCTACATGGTGCCTTCTACCTATACCTTTAAGGAACGCACTATTTTCCGGGACACCCTGTATAACGTGTATTTTTGCATAATATTTCACCCTGAATTTTTTCAAATTTTTAAAATTGGTGAAACGCGCCTTTAAAAATAAAAAACCGCATTTTTTCGGTTTTTTTTTTCGATTTTTGATACAATTTTATACATTTTTTTCAAAAAAGGTAATACCGTCACTAGAATTGGTGAAAAACTGAAAAATAATTGGGGTTTGCTTAATAAAAATTTTTTGTAATCCCATCCCTTTTCAATATACAGGGCGTTGAAGAAAACAAAATTTTACACATTTTTTACGATTTTGCCGAAACTACTGGCAACATTGTAATAAAATTTGGCGAGTTTTAAGAGGTAATTGTTGTGCATTTTTTGACATACAATTAAGAATTTTATATTTATCATTGGCGCGTACACGGGTAATAGTCTGAACTTTTTAAAGAAAAAATATAGTACGCCACTGACATATTTCAAATTAACAATCCTTTTTGAATTCCTCGTTTAATTTGTGACAAAAAATCTATCTTCCTATTTTTTCATACGACGCGCCATTTTTATTCAAAAAATAACATTTTTATTCAAAAAATAAAACATCTTAACCCTTACAAAGTATTCGAACTTCTAGTAGTTTCTACATCTACATACGTACAGTTGAGTCCGCGAATCTTTACCCGTGCGTCATCATTTAAAGCATACGAAATAAGTCGATCATAAGTCGGAAATTGAAATTTACTAAACGCAACAGCAAGTCACTTACTGTCGCTTGCTGTTGCGTTTAGTAAATTTCAATTTTCAACTTATCATCGATTTTTTCGTATGCTTTTTAAATGAAGACGCACGGGTAAAGATTCGCGGACTCAACTGTAAACTCGTACGTCCATTATAAAAACTAATTCGAATACTTTGGAAGCGTTAAGATATTTTATTTTTTGCAGCAAAACGGCGCCTCGTATGAAAAAATGATAAGATAGTTTTTTTATCGCAAATTGAATGAGGAATTTAAAAATGATTGTTAATTTGAAATATGTCAGTGGCGTACTATCTTTTTTTCTTTGAAAAGTTCAGACCATTACCCCTAAGCGCACCAATGATGAATATCAAATCCTTAATTGTATGTCAAAACATGCACAATAACTACCTCTTGAATCCCGCCAAGTTTTATTACAATGTTGCCAGTAGTTTCGGCAAAATCGTAAAAAATGTGTAAAATTTTGTTTTCTTCAACGCCCTGTATCTTGAAAATGGATGGTGTTACAAAAATTTTTTATTAAGCAAACCCCAATTCCTTTTTAAATTTTTTACCTGCTCCAGTGACGGTGTTACCTTTTTTGAAAAAAATGTATAAAATTGTATCAAAAATCGAAAAAAAAACCGAAAAAATGCGGTTTTTTATTTTTAAAGGTGCGTTTCACCAATTTTAAAATTTTGAAAAAATTCACGGTAAAATATTATGCAAAAATACACGTTATATATTTTTTTCGTGAAAACGAATATCTTAGTTATTTTTTTATACTCATTTAAAATTTTAAAATCGTTCTAAAATTTAAATTTCTCGCCAAAAATTAAAAAAAAATAAAATTTTCGCACAGAACTTTTTAAATCTTACAAATTATTTATTTAAAGTTTTTCGCTAGCTCTCGATGCGGCTGAGATAAAAAATAAAAACATAAAAAGCCTAATTAGGTTCTAGGTGGGTCACATGACCACCTAGGGGGCTAAAAATTTCAGAAAGTTAGTTTCACTATATATGCTAAACGGTGACCTATATGGAATTCGAATCGAGTTGGGGGCACTTTTCATCATCTTACCCGGCTAGGCCCTTTATTATATCGGTTGTCTTTAAGTTGGGAAATTTAATACTGTTATTATTATGTTAATTATTTATTAAATATGTTATTACATATTTATGTTGTTTTTTCTAGGTGTAATAAATAAGCATAAATTTCACTTAGATGTTCGACATCTGATTTTTTATTTATCAAGTTATCCGTTTAAGTGATAAATGCAATTTCGAGGAATAATCTTTTGTTTAGAAGTACTGTCACTCTTGTGGGAACTGATTCGGTTTTTCAAATATCTGTTTGTTTGGCCAATATATTGTTTATTGCAACTTCCACAAGGAATACAATAGACTATGTTGGATAACTGGTCTGTAGGTGTTTGATCTTTAACTTTAGTGAAAATGGAACCGATTGTTAAAACTGTGTAATTAGCGATTTTTATATTTTCATCCACTGATTTGAAAATTCGTGTAAGTTTTGGTGTTAATTCTTGTATGAATGGTAATCTAAAGTATTTAAATGAGGTTAAATTGGTATCAGGTGTTGTGTGTATTATGGGGTTAATGTTTGGTGGTGTGTGATTAGGGTTAGGTTATATATTAGAATAATATATGTATACACCGTTTTTAGGCGTCAACGCCCTTCCGATAGGTATCTATGGAGGAGTGTCACCGAGCCGTAAGCCCTTATCTCTTACCGTACTGCTCCTCCATAGGCCGATCAGACACCAGCTTATTCCAGATCAAGTCGTAGATTCTTTTAGAATTTTAGACTACGACGTCAGCCTTTTTATTTTTCTATTCACCAGCCAGGGATCGAACCTCGATCGAATATCCTCTAGATTTGTCGATCGAGCGCCTCAGACAGCTTGGCTAATCTAACCGACATATTATATGAATAATAATTACATACACTCCTGGTCAAAAAAATTGGGACACCTTAAAAATGGGTCATTTTTGATTTCTCGAATCTCCTAAACCTGTTGTCCGATTTTAGTAATTTTTTTAATATGCTATAGCCTTATTCTCTGGAAATATCGATGTAGTAATATTGTTGCCGAACAGGTAAATGCCATTGTATACCGGGTGTAAAAATAATACTGTGTTTTTTCCTGAAAGTTCGTAACACCCTGTGGAATATTCTAGCATTTAAAAAATATTGAAATTAAAACTCAATTGTCGCCTTAGCCTTTCTTAGCATTCTGCTTTTTAACTCATTCACTTATGTTGGACAATGAAAAAGTTAGGTACTTTGACAACTAGCCATGTTCTTCTTCAATACAGGGTGTTTCTAAATAAGTGCTACAAACTTTAAGGGTTAATTCTGCATGAAAAAATAATGACAGTTTGCTTTATAAAGATATGTCCGCAAATGCTTCGTTTCCGAGATACGAGATGTTGAATTTTTCTTACAAACTGACGATTTATTTATTGCTCTAAAACCGGTTCAGATATGCAAATGAAATTTGGTAGGTTTTAAGAGGTAGTTATTTCACATTTTTTGACATACAACTAAAAATTTTAAATTCACCATTGGCGTGCATACAGATAATATGACCGGGTAATATGACCCGTATGTACGCCAATGGTGAATATAAAATACATAATTGTATGTCAAAAAATGCGCAATAACTGCCTCTTAAAACCCACCAAATTTGATTTGCATATCTCAACCGGTTTTAGAGCAATAAATAAATCGTCAGTGTGTAAGAAAAAATTAAACATCCTGTATCTCGGAAATGAAGCATTTGCAGAAATATGTTTATAAATCAGACGGTCATTATTTTTTCATGCAGAATTACCCCTTAAAGTTTCTCACTTATTTAGAAACACCCTGTATTGATGAAGAACATGGCTAGTTCTCAAAGTACCTAACTTTTTCATTATCCAACATAAGTGAATGAGTCAAAAAGCAGAATGTTAAGAAAGGCTAAGGCTAAAATTGAGTTTTAATTTCAATATTTTTTAAATGCCAGAATATTCCACAGGGTGTTACGAACTTGCAGGAAAAAACACAGTACTATTGTTACACCTGGTATAAAACGACATTTACCTGTTTAGCCACACCATTACTATATCCATATTCTTAGAGAATGAGGCTATAACATATTAAAAAAATCACTAAAATCGGACAACAGGTTTAGGAGATTCGAGACATCAAAAATGACCCATTTTTAAGGTGTCCCAATTTTTTTGGCCAGGAGTATAATATAATATAATATAATATAATATAATATAAAAATATAGAATAATAATGGTCTAAATTCTATTTACTTTTATTTTCAAAATTCTCGCCATTAACATAAAAGGCATCATTCTATATTGATCGATCAGTATAAAGCTGATCTAACTATTTATTCAAATCTCCCATCAATAGATGCAGCCATCTTATTCTTATTGTGACTATGTTCAATACAGTTCACTTTTGAAAATGCTACAATTATTTCATTCAGAATAATATTGAAATATCACATAACATGTTTTTGAGTTTAGGTGTTTGTAGAATAAAAGTTTTATTGATTTCAGTTAGTCTTGGGTCTGAATATACATATACCTAGTGAAAGCAGCGATTCTTTTGATAGTACGTTCTTTAACGGTAAAATATTGCAAAACCTCTAAATTTCAAAGAACCGCTTGGATTGACATGAAATTTGGCATACACATAGCTAACAAGTCAAAGAAAAAAAGTGATATTGTGCCGATATGTGCTTTTCCCTGGGGGTGGTTTTCACCCTCTGGGGGTTTCACCCTCTTGGGGGTGAAAAAATATTCGTCCAAAGTAAGTCCGGAAATGGATAAACCGACTAATTTTAAGTAACTTTTGTTCTATAAAGTTTTTTCACTAATTCAATACTTTTCGAGTTATTTGCCAGTGAGTATGTTCATTTTTTCAACAAAATAACCACGCTTTTAGACGGTTTTTCGCAAATAACTCAAATAGTAAGTATTTTGTCGAAAAATCATTCTTAGCAAAAATATAGCCTGTAAAAAATTTAAAAAAAAAATGATGTATATATCACGTCTCTATACCTAGTATAAGCAGAGTTATAGCTAATGAAAAATAGGTTCATATTTGTCAAATTCCAAATGGAATACTTTAACGTGAAATAACCAAAAATAAAGCACATTTCGGGGAAAACTCATTACAACTTATTTAAAGTGATTAAAAAAGCTTCATTTTTGTTTTATAAAAAAAATTCTAGCATCAAAAGTAAACAACTTACGCTCAAAATAAAGTTAGTCCCTTTTTTTGGTAAAAAAATCGGGAAAATCACCCCCTAATTAGTATCTCAAATGAACTTAATTGTTACGACTTTACAAGTTTCTTGACTCGTGTATGCATTGTTTATATGTAAGTTTCTTCGGTTCAAAGTCCTTATTTTTGAAAGGGCTGTAGTTAAAAGGTGTTGAACGAGTCACTGATCACGAATGTATGCAAATTTAGAAACACCAAATCTTAATCAATTTTGGTCTAACAGAAAAACAAAACAATACATGATATTCGGAAAAGCAATGGTGACTTTTTTTTGTTTTTCAACATTTTTGGTATCTCTAACAATTTTTAAGTTATTTTGAAAAAAAAAGCATATTTTTCAAAATTAAAATTTTTAAAAACTTTACTTTAAAAGCAAATTCTTTCAAAAATTAGCACTTTGAATCGATGAAACTTACAGAACATATAAACACAACATAAGTAAAATAATTTGTGAAGCGTTAACGATTAATTTCATTTAAGTTAAGTACTAATGAGGCGTGGTCTTTCCGATTTTTTTTGCTAAAACAAAAGGGACTAACATTATTTTGAGCATAACTTGCTTAAATTTAATGCTAGAAACTTTTTATAAAAACAGAAATAAACCTTTTTTTAAACACTTTAAAAAAGTTATAATGGATTTTCCCCAAAAAGTGCTTAATTTTTTGGATATTTCTCGTCGAATTATTCTATTTGAAATTTGGTGAATATAAATCTATTTTTCATTGGCTATAACTCTGGTTCTACGAGGTCCAGAGACCTAACGCGTACACCATTTTTTTACTTTTTTACAGGCTATATTTTTGCTAAGAACGTTTTTTTAACAAAATACTTTTTGAGTTATTTTCGAAAAACCGTCTAAAAATGTGGTTATTTTGTTGAAAAATGAACATATTCACTAGCAAATAACTCGAAAAGTGTTGACTTGGCGAAAAAGCTCTATACAACAAAAGTTACTTAAAATTAGTCAGTTTACCCATTTCCGGACTTATTTTGGACATATAGTTTTTCACCAACAAGAGCAGGTGAAAGTGACCCCCAGGGCAAAAGCACACATCGGCACAATATCACTTTTTTTCTTTGACATGTAAGCTATGCGTATGCCAAATTTCATGCCAATCCAAGCGGTTCTTTAAAATTTAGAGCAAAAACCGTGAAAGAATGTACTATGATAAGTCTAATTATGTAACATGTCCATGTAAAATAAAAAATTGGAAAGTATATTTGAAATAAATATTGTTCTCAGACAAGTTTATTTTTTGTTTTTAAGTTTATTTTTATACAGTGAGGACGTTTAGGTTGGAATAAATTCATTTTCTAGTCTAAGAGCTAGTGAACCCTTCGACTAACGGTCGTCCTGTAAGGCTAGAAATTTGTCTAGTGATAATTCATAGCACACCAAGGCTAAAAACCATGACCTGGCAGGCCTCAGCGGTGCACGTGTATCTACCAGGTGAATCGAAAAGTGCAAATTTAGGGGGTAAAATAAACTTTCTCCTGTAAGGTTTAAATTTAAGTATGTGTTTGAGTAAGTCATTTAGAAGAAATGTGTACAATGACAGGCGATTCTGAAGAGCATAAGACCTTGCCAGGCGAGGGGAAAGATTAGGGGTTTTTCCTAAATTTATTTTTTTTGCATCGAACAATTTTTTTTAAGTTTTTTGAATCATTCCAAACAGAAAAGATCTTTAGTGATTTTTCTCTTAAGTTAATAGTTTTTGTTATATAAGCGATTGAAAATTTTGAAAATTGCGAAATCGACCATTTTTAACCCTAAATCGGACATTTGTCTAAAAATTTCAATGTTGCCAAGGTACGTAGATATTCTTTAAACATTGATTAATGCAATTCCGAAGAGTTTTTTGCAATAAAATATCGAAAACCCCTTTTTTTTAATTGCTGATCAAGCAGGCGCGGCACTGTAGTATAAGTGAGGACGTTTGAGTTTTCATAAATTTATTATCTCGAGAATGGGCAAATTTCAAGAGAAATCCTCAGACAGGTCGATTTTTATTTTTGAATTAGGACTTTTTGGTATATATATATATAATACTAGTGACGTCATCCATCTGGGCGTGATGACGTAATCGATGATTTTTTTAAATAAGAGTAGGGGTTGTGTGATAGCTCATTTGAAGGGTTATTTAATTCTCTATTCAGTAATATAAACATTAACATAATTATTTATACAGGGTGTACAAAATTTTTTTTTCTATTTGTCAAATTTAATAAAAGTTAATTTAATTAAAAAAAAATTTTTGTACACCTTGTATAAAAAATTGTTAATGTTTATATTAGTGAATAGAGAATTAAATAACCTTTCAAATGAGCTATCACACAACCCCTACTCGCATTTAAAAAAATCATCGATTACGCCATCACGCTCAGATGGATGACGTCACTAGTATTATATATATGCCAAAAAGTCCTAATTTAAAAATAAAAATCGACCTGTCTGAGGATTGCTCTTGAAATTTGCCCATTCTCGAGATAATGAATTTATGCCAACTCAAACGTCCTCACTTATACTACAGTGTCGCGCCCGCTTGATTAGCAATTAAAAAACAAAGGGGTTTCCGATATTGTATTGCAAAAATCTCTTTGGGATTTCATCAATCAATGTTTAAAGAATATCTAACTACCTTGGCAACTTTGAAATTTTTAGATAAACGTCCGATTTAGAGTTAAAAATGGTCGATTTCGCAATTTTCAAAATTTTCAATCGCTTATATAACAAAAACTATTAACTTAAGAGAAAAATCACTGAAGACCTTTTCTGTTTGGAATGATTCAAAAAACTTAAAAAAAATTTGTTGGATGCAAAAAATATAATTTTAGGAAAAACCCGTAATCTTTCCCCTCGCCTGGCAAGGTCTTATGCTCTTCAGAATCGCCTGTCATTGTACACATCTCTTCTAAATGACTTACTTAAACACATACTTAAATTTAAACCTTACAGGAGAAAGTTTATTTTACCCTCTAAATTTGCACTTTTCGATTCACCTTGTAGATACACGTGCACCGCTGAGGCCTGCCAGGTCATGGTTTTTAGCCTTGGTATGCTATGAATTATCACTAGAAAAATTTCTAGCCTTACAGGACGACCGTTAGTCGGAGGGTTCACTAGCTCTTAGACTATTCTCGAGAATGGGCGATTTTGGAGATACATACCGAAACAAGTCGATTTATTTTTCAATTATAATTTTGTGGCGTATATATCATACTAGTGACGTCATCCATCTGATGACGTAATGACGTAATCGATGATTTTTTTAAATGAGAATAGGGGTCGTGTGATAGCTCATTTAAAAGGTAATTCAATTCTCAATTCTTCAATTAAAAAAAAATTTTGGACACTCTGTATAAATAATTATCTTAATGTTCATATTACTGAATATGAACATTAAGATAATTATTTATACAGAATGTCCAAAAACAAGTTTTTCTATTAAATTAATTGAGAAAAAAAAGAATGTATGTAATTTATTTAATTAAAAATACATTTTACTACTGTCGGAAAACAGAAAAAAATGTTTTATTTGACAAATAAACATTGCTTTTCGCTTAAATTATCAGACTGCCAAAAGGAAGGTGGGTGGCAGCTTTAATATTGAATTTAAGCGAAAAACAATATTTATTTGTCAAATAAACATTTTTTTACATTCTTTTTTTTTCTTTCAATTAATTAAATTGAAAAAAAAAATTGGGAACCCTGTATAAATAATCATGTTAAAATTTATATTACTAAATAGAGAATATTACCTTTCAAATGAGCTATCGCACTACACCTATTATCATTTAAAAAAAATCATCAATTACGTCATCACGCCCAGATGGATGACGTCACTCGTATGATATATGCCAAAACATTATAATTTAAAAATAAAAATCGACCTGTTTCGGGATTTATCCCCAAAATCGCCCATTCTCGAGAAAATGAATTTATTCCAACTCAAACGTCCTCACTGTATAAATGCTACACTTTTTCAACGAAATCTTTTCGTTTATAAATTCGCAAAGTCTGTGTGTTATTGCGTTGCCGCTCCTGCAATATTTAGAGCAGATTTATCGATGGATTCATATGTAGTTTTGTCTTCTAAATCCGAATCTGAAAACGGCATTTCGATATATCTAACCGTCTTCGAGATAATCGACCTCAAAGTCTAAAATGTGACGTCACAATCATTTTATTTTCTGCCGACACACTAACCGTCAGCTGAAATCATTGCTAGTAAGTAGCCTAGTTTTCAACGAAAACTTTTCGTTTATAAATTCGCAAAGTCTGTGTGTTATTGCGTCGCCGCTCTTGCAATACTTAGAGTAGATTTATCGATGCATTCTTATGTAGTTGTGTCTTCTGAATCCAAATCTGAAAACTACATTTCGATATCTCTAACCGTCTTCGAGATAATCGACCTCAAAGTCTAAAATGTGACGTCACAATCCTTTTATTTTCCGCCGACACACTAAACGTCAGCTGAAATCGTTTATAGTAAGTAGGCTAGTTTTTTTAATCTGAATTTGTTAAGCAAAGCATAGGTTATTTACATTTGAGTTTGACATTTCGTGAATGTCAAACTAAATTTTAAATTAAGTATTAATAAAATATCAATGACATTTGATAGTGAATTTAATTATTATATAAAAAAATAAGATGTTCAAAAAAACCATTTGAGTAAATTTTTAAAGCAATAATTTACTAATAACTTTACAAAGGTTTATACGAGTATACGGCCTCCCCTTTAATGGGACTACCTAATGATAAATGGACTGTTTCATTTGTTATGAAATGAAAATTGTTATTTAGTCGGTTCGCAAAACTCAGACACAACTGGCTAGTGATTTTAGTAGGTAATTTTTTTGTTGTTTGCCAATTTTGCCGAAATTGGCAAAAAACACTAATTATTTAGTAATTATTAACTATTTAGTAATTATTGTTTTGTCGAATTGGCAAAATTACTGACTAAAATCACTAGCCAGTTGTGTCTAAGTTAAGCGAACCGAATATATGAAATGTTATTTGGAATAAAAAATTATGGTCTTATATGTGCAATTACATCCTTCTAATGGAAAAAAATATTTGAAGATTTTTCTCAAATTATGGATACCAACAACATTTTCATTTATAACTCTTTTATTTTTAATTTGACGAAGAAAAGTTATTCTTCATAAAAAGCTCTTCATGGTCTAAGATTTATGATGCAACCATCATATATCAAATTTTATTAGTTTTATACGAGGTCTATAAAAAATATGAATTTCGATCAAGAGTAAAGTACCTTTATAGTTCAAAATATTTAAATTAGAATGATATAATTGCACATTAAAACATAATTTTTAATTCTAAACAACTTTTTATAATAGCAATTTTCCATATTAGGTATGAATTAAAATACGCAAATAAACAAAGTTTTCGTTATGATGATGCTCGCATTTTCAGCTTGTTATATCTTAGATAGAGAAACAGAAAAAAGTAAAGTGTACTATTATTTGACACACCTACCTGGTTTTTTCCTGTAAAATCGTTATACCGATCAATCATATCAAAACCTCCTGTGAACTTCCATAAATGTAGAGCTTGATCTTGGTCTCCTACATTTACGGTCCATGAACCTACTAGTTCAACTTCTTTTGATAAAGAATCTTGTGCTTTTATATAGTCCACTTTATTTTTTCTAAAAGTAAAAGAATGTTTATATACAGACATTGCGGCCTTGGAATATTATAAGCATCCAACATTATGCTTTCATGTATTAAGTCTTTAAAAACCAGACTTACGTTCTACCTAAAAATTGTAAAAAAAGAAAGTATTTGGTACTTTTTGAAAAACAAGTACATATACTTGAAAAACAATTTTCTTTAATAAAATACACTATAGTTGATTCACTGACATGGGAATATTTTGGTAGAGTCATCTTTGGAAACTTATAATATCAAAATTATATTCATTGATTTTGATTGCAAGTAAAATGAAGGATACTGCTAAAGAACAAATGTTATTTTGGACTAAACAAGCAGCTAAAAACCAAAATTTATGCCAAAAACCAAACTAACAATGTATCCAATGTCATCCTACCAGTGCTGACATATCGCACCCCAACTTTAATATTTCCATAACGCCTACATATTCATCTAGGTGTTCACGGTCGGTGCCGTGGTTGAAAAATTGTTTAAACAATTTTTTTTAAACAAATTCACCAAAAAAAATTTTTTCATTGCGAATGATTTTTTTAGATAATTTGGGATATTCTGAGCAAAAAAGGTCTCTTGTCATTTTTTTCTAAAATTGATTGTTGTCGAGTTATGTGCGATTAAAAATTTGAAAAGTGCAAAAATGGCCATTTTCAAGGCTTAATAACTCAATTAAAAATTGTTATTATAAAATTCAAAAAGTGACCAAATCAAGTTTCAAACCCCTTCTTCAAGGTCCTCAAGAGATTTTTGTCATTATTTTATTACAAAGCTGCTATTTTTAATTATTAACAATTAGCGCTATAGTCCAAATGTATGGTCGCCCCCGTTAGCGAAACTATTTCAATTAGATTATTTTGCACAAACTTACTCAAAAAGAGGTCCTTATAACACATCCACAGGGTGCCGGGCGGTGCCTGGTAAAAAAATTGTTTAAACAATTTTTTTTAAACAAATTCACCAAAAAAAAAATGTTTTCATTGCGAACGATTTTTTTTAGATAATTTGGGATATTCTGAGCAAAAAAGGTCTCTTGCGATTTTTCTCTGAAATTGATTGTTGTCGAGTAATATGGCCATTTTCGCATTTTTCAAATTTTAAATTGCGTATAACTCGACAACAATCAATTTCAGAGAAAAATCGCAAGGGACCTTTTTACTCAGAATGTCCCAAATTATCTAAAAAAAAATTTTCGAAGTGAAAAAAACTATTTTTGTGAATTTGTTTAAAAAAAATTGTAATAGTTATTTATGAAACAGTTCGTGAAGTATGCTTTTTGCGAACGCACGCGATATTTAGAGCACGAGCGACAGCGGAGCGAGTGGTATACATCGCGTAAGTTCGCAAAAAGTACTTCACGCACAGTTCCATACAATATTTTATCTACTCTACCATAAACAAATAAAAAACTGTAACTCTTCGTCACTGGAATTCATTTATATTCTACAATTTTTAGAACTTTGACATTTAAAAATTCTAACTTCTTTCAAATCACAAAACTGTCAAAACTTTTGTCGTAATTTATTGCTCTATATGTCATCACCATGACAACGCGAAAGTTAAGGATATTTGATTATATGAAAGCGTGTCAGAAACAGTGCGAAAAAGTAAGTCCCATTTAAAATACATTGTTACTTCACGCACACTTTAAACACTTCACGCACTGCTATCTACAATGACAGTTTTCACAAACTAAAAACTTATACATAATATGACATAGAGTAGATAAACAATTTTTCGACCGCCCGGCTCCCTGTGGATATGTTATAAGGACCTCTTTTTGAGTAAGTTTTTGCAAAAAAATCGAATCGGAATAATTTCGCTAGCGAGGGCGACGATACCTCCCGGTCTATAGACCATCTTCAAAACAGAATCAAAGTGTCATCTTCGAACGGAAGATAATAAGAAGGGTAGTGTGCACAATCTGTCAACTGTCAGAAAGGTATTTCGAGAAGGCAATCAGCCCTGTGAATATTTAACGTAGAACGCTGCTTCAGGTTGTTCCAGGAGCTTGTGCGGCATTTTCTTAAGTTAATGAATCAAATTTAATATCAAATATAAAGCAGCATAAAATTAAAAATATCAAAAACATAGATCTAAGGTAACAATTAAAAACACGTAGGGAATAATAAAATTAAAACAATAATTAAAAATGAAAAATAAAGCTAATATTTTAAGAATAGAAGGGTAATACAATTTTAAAAATCCTACAAAAATCAAATCGAGAGATATAAGTTGAAACATAGTTGAAATTTATACACATCGGAATTTTAAGTAGAACCATACCTACTTTTATGCAGTGTTGCCAGAGACATTTTTGTAAATGCACTGGAATGACTGGAGTAGTGACACAAAATGTACCAAACCAACACATTTTGTACAAAAACTTAAAAAAACGTCGTTTAATGTTATTTGAAGCAAATTTCTTATATCACAAAATTTTAGGTTTTTACTTTAGGATACTTTAGTATCAAAAGTTTGGTTGTTAATTGTATCAAATTGGTACAATTGTACCAACTCTAGCAACGCTGACTTTTATGGTTATCTTCCCATCATGTGCCGTGTTGCCATCATTCTCTCGCACTCGTTCCAACTTATACTGATTCTACATAAGGTTCTCTTTGTTATAGAGTTCAAAACATTTTTCCCTCTATAACGTTCGAGAAATAACTCATCTCATAACGGTGAATGATCCATCACACGGAATTTACGTTAAAATTTATGGAGACGTTATATTCATCACAGGGCTGAATAGAACTTTGAATTACACTGGAAGTATAGAGAAATAGTAAAAGGTGGAGATATATCCTTCATAATAAGAAGTAGGCTTATATGAGCAGGACGTGTGTGTCAAGAGCAAATGAAATTTACCCACACAGACAAACCTTATTAACTGTGCCAGTAGGAAATAAGAGTAGAAGTACACCAAGATTCAGATGGTAGGATGGCGTGGACGAAGATGCGAGGAAGATTGGTGCAGCAAATTGGCCAAGGTTGGCGATGGACAGAAATGACTTGCTAAATAGTCTGGGGAAGGTCGATGCTCAATTATTGCTGTAGCACCACTGATGATGATTTGGATTGTAACTTTTCACTTGTATGTGTGTATCACAAAATTAATTATTTTTACTGGACAGTTGGGACGCTCTGAATAGAGTCATAGAATAGATCATTACAAAGCAATGCACAATTATTGTTCATTATTGTTCAATATTTGTTTCTAAAATAAGTACAGCAGAGTCCCGCTAATCCGAACTTCGGTAATCCTAAAATCTGCTTAATCAGAAACAGAATTTGGCAATAGATTTGGAGAAAATAAATATGAAGTTACTCTAAGAACCACTACTTTATATATCTAAAAATTACAATAAAATATTATTTCAAGTACATAACTGTAGTAGGTATGTTACAAATTGTATGTTGTCAAAGAGATAAATACAACAAATAGAAAAAAATCTCAACAGTGCTTGCAAAATGATGATATAAAAAACTGTAAATCTAGGCTTGATGTTTTGTTTACACTATCTAGTAATAATGATGAATATAAAGATGTTTACAGGGCAGAAAAACGTAAGTATAATGCTTTACTCACTCAATATCGAAAAAATTGTTATAAGGAACGAATTGAAAATAGTGAAAATAAAACTAAAATGGCTTGGCAGTTGGTAAAAGAGATTAAGGGCAATTCAAAAAATCAAAGTAATTTTTGTTTAGAGGGTGATCCTCAGGTGCTTTCTGATGAAATAAATCAATTTATGGCAAATGCTGCGGCTGAAGCTGTAAAGAAAATAAAGCCTGTAAAAAGTTTTCAAATTAATATCGAACAAAATAATAATTGCATGTTTTTAACTCCTGTTTCAGAAAAAGAAATAAGCCATATAATAAATAACTTAAAAAACAAGCATAGCTCTGGTTATGATGAAATATCAACCAGCTTAATTAAATTTGTTTCATCAGAGATTTGTCTTCCTCTATCTATTATAGTCAACACTTCTTTCAGGCAAGGTAAATTTCCTCAAAGTCTAAAACTAGCAATCGTCAAGCCACTACATAAAAAAGGTGATGCTACTAAGATGGAGAACTATAGACCAATAAGCCTTCTTCCATCATTCTCAAAAATATTCGAAAAAGCAATATATTACAGACTACAAAACTTTTTTACTACAAACAACTTATTTAGTAATTCGCAGCACGGTTTTCTTGCAGGGAGGTCAGTTGAGACAGCTACCTATGATTTTATATCAAAAATTTTAGAAAAACTAGAGTCAAAAATGAAAACACTAGGTGCTTTTTTAGACCTATCTAAGGCTTTTGATAGCCTAGATCATGCTCTCCTATTGCAAAAATTATATTGTTATGGAATACAGGGACCAGCATTGAAATGGATAAAATCATTTCTTACAGATAGATCACAAAAAGTATGCTTTGAGAAACAGGGATGTAAGGTTTACTCTGAACCGATAAACTTAAAATTAGGTATACCACAGGGGAGCGTTTTAGGGCCTTTTCTCTTTTTGGTCTATATAAATGACCTGCCAAATGCAGTGATTAGTGGTTCCTCAAACCTGGTAAACTTTGCTGATGACTCAAACATGCTATTTTGGGAAGAAACATTAGAAACACTCCTCACAGTGGCAGAACAAACTCTGGACAAGGCTGAACAGTGGTTCTGTGGAAATAGGCTGGTGCTTAATACTGATAAGACAGTATTTGTTTACTTTAGAACCAGCCAATCACGAGAAGAGTTCCCAGATACAGTCAATCTTTTATCCCAAAACACAGAACCTTCTAGATCAGTTAAGTTTCTTGGTCTTCATATTGACCAGAACTTGAATTGGGGAGAACAAATAAAAAATGCGACAAAAAAACTAAATAGAGCCTGCTACTCATTAAGAGTTTTGAAAAACTATCTAGACCAGGGAATCTTACTATCGGTATATTATGCAAACTTTTATTCTCTTATGCGATATGGAATAGTCTTCTGGGGTGCTTCGGTGGATAGCTCAACTGTCTTCATAGTCCAAAAAAAGGCAGTCAGGGTGATCCTAGGACTAATTTATTTATAAATGACAAATAAAAGCTTCAATTTTGCTCAATTTCTTCTATTTGCTGATGACCTTAAATTATTTCACATAATTACCTCTGATTTGGATCACTACAATTTGCAATCAGATCTTAATGGTCTTGTGGAGTGGTGCTCACTTAATGGTATGGACTTAAATGCAAACAAATGCCATGCTATAACTTTTACTCGACTAAGACACTTTGAGAATAATTCTTACTTTATACGGGACACTAGGTTACAATTAGTTGACTCAGTTATAGATCTGGGTGTTATTCTTGATACTAACTTGAATTTCAACCTACACATTAATAGCATGGTTTCTAAGTCATTAAAGATGCTTGGCTTTGTTAAAAGATGCAGCTATGACTTTACGACTGGTCGTTCTTTAAAATTCCTTTATTGTTCTTTGGTTAGACCACATTTAGATTATGCATCATGTGTTTGGTCACCTCAATATAACTGTCATATTAATAAAATCGAACAAGTTCAGCGTAAATTCTTACGTTATTATGCTTATAAGATGCATCTCACTGGTCAAAGTTATGAGTCTTTACTGCAAATTATTCGACTTGACTCATTACAGAGTCGTCGTCAACATAAAGATCTTTGCTTCTTATATAACTTAATTCATGGTCATAAATTCTGTATCCCACTTTTAAATAAAATTGGTCTACATGTACCTTCAAGAACCACCCGTTCTGTGACCACCTTCCACGAGGTCATTAACCGCACAAATTATGGTTCAAGTTCCTATCTCTCTAAAACTATTAAATTAGCAAACACATTATCTCCGCAAATTGATTTCTTTGTGAACGACTTTACTGCGTTTTCCACACAATTACATTTATACTTAACTTAATGTTCTAATTTCAAGACTGATTTGTCAACTACTGTTATTGTCTTTGTTCTAGGATAAGTTGTATTTGTCAATTTCAAAATGTTCTAGCTCTCAATTGTTAAATGAGAGCAAGTAATTTTATTCTTTATTATTGTTTGTTATGTATTTACCAATTTTGTACCTACTAGATCTAATTTTTCTAATTTGTGTGACATTTTAATTTAATTGTATCATGTACTAATGGACTTCGGTCCGTAAATAAATAATAAATAAATAAATAAAGGCGAGAGAATCCTGTAGAGGCCGATTCAAATCACTCAATATACTCACTTTCTCAGCTATCTATATATATATATATATATATATATATATATATATATATATATATATATATATATATTGATGTGATCTTTATTATTGATATGAGATAATATTTTTATATGTCATTTAATTTAATCAATGCATTAATAATAATCTAATTAATTTACCAGATCACATATCAATATGTTTTCAATCTCAGGGCTTTTTATAAAATTAATTACTTACGTGGCTTCTAAGTATTTCTCAATGGTTCCTAATCGGGATAGGAAAGAAAAGAGTAAAATAATAACACATATGGGTTACAATTGTAATCAAAATATTGTTTATTTTATTTAAATGGCAATCAATGCTTAATATTTGCTATATCTTATTATTCTTAAACATAAAATTTACACATGGGAATCTTATTTCCTTTTGGTTTCCAATTGAAAGTTTTTATTAACATTTAACTATTATGATTTATTAGCAACAATTCTATTTAAGTTTGATGAAGCTTTTCTGATATTATTGATTATGTTTCTTCAATTTTAAATGTGGTATTTAATACGAAAAACCCATACATTCATGTCCAAACAAATGAGACTGACCTTTTTCTGGTGAACTGAGAATGTCTTCACACAAGACCCGTTTCCTGCTATCCTTGGCTGCAATCAAAACCTCGTCCTGGCTTCCAGTAATGTTCTCCTTTGAAACTAGCTCGTATAGCTCTCGTTTCGTGCTTCTGTCGTGATGCTGTGTTCTACCTTTTTCGAAACTGCAATCAGCTACCGGGAACTCTTGGCTCAAGGAGGTTCTTTTACTCTCAACCTGGCCTACCTCTCGTTCCACGATAGATACTCCACACTCACGGAACTACCCCGGCTTTCTCACTCTCCGTACACTACCGTCTACTACTGGACTTCACTTCTCGACAGCTCAAAACATTCTGCTCTCTATTTGTCATTCATTCCCCTACTTTCTAAATATCCCTTCCAGATTCACAAATCAAACTTCCACCACCAACTCTCATTCGCAGTATTCCTCAAAACCAATATCTTTCTAAATATGCTTAATGGATTTCAAAAGAAAAATAGTTAATTCCCATTCTAAAATTACTTTCTACTAATTACAAAATTTAATGATCTATTATCTACTTCAACTGAGTCTTATTTAGCATAAGCTAATGATCGAACCTTCCGCGAACTACGATAATGACCTATTATCGATTTCACTTGAGTTTTATTTAGCATAGGCTAATGATCGAACCTTCCGCGAACAACGATAATGGTACGCCATTCACTTTGTTTATTCTAAGCGCATTTTCCCGAGTTTCGTTTAATCACTTCTTAAAATTAAATATAACAATAGGTTGTTCTAAATTTATATGCCCGTGGTTGAGAAAATTGAAAATATTTTATATTAAATTGAATTCTGTTTATAATTATCAAAATTTAATTTTCATATCAAATAGAAATATAACAATATATATATATATATATATATATATATATATATATATATATATACATATATATATATGAATGTATTATGTTTCTCTTTAAAAATTTTACTTTATTTTATCACCTACAACCAAATCATGAATATCACACAAGAAGCCTTAATTTGAATATTCCACTTCACAGATTGTCCCTAACAGAGAGAAGTCCTTTGTATGCGTGCGTTAAATTTTACAATAGTCTACCATTTGACATTCAACGGGAAACAAGCTATAAAGCTTTTAAAAAAACGGTTTTTCAACACCTGGTTAACATTGAGCCGTATACTGTGGTGGAGTACCTGGCCTATCAGCCTTGATCAGCATATTTGTAATTTGTATTGTTTGTATATTTTAGTGTATTGTTAATATATCTTTTTAATATGTGATTATTAGTAACATTTTTTAGTATGTGATTGTTAGTAATGTGACGTTATTTGCTCAATTATGTTAAAAATTTATGCAAATAAAAATTTACTCTACTCTACTCTACTCTAGTAAACCTTTCAAATTTTACTGTTTTTGAAAAAATCAGTTAAATTTCTTTGCTTTAATGAAGAAATCCTGTCTCTCAAAGCTAAATGGCCATATCTGCACCTCTACATGATCTTACATTCTATATTGTTGTATGATGTGCCTTATCCATAACTACATGATCGATTTGATTTGTGTATTCCCTATTTGGTGCCATCCAGGTTCCTTTATTCAGTCGGAAAAATGAAAGAATAGGGCTTTTCATTCACAGTCATTTGATTCGAGCTTCTGTCATGTGTCACATAATATTAATATATCTACGACATACGTTATTGGTATATACAATAATACAAACCAAAGACGTATGACGTAGATATATTAATATTATGTGACACACGACAGAAGCTTGAAACAAATGACAATCGATGAAAAGCCCTATACCTAGTGTTGGAAAATTCTCGAGAATGAAAAATCGGAGAATATTCTCGAGAATATTCTCGATGTGGAGAATTTTCTGAGAATGAATCCCATGACGCACTTAAGAATATTGTTGAAGATGAAAAATAGGGTTTTAAAAATCATGATCATATATACAAAATTATGAGACAAAACAACAGTGTTCCTTGTGTATAAAAAAATACAAAAACAACAGAAAAAACAAAATTTCTTTGATATAAAAATGAAATTTTCTTCTTAACAGCAAATAATCGATGTTGTATGATAAAAGATGAGACCTCGGATTCAGAATCTATTTCTATCATTAGCTCATCCTAGTCAATCTACAATCTGCATTTCAACCTACTGATGAGTTGTGGGATTTTGTTTTTCACGAGTGGCCAGCTCAGTCATGGATTGGTCTACGTCTAATAATTTTAAAGTGTAAGCAATAAAAGTTACCTTACGAGCCCGTTCAGCAGTGAGCCGGTTTCTTTTAGAGGAGTGGATAAAAAAACCATAAGTACTGAAACTTCTTTCAGTCGCTGCACTGGATGAAGGCATGCTTAATATATCAACTACTATTTTAGTTTATTTTGTTCCGAAACATGTACCTTTTCACCATATGATTAAGTCTAGTTTTTCAATTGATTTTACAACATATGGTTTTACAAAAAATCCCTCCTTAGACCGATAAAGTAACAAATCTGCAATTATTTCAGCCGACTCATCACCATATTTTAAAGTTGCTAAATTATCTACAAACTCAGTTTCCTCAACTTGTTCTTCTCTGCTTAAATGAACGCCATTCTAAATATTTGCACGTTAATATTGCACCAAAACAATAAATTAATATTGACACTGTAAACACTCTTGCTAGTGGTTCATGGGATTGGCAAAAACAATATACCTACATATTTTTTAAATTATAATAATTTGACCCGTATCTCTGTACCTTGGAGGTAAACAGTCGTATATCCACAATGTATACATTTGCAAGAAAGCGCAAAATATACAGACTAGTCAATAAACTATAAAAAAAATTTATTTCCATTACGTCGAATTCAACATTATTGGTATATTATAATATGTAAATGAAAATCTATTACTGGGTATTAGTATTGTTAAGAAATTATTTAACTGATGTATAATAATGGGAGTTACGACTTTTTACCTCTATGTCTTTAAACAGGTAATATGCAAAATAAAAATCGTAAGTGATTACAAAAATAGTATATTCCGTATTTAAAAATGCAAAAACCAAATCACAATGTTTGGAACAAAAAAAAACTCTTGTTTTTCATTATCCCATTTTAACACCCTCAAAATACCATTTAATATAAAACTGGAGCTACAATTGTTTACCACTACCGCATACGAAAGCATACTATCTAATATACGCACGTATTTATGGAGTTGCTATGGATATACTACTGTTTATCTCAACTGACTAATGGAGTTGCTATTGTTTTTAAACGCCTTATCTAGGCAACTAATAACGCTGGATGTACAATTTTTTGCCACAATATGCTATGAAAATCTGACAACAAGAGCGTGGTATTAACTCCATTTCAGCAAAAAGTGGAGTTACGACTGTTTACCTCCAAGGTACAGATCTAGTTTTTATTTTTGTTTCGGTTTTTCAAAATACATATAGAAAATTTTTGCCGAGAATATTCTCGAGAGAATTTTCTGGCCGAGAATATTCTCTTCTAACATCACTACCTATACCCATGAACAATCACATCAATCACTTATTTTGTATTTGCTATCTTTTTCTATAACAAGAGTTTGTTATTTATAGAAAAAGACAGCTTGTAGATATCCTTGCGCTTGAAACATGTGCTCATCACTTTCATGTTCTGTTCTTCCGTGAACTCAATTACTCTCCTTCCATTATTATTTGTTATTTCATGTTTGCTTTCCCCTCCTACTATTTTTCTGTACCTTATTTCTCTTCCTATTTTGGCATTCATATCCCCCATGATCATCCTCGTCTTTTGCTTGTTCAGTTTATTGTACTCTCTTTCTAATATTTCACAAAATTCGTCTTTTGAATCTTCTGTCTTCTCCTCTGTTGGTGCATGTACGTTTATTAGTGAGATGTTACTTTTATCCTTTCGTTCTAGGCAGCACATTTATCGGAAATAGGAACAAAGTTCACGATATTTCCCTTCAATTCTTTCTTTAGGAGAAAGCCAACTCCATATATCCTTGTTTCTTTTCCACTTGTAAACAAAATATAATTTGCCAGCTCCATATTTCTTGTTTCTTTTATATGGGTCTCTTGATTATGTTAATTTTTATTAAAAGAGCGATTTAAGAAAATCTGCATAGGGATTACGTACACTCGATACGCATCGTATCCGCCATATTTTCCTGTAAGGCGCTATGGGAAAACATGGCGGATACGATGCGTATCGAGTGTACGTAATCCGGGCCCTGTTTAATCCGAAAAATTTGGTAATCCGAAATGGATTTGGTCCCAATTATTTTGGATTACTGGGACTCTACTGTACTTGATATTCCATAGGTACCTACCTATTCTTTTTTACTTAACAAAGAAAAACAAAGTGCCTCACAAAGTGGAGAGCAGGTTAACCTAATATTAAAATGTTAGTAATTACCTATCAGCAATTCTGTTTTGTAATATTTTCTAATTAATAGGGCCAATTATAGTTAACACTTTTAGTAGTGTTATTAATTTGTAATCACCGGCAAAAATCATGCAAGAATATTTGCGAAAAAGTGGTATTTTATTGGGAATTTTTGTCACGACCTTTTATTAATAATGGAATATCAAGGAAGCATTCAACTACTTACACATTTTGTAAATACGCTACTTTAGAATCGGGTCTATAGTTGTGTGTCTGCAAAGAGTAGATAATTTCCTTATCGCTTAACATTCTACTGTGTGATTCCTTTGTAGGTTCAATTTTTCTAACAAAAATCTTAGATAACCAGGCATCATTTTTGGTAGTAGTTGTTGAAACTGATCTGTAAAATTAGGAATTTTTTATAACGTGCCTACTGTGATTTTCATTATTTACCTAAAATTTGGAGGCAACTTATTGAAAAATTTGAAAAGATTGGCCATTTTTTGTAGTTACTAAATTTTTATATTTTTGATGTCATTAAAAGGTTATCTCTCACTTCACTAGGATGAGGATGTGCTTAAAAAATTTAAAATTAAAATTATTTTTTGTCGTCAATCATGTGTTGGACACTGACAGTAGACAGACGACAGAGTACAGAGTGCTCTTAATATACGTTTACACGGATGCGTAAATTGGAGAGACATTTAAGATTAAATTAAAAGTGTCACCTACTGGATAGGCAACTTTTAATATATAGTTCCCCAATAATTTTGAAAATACGTGAAAACGTTGAATTATCCACGTCCGTCTGTCCGTCTCGTCCGTAAACACAACTCCTCCGTCATTATACCAGGTAGAATGACAAATGATGTGTCGAATGAAAGCTTATAACCCAAGGATGGTACTAAAGGTGAGTAGTTTGGTCTAGGACTTCCGGTTTTAGAAATGCAACCGGAAGTACTGTTTTAAAGTCACAGGAATAGTGCAAGCGATATATCATTCGACGCGTCTTAGCAAGACGAGAACAAACATATACTTCCGGTTTCATGACTCTCTCTCCGTCCATACGAGAATACAACTCCTCTGTTAATAATACAGATATCATGACAAGTAGCATGTCGTATAAAAGCTTAAAACCAAAGGATAATATTAAAGAAAAGAAATTTGATCTGGGCCTTCCGGTTTTAGAGTTTCAACCGGAAGTATCGTTTTAAAATCACCGAAATAGTATAAGAGGTATATTATTCGACTTTCCGTAGCAAGACGAGCACAAATGTATACTTTTGGTTTTTATATCATTTCCGGTTAAAAATTTCTAAGTGAAGAGTAGGTCCTAAACAGTGGCGGCTCGTCAGAGGAGGCAACGGAGGCTTAGCCTCCCCATAATTTTTTTACACATTTTATGTCATATCTGGGACATAATATTTCTAGAATTATTGATGAAATGTCACTGTTTTGTTTATTTTGAATCAAGAAACAACAAGCGCTCGTACTAATAGAAAGTGTAAATTATTGCACACGTTTGTAACTAAACGCATCTGGAATGCATCAATATGCCCACCTGTATGCTGTGAGCAGCTCCTCATATCCCTATCAAGGGAGGTAGAAGCCAGACTCTACTCCGTTGTGTTCTAAGTTACGACAAACGTCTCGAAACCAGCGATATAGTTTCCTATGCGTACAATAATACTCGATAGAGAAACGTAATATTATATCGCTTCACGTCAAACTACCCAGAAATATATGCCAAGCGAGGCAAAACCAGAATTAGGCTCACTTGTGGTTTTACTTATATTCTATAAGGAAGTTAATAGTCAGAATATTTCTTGGTGTGATTTTATCATTTTATTTCTTTTAATTAGTGTTTGGTGAATTTTTGTATTTGATATATTTTTATTTGTGTTGTTATTGGCTTGGAAAGGTTATTTTTACAATTTACGTACCGTTGTTTGTTTATATAAAATGTATATAAATGAATAATTTTAATACTTTAACATAAGTAGTAGTTGAGACACGATCGAAGCAACATCGAATCTCTTTAATAACCGAATCAACCGAATCAACGTATTAATATTTGATATTTGTTGTGATTTCTTTTTACTAGTCTAAAAAGTGATTTGCAATTAGTGTTTTGGAACAGGTATATTAGAATTTTTAATTGCTTGCTAATTACAAGAATTCATAAAGTAAGGTAACACATTCCAGTCTGTTTTTTTTTCTTGTTCTTTTTAAAGTATTTGGAGGAACATAAGCGTATCGTTAGCTGTATTGTCGGAAATATGCCGTCAAATTTAATATGTTCTTGCTGCAGCAAATCATACAAACCAAAAATGTTAAAATGCTCTGTGTGTACTAAAGTATTTAGACATACTTGTGTTAACATTAGTGCAAATGAGCTTGAACTAATTAATGTTGAAGAGAAAGGATGTGACTGGTCTTGCATAAATTGTAGACAAATTGGTAATCAGATTAAGGACTTAAAATCATTAATTCTCTCACTTCAGGCTGAAATACAAGCCCTAAAAAATGATAACCAGATTTTGAAATCTTCTTCGAACCCACTAGAAATTGAAGAAATAATACAAGAAATCAACGAACGAAATAAAAGAAAACGAAATGTTATTCTCTTTGGTGTGCCGGAACAGGATCGACAACTATCTGAGGATAATCGTAAGAATAGCGATAAGTCTGAAGTTAAAAAAATAATCTCAAGCGTAAGTCCTAATGTGAATACTGCCAACATTAAGCTCTTCAGACTTGGGCAAGTTAACCAAGGGCGAATTCGACCAATTAAGGTCATATTAGATGATGAAAGTGATGTATTTGCTTTAATACGGCAAGCTAAATTTCTAAGAAATGGGAACTACAAAAATGTGTCAATGTCATTTGATCGAACTAGAAATCAAATTAATTATTACAACAATGTTAAAGGTTGAACTAAACAACATGAATGCGAGTGGAAATGGATCTTTCCAAATCAAGTATATGAATGGTATACCCAAGGTAGTGCCTTTAAACCAATAAAGCCCGACAGTGTTGTAGGATGTGAACTTATATGTTATTACCAAAATGTACGTGGTCTTAACTCTAAAGTTTCAGAGTTTTATACTAGTGTAAGTGAGGGTGAATATGACATTATTGCTTTAAGTGAGACCTGGTTGAACAAGGATGTGTCCAGTCTAGAGTTGTTTCCTGATCAAAACGATATGTATAGAAAGGATCGAAAATTTGATATTGTAGATAAAACCACTGGGGGAGGCGTCTTATTAGCGCTGAAGACGGAGATTAAATCGTCTGTTATCGATGTATCCACATACGATCTACAGTTTCCCCTAATCGATATGTTAGCTGTAAAATGTTGTGTTGGTTATAGAAAATTTTATGTTTTAGTTCTTTATATTATTGATAAGTTAAGTTCTGAAGACTTCGAATACTTTTTTGAATGTTTAGAACAACTGGATATATTTAATGAAACCATTGTTATATTAGGTGACTTCAATGTACCCAAGTTTGTAGACCAAAGCAGATTAGATATAAAAACATCAACTGTATTAGATTTTTTAAGTTTATTTAATTTAGTTCAATACAATGATGTGCCTAATAACTTAGGTCGTTTGTTGGATTTAGTAATGTCGTCAGAGAAATGTGATATTATTCATGATGATTCTTCACTGGTTAAAGAAGATGGTCATCATCCTGCACTTATGATAAGGATTAATAATTTGGAAAAAAAGGAAATTAGGTTTTTACCAAATTCTAATTCGAAAATGTATAATTTTAGGAAAGCAAATTTCACTTCTCTGTATTCTGAACTATTACAAACTAATTGGGACTTTTTAGATAATTACGATGACGTAAATATAGCATTAAAGCAATTTTATAATATATTGTATACAATATTTGATAGATATGTTCCGGTATACAAAAATTATAAACATAAGTATCCAAATTGGTATCACTCAGATATTATTAAAAATATTAAACTCAAAGCCAAAAACCGTCAAAAGTATAGAAAAACAGGAAACGAAATATATCACATAGAATTTAAAAGATTGCGCAAAGTTATTAAACAGCAAATTAAAACTGCATATAACAATTACATTGAAAACATTCAAGACAGTGTTACCATTGAAACAAAATCATTTTGGTCTTATGTACATACTAAAAATAAGTCATCGCGAATTCCAGGTGAAATGTGCTATGAGGGAAATAATTTTGATAATCCCCAGGATATTGTCAACGCTTTTAAAACATTTTTTGAAAAAGTATATGTATCTACTGACAATAATGAACCAGAGGACATCAGCGTTCAGGGTTTTAATTCACCAACCATTAATTTTTTGAAATTTGAAGAAAATGAAATTCTGGAAGCTTTTAAAAGATTAAAAAATAAAATGACGACTGGTCCAGATAATATTCCAGCATTTCTAGTTAAAGATTGTACACGAATATTTGTCAAACCGCTTCAAAAACTGTTTAACTTGTCTTTGGAAACTGGAAAATATCCTGAAATATGGAAAGAGTCAAAAGTATGTCCTATATTTAAAAATGGAGTTAAATCTGATATATCTAATTACAGACCTGTCTCTCTGTTGTGTAACTTCTCAAAGATTTTCGAGATTGTTCTGTATAATCGTATATATCCGTGTGTTCGCGGCTATATTGCACCTTTTCAACACGGTTTCATAGATAAACGATCTACCGTCACAAACCTGGTAGTGATGACACAATTTATTTCTGAAGTATTAGATGAACAAGGACAAATTGATGTCGTATATACAGATTTCTCGAAGGCATTTGATAAGGTGGTTCATCCGTATTTATTATCCAAGTTATCAAATTTAGGATTTTCTGTTAATTTAATTAAATTCTTTGGTAGTTATTTAATAGGAAGGAGACAGTATGTATTCTATAATGGCTTTAAGTCAGATTTAATTCTGTCTAAGTCTGGTGTTCCGCAAGGCTCCAATCTAGGACCGTTATTATTTTTACTTTATATTAATGATTTGTTTCAAGAAATTAACTGTAAACAATTGTGTTTTGCGGACGACTTGAAAATTTTCTGTAAGATCGACTCTATTGGCGATTGTTTAGAACTTCAGCGTAACTTAACTGCTATTGATACATGGTGTACTAATAACAAACTACTATTAAATTCTGCAAAATGTAAAGTAGTGAGTTTTTGCAGGAAATTGACGACAGTTAACTTTAACTATATAATTCAGAACTCTGTTTTGGAAAAATGTAATAGCCTCAAAGACTTAGGTGTCATTTTTGACTGCAAGTTAACTTTCAATTTGCATATTGAACAAAAAGTTTCTGAAGCTATGAGAATGTACGGTTTCATTATTAGGAATTGCAGAAACTTCACCAACATAACACCAATAAAATTATTATACTATTCTCTAGTACGTCCAAAATTAGAATATTGCAGTTTAGTTTGGTATCCTATATACAGGGTGTAACAAAAATAAAGGTCATAAATTTAATCACATATTTTGGGACCAAAAAAAGTTCGATTGAACCTAACTTACCTTAGTACAAATGTGCACATAAAAAAAGTTACAGCCCATTTAAGTTAGAAAATGAAAATCGATTTTTTCCAATATATCGAAAACTATTAGAGATCTTTTATTGAAAATAGACATGTGGCATTCTTATAGTAGTAGTATCTTAAGAAAAAATTATAGTGAAATTTGGACGCCCTATAAAAATTTTATGGGGGTTTTGTTCCTTTAAACCCTCCCAAACTTTTGTGTACGTTCCAATTTAATTATTATTGTAGTACCATTAGTTAAACACAATATTTCAAAAACTTTTTTGTCTCTTAGTACTTTTTCGAAAAATCAGTTTTTATCGAGATATTTTGAATATTTTTCAAATCCACCACATATTTGTATATGGCTAAGTACGATTATGGAGACTTGGTAATAATATGAAAATTTATTTATGATTTACATTTTTAGGTATATTTTGAACCATATTAAAAAAGAAGTAATATCTCGATAAAAAGTGCCTTCTCTAAAAAATACAAACAGGCAAAAAAGTTTTAAATACACTGTGTTTAACTAATGGTACCGCAGTAAAAGTTTAATTGGAACACACACAAACATTTGGGGGGTTTAAAGGAACAAAACCCCCATAAAATTTTTATGTAAACATATTAAAAAAGAAGCCGCAACTCGATAAAAACTGCCTTATCAAAAAAATACTAAGAGGCAAAAAAGTTTTAGAAATATTGAGTTTAACTAATGGTACCACAATAATAATTTAATTGGAACGTACACAAAAGTTTGGGGGGCTTTAAGGGAACAAAACCCCCATAAAATTTTTATGGGGTGCACAAATTTCACTATAATTCTTTTTTAAGATGTTCCTGCCATAAGAATGCCACATGTCCATTTTCAATAAAAAATCTCTAATAGTTTTCGATATATTCGAAAAAATCGATTTTTATTTTGTAACTTCAAAGGGCTGTAACTTTTTTTATGTGCATATATGTACTAAGGTAAATTAGGTTCATTCGAACTATTTTTGGTCTCAGAATATGCGATTTAATTTATGACCTGTATTTTCGTTACACCCTGTATAATTGTTATACAAAAGATATTGAAAAAGTACAGAGAAAACTTATAAAATATCTGATATTTAAAATTGATGGAATCTATCCTAACCGTGGATGTGATAATAATACATTATGTTGTAGAGTTGACATGGTTAGTTTAGAATTAAGGAGAGAAATTAGTTCATTAACATTTTTGTATAAATTATTACATAACAGTATTGACTGTAGTGATTTATTAGCACAAATTAATTTCAACGTTCCTCGAGTTAGATCTAGATCAAACGTTTTATTTAAGTGTCCAAGAGCAAGAACAAATATATTAGTTAAATCGCCTCTTTTTGTCATGTGTAAGAATTATAATAGTATTTGCAATCATTGTGATATTTTTTCGTGCTCACTTAATGATTTGTTAAAAATGGCTTCTCTTTACTTAGATTAGGTCTCTACTATTACTTTGTAGATGTTATACTAATGAATTATGTGATTATTTTTTTTCTGTATTTGTCCTATAAATGGGAAACTGTTGGGCAATAAAGCTATTATTATTATTATTATTATAAGTATATTATAATAAAGCTTATATTATTAAAACCTTAGAAAGACCACAGCCAAATTTAACTATTATTAAATCCTCAGGTAATCGTCAAAATCGTGCATTTAATATTAACTGGTATAATAAATGAGACCGGTTAACCGGGTCTATTAAGAGGGAAAAAGTTTTTTGTGTAAATTAAAACTTTTTCCTAAACAAAATATAGTAACTGCTTTAGATACAGCTCAAAAAGAGGCCATAATTACTTACAATAATCAGGTTTAGGAGAATAGGATGAATTTAAAAAGGCTTATCGATATAACACTATATTTGGCTTCGCAAGAATTAGCTTTTCGCAGACACGATGAAAGTGATGATTATTCCATTAATCGCGGCAATTACAAGGAAGTTCTATCGTTGTGGGGTAATTATGACTCAAAATTCAAAAAATTTCGTTAATTTTAGATTTAATCCTGTTTTTATAAAGTTCCTTTAGTAACACTAATATCATTATTAGTTACAAAAGCTATTCTACATATCAGTTATCAATGCAAGCATGCGGTAAGAGGGAGGGTCCCCGTAAGGTGAAATGTAAATAAAAATGGTCAAAAACAAATGGAGCCTTAAATTACTTTTTTTGGTGCATTTTTTTGCTAGTGCAAACTTGTCTAGATTTTTTATAGTTAGAGCCTCCCCTGTTGTAAAACTCACGAGCCGCCACTGGTCCTAAAACCAAAAAAAGTTAAGTAAAGTTTTTCATTTTAGTGGAGACTTCCACTTTATATTTAAGTTTCCATTTAAAACAATCTCATTAAGAGCCAATACAGGGTGTCTGCGTAACTTGGAACCATATGGGAAACTTTTTTAATATCAATTTCATGAAAAAAAGTCATTCTTTACAAAGTGCTCTGCATAGTCTAAAACCTAAGATGCGATCATCAGATATCAAATTTTGTCAACAGTATACGAGGTATGTCAAAAAATATGAATTTCGCTCAAGAGCAAACTACCTTTGTATTTCAAAATATCAAAAAATTTTGTTATGAAAAGTTATTTCAATTTAAAAACCATATGCAAATGTGAAATAACAGCCTTTTACTTGAAAAAAAATTTCTGAAATTTTCCTAAATTACCGATTCCGAACATCATTTTTATTTACTATAGACATGTAATAACTCTTTTATTAATAATTCTAGGAAATAAAGTTATTCTTCTTAAAAATCTGTGCATGGTCTAAACCTCAAGATGCAACCATCAGTTATCCAAGTTTGTTAATTTTATACGAGGTGTGTCAAATAATATGACTTCTAAATTTCTAAATTTCTAAGTCATATTATTTGACACACCTCGTATAAAATTAACAAACTTGGATAACTGATGGTTGCATCTTGAGGTTTAGACCATGCACAGATTTTTATGAAGAATAACATTTTTTCCTAAAATTATTAATAAAAGAGTTATTACATGTCTAATAAATAAAAAGTTTTTTTTTCAAGTAGAAGGCTGTTGTTGCATATTTGAATATGGTTTTTAATTACAAATAACTTTTCATAATAAAATTATTTGATATTTTGAAATATAAAGGTAGTTTGCTCTTGAGCGAAATTCATATTTTTTGACATACCTCGTATACTGTTGACAAAATTTGATATCTGATGATTGCATCTTAGGTTTTAAACTATGCAGAGCACTTTATAAAGAATTACTTTTTTTCGTAAAATTGATATTAAAAAAGTTTCCCATATGGTTCCAAGTTACGCAGACACCCTGTATAATGGCGGAGGTACATTTACAGGGTACAAGGTTTCTCCCCATGTGATAATCTGACGCGCTCGAGTAACTGCAAAAATCCCCGCTTGGGATCCCCTACCATTCATTAGATTAGATATTCACAAAAGTTGTGTTAATATTTTTTTAAATTACTTGTGTAAACGTTGTCTCGTTGGTGTTAAGGTGTTAAGTCAATGTCAAATAATTAGAGGTTATAAAATATATGCATATTTTTTAGGGCGGTTCAAACAAAACAAAAACACAAATTGTAAAAAATAGTTTAATATTTTTAAGAATTTTTTCTAAAAATGGGTAGGTTGGTTTTTATTAAAGCAAAAATTTCTTTATTATCAATATATCATCATCATTTGTACATAATATATCATATCTGTGATATCTACATCAATTTTTTTTGTAGCTGGATCTGCAGCTGAAGTTACTAAACTTCAGCAACATCTATTACTATTAAAACAAGAGTTTTCCAAACTACAAAGTAAATATAGAGACATTGAAATCAAATACAACAATGTAGTAGCTTCTGATACCAACAACACAGAAGACACTTTTGCCTCCAGACTCTTGAAAATCATCAGCAATCTGTATAATTCTGAAGCATATAGTGACATCAAAATTAAACTTAAAGATAAAGAAATTAACGCCCATAAAATCGTTTTATCAGCTAGAAGTAATGTTTGGAATGAAAATATTTTAAATCACACCAAAGAGTTGGATTGGTCTGAAATTGATGCTGAAGTGGCAAATGCTATAGTTTTATGGTTGTATACCAACAAATTAAACCTTCTGTCAACTACAGTAACTTTAAATTTAATTAAAAAGGCTCATGAATTCCAATTACATAGCCTAGTTAGTATGTGTGAACAGTTCCTAATTTCTGCAGTAGACATCAGATGCTGTGTTAAATTTTATTCAGTAGCTGAAGAAATAGAAGCACCCAGTCTAAGGTAAACTGAATGACCATGGTATACAGAGTGAGTTTTGTGTATGGAAAACCTCAATTATCTCAAAAACAGCTTACACAATTTTAATAGGTTTAAGTGAGTATATTACGGAAATATCTGCATTGTTTTCAGATGATTCGTTTTTCTGGATATTTCAAACGGGATATCTTAAGTTTATTTTTTGCGTTTTGAAGTCCTTAGGAAATGCTGATTATTTTTCATGTAATATTCCCTATACGTATTTTTATTTTTTATTTTTCCTTATTGCTACATTTATTTTAAAACAAATTATTATAAAAATCAATCTTTTCTGCCCGGGCAACAGCGCTGGATTAACCATTAGGCGGACTAGGCGGGCGCTTAGGTCCCGGGTATTTGATGGGGCCCGTGTCCCACTCAAATGCATTAACATTGAATTATTTAAGTAGTTATATAGAAAAAAATATAAAATGTTAAATAAATCAAATAGGTATAACTGAAACAAAGGAAAAAGAGAATAGTTAATTTATGATTCCCAATCAAACTCAGTTTTTTATTTGTCTTCTGTCAAATAATCCAGGAAAATACAACCGACTTCAAGCCAACATTAAGCAGTTATCTCCAACGGCATTTTATACTCTGTGTGTTCTAATCATTCTCTCAATTTGGTAATCATTTTTGCAAGCAAATTTTGCTTAGGAGCTGTTCATTATTTTGGAATGGTTCAAGAACTATTGGTTCTTAATGGTAAAATATTGCAAAACCTTCAGATTTTAAAGAACCTTTGGATTTTAAAGGAAGAGCTTGGATTGACATGTAATTAGGCATACACATAGCTAACACGTCAAAGAAAAAAAAAAGTGATATTGTGCCGATGTGTGCTTTTGCTCTTAGGTTGAGTCCACCCCTTCTCAGGCTTGAAAAAATATATGGTCAAAGTACTTACCGAAGTGGATAAACTGATTAATTCTAAGCAACTTTTGTTCTATAGAGTTTCTTCACCAAGTCAATACTTTTCGAGATACTTTCAAGTTAATATCTGGACCTCGGAGATAAACTGCACTATGTCATTTCGAACAACTGTGTTTAGCGTGTGTTTGCAAAAAAGTTTAGAGCACTTAGGATGTTAATAAAAATCTGATATATCCCATAATGAGTTGAAAGACAATATGACTCTATTTTAATAATAATATATAACCCATTTGTATAATCCAACTAATAAAATAAGTGGATTAAAGAAACTTATTCAAGAAAACACCATGTCGACATAGTGTAGTTTACCTCCGAGGTCGAGATATGTTCATTTTTCAAAAAAAAAAATACTCTTTTAGAAAAAATATTCTTAGCAAAAATATAGTTTATAAAAGGTGAGAAAATGGTGTATGTGTGAAGTCTGTAGACCCAAGAGGCAGAGGTGTAGCTAATGAAAAGTAGGTTCTTAGTTGTCAAATTCCAAATCGAATATTTCAACTTGAAATAATCAAAAAATTAAGCACTTTTCAGGAAAAACTCATCATAACTTTTTTAAAGTGTTTAAGAAAAGCTTTATTTTTGTTTTTTAAAAAAGGTTCTAGCATCCAAAGTAAGCAATATATGCTCAAAATAAAGTTGATCCCTTTTTTGGGTAAAAAAACTGGTGAAAATCACCCTCTAATTAGCATCTCAAATGAAATGAATCGTTACCGCTTCACAAGTTACTTTAATTTTGTATTGTTTATATGCTCTGTAAGTTTTATCAATATAAAGTGCTTATTTATGAAAGGGCTGCAGTAGAAAGGACTTAAACAAGTCACTAATCACGAATGCAAATTTTAACAGCCATATTTTAACCAATTTTTATCTTACAAAAAAACACAAATCTAAAATATTCAAAAAAGGAAAACCTATATTTTTACTCTAAGACTTTTGGTACCACTAATAATTTTTAAGTTATTTTGAAAAAAAGACCTTTTTTTTTTTCAAAATTTCAAAAAAATTGTTTTACTTTAAATCCCGATCTTTTGGTAAATAAGTAAAGTAAATTATAAAGCGGTAATAACTATTTTCAAGTGGGATGCACACTAGGGGGTGATTGTCAAGATTTTTTTTGCCAAAAAAAGAGACACAACATTATTTGGAGCTTAACTTGCTTAATTTTGATACTAGGAAAAAAACAAAAATAAAGCTTTTTTAACACTTTAAAAAAGTTTTGATGATTTATCATCGAAGAGGGCTTCATTTTTTGGTTATTTCACATTGAAATATTCGATTTGCAATTTGACGAATAAGAATCTACTTTTCATAAGCTCCAGCACTGCTTATACTGGGTCTACATACTTCATAAATGCACCATTTTTTTTACTTTTGTAGTTTTAAATGCACCATTTTTTTTTACTTTTGTAGTTTTGTATGTGCTATATTTTTGCTAAAAATATTTTTTCGATAAATACGTCATTTTTGAGTTATTTGCGAAAAACCGTCTAAAAACATGTTTTTTTTTGTTAAAAAATGAACATATTCACTCGCAAATAACTCGAAAAGTATTAACTTAGTGAAAAAACTATATAGAACAAAATTTACTTAGAATGAATCAGTTTATTCATTTCCGGACTTATTTTGAACGTATATTTTTCACCCCCGAGAAGGGGTGAAACTCACCCCCATGGCAAAAGCACACATCGGCACAAAATCACTTTTCTTCTTTGGCATGTTACCTATGTGTATGCCAAATTTTATGTCAAACCAAGCGGTTCTTCGATTCGGAGCAAAAACCGTGGGAAAATGGAAGCTGAATTTGATGCTGCTACAGCAGTACAAATTTTATTTAGGAAAATGAATAAGTATCAAATATCTTTTTTAACCATTATGTGGTCTAAAGTTTTAAAACGTTTTAGTGCTGCTAATAAACATTAGAAGATTCAACTATAAATTTATCAGATGCAGTTATTTTACTTAAATCTTTAGCAAAAGTAATAGCAAGTAAAAAATGAAAAATCATCTTCTTTATATTGTCGTAATCTATTTTTGTAGTAACTACTTCCCAAAACAACATAAATATCTGTAAATTTGTTTTAACTAAATGGTCGCTATAAAGGGGCCTACTTCTTATGGCCGCCTAGGGCCCCATGGTGCCTTAAACCGTCACTGCCGGGCAGACATTCTTTTAGGTTCTTTGGATCATTGGGAACAAAAAAGGTCTTTTGAAATTTTTCTCCAAAGTGGATCGTTTTCTAGTTATAAATAAACAATTTAAAACATGAAAAATACAAAAAAATATTGATTTTAAGGCCTAAAAATCACAAGTAAAAAATATTTTTTTGAAATTACGAAGTGGCTAAATTCAAATTCAAACCTTCTTCAATCAGCTCCCCATAAGAATTGTCCGCATGTTTTGTTGTGTTATTTTGTTTTTTAATTTGTTTTGTTGTTTTTTAATTGTTAATAAAGTGCTTATTAGAGGACGGATGATTGGGGCTGCATTAACAACTAAAAAACAATATTTCAAAATGAAATAAGCCCACATTACATATTGGAAACTGATAAAATAAGCAGGGTTGGCAGGTTTAAACCAACATGCTTGAAACCTTGGTTTAAACCAACTGGTTTTTTTAAGGAAAAAACCAAACTGGTTTAAACCAACTGGCTTTTTTAAGAAAAAAACAAAACTGGTGTTTTTATTTAAAGTTTTTAATACATATGTTGCAAATGAAGAAACTAACGATAAATAAATCCTATTTTTTTATTTTCGAATTTAGTTATTTGAATATTATTTACGTTAAAGATGTTTTTTGTTATATTAATTTTTTGTGTGTGTAAATAAAAATAAAAGTTGTCTTAATAATTTTTTCATTGTTTGTTACTATTACATATGTTATAAAATAATTTATTAATTTTTAAAGTAGGTAGGTATTTAGACTTTTAATACTTTGTATCAAATAAACCTGGTTTTTTTGGTTTTTTGAAAAAAACCTTGGTTTTTGCCAACCTTGAAAATAAGGTTTGAACTTGAATTTAGACACTTAATAATTTCAAAAATAATATTTTTTTACTTGTGTTTTAAGCGTTCAAAATCGTCATTTTTCTTTTTTTTTTTCAGTTTTAAAATGTTTAGGTACTTGAAAACGATCAGCTTAGAGAAAAATTACAAAAGACCTTTTTCCCCAATTATTAAAAATTAAAAAATTCCTAATGATCCAAAGAACCTAAAATAAAGTCAGCCAGGGCTGCAAAAATTGATTTTTATAACTTTTTGTTTTAAAATTATTTTTAATATACTTAAATATAGCAATAACTCCGAAATTACGACATTTAGGTATAGGGAATATTACATGAAAAATAATCAGTATTTCTTAAAGACTTCACAAACCCAAGAAATATACAGGTGTTCCATTAGAAACAAGAAAGGTCATTAGATTCCAGAAGAAGCAAAGATCTGACAACAATGTAAATACCACTATAATATCGGCCGCATTAGAAGACCCTTACCCGTCAAATTCTATAAAGATTGTGCAAGCCGTCTCAAAGATCATTGAGGTGTTTTACTCAAAACTCACTTTGTATTTTAAATACTAATATTTACTCTTTTTTAGAGAATACTGCTCTGAATTCATTTCTATCCATTGGGATGATCTAGATTCTTCTGACTTTGAGCACATGTCTGGACCTCTAATGTACAAGATGTTAAAAGACAAGACAACTTTACCTCTTCATTCTGCTGTCCGACTTCAAAGGGAGGATGTGGTTTTCTTATGTTTAGTAGATAATTCTTCAAATGTAAGTAAATTTTTGACAACTATTTCTAATTTAAGAACTACCAGAACTGTTTTCTAATTTATCATTTTAACAACCATGCATACTAGTCTGGGCTGATTATCGGAGAATAGGCCATTTTTGGGAAAAGTTATTTACCAGCAATTTTATTGCTGGAATCGAATTATAAGATCCTATATATTAATAATATAGGTATGCAAAGTCCTCAGATAGTGTGCTACTTTTTTTATAAACAAAATGGCGCACGAAAATCGTGTTTTTTTCAATTATTGCTCTATAACTCCGAAGATTTTTACAACAAAAACACCCAAATAAAAATTCACCGTGTTTAAATTCTGCATAGAGACGTGTTTTTCCCAATCTGCTCCGACGAAAATTTTCTTTGGAAAATGCGGGTTTTCCCAACAAAATTTTTTATTTTCAAATAAAGTTTTAGATAAGTAATTATCTACCAATAATTAAATAATTTGGTGACTTAAAAGCCTTCTTGGTTTAGATTACAGTTCCAGAAGCTGGTGAAAATTGAACGAATATTTTAGCAACAATTCAATTGTTAATTAATAATTTACGGTCGCAATAATAACCAAAATAATTATGATACACTGATCAAACTTTGAAATCTTATAAAGATAGATGCCTATTTAACATTTTCTCGACAAAATATAAATTTTTAATTTTTTTGCATACTCTTTAAATGTTTTAAAAAAATAGTTATAAGCAAATTAACGTTTCTCAGAAAGTTTTTATTATATTATAATTTTAAAAAATAGCTAAAATGCGCATTTCAAATATCTTGAAAATGAATGCTTTAAAACTTTTTTGCAACCATTTGCAAAAAAGTTATGAAACAGCAAAGTAAACATACGATTACTACGGTGTTTATAATTTTTTTAATTCTTTCAAAGCGTAGAAGTGAGTTTAAAGTACAAGCTAATTATTTACAAAAAAATATCGATTATAAGTTTAATGGTTATATTTTAATTAAAGATTATAAATATATTTTTTTGTAATTTACACGCGCAAAAGTAGAATAATACAGTACTGTAGCTAAATTTTTCACTCGGAGCGACGACCGGCCGCGCGACGTACACTTTTAATAAATAATGTCTGCTGCGTGTCAGTCGCTTCGAGTGAACATTTTAGCTCCGACTCTGTATCAGGCCTACTTTTGCGCTAAAAATTACAAAAAAAAAGTATTTTTAATCTTTGATTAAAATATAACCATTGCACTAATTTTTGACATTCTTTGTGAGTAATTAGATTGTACCATAGACTCACTTTTAAGCTTTGAAACAATTAAAACAAATTATTAACAACGGAGATATCGTATATTTATTTTGCTGTTTCATAACTTTTTTGCAAATGGTTGGAAAATTTTTTAAAGCATTCATTTTCAAGACCTATGAAATACGCATTTTAAGTATTTTTTTAAAATTATAATATAATAAACAATTTTCGAGAGATGTTAATTTGTTTATAACAATTTTTTTTAACATTTAAAGATTATGCAAAAAAATGAAAAATTTATATTTTGTCGACAAAATATTAAATAGGCATCACACCTTTATAATCTTTCTAAGTTTGATCAATGTCTCATGATTATTTTGGTTGTTGTTGCGACTGTAAATTGTTAATTAACAATTGAATTGTTGCTAAAATATTCGTTTCATTTTCACCGGCTTCTGAATTTATAATCTATACCAAGAAAGCTTTTATTTCACTAAGCTATATAATTATTAATAAATAATTACTGGCCCAAAAAAATTATTTGAAAATTCGAGATTTTGTTGGGAAAACCCACATTTTTCGAGGAAAATTTTCGTCGGAGCAAATCGGGAAAAATATGCCTCTATGTAGAATTAAATTGGGGTGAATTTTTATTTGAGTGTTTTTGGTGTAAAATTAAAATCTTCGGAGTTATAGAGCAATAATTGAAAAAAATACGATTTGTCGGCGCCATTTTGTTTATAAAAAAGTAGCACACTATCTGCGGACTTTGCATACCTATATTAATAATATATAGGATCTTATAATTCGATTCCAGCAATAAAATTGCTGGTAAAAACCTTTCTTTGTACTTTACTAATTAGACCAGCGTATTATAACTATTTTTTTTTTCAAAATTTAAAGATTATGCAAAAAAAAGAAAAAATTTTATTTTGTATAAAATATTAAATAAGCATCTCATCTTTATAATCTTTATAAGTTTGATCAATGTATCATGATTATTTTGGTTTTTATTGCGATCATAAATTGTTAATTAACAATTGAATTGTTGCTAAAATATTCGTTTAATTTTCACCGGCTTCTGGAATTACAATCTATACCAAGAAAGCTTTGATGTCACTAAGTTATTTAATTATTGATTAATAATTACTTACCTAAAACTTGATTTGAATATTAGAGTTTTTGTTAGGAAAACCCGCATTTTCCGAGGAAAATTTTCGTCGAAGCAAATCGTGAAAAACATATCTCTATGCAGAATTTAATTGCGGTGAATTTTTATTTGGGTGTTTTTGTTGTAAAGTTAAAATCTTTGGAGTTATAGAGCAATAATTGAAAAAAATACGATTTGTCGGCGCCATTTTGTTTATAAAAAAAGTAGCACACTATCTGCGGACTTTGCATACCTATATTATTAATATGGAGGATCTTATAATTCGTTAAAAAATAAAAATTGCTGGTAAATAACTTTTCCATGAATTTTGCTAATTAGCCCAGAGTATACTAAATATGGACACACTCATACTTTAGCACAGTGTATGTGACCATATCTGGCCACATGTCACATGTAATATGCTGTGTAAGCCAAAATGCCTCTGTATTTAACCCTCATAACGCGGTGCCCAGATTCTTACGTGAACAATGGTGCAGGGTGCATTTGCACCCCAACGGTTTATCCATTTTTTTTAATATGTGAACATCTAAGAAATTAATTCGAAAGATTTTAATCTATTTTATCTTTTAAAATTAACTATTTTATTATACTATGAAACATAATTTTACAAACAAAGTACTGATTTCTTCATAAGAAAAATTAATTATTGTTGCAAGACAAACACATGAAATTTTTTACAGACAATACAGTAATGCCGAAACTTTTTTCGATCGTTGTTTCGCTCACATAAGTAACGCCTACCTTGTTGACCTTGTTCCGAAGCTCTGTTAGCTCCAGGTGGAACATCAGAAACGTCAAATTAAGGATATGCAATTATCATCATTTGACGTAACTGAGACTGCATATTATTTGTATTTTGATATCTGTAGATAACATTTTCTTTCAATAATTCCCGTCCTAAGTCTAACAAAAAACTTTGTGTTGCATCCAAATAATTCCCATTGTATTTGGATTTTTTTGTTTTTAAAATTGTGAAAGTGTTTATGGCTGAAATCTAATTGGGAATAAAACATTACCATGGGCCATCTGCGTGTTTGGTGCTGTGTTGAGAATTGTTGTGCTATTTTGTCCAAAGCGGCAAAAGCTCAATTTGTTTTATTATAATGAAGTATCATTTCATCAAGACAGGGTGATGGACTATCGTGTCTCTTATTTAACCTGGTATTAGAAAAAATAATTCGAGAGTCCCAAATTAATACGAATGGTACTATCTTTAACAAATCAGTACAAATTGTCGGATACGCAGATGACATAGACATCATAGGTAGATCTAAAGAATCTCTGACTGAAGCATTTCGGGCGTTAAGAGCATCTACACAGAGAATGGGGCTAAATATAAATGTTCAAAAGACCAAATATATGTGTTGCACTAGGTCAAGCAACCCGACACCTACAAGAATAATAATTGACGACCTAGAACTAGAAGGTGTCGACACCTTCATATACTTAGGCTCGCTGCGTACTAAAGATGACAATGTCAGTGAAGAAATTAAAAGAAGAATAGTGCTCGCCAATAAGTGCTACTATGGCTTAAGAAGACAGATGGCCTCAAAAGTACCTAGAAAAATTAAATTGACTGTCTACAAAACACTAATAAGACCAGTACTAACATATGGCTCAGAAACTTGGTCACTTACTCAGAATGACCAAGAACTGCTCAAACGTTTTGAGCGAAAAATTTTAAGACGAATATATGGTGGCATAAAAGAACAAGGTTTGTGGCGCAGGCGTTACAACTTTGAGTTGTATAGCAATTTTGGAGAACCTGACGTTGTACAATTCATTAAGGTAGCACGCCTTAGATGGATAGGTCATGTAATCAGGCGAGAGGAAGATGCCATAGTCAGAAAAGTTTTTGACCGAAGAGGGCCGATAGGACAACGAGCAAGAGGAAGACCGAGACTTAGGTACCAAGACAACATAGAATCTGATTTAAAATCTATTAGAATTAGAGCATGGAGAAGAGTTGCCAGAGACAGGGGCGAATGGAGGATTGTTCTGAAGAAGGCTTTGGCTCATAAAGAGCTGTAACGCCACTGATGATGATGATCATTTTGTAATATATCATTTGTAGGCGTCTTCTTCTTCACTAACTTTTTCATCAAAATGTTCCGTCAACAGTAATATTACAGCTTATCAATCTTCCTATGCAAGAAGTTGCACCGACTTATAGTAAATTCTTGTGGATTGTATTACAAGCTGATATTACTATTTCAATCAAATAATTTTTACATGCGTAGTGGTAGATTCAATTGATATAGTTACCTACAAAAGCTTCCTAGTGTTATCAATCCTCATACACAAGAAGTCGCACTGACTTATTCGCTGTGTGCAAGTACTTGGAGGCGATACGAGAAACGATCTTGCGCGAACAGCGGAGAAATCTTGCAACTTTCTTAAATAATTTATATTGTCAAATTGACGTATATGTATTTAATACCTACTCTCATTGAAGAAGAAAAATTATATGTTGCTCCACAATGTTGATATGATATACAATTGTTATATAAAAGTAAATTGAATTAATTGTATTTTGCGTGCAGTACTATATTTTAATAATTAATATTATTTATTACATACAATTGTTTATCTTTTAATAACATAACCTTAATCTTACTTTTTCTTCTTATTTTTTTTTTGGCTAGGGTCTTGACAATTATCCAGCAACCAGGACTAATATAATTGGCCAATATAATTAAAAGTGCTAAAAATGTTGCAGAGCTATGAAACCAGGTGTCGCTTTTCCGAACTTGCACGGTCCTAATAGTAAATTCTTGCGGATTGTATTACAAGCTGACATTACTATTTCAAACAAAAGAAACATAAAATTGTAACATAATTCTCTCGAAAACACACTTGAGAAATTATAAGTTTTAAAATATTATGGCAAACGTTAACGACTGTGCGGGGTGCGGGACGCATCAGAATGTTGCTGCTCATAGCTCTGCTCTTTCTCTCTCGAAACCATCACGGTTTCGATACTACATACCATACGTTTATGTACTCATAGTTCAGAAGCTTCTTCCCACTCACAAGCATCAAGATCCCATAATGATAGCTCCAATTCTGACCCTCAGAATTCTTCTTCTCTTAGTTCATCAGGCTCTTTACCGGCATATAAGGCGTGTTTTCTCCAATTAGAAAAGTGCTCACCATTTCTCTCCACTAGGGTTCTCAAACACATTGCGGCCAATAATACAGATGATTTTCCTCTAGCACTTTCGCTGTCTCAACCTAAAGTCGTGTTAGATAAGCACGGTTTTAATTTCTACAAAAGTTCTTCCAACAATGAAGTGTTCTTGAAAAGACACGGTCTTAACTCCTCTACCCACTCAACTCTTAATTTAGGTGACACTCCTCCGAAAGTCCTCAGAATCAAGTCGAATCAACTATCAGGTATGTTCTCATTTTCACCACCACACTTTGATACAGGCCAGTCAATCACCCATAGAAAGGTCCTAAGTGTTTCAAAATCTACTTTGCGGCCAATGAATTTATCTGATTGTATCACTGCCTCTTCAAAAATTCTCGTGCTACGTTTATGGCAAACCAAGCTTAGCTAGGTTAAACCCATCCACGGCCCAGACTGGTCATCTGATTGGAAAATGTTACTTAATGTTTTTCAATCAATTCCCCTTTGAAGTTCTCCCATCCCATATATTATTATATTTAATATTAGATAAAAGAATTACAGGTCAAAAAACCTACCCTCACGTCCTCGAAGACACAAATGTGTCGCATAACCATTGGGTACATGGCGCATAATGGGTGTGCGTTATGTAGCAGACGAGAGGGGGTGAAAGGCGAGTCTCCGGCGCCTGAAAACTGTAACTGCTCGACTATGGGAATAAACCCAGACAGAAAATTCTGATCCTCCAGCTGGACCTCTGGACTCTGGTCCAAAAAAGCCCAAGGGTCGCTTCGGAAATACAGATGGAAAAAATAGGAAACTACCACGACATAGAAAAAGGATAATGAATTTTGTAACTCTTAAGAGACAAGGATGTAGTGACAAACTGACAGAAATCATTCGCGATCTAAATGAACACCAAATCACAATAACAGCTCTAACAGATACGAAAAAGAAAGGAAGGGGAGTGGAAACAATTGGCGACTACCTATATATCTACTATCTACAGCGGTGTGCCAAAAGATCAACGTGCACAAAGGGGAGTACATAAAAAATTAAGAAATAAAATCACAGACTGGGAAGCAGTAAACGAATACATACTGAGAGTTAATATGAACACCTTACAACAAAAAATAACGATTATAGGAGTGTATGGTCTATCAAAATAGCGGGAAAAGATCAGTTCTGCGAAGATTTAAATGAAACAATAATAAAAGTAGGAGACAACAGCGAAATAATAATATTAGGAGATCTAAATGCTAGAACCGGTAAAAAGTCAAATAATAAAGTAGTACTTAGGACCATTTGGAGAAAACATAGTCAATGAAAATGGAGGCAGGTTAATAAATATATGCGAACAACATGAGCTAGCAATCAATAATAGTTACTTTAAACACAAAGAAATACAAAAATACACATGGACACAACCTACTAGAAATTTAATATCAATAATAGATTATGTGTAACCAAACAGAAAACCGTATTAGATATTGAGGATGTCAGGGTATATAGAGGAATATGTAACATATCGTACCACCACCTGCACTTAAAACTAAAATCTTTTTCCCAGTACAATCGATCAAGCAAAGATGAACACAAATACAGGAATAAAACACAACAGATACCACAGAGGAAAAGTATAATGTAGAAAGCCTACGACATGATAGTACAAAATATCTTTATCAACAAAGGCTAGATAAATATCTTCAAGAAACAGAGGGTCTCACCGGAAGGGGGCATACGAAAAAGTACTGCTCAGTATAAGAAAAGCTGCTAAAGAAGCCTTGGGAATTAGACAAATAACCAGAAGCAATAAATATTGGTGGAACTCTGAAATTGAAGAACTGGTTAGAGAGAAGAAGGAGCTACATCTAAAATGGCTAAACACAAAATAAGATGAAGATCTGAGAAAATACAAAGAAAAAAAACCGAGGCGAAAGATCATGCAAGGAAAAAGAGAAACATGGGATAAAAAGTGCAAAGGAATAGATACTTATATCGGAGGTAGACAATGCAGTGAAGCATGGAAATTCATTAACAATGTAAAACTCGATAAAAAATCCTACAACCCAATACAGCTAATACCAACAAAAAAATGGATAGATTATTATAAGAATCTACTTACCGAAGAAAGAACAGAATACAAAGATCAAGCACAAAATGAAATAAATATAGAAGGCGAACAAGTACTAATAATTGATGTAGCAGTAGTGACTAAAGCAGTAAAACAGCTTAAAAATGGAAAATCCCCCGGCCCCGGCGGAATATCAGCAGAATTGATAAAAAACGGAACGCAGAAATTGTTTAGATCTCTTGCATACATATTCACAAAGTACGTCAATGGAGAAAGCATCCCAGAGGACTGGAAAACAGCTTTCATAACCTCGATATATAAAAAAGGTAAGAAATTAGACTGCAATAACTACCGAGGGCTATCAGTAACGAGTACGGTAAGTAGGATCTGGTTTCGAGCTGGTAGATCTTGCACAGACAACGTGTTCTGCTTGAAACAAATTATAGAGAAGAAACTAGCACGGAATAGATCAACACACCTTACATTCATAGATTTAGAAAAAGCATATGATAGCATACCTATCTCGAAATTATGGCAGGTACTCCAGGAAACTTCAATCAATCATACACTCATAAAGGCTGTTCAGAATATATACAACAACATGGAAGCCCAGATAAAATTAGGCAACAGAATATCGAAACCATTCAGAGTCAATAAAGGCCTACGACAGGGGTGCTGCATATCACCGACACTTTTTAAAATCTATATTGGTAAAGCTCTCCACCAGTCGAAAGCGAAATGCAAAGGAATGGGCATACAGGTGGACGATGACACTTGTTTGTATACCCTCCAATTTGCCGATAAAGTGTTGCATCCATTTTGTTTATGTATGTCTTGTTCTCTATCTTCTAGGTTTGTTTGTACTCTATTTGTATGTCTCTACTTCCAATAAATCGTATTTGTAAAAGCTCCTGTCGAATCGTAGTGTTTTAAATCTCTCCCACTTTTATTACAGGTAAATAGCCTCAGATTTTGTGTGCAGCCAGCATTCTATGGTAATAGCACTCTCTCTTTATTAGGACGTTCTTTAGGTGCGTCCTATGGTTATGTTGTGATATCTCAACAACTATTAATCAATTGATTCACATATTTCCATTGCACCACTCTGTGACTCTGTGCTCATTATTCCCAGCCATGTTTGCATATTTAGGATCGGTCAAAATTTCTGTTTGTTTATCCTGACACTGGTCTTGAAGTTTCTCCCAGAGAAAAATGGTTGCATTGAAAAGTATTTTATAAATGTAGTTCTTTGATCCCTCCTGTGTGGTGTGGGTTTAAATGTTGTTGTGCTGTTGTAATTTCTTCCTATCTCTTATAATTTTTCTGGTATTAAGTCGTTAACGGAAAAGGGAAGCAAGGAAGAAATAGATAAAAAATAATTTTGGTACTATTTTTTGAAAATATTATTTTCTGTACATTTATATAAAGAAATAGTTATCATGGTAAAAGAAAGATAATAAGAGCTATCACAAATCCAACTCCGAGTTGTACATTGTAACTGCTGGCAGAGTTGCATAAATCTGAATTACAATAACAATACTCCATTGAAGACGTCCGAGCACCTTTGTCGTTGATTTTATGACATCCAGGAGTATATGGTTCTTCCACTGATACTTCTTGATGCCATTGTCCGTGGTGGTAATTTTGAATTACATGTTTTTGATTAGCGCAGTTTCTTTCAGTTCCATTGATAGCCGCTGAAACATAATAGACAATAAAAATTAGAGTACCTATTCATTAGACAAGTTTTGATTCAATTTTTATTGTAGGTAGTTTACAGGGTGTTTCATTAATAATTGAAAATATTTTAACTATATATTCTTGGGCTCAAAATATTGAGATTTAACCCAAAATAACTTAAATAAAATGTGGCTCCTTATTGAGTTACAGGGTGGTTTATTTAAAAATTAAAAAACTATTTGTACCCAGTACTTTAGAACCGTTTGACATATCCTTGTCATACTTGGTAGCAAGTGTAGGTACTGTTTACCCTACTAAATTATGTTAAACAAGTGTTTCTGGCTACTACCAGATGTATAGGACGGGGGAAAGTCATTGGTTGACCCTTCCCAAATTCTACGCCACTGGCGGAATTGCTATTTTAGTGCAATTTTTCGTTTCTCCAATACTTTGTATGTAAATAATATTCCCTTCATTCGTAACGAAGTTAATAAAACGGACAGTTATTTTGATAAATGTGAGCCCCTTCGTTTTTAACTTCAAAAATCTCTGAAACTAATGAGTTTATCGATACGAATGAAGAGTATATTACTTACATAGAAAGTATTGGAGAATCTAAAAATTATGCCAAAATAGCAGTTCTGTCGGTGGCGTAGAATTTGGGATGAGTCAACCATTCATTATCCCGTGTCGTCGTGTCGTACGCCTCTGGTAGTAGCCAGAAATGATTATTTAACATAATTTAATAGGGTGTACCGTACCTACACTTTCTGCTAAGCAGGATCAGGATATATCTAATGGTTTTAAAGTACCAGGTACAAATATTTCTTAAAGGTTTAAATAAAGAATATATTATTAAAAAATAATAATGCTTTAAAACTATTTCTGCGGTGTTAGCTAAGGCAAAACCCGATGTGTCAAAAAACGTGATTTTGCACCAGATTAGTTTAAAAGTTCGCAGTGTTGTTGTAATAGTGGACATATCGGAAACTAATTTTATCATCTACTGGTTACATGGATGCGTTTAGCCATGTAGGGTTTCGAAAAACGAAAAATCGATAATTTTTGACATATCGGGTCTTGCCTTAGTACCACAGATTTGATATATCCGTGTCATACGTGACAGAAAGTATAGGTACTGTACACTGTACACCCTACGTGTAAACTATTATGTTAAACGATTATGTTAAATACAGTGGAACCTGGATTATTCGTCTCTCCATTAACCGTCACCTCTGTTAACCGTCAGGGTCCATACGCAAGTTGTATTGACTACATAAGCAAAAATTGGGTCATCAATTCATTTTGTTTCAGCATTGCGATAAGCCAAACGAAATTCGCTGAAATGTACAGTGCGGTAACAAATAAAGTTATGGCTAAATCAACTGTTTTGTTTTTGTTGACCAAAGATGACATAAACGAATCGTTAATTTGTGATAAGGACGCAAACGGTTATCGATTGCTGCCAGATGATGAAGTCATTGAAATGGCAAAAGAGGCGGACGAAACAGATCAGAAGCTGACACAGACTCGGAACTGACAGAAGCCATGTGGCACATGCAACAATTCATCGAGTGGTATTATTGACAAGAAGAAGCGTAGATTGCACGATCTTATGGGGGTTAAAAAAAAATGTGAAGCATCAGTAAAACAAACAAAGATTTCAGAATATTTTAAACCAAATTGATTCGTTTGTATGAACAAAAATTCCTCTTATCTTGTAAAACAAAACATATATGTAAATAAAATTTGACAGTTGTACTATCAATTTTCAATTTTTTTAATGTTCTGTTAACCGTCTTTTCGATTATCCGTCATACCCTTGGTCCGGTGCCCTGACGGATAATTGAGGTTCCACTGTAATCATTTCTGGCTACTACCAGAGGCGTTCCACGGGAAAGTGAATGGTTGACCCTTCCCAAATTGTAAGCCACTGACGGAACTGCTATTTTAGCATACTTTTTAGATTCTCTAATAATTCCTATGTAAATAATGTACTCTTCACTCTTAACAATAAAATCATTAGTTTTAGATATATTTGAAGTTAAAAACGAAGGGGCATAATACATTATCAAAATAACTGTGCCGTTTCATTTTTTACTTCAAATATCTCGAAAACTAATGAATTTATCGTTACGAATGAAGAGTATATTATTTTCATAGAAAGTATTGAAGAATCCAAAAATTGCACTAAATAGCAATTCCAGTGGCGTAGAATTTAGCAATGATCAACCATTCACTTTCCCCCGTCGTACGCCTCTGGTAGAAGCCAGAAACGTTCTTAACATAATTTAGTAGACTGTACAGTAGCTACACTTGCTGTCAAGTATGACAAGATAGCAAATGGTTTTAAATTAAGGGATACAAATAGTTTTTACATTTATAAGTAAAATAACCTGTAACTCAGTAAGGAGTCACATTTTATTTAAGTGATTTGGGTTGAATCTTAATATTTTGAGCCCAAGAATCTACAGTTAAAATAATTCCAATTATTAATGAAACACCATGTATATTCTGACGAATTACAAGTAAATATTAAATTGAGAATTAAATTAGCTGTGAAACTATTTTCCGGCATATGATTTAATCAAACATATGATTTTATTAAAAACTACATACTTGGTATTTTGGCACTGGTAATTTTTTTCACACAATACGTTGAATATGGACAGTCTACGATAAATTTGTCGGAGTAGTCGAAGTCCTTACACAGTCTGATTGTTTCGTTTGTGTAGTATTGAGGTAGAGCAGGTAAACATTTAAAACATCTTACGGCACTTTCCACATTTGGAATATCTGTAAACAAGAACAATAAACTAATTATAAAAAGGAATCTATTTAATTGGTAAGAAAAATAATTAATTTATCAATACTGCGGGAAAGGTAAAATGGTTCAATGATACGGTTTCTCTCTACTTCCTGTTGTCGCTTTAATAATGCTCTCGATAGTTGCAGCTCTGGGATGTGGAGTTCAGGATTTACAAATAGGAAAAAGGTGGGTTCCAAGAATAGAGAAAATAGTGAGCTATACCATTACGATCGATTGTTGTGTAAACCCAATATAAAATAATATTTAACTTAACATGTCACAAGAAATCAGCTTCAGAACAATTAGAAAACAAAAATTATCCACATAAATCAGCTTGCACCACACCACATACCAACTCAAATGATACAGAAAGAACACTTTCAACATCAAAACATGGATAATTGCCTATCCAGTTTCAATAAATATATGTCAAATTATGCAGATAAAAGAAACACCAGGTTCGATACGAACATCGAAGTAAAAAAAGATCTTTTAAAGATGCTTTTTTAAACTACCTGCCTACTAGGAATACAATTTTTGAACCATGATTCGAAAAAACGGTTCTCCCAAAAATAGCGTAATTGTTGTACTGCATCGCTTCTATACACTTTTGTATTAACGTATTACAGTAGAGCGTCGATTATCCGAACTAATTGGGGGACATGGGTGTTCGGAAAACCGATTTGTTCGGATAATCGAACTATATTGATATAGTCATACATATTTATCCACAAGTGAATAAAAGCCATATTTATATACCTACATATTTATTTATATCTTGATAATGACAAATAGCAATTAAACAAAAAAATGCAGTCATTGCAACAACATATTTTTGGAGACAATATTGAAGAAAATTGAAGATATTTTAAGCGTTAATTACTAACGCTTGCTGGGTACTCGAGTGCGGAGCGCGGGAGTCAGGAGTTCGGATAACCGGTCGTTCGGTTGATCGTCGTTCGGATAATCGACGCTCTACTGTATATCTGAGAAGGATTTTTTTGATAAAAATAAAGTTCCTTTTTTTAACCCATTTAGAGTGTCCAGCGTTCTCTTTATTTTGCTTTCAATCTTTCTCTGGATGATCAGTTGCGCGATGCGGTACTTTTCGTTTCTCATCATGTGTCCGTGTGTCCCTGGTTAGACCAGGGCGCATCTGTAAAAATATTACTACATTTGTACGTTGAGAGGGGACTCATATTTTTTTGCAGAAATTGCTTGAAAATAACTCATATAATAATATTTGAGTTATCCTCCCACTCAAAAAGGTCCGTAACATTATTTTGTTTAAATAATCAAAATGTCAAAAAATGAAGGAAATATTCGATTTTTTCTTCGTTTTTTGATTATAACTTTGAAAGTATTCATTTCTGAGAAAAGTTGTACTGACATAACATTTGCGCAATTAAATTTCCTACATATAGAATGCGTTAAAATTTTTAAAAATTGTCACCCTTGTTGCAAAATAGCAATAATTGCGAAAAAAACGATAAAAAAACAAGTATTCGCATTTTACGTTTTTCAACCATTTATCCTACACTTAGGACCTTCATATTTTACCAAGAAAAACTTTATGATGTAAGAAAACAATACTGTGAATTTCATTAAGATCGGTTGAATAGATTTTGAAAAATAAATTTTGCAATCCAGCTTTCGCAAAAAAAAATAATTTTTTCAAAATCTTGCAGGACTAAATGTAAAGCAGACAGCAAGTTTAATTTTTTTTACATATTATAGAAGAATACCGTACCTTTCATTTGCAATTTGCAAAATTAAAATCGGTTAACCACTACGGCGTCAGGAATTTTTTTAAATACGCATTTTTTTTTGGTGCTACGCGCAGGACAGCGGATAGTTTGCTCTGATTGGCCATTCCAGTGACCTTTGATAATGATTGACAAATTTTAATTTTTAGTACATTTCGATATAAATAAATAAATTTGTTTATTGCAAAATAAAAACACATGCTCTGTCCTTTGATATAACACTTTTTTTGGCAAAAACTTTTTTTGTTCATATATTTTAAGTTAGAGAATAAAAGTTTATTATTTTTAAACATATGCAACTGTTTAAACAATATTTCACAAACGATTATCAAATTAGTTTGATTATTGTGAAATTAAAATATTAAAATACAACAAAATATAGTGTAAAAAATAATATATTAGATAAAGATTTGAAGAAATTTTGGTGGAAATCAACTTGTGTGAATCGAACACCGCTGTCCTGCACGTAGCACCAAAAATTAATGTTTATTTCAAAAAATTCCTAATGCCGTGGTAGTTAATGGATTTTAATTTTAAAAATTGCAAATGAAAGGTACGGTATTCTTCTATACGTAAAAAAAATTTCAACTTATTATCTGCTTTATTTTCAGTCCTGCAACATTTTGAAAAAATGAATTTTTTTGCGAAAGCTGGATTGCAAAAATTTATTTTGCAAAATCTATTGCACCGATATTAATGAAATTTACAGTATTGTTTTACTATATCGTATAGTTTTTTTGGGTAAAATATGAAGGTCCTAAGTGTAGCATAAATGGTTGAAAAACGTAAAATGCAAATACTTGTTTTTTATGGTTTTTTCGCAATTATTGCTATTTTGCAATAAGTGTGACAATTTTTAAAATTTGTAAGCAATCCTGTATTGTAAGAAATTTAATTACGCAACTTTTACATACGTACAACGTTTCTCGAAAGTGAATACTTTAAAAGTTATAATCAAAAAACGAAGAAAATAATCGAATTTTTCCTTCATTTTTTGACATTTTGATTATTTAAACAATGTTCCGGACATTTTTGAGTGGGAGGATAACCCAATTATTATTATAGGAGTTAATTCCAAGAAATTTCTGCAAAAAAATATGAGTCACCTCTCAAGGTCCGTCTCAAAACAGATGCGTCCTGGACTAGTAGTTAACTTTGATAATCTTATCAGCTCCCTATCTGTACCTAGTCTCCTCAGGACATTTTCGTTGGTGGTGTGAGTGGTCCAAGGTATTTTCAAGGCCCTTTTGTAAAGCCAGAGTTCAAGGGCTTCAACTTGTTCAACAGCGTTATGTTGAGCGTCCAAGCCTCCGTTCCATAGACTAGTATTGACCATACATAGCAATGCAGAAAATGACATCTAAGACTGATATTAATGCTACTGTCACATAAAATAAGCTTTTCAACCCTCAAAATTTGTTTAATTTAAAGAGCAAATTTCCGTAGATATTTTAGGCTATGGTAAACTAGATTATTTATCGGATTATTCTCGTTGATTAATGAATTCGGCTGTCTGATGATAGAAAAACACAGTAAGTGCCAAATTTTTAAAAAATGAATTACATACAGAATCTTATTTACTGTGTTTTTGCGCATCGGATAATTCTGAGAAATTAATCAAAATTCGTATATTAACTAAGATTTGAGAGTGTGTAAACACAGTAAGTGACTTTATCCGGACAATTTCAGTGGATTAAAACATAGTATTAAGTTCCAATTGATTTGTTACCCTTTCATTAAACTCTCATGCAAAAAATCAGACTGTTATTTATCACCAACATAATTCCTGTCATTTGACATGTTCTACGTGTCGTACTTATTAAAATGCCCAACATACTTGTCGGACAAACATTTTTTCATATTATATAAAGTTTGCTATTGAATAAACTTAAAAACAACTTGCTAGTTTATCACAATCATAAACTTGTCAGGATGACAAATTTCACAATTAAAATCACGTTCCACAATTACAACTTTCCCTGTTCCAGTGTTCCCATACATCAAAGTATGTCCGACTAGACACTGTTAATCTATTAACAAATTTTCAGCTTGTTATTAATAAAAAAATTTTTGGTACGCGGGATCCAGGCCTATAAAGGCGCATTCTCACGGTTCGATTTTAGTTGATCAACTTTAGTGGATCAACTAAAATTGAATGATAATAGCTGTGAAAACATTATATGTTTCCATTTTAATCCTTCAACTTTTGTCTATTCGACAAAAGATTGGTCCAGTCAAACTTTATCGTTCAACTTGACATTTTTCAGACGAGTTGAATAGTGTTTGAAGCGTATGAACATTTGTTGGTCGACTTAATCACTCTTGTCTGCGTAAATTGTTATTGTTTAAATTAACAAAATGAATTTAAAGTGGTCAAAGAGTGTTATGTTCAGATGTTTATATGCTTCTGTATCCTGCACTGCAAGTTTTTTTAGCAGAGTTTCTGAAACACAACATTCATTCCTTCTTTTAATCCAATTTCGTATCCAGAAACGCCGTTTTTTACGTTATTTATTCCGTCTTAACATAATGTTCGTTAGTTGCTGAATCAGTAAACTACTAATAATATTTATACTTTTGCGTATAACTACACTTGGCGCCATTTTATTAAAACTAATTGCTTCAATTTTGTTTGAAATGTGTGAACAAAAACTTGACCAATTTTAGTTGATCCACTAAAGTTGATTAACTAAAATCGAACCGTGAGAATGCGCCTTAACCCTTAAGTACTAACACCCCATCTCTCAGACGCCAGCGCTTGTCGAAAGTGGGATATTTCCCTTTCTGCCCCGTTTTCCCGGGAAGGTCACCTGTTTATGACTTTTCAAGTTGATTGTTCTTTAGTAGTATTTAATTCGGCAATTTGCGGCAGGTTGTTATTCGAAAGATATTTAGGCTCAAAGTGTGATTTCCGTCTAATAGACGAGGTGTTAGTTAGTGTTTGTGTCCAGTTCGTCATTACACATAATGTGCCCCAGTTCGTCAAAAGAAACATCAAATAAGGGAATAAAGACCCTGAGGAAACTTTTTTGAAATGGTTTGATGAGGTAGAAGACGACACAATCGAAGTAGAATAAATTTGTTTACTGTACTAACTATAGTAGCTGTCAGTTTTTTTTGTTTTAACATTTTTTAAAAACCTTTTTATTTTCATTTTTCTTACTCTTTGTTTAACTCGATTATAAATTTTTATTAAGATTCTTTAATTTGTTTAATTTTTATAACACTTTTTTTCAGGCGTAAAAAGGTACACAAACAATCCTTCCATTCTTGTTATAATGTTTTTTATTTTAATAAATACAGAAAAACTAGATTAATTACTATGTTTTTTAGATAATCAATACTTTCAGTAAGTTATCGAGATATTTTTTTTGCATTAAAATATTTAACAAAAACAAAAATTAACACTAAAATGTTAAACCCGTCTGTCAGATGGTTAGTTAGTGTTTACGTCATTGATTTAAGATGTTAGTACTTAAGGGTTAAGTAAAATTTTGAAATTTAAAAGAAGACTTGGGAGTTAATGGTTTAATAAAAGGTAGCAACTAAACTTGCTTCACTTTATTGTGATTTGTGCAATTATACTCTAATTCTAGTTATTAAAACAAATAAAACCTTCTATTCAATTAACAGTGAAATAGATAGTCGTCGACCATGACTGAAATTATTTCTGGTTTGTATCTCAAATACTTATTTATGATTCAATCGATATTAACCGTATAATATCTGGATTGCAGCAATTTCGATCGAGTATCAAATGTTTGATATAGTAAGCTCGTTTTATGATGCTAAAAAAAACTAGTATATTTTTGAACACAACATAAATTCGATTATCCATTTTAAAACACCGTAATATCAAGGAAAAGTTATATAAAGCTGCAACGGTAAATTTTTTTAACATAATAATTCTACAAAATGCTTCAAGTAGCGAATTAGCACAGTCAAAACAAAACAAAATTGTATTGTATTAGGTTTTAAATTGACATATTTTTCAAATTAAAGTTCAGATGAAAAGAAAATATGTTTTCTTAGTTTGTAATATATTTTCTTGTTTACACGACATGCAAACTTATTAGTTTTACAACCACCTTTGCATTGGCAACTCGTGTAACCTTGACTCCCTAAAATGCTATTTTCCGCTGCAGCTTGTCTGAGAGTCATTTCCTACTCTTTTATTGAATCAGTTATATGTATTTTCAAAAAAAATGCAAACTGAACCAGGCAACCAGGTACGTTGGAGACCATCGCCGTCATGAAATTCGTGCTTAGCGGCCATCAACACCCCCCGAGTAATGGTTATTGACTGATTTTAAAGGATTATAACATAAAACACCAGGCGACGAGTTCCACTCTGGGCACCAGATACCTTGGAGGCCATCGCCGACATGAAATTCGTGCTCAGCGGCTCCTAAAACATCCGAGTAATGCTTATTGACTGATTTTGAATGATTATAATATAAAACTCCAGGCGACGAGTTCCACCCTGGGTACCAGGTACATCGGAGACCATCGCCGTAATGAAATTCGTGCTGAGCCACACCCAAAACCGCCGAGTAATGGTTATTAACTGGTTTTGAATGATTATATCATAAAACACCAGGCGAAGATTTCCACCCTGGGCACCAGGTACCTTGGAGATCATCGCCGACATGAAATTCGTGCTCAGCGACCCCCAAAATCCCCAAGTAATGAATATTGACTGATTTTGAATGATTACAGTAAAACTCCAGGCAACGAGTTCCACCCTGGGCACCAGGTACCTTGGAGACCATCGCCGACATGAAATTCGTGTTCATCGATCCCCAAAACCCCCGAGAATAAAAATTGAACGCATTTCCGTCAATATTTCCAGAGTTCTAAATTTTTCATTTTCCATTTCTTCGAGATGCACATTGAAAATGCATTTTTCTTATGCTCAAAATTTTTTATCTCCTGGAGATCAATTTAGTTCACAAAATTTCCTGACACTCTCCCGAATTGAATGCAAAAAGTTGCATGACGATTCATCTTACTGCACAAAATTCCTAGGTGTAACGCTTCGTTGCCTCGCCTATAAATCAAATGAAGTAAGAATATAAATTGACCTTGACGACATCAAAAAATTTAAATTTTTGCTATAATCAACTTGAATATGCTTCGCCATTATTTCAGTTAACATCCCACATAAAAATAAAAAATGATTTGGCTTTAATTCACGTTAAACCGAGATCGTGAAGTGAATATCATTGAGACAATTGAAAACCTAAGTGGAAGAAGGGGTATGTCACATGTTCTAAAATTTTGAGTTTCCTAGGAAATGAAGGTGATATGTAACTTGACTATCATATGACCCTTATACTATAACCTATACCTCTAAAAAGCATAATAAGAGATATTCTAGTGGATGAAGGTGGTAACTATGTAACATGTAAAATATGATTCTTGAATGGAAGAAGAAAGTATGAAACATTTTTCGTTTTTTTAAATTGTTTAATTGTTTAAATTGTTTAAATGATAAGGTTTAAATTGTTTATAACTCGAAAACGATTAACTTTAGAGAAAAATTACATAAGATCTTTTTTGTTTCCAATGATCAAAAGAACCTAAAATAATGTCTACCCGCGCCGAAAATAGTTATTAAGGTACCAAGGGTATTATAAGGATAATAATGGTGTATATACCGAGGGCCTTTGGCCCGACGGATATACGTTGACCGAAAGCGTTATTATCTATAATACCCGTGGTGCCTTCAACGTTTAATGTCCGACTAAATTATTCTTTATATGCAAAAAATTTGAATGAATTTTGAATTAATTAGTTTTCAAAAAGTAAATTTACCAGCAATAGTCGTAACGTAATTGTGGTAACCATAGTTTTACTAAGGTTGTTATTTGTCAACTTCACAGTATTTAACTAGTTATTTAAATTTAAATTTAAATTTAAAAAAATAAAATAAAATTATTAAAAAAATAAAATTAAAAAATAACGCCCTAGGGCGTTATTTTTCAAAATAAGGCCCTAGGTAGGTAGGGCATTATACCATACTTAACTGACTTCGAAATCATGTCATTATTGGTCAAATAATATACCAGTCGGACATTAAATTGATTTTTATAATTTGTTTAAAATTTTTGTTTTTAAATAAATGTAGCAATAACTCCGAAATTATGGCATTTAGGTAACGGGAAAAAACATTTTTTTCAAAAATGAGCACTTTGAACCGATGAAACTTACAGATCATATAAAAATACATAAATAAAGTAACTTGTGAAGCGGTAACAATTCATTTCATTTAGGATGCTAATTAGTGGGTGATTTTTACGATTTTTCATATCAAAACAAAATTACCAAATTAATTTTGAGCGTAACTTACGTACTTTTGTTGTTAGAAACTGTTTAAAAAACAAAATAAAGCTTTTTTAAAACACTTTAAAAAAGTTAATAAGTTTTCTCCGAAAAGTGCTTGATGTTTTGGTTATTTCACATTAAAATATTCGATTTGGAATTTGACTAATAAGAACCTACATTTCATTAGCTACAACTCTGCTTGTACTGGGTCTACAGACTTCACAATATACACCATTTATTTCACTTTTTTATAATCTATATTTTTGCTTAGAATATGTTTTCCGCTAAAATACTTCTTCTTGAGTTATTTCCGAAAACCCGTCTAAAAACGTGTTTTTTTTTGTTTAAAAATAAACTTTTCACTCGCAAATAACTCGAAACGTATTGACTTAGTGATAAGACTATATAGAACAAAAGCTGCTTACAATTAGCCAGTTTATCCACTTTGGGACTTGATTTGAACGTATATTTTTGGACACCCCCAGGACAAAAGCACACATCGGCGCAATATCGCCTTTTTTCTTTGACATGTAAGGTATAGTCCGTCCGCTATAATTTTTTCCATGCGGTACGATTCATTTTCAATCAAATTAAGTCAAAACATAAATTGAAACGAACGTCGATGTGTATATGTTACAGTTCAAGTTGATTATCCAGTTGGAGTTGACTTTTTCTAGTTCGAGTCGACTCAAACGGCTGGTTTTAGTAAAAGTTGATTATAAATATAAAATTAAGATTTTTATTCAACTATTTCAACCATTTTTATTTACTAGTAAAAGTAGACTCCAATTAGTTAAAGTATACTCTTCCCAATGCCATTTAGTAAAAGTTGATTCACACAAACAACCGATTCTAGAAATTAAATGTTACCTACTGTATATTATGTTCAAATCGTGATATTTATAGTCCAGGCTGTATCGTCGCCCCCGTTAGGTAAATTATTCCAGCTCGATTTTTTTGCACAAACTTACTCAAAAAGAGGTCCTTATAACGAATCCACAGGGTGTCAGGTGGTACCGTAATCGAAAACTTGTTTAAACAACTTTTTTTAAACAAATTCACAAAAAAAATTCACTTCGGACATTTTTTTACATCATTAATTTGGGTCATTCGGAGCAAAAGAGGTCTTTTGTGATTTTTCTGTAAAATTTATTGTTCTCGACTTATACGCGATTTAAAATTTGAAAAATGCGAAAATGACCATTTTTAAGGCTTAAGACTATCGATACATAATTCGCAAATATTTTACGGGTATCCCTACTTTTTCTGTCTTTACACGGCAAATTACGTGTAGTAAAATTCACACTAGTATGGATATGTAAACATTACTAGAATGTCATTCTACTTGAAAATGTCATCATTAATTTAAAGAGATGGCTTTTGAATGTTCTTGGATAACTGTTATTTTTATAATTGCAAATTATTAATTCAGTTAATAAATGTGATTATTTCATTCATAGGAGATTCTGACCAATAGAAAGCTACAGAAATCTGAATTAAATCGATAATTTTTGATAATCTCCCGTCGTTAAGTATATTACGTCAGATGCCCTTCGTTGCTACGAAAAAATACATTCAGTGACATTAGTGACAATTAATGTTTTAAAAATTATAAAAGTGATGACTTTCAATCGTCAAATATTTATAAAAACTGTGTGTTTAATGGTACTTACATAAATAAATTACAATAAAATTTTGGTTTTGAACAGTTTTATTCATGAAATAATCGCAACAAATTGGACTCGACCTCTGAAATTAATATAGAATTTTTGCTCTCGTGACACTTTGACATAATTTCACTCGCCTTCGGCTCGTGAAATTAAAACTGTCAAAGTGTCACTCGGGAAAAATTCAATAATTTCAATTTCAGAGCTCTTGTGCAATTACTACTGATAATTTTTTCACTAACTATGTATTCAGTGATTGTAATAATTTATATGTACAACAAAAACTAATACTCAATCGAGAAAGGAGGAAAAGTGTTAAAGTGATTTTTAGCAATATATTGTTAATATGGAACGCTTACAATTCTGAACATCTTTAACAACAAAATACTTGGATCACAGAATATATTATCCTGATGTATTCTCTGCTTGGATCTTCCACAAATAATACACAATAAATAACTTTTTATTAAGTTCACGTCTTAAATCAATTATTTATCAAATACACTATATATCATTATTATTTAATCAGCAACTCAAAATATTCCCGATGCCATGTCAAATATTTAAAATTGTCACTGATTGTCACTGTCTAACTGACAGTATGCTGACAATATTCTATTTCAGCGTTTCCCAACCGGTGGGTCGCGACCCACTAGTGGGTCGCGGCGTGGCTCTTAGAGTAGCTGAGTGGCGTACAGAGTACAGAATTACGCATTATCATGGGTGAGGGATGGGTCGCGAACATGAAAAAACATGAAGGTGGGTCGCCAGACATAAAAGGTTGGGAACCACTGTTCTATTTGACTGAATGCGTTGTATGACAAAGATAGATTTGGAAATATTACCACGGACATTGTGTTCATTTTTTTCGAATCCTGAAAAAACCAATAAATATTTTTGAAAAATTTAAACGCAGAATGAAAGACTATATTATTACCGAGGGCCGAAAGTCCCTTAGAATAAATAAACAGTTTATTTTGAATGAGATATTTTAAATTAAATATCACACTAAATATTCTCTTAGTTTTTCACCCCTGTAACTTATTAAAATAAACACTATAGAAGTTCTCAGGGACTTTCGGCCACGCCAATAACGTAATCTTTCATTCTGCGTTTAAATTTTTCAAAAATACTTACTAGTTTTCTCAGGATTCGAAAAAAATGAATCCCCAAATTTTAACGACCACCCCCCCCCCCCCTACAAGGTGCTGAAGAAATATTTGTCATTATTGTATTACTAAGCTGTTATTTTTAATTATTAACAATGAGTGCTAGGAGCGTATTGAGGCGTCTGTCAATGTGAGTGCGACTGAGATGCACCATTGGACGGTCGGAATGGAGGGTCTTCGCCTCAATACGCTTTTAGCGCTTTGTTGATAATTAAAAATAACAGCTTAGTAATAAAATAATGACAAAAATTTCTTTAGGATCTTGTAGGGGGGCTTTAAACTTTGATTAGGTGACTTTCTGACTTTCATAATAATAGTTTTTAATCGAGTTATTAAATCGAAATTAATCGAAATGGTCATTTCGCATTTTTCAAATTTAAAATCGCGTATAACTCGAAAACTATCAATTTTAGAGAAAAATCACAAGAGACCTTTTTTGCTCCGAATGACCAAAATAATCTAAAAAAAATTGTCCGGAGTGAAATACTTAGTTATTTATAAAACAGTTCGTGAAGTATGCGTTTTGCGCACGCACGCGATGTTTGCAACACGAGCGGGCCGAGTGCTATACACCGCCTAAGTGCGCAAAAAGTACTTCACGCACAGTTTCATACAATATTTTATCTACCACAAAACAAATAAAAAACTGCAACTCTTCGTCACTGGAATACATTCCTATTTTACAATTTCTTAGAACTTTGACATTTAAAAATTCAAACTTCTGTCAAACCACAAAACTGTCAAAACTTTTTTTGTAATTTATTGCTCACATGTCATCACCATGACAAGGCGAAAGTTAAGGATATTTGATTATATATGAGAGTGTGCTAAAAACAGTGCGAAAAAGTAAATCCCATTTAAAATACATTATTACTTCAGGCACACTTTAAACCCTTCACGTACTGCTATCTATATTTACAATTTTCACACAATAAAAACTGATACATAATATGAGGTAGAGTAGATAAGAATTATTTTTGTGAATTTGGTTAACAAAAATTGGTTAAACAATTTTTAGACCGCGGTACCGCCTGACACTGTGTATTTGTTATAAGGATGTATTTGTTTGAGTAAGTTGATGCAAAAAAATCGAATCAGAATAATTTACCTAACGGGGGCGACGTTATAGCCGGGACTAATAGGTAGTTGAAACGGTCAAAACAAAGAGACGCACACTCATCAAAAACACACGTGAGATTATACTCGTATAAATTGTATAATCTTCTTTTACTAACAAAAGTTAGGAAGAGCCAACTTCAACTAGTAAAAGTTGATTTGAATTTTTCAATTTGAATTTTTGAATTTGAATTTTTCAAATCAACTTTTACTGATCGTTTTAGTTTGAGTTGACTCGAACTAGGAAAAGTCAACTCTAACTGAGAATCAACTTGAACTGTAACATATATACATTTTGTATACTGTATACTATATACTACACACATCGGCGTACGTTTCACTTTCTAATTACTACGAACTACGACGAATCACGCATCGCGTATCACGAATCGCGAATCGTGCGTAGTATGTAGCGAGCTTTATGGAGTCCCGCTCGGAAGCGAAAACATCAAAGGAGTTCGGCGAATTTTGAAAGTTAAAATTATTTGTTTTTTGGCTGGAAGAATTTCTTCACATCACTCACACTTTTTAGTGAAACTTAATAGATCATTTCTGAGGGTGACAAATGGTCTGCTGTGCAACTCCGGATGATGGAAGATTACTTTTCTTGGATTACTGGGTTTTAATTAAAAATAATAAAACAGTAAGAACAACCACTTACGAAGTAAGAACAGCCAGTAACGTCTAAGTGGTTGTTCTTACTGTTTTATTATTTTTAATTAAAATCCAGTAATCCAAGAAAAGTAATCTTTCATTATCCGGAGTTGCACAGCAGACCAATGTTCTTAATATGCAAACACTTACAACCCGAAGTAGTCGGTACTTTTTTTATATACTTTGACGTAAGTTAAAAAACTTTGTATTTAGACATCTTTTTACTCATTAGTTTAACTTTTTATTGTAGCATTAGCTCTGATGATGACACATATGTGGAAAGCGCTTAGTTAAGGAAATTAAATATATTTACACACTTTAATACACTTTTTTCACTTCTTTCGTTCATTCATTATATATTAGACAGAAAAGGTGTGCCATTGAAATTAGGACGATCCTAGGCATTCTGCCGTTCGCGTGCAAAGACCTAATGTGCCGCCCCCACTTTAGAGAATGTTTTATATTTTTAGTCATATTTAACGATGACATAATCTAAGAATAAAAAGTAAACCACTAAAAAATACAAATAAAATTTGATATTTTTACACAGAAGTTAATTTTTTGGCCATCCATGTTATAATAGTGATAGTTAAATAGTAGTAGTTAGATATAATACCAAAACCAGTTTACCAGCCGGGGCTTCGTTAAGCGAATTTTAATACCGAGTGTATTATTTCACGTGCTTGAGCATTAAACATTGTTCGCTTCACTCTATATCATTGATCCATTTTTAGATTAAATGAAAAATTACAAGATTCAAAATCACTATTATTAAAAATTGAGATTTTTCACAAAACTTGTCAACGTCGCGAATCGCTTCTACAATGAAACTATCGACATTGGCAACTTAGCGGTCGTAATTATTTCAAATCTGCTAGTGCTCACGGTATATTCACGTCTATTCGTATTCTGGCTCTAGAGTACAAATAATACACGAAAAAGAAGCGATAAAACCTGTTACTTTTGTTTCACACCAAAGTGAACTTTGTTTTCACCTATTTTGAAAAAAAAATGTGAAAACCTTGAATTATTCATGCCTGTCTGTCCCTGAGAGTTTTTAAACATAACTACTCCGTCATTAGACCAGATAGAATGACAAATGAGGTATCGCATGAAAGCTTATAATCCAAGAATTGTATTGAAGGTGAGAAATTTAACCTTGGACTTCGGGTTCCAGAGTTGCAACTGGAAGTACCTACTGTTTTAAAGTCGCGTAAATAGTACAAGTGATATATTACTCGACGCGCCTTAGCAAGACGAGAATAAATATATACTTCCGGTTTTTATATCACTTCCGCTTAAAAAGGTGTGATCGGAAGTGCCACATTGTAGTCATAAGCAGAAATAGTACATGTGGTATATCAATCATCGCGCATTGAAAAGTCGAGCTCGAATATTTAGTTCCGCTTTTGAAGTCACTTCTGGTTAAAAAGCTATGACCGGAAGTTTGGCAAAAATTAGTGAAATCATATATCAATCGACGCCTCGACGCAAAGTTACACGAAGAGTTGAAATATCGACTTTAATCACTTAAATAAAATATGGCTACTTACAAGGTATTTTATTTAAAAATTTAAAAACCATTTCCACCCAGCAATGGCGGATCCAGCATCGTTAAGAGGGGAGGGGGGAGATTGGCTAAATTTCTAGAGAAATAAATGAATGTTTTTATAATATTTATAAAATATATAATTAAAAAAAATTAAATTACTTAATTTGAGAGAGGGAACCGGTCGCCCCCATCTCTCCTCCCTGGATCCGCCACGGGTACCCAGTACTTTAAAACTATTTGACATGTCCTTAGCTTATTCTTATTCTCAAGTTATAGCTTTATTCTTTAGCAATATCCCTGTAATAATATTGTTGCTAGACAGGTAAGTTGTCATTGTATGCCGGGTGTACCAATCATACTGTGTTTTTTTTCTAAAAGTTCGGAACAATCTGTGGAATATTCTAACATTTATAAAATGTTGAAATTATGACTCAATTGTAGCCTTAGCTACAGCTAAGTTAAGCCTCTTAACATTTTGTTTTTTGATTCATTCGCTTATGTTCTATAATAAAAGAGATATATCCTTTTATATTTCAAATAAGGTTCGCTATTTGATCTTGAACAATATCATTCCAAATCTCTAGAGCTACTGTTTCTACCTCTTGTAAGGTTCTATGAGGTGACAAACGCTGTCGTAGTCTTCTGACAATTATGTCCCATAAATGTTCAATTGGGTTAAGATCTGGACTGTGCGGTGGCCAATTCAAAAGTCAGAAGAATTACCTTTTGTACATTTTCGGTTACAGTTCGTGCAATGTGAGGTCTTGAACTATCGTGTATTAGCAAAAAATTGTTAGGTACTATAAGGAGCCGATACCATGGTAGTTACGTCCTTCGCTATGTAAGGTCACTGTTTGTACACACTCATCGCAGGTCAAATTCCTTGTAGCGCGTTCCATTTCCACGAAACAACAAAAAAAATACGGACTTAATAATAAATCTACTAACTTTCACGACAAACCAGACAATTTTTAACTGTTAACAATTTTACATTTATCAAATTGATAATTTGTCATAGCCTACTTTAAGCTTGTTTATTAAAATAAGCAGAAAATAAGGATTTATTGACGAAAAACATGGCTAGTTGTTAAAGTACCTAACTTTTTTATTTTCCATTATAAGCGAATGAATAAAAAAAAGAATGTATGTGTACTTTGTACGCACGTAAGAAGTTATATTTCTAATATATGATTTCAACGAAATAAAATACTTTAATTTATTTTATTTAAATATTAAACTAATTATTTATTTAAGAAAACTAATTATTTTATCGTTACGAATGAATAGTATATTATTTACATAGAATGTATTTAAGAATCTAAAAATTATACTAAAATAGCAATTCCGCGAGTGACGTAGAATTTAGGAAGGGTCAACTATTCACTACCCCCTGTCGTCGTCGTACGCCTCTGGTGGTAGCCAGAAACGTTCCTGTATTATAATTTAATAGGATATACAGTACACACGGTTGTGCCCACGGTTACAGTACCTACATTTTCTGCCAAGTATGACAAGGATATGTCAAATAGTTTTAAATAGTATAAATGGTTTTTAAATTTTTAAATACAACACCCTGTAACTCGGTAAGGAGTCACATTTTATTTAAGTGATTAGGGTTAAATCTTAATTTGAAATCTAGAATCTACAACTCCGATATTGGACAATGCATCACCGTGTGTATATCAAATATTCGAATACCTTGAGTATTTTTAATAGAGAATTTTAATTTAAAGAATAGAGAATAGAGAATTAAATTGTATAATAATTCCGTCGTACTATATGTGAACATTTTTTTGGCTCTGATATAACTACCTTAAAAGGGCATAGTCGCAAAATCTCGGCTCCAATGCTTTTCAAATGTATTCATTTTTTCGAATCCTGAGAAAACTAGGTAATAAATATTAAAAAAAAATTAACGCAGAATGAAAGATTGCGTTATTACCGAGGGCCGAAAGCCTGCAAAATTCTATAATTTTTGTTTTAATGTTACAGGGGTGAATAAAAAAGAGAAAATTTAGTGTAATTTTTAATTTTAAATGTTTCATTAAAAAAACATTTTGTTTATCCTAATGGACTTTCAGCCCTCGGTAATAATGTAATATTTCATCTTGCGTTTAAATTTTTTAGAAATATTTATTAGTTCTCTCAGGATTCGAAAAGAATGAATGCATTTGAAAAACATTTGAGCCGAGATTTGCGCCTATGCCCGCATCAACCAAAACCTTGCGTATGCAGTTCCAACAAAACACATATTAATTTATTCTAATTAGGGACAAACGAGAGCCGCTAAGCGAGCGGATTGTATAAAAGCAAAGAGGAAATGCTAATCACGGTAGTTACGGAAAGACGTGGGTCTCTCCCATGAGATTTACAATAAACATAATAAAACACTACACATGTCGTATCCGTGCTAGACAATACATTATTAATATAACGAAGTATTCTAGAACGGAAGATGTAATAATGAACTATTTCTTTGATATAAAGCAGTGTGCTAACGACGAGACCGATGTTCATCCAATGATGACCGGGTCAAGAAACCTTTATTAGTTAAATTATTTTTTCTTTCACGCGGGTACTGTGAGAGTTGGGCTGACAGTGATCACATGTTATGTAATGTATTACTTTTTTTACACCTACAAGAAATTAGACAAATTCGGAGGCAATTCGGTAGAGTTTGTAAAACACGGAGCACACATTTTACTGCAAAAGATAGAGATAATATGAAAAATATTTTAGGCCAATAAATGAAAGTGAAATACGGCGATACCGTGTAATTTTCTCTTACCCTCTACTTCAGTGGTTCTCAATATTTCATTATTTGCCGTGGTACACAAAACACAAAAAAATTGAAATAGTAGTCTGGACCCTCGGAGATCGCTGGGAAAATTTACACTCAAAATAACAAAATTCAGTTTGGCAACACTGTGTGAATGTTGATAGTAACATATCCCTTTTAAGATAAACAGAACTGTAATTTAGTCCAGATAAATTAATATATTGTTTTGCCAACAAAAATGAGATTTTTCAAACAAATAATGTTTCAAATATAATGTGCAAAATAATTTTTAATTGGGTTTTCACTAATTTCACTCATTAAATCATTATCGTCCAGTTATCGTCTTAATTATTTTAACTGTACTAATATCCGTCGACTAATTCTGAATGATTAATGGGTTGTTAATTATCTGTAGCGGCTTCTGGAATGTCTTAAAAATATCGAATTTCATTGATAAAATGCGCATATCCCACCGATCTTCGCTTCGACACTTTAGTAAGTCTTGATAATACAATCTCAAAATATAGGTGGTACCAAAAATAATAAAATAACTGTAGGTGGTACATGACTCAAAAAGTTTGAGAACCGCTACTCTACTTCATTATTGGACTTAAGCCCAGGGTTGCTTTGGGCTCAAGTCCAATACTTGAGGGACTTGGGGGGTGAAAGCCAACCCTCGGGGGTGAATAAAACATACGTTTAAGACTTTAAGATAAGTCCAGAAATGGATAATCTGACTAATTCTAAGCAACTTTTGTTCGATAGAGTTTTTTCACTCAGTCAATACTTTTCGAGTTATTTGCGAGTAAAAATGTTCATTTTTCAACAAGAAAACCATGTTTTCAGTCGGTTTTATCCAAAAGTACTTAATGCCCGGTTGCACTAACAGATCTTAAGCCTAAGGCGAGAATAACACAAAAATTAATATAATATAATTATAATATATTATAATAAAAATATCATCATATAATAATAGATATAATTGATAATAAGGCAAGAATCTAAAATTATGGTGCAACGTAAGTGACACTCAAGGAGGCCCTATCTATAAGTAGAGCTTAGCTAAGCTGGAGCTTAAGATCTGTTGGTGCAACCAGGCATAAGTATTTTATCGAAACAGGTTAAGGTTTCATTGTACAGATTTTAAAAAGGATTGTGAGAAAAAATGAGGCTAAAATGACGATTAGTCGGACCGTGTGGAGAAACTAATTAATTCAAAATACTCTGTAGCTCCGGTCCTAGTTGATGGATTTTGCTATACAGGGTGTCCAGAAACTCTGCCGACAAACGAAGACAGGAGATTCCTCAGATACTTTTAAGATATTTTAACCCAATTCACCTAGTCCGAAAATGCTTCCTAAGGGAGCTAGAGCTCTTTGAAGATGGCGTCCTGTAATTAGTTTTTCTTAAATAATTCCAGAACGCTCCTATTGAGAAAAATGAAAATTGGTACACATATTTACCTTTCAGAGATAAATCGAGTCCATGCATTGCGAATTTCTAGTACGGGTCATATGCGTCCGTTTTGGGTAGGGCAACAGTTATTTTATCGCATAACTTTTTTATCTTTAATTTTTAAGCATTTTTTACTCTGGATTATTAAATTATGAGCTATTCTACAATTGAAAGGTACTCTTGTTTTAGGTCGATAGGATACACCGTTTTCTAGAAAAATCGATTTGAAAATTTTTCTTTTAGAATTTCCAAAAATAATTTAAAAAAACTATTTAGAAATCCGAAAACTGGTACGTTTAGTTATATTTCAGAGATGAATCGATTTCATTAATTGCGAATTTCTAATACGGGTCATATGCGTGCGTTTTGGGTAAGTCAACGGTTATTTTACCGCACAACATTTTTCTCTTTAATTTTAAAGCATTTTTGACTCTAGATTATTAAGTTATGAGGTATTCTAGTACTATAAGTTACTCTTGCTTTAAGTTGGTAAAATACACCGTTTTTTTAATTTTTTTTTAACTTTTTTTCAAATTCAAGAGACGAAAAATTTTCAAATCGATTTTTCTCGACAACGGTGTGTCCTACCGACTTAAAGCTTTCAGTACTATAATACCTCACAATTTAATAATCCAGAGTCAAAAATGCTTAAAATTTAAAGATAAAAAAGTTATGTGATAAAATAACCGTTGCCCTAACCAAAACGGACGCCTATTGTAACAAAAACAGAAGAACTTATGTTGAAGTGAAAGTAAAGAGAATGATATAGTCCAACAGAAGTAGAAAAGAGAAAAGAGCTTAGTGTAAGCTAATGGAACAAAAATGACAAAAATTAAGGGGGGCTTCCACGTTGAGAAGCCGAAGTAATAAAAATACTGTTTTGCAGTATTATTAGTAGAGGAAGATGTAAAGATTAATAGAATAGAATTGATAAAGATAGTGAGATGAACTGATAATAAAATTATGAATAGATATATGTAAATTGAATGGCTAGCTGGATATGCAAGAGAATGACCACTTGACACTCAGGGAAGGATTCGGCTAATTTGCATGCCCTGCAAGACAGTAAATTAAAGAAAATGACAGTGATGGCTAAGAAGGGAAATATTAAGATAATGCTTTTTTTTGAAAAAAATTTTCAATTTTTATTCAAATTCAAAAAAAGAAAAATTTTCAATTCGATTTTTCTAGAAAACCGTGTGTTCCACCGACTTAAACCAAGAGTACCTTTTGAGTACTAGAGTACTAAAATACCTCACAATTTAATAATCCAATGTCAAAAATGCTTAAAAGTTAAAGACAAAAAAGTTGTGTGATAAAATAACCGTTGCCCTACCCAAAACGAACTCCGGTACTAGAAATTGGCAATGGATGGAATCGATTTATCTCTGAAAATCCAAATATACGTACCGATTTTCGTTTTTCTAAATTGAAGCCTTCTGGAGGTATTTAAGAAAAACTAATTACAAGACGCCATCTTCAAAGAGCTCTAGCTCCCTTAGAAAGCATTTTCGGGCTAGGCGAATTGAGCTAAAGTGTCTTAAAATTATCTGAAGAATTTTCTGTCTTCGTTTGTCGGTAGAGTTTTTGGACACCTTGCATATTTTTTTAATTTGTATATACTTTTTGCGTACCTTACAAATATGCAATGTGTTAATAGTATCTATTATTAATAAATAAACAATGTAATTTGTTTAAACAATTTAAAAATTTCCCAAAGAATTCAATTTTTTAAGATTATTACATTATGTATCACGTTCCCTGTCACGTTGGTTCCATGGGATCTGTGATCAACACTAGTATAACGGGACACGTTGGTTCCATGGGACCAACACTTTTTTATTTATATATTTATTAACGGCACTTTTAAATGCACACTAAGAGAACAAAGTGGTCTAGAAGATATATAATATGAAGAATAGTTTCTTAAATATACATTAATTTTGACGAAACAACCAAGTGGCAAGTTTCTACATACAAAGAACAACTTATATGGTGGCCCGTTGAGGCACATAATATATGAAAGTATGGTTAGCTGGGAATGTGATATTATTACTCTTGTAAGTCTTGTAACAAATCTATGATTTGTTGTTAAAAAAATCATGTTTGTGCAAAACTTTATGTTTGAGGTTAACAGGTAAACGTAAAAAACTAGGGTGAATTGTTCGAATTTATGTACAGAATGTACAGAAGAAAGTTGTGAGAATTGTTAGAAGAAATTGAAAAATTGAAAGACACTAATTCAAAAGGTACTTCGAAAGATATAAATAAAAATATTGAAAGCTTTACCTTAGACATGCATTTTGACGTATAGAAATTATGTACCTTACAAAAAAGAGATAAGAATAATTTTAATTTCAAACTAACAAAGTACTACTAATTTTTAATTTACTTGTTTTAAATTTGAATATCGTTATTTACATGTTTAATTAAAATAGAAATAAAACTTCGTGCCTTCATTTGCAACATCTATAAAATAAATAATTTGTATGCTTACAATAAATTGTTTACACAAAGTTCATTGTTTATTTATTAATAATATTATTAACACATTGCATATTTTTAATGTACGCAAAAAGTACATACATAGAAATTTAAAAAGTGTTTAAAAATCTAATATAAATATGAGATTTGTAAACTAAATTATAATAAATAAAGAACGATAATGAAGAATAAAAAAATGAAGAACGATATGAAAACCCAAATACACCTACAGCAGCAGAAGAAGCCATTGGAAGGAAAACTGGCCATATAAATGATAAGAACAAATAGCCATATTGGTTAGCAATAAAGATAGAAAACCTAATAAACAAAAAGAAGCAGGCTTACCAAAAGCGGCCGACCACACGCGATCAATAAGACAGAAGAGAATGCAGAAGGCAGACTTATGAAAGAAAAAAAGAAATAAATGGCAGAAAAAACCAATTTTGGACAAAAAATGTAAAGATATACTAGACAGCTTAATGGGAAGGTCAAGAGCAAGAGAGGCATGGAAAACGTTGAGGAACTTCAGACAAAATACTCATGAAAGGATAAAAATAGAACCAATATAAATGGACGAATGGCTAAAAGATTACTCAGAAGTATCACACGAAAAGAGATATCTATATACTCAGCTTAGGAAAATGAGCTACTTAAGCTCCATACTTAAAAAGTGAAACAAAAAAGATCCCATTAAATATAAGGAAATATGCATTACACCTCCTGTGGGTAGGTTGTATGGGAAAATTATTAAAGAAAGAACAGAGGAACAGCTGCTAACTTCAGATTTTACTGAGTGGTTTTAGTCCCGGGACGCTCATGCACTGATAACATATTTTTTTAAACATCTCATAGAAAAAACAATAGCAGACATTCAAAGCTGAATAGCACATTGTTTTCGTGGACCTCCGAAAGGCCTATGATAGTGTCCCAATCAACAACCTGTGGAAAGCAATCGAAAATCACGAAGTAGGCAACACCTACATAAGAGGCCCTCAGAGCAACAGTGGCCTAAGCCACAAATTGAGCATTTTTAGAGTATATATCAATAAAAGCAGCAACATTAAATATCAGGCTTAACAGGGGCCTACACAACCTACCTCCATATCTCCCTCTATATTTTCAATAATGAAAATATATATTTCTCTAGTGGAAATACAAATGCAAAGATTGCATTTATCTCAAAACTTAGTTTTTGGGCTTAGGCCACTGTTGCTCAATGTAGTTGCTCAATGCAGTCAAATCAGTTTTCAAGACAATGAATGTAGAATTAAAGTCAGACAAAACGACCCAGATCCGTTTAAAATCGATAAAGGATTTCCCATGGATGCTGCCTGTCACCAACCTTATTTAAAATATATATAGATGAAACACTAAGAAACTGGAACAAGAAATATGGACAGATGTGGACAGAAAATTGACGACAACTGTATCCATACTTTTTCCAATATCAAATAATTTTATCAGAAGACAAAGACGACATCGTCTACAGTCTATATGATAAAGAAGCTAGAAAAAGAATTACATGGTCATTCGAAATATCGCAGAACATCTGGAGATAATATCTCTATAAAACAAACAAGTGAATATACATACTTGGGGGCAACTTTAACAAATACAGGATAAGATGAAACCAGATTTGGCCCAAGGATCAAAAATACTATTGGCCTTTGCGGATGACGTGGACACAATTGCACAATTCACCAGAGATGCAAAAGAAGTTTTCACCCTATTCGAGAACGGTGCCAAGGAAGTTGTCTTAAGGTCAACGAGGACAAAACCAAGTACATGGTGGTTACGAAGAACCCAAGACCAAGGGTTAGACAAAACGTAACAATTAATGAATACAACTTTGAAGTCGTCAAAGAATTCAAGTACCTGGGAGCGATCATAACATCTGAAAATAAATATGAAAAGGACGTGGCAGCCAGGAATATTGCAGGAAACAGGGCATATTACTCATTAATGACCGTACTTAAATCAAAAATACTCTCAAGACCAGCAAAAATAAAAGTATATAAGATAATAATTCGTCCGACAATAACGTATGGAAGCGAGACATGGACTCTGAACCAGCGGGAAACGACAAAATTAATGGTACTTGAAAGAAAGATACTGCGGACTATCTATGGGCCTTGCAGAGAAGAGACAACAGGAGAATGGAGAATAAGACACAATGATGAACTCCAGACAGTATATGGAGATGAAAACTTAGTATTTACGCTACATTAAAGCAAACCGAATAAGATGGGTGGGCCACGTGCTAAAATCGAGTGACAAAAGACTTCTGAACGCCACATTCTGGGAAAGGCCCGATGGTAAAAGGTCAGTTGGTCGCCCAAGAAAGAGATGAAAGGACGCAGTTGCCAGTGATCTACGCAAAATGAGAGTACAACAATGGGAGTACAACAATGGGAAATAGCTGCTCAGGACCGACAACAATGGAGGGAAATAGTAAACGCGGCAAGACTCATATAGAGTTGTAGAGCCAAATGATGATGATAAGATGAAACGGATATAAAAGAATAAAATAAAGAAAAGAAATACAATAATACTCGGTTGTACCCGACAATTAGGTATACTGTATACTCGATTATATGGACCCACGACATTACAAACAAAACTAAGCACTAAATCTTTATGGCAATAGTGAAAAACTGCTCACTGTATGGCTTATAGACATGGGTGACAAATAAAAGAATAGAAAACAGCATAAATGCAATGGAAATTATTTTTGGAGAAGAAGGTGCAGGTTAACACTAATGGACAAAGTGAGAAATGAACGAATTAGAGAACTAATGAATGTGAAGGAGACTGTGACAAAATATAAAAACAAAAATTACTCTGGGATGGACACATGTTACGAATGAACGGGACACGAATAACGCTAAGAACTTGGAAATGGAAACCAAATAGGAGGAGCAAAAGATGACGGCCTAGATTATAGTGGAATGGGCAAATAGAAACAGCAATGGAAAAAAGACCTCACAGAAGAAGATACTTATATACCATAATAAGAAATGGCGATTGGGATGTGGTAAACGGCAAATAGCACATACAATAAATATGCATATTCCGACCTCGCTTCATTAAAATATTCTTTGAAATAGCCCGTGATTGGAGCGAGAATGTTTTTTATTTATCATTCCAATCACAACTATAATTAATGCGACTTCTAGACAGTAAATTCAGTTCGATAAACATTATAGTCCAGGGTAATAAGCTGGAAATAGACCATGTTCGGGACACTCAAAGATCCAGGTAGCTGACTACTTTTCTAGTTATTGTAGACCTATAGGAAGAAAATCTACCTGTTTCCTGCCTAAACTTCGCGTCCGTTTTTAATTATTAACAATTTAGTGCAAAAATGGCGATTTTTTCGATTTTTTGCACCCCATTAAACAGCTAAACAGTTGACATAAAACTACAAAATTTAATTTTTTAGAACATTGAAAAACCTTCAAAATGCCGATTTTTGAAAGTTAAAAAGTTAATTTGTTGCTACGCAAACTGCAAAATAAGTGAAAATCGTTATTTGTTAATAACTTTTACTAAAGCTACTTTAGAACTTTAGTGTTTCACCCAAAGTTGTGTATTAGGGTACTTAACAAACCCTCAAAAGTTAAGACCGATCCATTAATTAGTTTAAAAGTAATTCTATTTGTTTATTCCAGAGACATTTATTTTGCAATAACATAAGACAGAAAATAATGAAGATAAGGCAATTTAGGTCTGGATCCCGCGTATGAAAAAAAAGTTGATTAATAGCAAGCTGAAAATTTGTTAATAGCTTAAGGGTGTCTAGTCGGATAAACTTTGATATATGGGAACACTGGAACAGGGGCAGTTTTAATTATGGAACAGGTTAAAAATTTGGAACGGTCAGACCACGAAAACGGCACATTTATTTTGTCCGACAGAATAGACTTAAACTCTCCGAACAGAGATTAAACTCTCATGCAAAAGTCGGACTGCTATTTATCACCTGTCATAATTCCTGTCATTTGACATATTCTACATGTTCCACTCATTAAAACGCCCATTTGGTGATAAATAGCAGTCTGATTTTTGCATGAGAGTTTAATCTCTGTTCGGAGAGTTTAAGTCTGTTCTGTCGGACAAAATACATGTGCCGTTTTCGTGGTCTGACCGTTCCAAATTTTTAACCTGTTCCACAATTAAAACTTCCCTTGTTCCAGTGTTCCCATATATCAAAGTTTGTCCGACTAGACACCCTTAAGCTATTAACAAATTTTCAGCTTGCTATTAATCAAATTTTTTTTCATACGCGGGATCCAGACCTAATTCTGCGTATGTCAAATGAAAGTAGAAAAGTGATACTATCAAAATGTACTAAAAAAAGATAAAAAAATGTCTAATATATTAAAAAATACAAATGCCAGATTTTTGAAATTTTGTAGTTTATAAACATTTAGAACAACTTTAAAAATATTGTCCGTAGAAAAAATCATTTTACATATTCGAAAAATTGGTATTATACACGAATTTTTAAAATTGTGGTTCAGTTGGTGACTAGTCGTGGTAAGTGAAGGGGGAGCTGGGAGCCGACAAATGCATGAGTTCAAAAACTAAAAAAGGCAACTTAAAACTACTATAATTTTCTATATCTCGGGATCTACTGAATATATTTTGATCTTTCTTTTTTAATTTGTATGTAATTTATCTGTACATTACAAATATGTAATTTGTCTATTTGCAATTTGACATTTATTAATTAATGAACAATCTAATTTGTTTAAACAGTTTTTGAAAAAATAATTTTTCCCAAAAATCCATGTTTTTAATCAGACTATCATTATTAATCATAGAAAAAGTTAAGGTATACTTTAATAAATAAATTATCTTCAATAAATAATTATCTAATAAAAATAATTTATTTAATAAAGTGAACTTTAACTTTTTGTATGATCATTAATGATACTATGATTTAAAAAATAGATTTTTGTAAAAAAATATTTTTTCAGGAATAGTTTAAACAAATTATACTGATTATTAATTGATAAATTTATAAACAAATTGCATATTTGTAATGTACGTAGAAATTACATACAAATTAAAAAAATAAAGATGAAAATCCATTGAGTTGATCCGGAAATACAGAAAATTGTATTAGTTTGAAATTGCTTTTTCGGTATTTTAACTCGGTGGATTCGTAGGTTCCCCGTAGTAACCGTTTGAACTACAATTTTGAAAAATCGTAGAGGGTGCTGTGAAGATACAATGTTTATGCAAATTTTTTAACAAAAAATACAACTCCCATTATTTAAAATGGCATCAATGAAATTCCTTAATTATTATAAACAAATTAGCTGTGAATTAAAAAAAAATAAATGGCTAACTTTGTCCCTAATGAACCCAGGCTAAATTTTTTTATTTGAAAATTCGTGTTAAAATACTAGCTTTCCGAATATATAAAAAGATTGTTCATACGGATAATATTTGCCAAGTTATTCTAAATGTTTATAAACTACAAAATTTCAAAAATTTGGCATTAGGATTTTTGATTATATTGATTAATTTTTTTATCTTTTTTTATTACATTTTGATACTATCAGTCTTCTGCTTTCGTTTGGCATACTCAGAATTGCCCAATGTTCATTATTTTCTGTCTTAGGTCACTGCAAAATAAATGTCTCTGGGATAAACAAATAGAATAACTTTTAAACTAATTAATGGATCGGTCTCAAATTTTGAGGGTTTGTTAAGTACCAAAATAGCCAACTTTGGGTGAAACCCTAAAATTCTAAGTTAAATGTAGTTAAAGTTATTAACAAATATCGATTTTCATTTATTTTGCAATTTGCGAAGCAACAAATTATCTTTTTAACTTTCAAAAATCGGTATTTTGAAGGTTTTTTAATTTTCTAAAAAATTAAATTTTGCAGTTTTATGTCAATTGTTTAGCTTTTGAATAGGGTGCAAAAAATCTAAAAAGTCGCGATTTTTGCAATAAATTGTTAATAATTAAAAACGGACGCGAACTCTAGGCAGGAAACAGGTAGGTTTTCTACCTATAGGTCTACAATAACTAAAAAAAGTAGTCAGCTACCTGGATCTTTGAGTGTCCTGAGAAAATCCTTATTACCCTGGACTATTAATAACGCTGTAATGTATGTATATCGTTATTTCTATATATCGTATAATTTTGCAATTTTTTTAGCGATTTACTTTAGATTTAATATTAATGTGTCTTGACCTTTCATCAAACCATTTATGACAAAACAAGAGGAATTTTTTCTAATCGTAATCATATGTGTTGTGATTCATGTTATAAATTTGTTGCCTCCAGTTCCAGTTCAACGTATCGCATTTCGTTTTAAAGTATGAATCATTCTCATTCCAAATAATTGCAAAGAAAGATTAACATAAATTTTAAATTTAGAAAGGATGTATTATGTGACTATTACGGTATCTCTTGGAATTGTGTATTCAACTAATACCAAACTACACATTATGTAGTTTTAAAAGTTATGCATCTCCTAAAATTTTGCTCATTTTCGTAATTGATTTGTTCGTGAACAGATTAACGGATTCCGTTAATTTTTTCTTATTATTTTAGATTTTTCTTTGGTATTTACACAGTTGGGCAAAGGTTAACGCAAACTTCATTTTTGAACTTATACCGGGTGGAAGAAAAGAAACGGTTTTCTTAAGTTTAAGACACACTGTAGGGAGGACAAGGTACAAGTGTGGGTATACATATTATATCGAAATCGTATTGTAGTCTTATGTTTTGTGAACATTTTGTTTTTTGAATATCCCTCCCTCATATCTTTAGAAACAAAGGAAGCAGACGGTTTTATTCTTCAACATGTGTTCTAACTGAAACAAAACTAATTTAACAATAAAAAATAACAGTTGCAAAACTTTAAAAGCAGAAAGGCACATAACGTAAACAGTTCTGATCGACACCTATAAGAGTTATTTGTCGAACAGGTGAGCGGTATGCACAGCGCAACATAAGAGAGACGAGATTGTTTAATGGAGGCTCTGCGATGTTTTAGGGTTGAATTTCCTTGAGAGTAAGTACGGATTTGGTATCTTTACGCGGAGTCTCTTTAAATTTTAATAACGAGAGGTACATTACACACTTTATATAGGGAATAATGTCATCTTAGTGTATGATAAGACATGGCCTGCTCACGTATCGCACGTCGTTACTTCATATTGAAGTGAAGTACCTAAATATTCATATATTGAAATGGCCTCCTCACAGTCGACATGACTCCTATTGATCCCTGTTTCCGTGCAAGATATAGAAACTGTGCTTACTGCTTATCTGAAACTTCATAGAACAAAGTCAAGTAGCCTGCTTAACCCGGCACCTGCCACGTGGCTTTGCAAGGCGCCAACTGCCACGTGGGGTGCTCACAGCACCCCGTAAAAATTGTCTGTGATCTACTTGATTAAAAAACAAAATAATGTGTTCAGTAACACAAGAATATAAAAAAACATGTTTTATTAACTTATTGGCCACTAATATGTTATAAAATTTCAAAAATAAAATGAAAAAGGTGTTATAAGCAAATTAGCAAGTACCAAGCCATAATAAATGAAATCAAGTAAAATATCTAAAAAAAAATAATATTTAGTGAGTATAGAGTCTATATTAATAATTTAAATCAGTTATTTCAATAAAAATGTAAATTTGACCTGTTTATCAGAAATACAAAAAAAAATTTAAAACCAGTGTTTAAAAATTTAAAACCGTAGTGCCAGATGATGACACCCCAATTCGACTTTAGAGCTAAAAGTTCAGAATGACACTAAATAACCACTTCAAACATTAACACATCTATGCTATATAATATTATAGAAAGCTACTATGACGCACAGCTCGGTTACCAAACTTGAAATACCAAATATTTGATAAAAATATGTTATGGGGTGCTGGTAGCACCCCACGTGGCAGGTGCCGGGTTAATATCCAGCATGCCTAGGTGATGTGAAGCTGTTATTACAACGCTCGAGATTAGTTATTAGTTTACGTTATGTTGCTTTCTGTTTTTCAAATTTTGTTAACTGTTGTTTAGTATTGCTTCAATTAAAACACATTTTAAAGAGTAAAACCGTATATTTTCTTTGTTTTCAAAGATATCAGAGAAATTAGAAATAAAATGTTCACAAAATATGAGACTACAACATAATTTCGATGTATAAATACCCATCTTTGTACCTTTTCCTCCTACCTATAGCTATAGGTTGTCTCAAACTTCAGACATTTTGCGTAACTTTTGAAGCTATGTGTATGTAAGAATGTTTAGAACAATGTTTTATTAATTATGTTTGCTCTGAAACTTTTAAGTTTTTCTCTTAGATCTAGTTATCATCAGAACTCATCATGATCAGATGGTCAGAAAAGACTGAAGAGAAGGAATAGATAAAAACTTCAGGAAAGGATCTATAAATGGATTTTTCTGGGGAGATGGTCACCCAGTGTACATCTTTAGACTCATATAATCGTCACAATGATATTGCATACTATTCAGATGTTAAATGAAAAATTTAGTACTTTGAAAGACAAAACAAATTACATAGGTAGTTTAAAAAAATAAAGAATAAGACGTACTTTAATTTTATATATTTTTTGTGTATTATTTACCAAGTATACTAAATTTACAATCAAGATGCAGTAGAAATAAACAAACCAAGACACATTAAATGCTACTAGGAGCAGGAGCACTCCCGAATCATTACTTACAATGTATAAACTTTGCGCCTAGTAACATTTAACGTGTCTTGGTTTGTTTATTTCTACTGCATCTTGATTGGAAATTTAGTGTAGTTTTCTGTATTGTAGAATCAATTATTTTATGCTTACTTGTAATACCAATGACGCATACAGCAATTATTGTAAAATTTATCACATTATATCCGTTGGTCGTCATCTTCTACTGCTACCATATAGATATAGCAGTAAACTAAATTTTTGAATTGAAAATTTAAAGCGATTCTAAATTTGCACCATTTTTAAATTACTAATCTCCTAACAAAAACAAACTGGTGTTTTATTTATTTTCTCACATTTCGTTCTAGCCTTCAATTTGCACTAAACACTTTTTCGATCGACCGAAAAACATCAATATTTATCCATTTAAAGCTTCGTACTTTTCCAACAAAAAAAAGAGGATGTAATGTATTAACTTGGTTCGCAAGCGAGTTTTATTGTTATTAATGCATGCACCACAAAGGCAAACTATCAACTGAGCGACGTTAAAAATCGCGACGGCTTAGAATATGTATAATAAAATTTCTGCCACCGTCGCGTCGGTTTCCATGGCCAACTCGATTGCAATGTCGAGATGCTTTCGTAGGCCAGTCAAGGCAAGAAATGAAATTTTCGATTACGTTATTTTATGAACTTGGTTGTCTTACTTTTTGTCCTCGTTTTACTTAGTTTTATAAGTTATTAACGTCGGTGGGAGGGATAGCGAGAAAATTTAACTCTTATTGAAATAAAATACACTGCTCCAAGAAATTAACGCACCATCTACAAAAACAAAAAAAAAACGATTCACTGGTGTTTTAAATTTAATTGTATTCAATATTGTATCGAATGTACCATGTATTTAATGTTTTTATCAGATTACTTGTATTGTTTTTTATTTCAACAGTTTTCTAAAGCGCCCGCTACACTACTCGCGAAATTGATCGAAATTCAGCGAGTACGAGAGTGTAGAGAGGTTCTTCATGCGACTTCGCTTCGCCTCGGCTACTTCCAGTATTCTGTCTGTTTTTGCGACCGAGTCAAAGGACTCGAAGTTAGTTTCTGTCCGCGCGAATGTGTTCCTCGAAGTTGAACGAGTGTGTAGCGATGCACTTCGGACAACTTTTCCTAGTACTTCGTCGAGGAACTTCGCGAGAGTGTAGAGCTCGCTTAAGGAACACAAGACAAACGTGCTGTAATTTTTTTTGTCGTTAAGAGGTTAGTGTCATTTTTAAGTCGTTATACAGGGTGTTTCATTGGGAAACGGAAATACTTTAATGGTGAATAGAGGTCCCCGAGCCGGTTCTAGATATAGTACATTTTTTGCCCTACCGACTTTTATAACCGAGTTAAGGGTGTTTTATCGATTTTGCCCATTTCTTTCCTAAGCCATAACTTTAGAACAACCCTGTATATTTTTTTGATATTTGGTACACATATGTCTCATTCAAAACCCAAACCACCGACATACTAACCATAAGAAAAATCAAGGTCCGGATTAACAAAAAATTATATAAAGTAATTGTGACCTTAAAACAACACCCTGTATATTGAAATTTTGAAAATCTGTTTGCATATTTGAAAAGAGCACAAAAAAGTAAGTTTAATGGTTCGCTTCAATTTTTCGGCCAGACAATTTTATGACTTTCATTTTGAAATTATATTAAATTTTTTAAGAACTTCGACATTAAAAAGCAGATATTATTAACTTTTAGTTATAAATTATTAAAGTTAATAAATAAATACTAATTTTAAAAATAATCAATACCTATTTACCACATTGAAACCACCCAATTAATAATGACAAGAAAAATCCAGGTCCGGATTAAGAAAAAATATAAAGTAATTGTGACCCTGAAACAACATCCTGTATATTGAAATTTTGAAAATTTGTTTGTGTATTTTAGAAGAGCATAAAAAACTGCGTTAAAAGGTGCATGTCAAATTTTTGCGAAGATAATTTAATTACGGCAATTTTGAAATCATATTGATCAATTCTGTCAAGGTCACACGAAGCTACCAGAAAAATGAAGAATAATCCCAATGTACTTAGAAAATCGATTCGAAATATTTTAAAACGAGCAAGGAAATGCTTCGAACAAAATGGCGGACATTTTGAGCAACTGTTATAGTTCAAATATTTTAATTTATGTTAAATTGTTGAATTGTAACGAATTTTTGTTTTATTAGATATAGCAGTTTTTTAATTCTTTACTAAATCATTAAAATATCCCAATTCTCGCAATTCTAATTTTTAATATGTGCATATAGCTACAAATCCACAGAATCTATGAAGCCAGCGTAGTAAATAAGTATTAAGTATTTTTTTCTACAACCGTGTTAAAAATGTAATTTTTAGCACTCCATACGAGCGTTAAAATGATACTTTAAGGCACTAGTGCTTTAAAATTTTTAAGGCACTACAGTTCGTATTGACCTTATAGGCAATTTTGATGTAATGTCAAAAAAATATAAAATGGAATGTCAGTCAAGTCCAAGTAAAAGTTTTTGTAGATATTGTCCTGTAATTACGTTTGTAGAAAAAATATTGTATGATATGCGTGTTAAAAAGTACATTTTTAAGGCACTCATGTGAATTGCAGAACTCGCTATCGCTCATTCTGCAAACTTTCACATGCGTGCCTTAAACGTGTACTTTTAACACTTATATCATAAATAACTATTAAAATAAGTATTGATTCATTAACATTAAATTATTATTAAAAGTTAACAATACCTGGTTTTTAATCTCGAGAGTTCTTTAAAATTTCAATATAATTTCAAAATTGATGTAATTAAATCAACGGCGAAATAATTAAAATAAGCCTTTAATCACAGTTTTTCATGCTCTTTTAAAATGCGCAGACAAATTTTTAAAATTTCAATATAAAGGGTGTTGGTTCAAGATCACAATTACTTTGTATTTTTTTCTTAATCCGGACCTGGATTTTTCTTGTCATTAGTAATTCGGTCGTTCCAATATGGTAAATAAGTTATTCATTAACTTTAATAATTTATAACTAAAAGTTAATAATATCTGCTTTTTAATGTCAAAGTTCTTAAAAAATTCAGTATAATTTCAAAATTAAAGTCATAAAATTGTCTGGCCGAAAAATTGAAGCGAACCATTAAACCTACTTTTTTGTGCTCTTTTCAAATATGCAAACAGATTTTCAAAATTTCAATATACATGGTGTTGTTTTAAGGTCACAATTACTTTATAAGTTTTTGTTAATCCGGACCAGGATTTTTCTTATGGTTAGTATGTCGGTCGTTTGGGTTTTGAATGGGACATATGTGTACCAAATATCAAAAAAATATACAGCGTGGTTCTAAAGTTATGGCTTAGGAAAGAAATGGGCAAAATGGATAAAACACCCTGTAACTCGGTTATAAAAGTCGGTAGGGCAAAAAATGTACTATATCTAGAACCGGCTCGGTGACCTCTATGCACCATTAAAGTATTTCCGTTTCCAAATGAAACACCCTGTATAAACGATTGCTGTTTCTTGCTAAAGTGTTGCTATTGTTTTAATCAAAATGCAACGAGAATCGAGAAATTTGACTAATGAAGAGTGTGCTCAAATAACGGTTTTACACGAAGAAGGTTGGTGTTACAGACGTTTAGGGAAACGGTTTTGTACACCATACATCGGTCTCACGAATAATGGAACGGTACAGAGAGGCCGGCAGTGACTCTAGGCAGTGGCAGGGTACCTACTGTTTAGCTCTCTTGTGGAGTTTTCGGCAAAAAATTTATTAAAAAATTAGTCAAAAATAAAATTACTCGGGGGTTTTTGGGTTCGCTAACGACGAATATGACATCGGAAGCGATCTCCGGAATACCTGGTGCCCAGGGTACTTACTTCTTATGGAGTTTTCGGCAAATTCATTAAAAATTAGCCAACAATCATTACTCTGGGAGTTTTTGGGTCGCTGACGACGAATATGACATCGGAAGTGATCTACAGAGTACCTGGTACCCAGGGTGCCTACTGTTTACCTCGTTTTCTGGAGTTTTTGGCAAATTCATTAAAAAATTAGTTAAAATTCATTACTCAGGGGTTCTTGGGGTCTCTGACGACGAATATGACATCGGAAGTGATCTCCGGTGTACCTGGTGCCCAGGGTACCTACTTTTTATCTCGTAACTAATGATGTTTGACTAATTTTTTAATGAATTTGCCGAAAACTACAGAAAACGAGGTAAACAGTAGGTACCCTGGGTACCAGGTACTCCGTAGATAGGTCTGGATCCCGCGTATGAAAAAAAAGTTGATTAATAGCAAGCTGAAAATTTGTTAATAGCTTAAGGGTGTCTAGTCGGACAAACTTTGATATATGGAAACACTGGAACAGGGGCAGTTTTAATTGTGGAACAGGTTAAAAATTTGGAACGGTCAGACCACGAAAACTGCACATTTATTTTGTCCGACAGAATAGACTTAAACTCTCCGCACAGAGATTAAACTCTCATGTAAAAATCAGACTGCTATTTATCACCTGTCATAATTCCTGTCATTTGACATATTCTACACATGTTCCACTCATTAAAACGCCCATTTGGTGATAAATAGCAGTCTGATTTTTGCATGAGAGTTTAATATCTGTTCGGAGAGTTTAAGTTTGTTCTGTCGGACAAAATACATGTGCCGTTTTCGTAGTCTGACCGTTCCAAGTTTTTAACTTGTTCCACAATTAAAACTTCCCCTGTTCCAGTGTTCACATATATCAAAGTTTGTCCGACTAGACACCCTTAAGCTATTTACAAATTTTCAGCTTGCTATTAATCAACTTTTTTTTCATACGCGGGATCCAGACCTAAGATCACTTCCGATGTCTTATTCGTCGTCAGCTACCCAAAAACCCCCGAGTAATGATTTTGGCTAATTTTTTAATGAATTTGCCGAAAACTCCATAAGAAGTAGGTACCTTGGGCACCAGGTATTCCGGAGATCGCTTCCGATGTCATATTCGTCGTTAGCGACCCCAAAACCCCCGAGTAATTATTTTTGACTATTTTTTTAATACATTTATAAGAGTAGTTTCATACTTCTTATTTGTGTAAGAGATAGCCGTATGAATTCATCTAAAAAAGAGTTTATTTACAATATGTACAATAAAGATTATAAACATTAATACAACAATACTAAAATAACTTAAAAATACAAACCTAAAAAAGAGAATCAAGAACATGCTATTTCTTACTCTGAGTTTTTGACAACTGTCAAATAATTATTTACAAATGTCATTCAAACTAAAATTACACAGTCATGCCACCTAAAACTATAAATAACTTAAAATAACTAAATGTGGTTTTATTGAAAATAAACATAGTTTTATTTTTACATCCCCCCACCAACAGGTATGACAAACCATGAAAGTCTATGGTTGGTCACAAGGCAACAATTTTGAGATGTGAAAATAGTTCATATCGTTCCTTTTGTATCCGATATCTATTTCATATAAAGTATTTGAAATTTGTTTTTTATTTGAAATGGACCTAGTCTTACTTCATCAAGTTTTTTGCTATTTAGTTTGGATTTATTTTCTACATATGCCCAATCTCCTTCTTTAAATTCATGGAATTTTCTATTTTTGTCATACAGCTTTTTATTATATTCATGATGTCGTACTGAATTTTTATAAGCTATTTGCTTATCTTTTGATACATTTATTGTTTCACAAAGTTCCTCGGGAACAATCGGATCCGCTTTTCCAAAAAGCAAATATTCTGGGCTGTATCCGGTTACGGAATGATCTGTTCTATTATATTCATCTATACATTCTTCAGCTATTTTTGTCCATGCTCTACTTCTAGTTTCATTTAGTTTACATCTTATCCTATTAACTAATGTTTGATTAAGTCTTTCATTTAAACCATTCGAAAATGGGCAGTCCACTGCTGTAAAAACCAGTTGAATATTTAACTGTTTCATATTATTTCTAAATATTTTGGAATTAATTCCCGGATACTGATCTGTTAATAATGTTTTTATGGGGTGTTTATCTTGAATTTTAGAGATTAGTTTAATAAAATCACCTGTCATCTGATTTTTGGAAGTAACTGCAAATGCATATCTGGTAAAATGATCTACAAGTAAGTGGAGGTATTTTTTTGTTGAACGATTGCCAGCAAATCCTCCTATTGTATCTAGGGACATTATCTCAAAGGGTTCTTTTGCCGGACCTAATTGTGACAAGAGACCATATTTTGGACCTACTCTTGTTTTATTTTTACAGCAGATCTCGCATTTCTGGCAGATAGCTTTTGCCAGTAAATCCAAATATTAATGTAGTAAAAATTCCTAATTTTGTTAATTACTTTACCAGCACAAATATGACCATAAAATTTGTGAATTTTTGTTATTAACTTCACTCCAAAATCTTTGGATAAAATTATTTTTTTCTGGTTCTTCCTTAATTTATAGAATACATCTTGGTTAAAAATTGTTCCTATCATTTTATCTATAGCTTGTCGATTATTATTCTGGTCTTGTTTTATCTCAGTTAATGTCACTAGGTTCACTGTTTTTATAAATGTTTCTGCATTTTCTATATTTTCCAAAACTGGGTTTCTAGAAAGGCAGTCTGCTTCTACATTTTCTTTTCCAGGTTCATATTTAATGTCGAAATCAAATTGTGAAAGAAAATGAGTCATATCTCCTAATTCTTCATCTGGCCTTGTACGAAGTTCTCTTCCCTCAAGGGGCTTATGATCAGTAATAACGACAAATTTCTTTCCCATTAGCCAGTATTGCCAAAATTTTAATGCTTCTTTAATTGCCAGGCATTCTAAAAAAATTGCTTTTTTGTTTTTCTGATATTTGTTCAATTTTTTTGAAAAGTAAGCCACAGGTTTCATTTCTCCATCTTCTTGTTTTTGTTTGAGAACTGCACCAACTCCTAAAATACTAGCATCGGTATATATAATTGTAGGAGCATTTGGGTCAAAAATAGCGAGAATAGGTTCAGAGCACAGGATACTCTTTACCATATCAAAGGCTGTTTGGCAGCTTAAAGACCAGTGAAATTTAATATCTTTTCTAAGTAAATTATGTAATGGCTCTAATAACCTAGCTGAGTCTTTTATATATTTGTTGTAAAAATTTACTTTTCCCAAAAACTGTCGTATTTTTTTTCTGGTATCTGGTGCTGGAAAATTTCTGATCGATATTAAATTATCATGTAAAGGACGAACTGAATTGTTTCCCACAATGTGCCCCAAATATTTTACCTCTTCTCTTGCAAAATTACATTTTAGAAGTTTGAGCCTAAATCCCTCTTCAAGAATGGCTTCCATGAGTCTTTCAATGTGCTCTAAGTGTTCTTCAAATGATACTGAAAATATTAAAATATCATCTATGTAATTTATACAAAATGGATTTAAATTATGTTTTCTGATAATATTACTTAAAATCCTTTGAAATATTGCTGGTGATGTTTTAAGCCCAAAAGGTAAGCATTTCCATTGCCAATGACCATCTTGTGTAACGAAAGCTGTCTTATATTTATCTTTATTCCGAACTGGAATACACCAAAAAGCAGAATTTATATCTAAAGTAGTAAAGAATTTAGCATTCCTTGTTTTGGTCAAAATCTCGTCAATTAATGGAAAAGGTTGTGGTTCGGGAACAATTAATTTGTTTAATTCACGAAAATCAATGCATAATCTTGTTTTAGATCCTTCATCTTTTTTAAGAGCCAATGTAACAGGTGCTGCAAAGGGCGAAGATGATTCTTCTATTAAATTTGCTTTTAACAATTGTCCAATTTGAAATTCTATCTCTTTTTGGTCCTCTATTGAGCATCTATATGGCTTCTTTGCGACAAATTTATGTTCTAAAAGTTTAATTTGAGCTTCATTATTTTGAACTTGCCCAATATCAAATTTATGTTTTGCAAAAATATTGTCATATTTATTTAGTAATATTTCTATTTTACTTTTCTGCTCTGGCTGTAAATGTTCTAATTTTGCTTCAAAAAGCTCTGTGGGAATTCCTTCATTAAAGTTTATTGAATATTCTGTCAAATTAACATTGTGATTAAACTTTTCAATCTTCTCTTCAATATCTAGATCTAATCTTTGATAAATTTCTAAATCAAAATCTTGTTTCATTTGAAAATTCAAAATAGAATCCAATCCAAGTAGAATATCATACTCGAAATATTCATCATTAATTACAAAAAGATTAACATTTTTCTCAATTTTATTAATTTTCATTTTTGCAATTAGTTTTCCTGTAAAATTTGTTCTGCCATTTATCGTTTTAAACATATTCCTATCTTCATGAATAACTAATCCCAACTTACCTGCTACCTTCGAATTCAGAAGAGTAACATTCGAACCTGGATCATAGATTCCACATAATTCTCTATTATTTAGGAATACTTTTAATTTGATCAATGGCAGCAAATTCAGTTTTTTTGGTCGGTTACCGTTTCATTTAATGTCTCCTGTATAACAATATTATTAACATATTGAATATCATTTGATTTGTTTTCTTGTATTGTCCTTCTATCTTTTTGCTTTAAACGACACATTGCCTCTGGATGAAACCTCCCAGGGAATCCTTTTTTATCACAATATTGACAACTATTTTTTTCTTTTGGTATTATTGTATTTAATTTGGTAGGTATTTGTACAAAATTTGGGTTTGTCTCTGATTTTTTTTTGCTTATAACTGAACTCTCCAACTTTCGTAACTCACCTATCAATTTTTCCATTGTTGTAACCTCAGCTCTATTAATATTATTTTGTATATGAATTGGCAAATTTGTCACAATTAAATCGATTAATATATCAATAGGAAAATCATTTTTGATATTTAGCAATAAATTTTCTTTGCGAAATGCATAATCAACAAGACTACCACCTACATACTTAAAAGAATAAGCTTTTCTATGATTATCCCAACCTGTTTGACAAAAACTATCTAAAAAATTAACTTTCCATACCTCAAAACTGTTATCTAAGCCTAATGTTATTATTTTTGATTCAAACCATTCCTTTGCTATTCCATCAAGAAACAGACGTAGAATCAAAATCTTATCTTTATCAGCATCCACCTCACATCGCGAACATTCTGATTCGAAGGTCTTGAGCCATGAATTCATTGGAACATTTTTACCATCAAAATTTCGAAGTACGAAATCATCTTTTATTTTTTTGTAATTTTTCTTTTCAACTTTAGGTATACTAGTATCACCAAGTTTTTGGAGCAACTCGACTAATGGTGGAGATTGTTCAATCGCTTCTTTCTTCTCATACACTGGTAATAAGGTCTGTTGTAGGTACTCATTTTGATAAACCACATCACCATCTGAATCAAAAAATAAATCACTTTCAAATTATCATCTAATGAAATGGTACATGTTCTAAAGCATCCTCTTGATTTCATGGATGCTAAAACATTTTTTACTTTTTTCAGACGAAATAGTTCAGAATGATAATCTTGAAGTTGCTTTTCAGCAGGCATTTCATAATAGAAAGGTGACTGTGTTGGCTGCAACCACTTAAATTTACATACATTATTCTTACTATCAGTACTGCTTGCTTCTATAGCAATACAAATTTTCATTGATGTAATATTCATCCTTAATTTGTACAAATAACGGTTTGAAAATCTATTTTTATCACTATTTTGGCTTGGTCAGCTTAAGTTCTTGATTTATAAGAGTAGTTTTATACTTCTTATTCGTGTAAGAGATAGCCGTATGAATTCATCTAAAAAAGAGTTTATTTACAATATGTACAATAAAGATTATAAACATTAATACAACAATACTAAAATAACTTAAAAATACAAACCTAAAAAAGAGAATCAAGAACATGCTATTTCTTACTCTGAGTTTTTGACAACTGTCAAATAATTATTTACAAATGTCATTCAAACTAAAATTACACAGTCATGCCACCTAAAACTATAAATAACTTAAAATAACTAAATGTGGTTTTATTGAAAATAAACATAGTTTTATTTTTACACATTTTTTGCCGAAAACTCCACAAAAGAGCTAAACAGTAGGTACCCTGGGCACCAGGTACTCCGAAAATCACTTCCGATGTCATATTCGTCGTTAGCGGCCCCAAAAACCCCCGAGTAATGATGTTTGACTAATTTTTTAATGAATTTTAATGACGAGGTAAACAGTAGTTACCCGGAGATCACTTTTGACGTCATATTCGTTTTCAGCGACCCCAAAAACCCCCTAGTAACAAAATTGAACTCATTTCCGCCGATAATTGACGAGCTCTGAATTTTTTTTATTGTCTGTTTGAGATGCACTTTAAGAATGCATTTTTTGTATGCAGTTTTTCAATATTATATCATGGCTCCGGTTCACAAAGTTTCCTGGCGCATTCACGAATCGAATGCAAAAAGAATTATTAAGATTCGTCTTGTCCTCTTTTTTTTCGGAGGTAAGGCCGATTTTAGTGCTTTATTGCTTCGTCTATTAGTTATTTCAATTATCAGTAGTAATTGCACAAGAGCTCTACAATTCTATATTAATTTTAGAGATCGAGTGCAATTTGTTGCGATTATTTCATGAATAAAACTGTTCAAAACCAAAATTTTATTGTAATTTATTTACGTAAGTACAAATTAGTACAATTAAACACACAGTTGTTATAAATATTTGACGGTAGAAAGTCATCACTTTTATAATTTTTAAAACATTAATTGCCATTAATGTCACTGAATGTATTTTTTCATAGCAACGAAGGGCATCTGACGTAATATACTTGACGACGGGAAATTATCAAAAATTATCAGTTTAATTTTTATTTCTGTAGCTTTCTATTGGTCAGAATCTCCTATGAATGAAATAATCGTTATAATCTATTCGTCAGAATTTCGCTTATCTGTTAGCAACCATGTTAGCTATTCGCTGTTTGCAAGTACGTGGAGGGGATACGAGAAACGATTGAACGATACGAGAAACGAAATTTTGAAACTTTCTTAACATATTTCTTAAATAATTCATATTGATAATTGAAATTGTCAAATTGACGTATATTTCATACCTACTGTCATTGAAGAAAATGGGATTTCGCAAATGATGTGTTATAAATTGTAAAAATTATATATTGCTCCACAACATTGATATGATATGCAATTATTAAAGTGAATTTAATTAATGGTATTTTGCTTGTAGTACAATGTTTACCTTTTAATAACATAACCTCAATCTTACCTTTTCTTCTTTGGGCTATGACCTTGACAATTATCCAGTAACCAGGACTAATAACGAGCGATCCACAATTATTGGGATCAAAGCTATCCGTGCAAAATATTATGTATGTCTTGTTTTAATCTGAAAGACCGCCGGAGTGTGACGTCACGGCTAACTGCGGCTATATTCAGTGTTGTTATGATCACTTTTCGAAACAAAGAATAAAGATTGAAAACACGTTGAAAAGATACCCAATCTCAAGACCTTTTAATTCGTATAAATTTAAAGTTTTTCTTCCTCTGCTACTTTTTATGTTCAATTATAGTGTTTTTTAAGTTGACGTACGTACACAGGTACGTTTGACAGGTATCTGTCATAGAAAAAAGTGTTGTGTGATTTGGTAGAATGCGATCTTACTCTTTACAAAATATGTCACGTATTTCAGCGCCATCTCAGCACCTGGTTAAATGGAAGGGTACTACAAATCTGGCCTCCACATAAGTGGTCTGTAGCTTCGACATGATGGTGTGAAATTTTAAACGTTCTTGTTGTTGATTTGATAGGAAGAGTGGCGTAATCTAGCCTCCATGCTAGGTACATCATAGCCTCCATACGGTACTTCCAATATTTAATATTTTATTCAAGTGGACAATAAAGGTACAACACAAACAACTTTTGTTTCTTAATTATTTATTAATACAATAATGTGACATTTTACATAGAAATATGAGTATTTAATTTGGATTAAATATATGTTTACTCGTTGAATTTTTCCACCGTCTGCACACAACACCTGATGGGAGCCATTAGACCTAACAACAAAACGCGAAATAAAATGTGGATTTTAAAACTGTTGGATAAACAGTACCTACAATCAGAAAATCTCTACCTTACAATCAGAAAAACTTACCTTTAAAAAGGTACTCGATTACAAAATAACAAAAATATCAAAAAAGACGACTTAATATCAGCTTTTTCTGGTGACACAAACACATCACATAACCGACCATATAAAATAACTGAACTACAACGAACGAACGAACACGAACACTGGACACAGATTCACAGATAGCGCAGGATTTGTCAAAAGTCATGTTCCAACAATCACAATGCAGACATCAGCGCCTCTGACAAAATGGAAGGAAAATAAATACGATTACATGTTTTTTATTAGAGTGCGCGGGGCATGGTGTCTGTCAAAGTTGACGTAAACTGGAAAGTATATCTGAATTACAGTTGAGTCCGAGAGTCTTTACCCGTGCGTCATCATTTAAAGCATACGAAATAAGTCGGAAATTTACTGAACGCAACGGCAAATGGATATTATTCCGATCTCGGGTTATTATAAAGTTTGACGTTATCAAATAAATAGAATGTCAAATTTAAGTTTTGCTTTAAAATTTTGGTGCATCATTACAGCTACATTTGAAGTAGCTTAATAAATTATTTTATTATCATTGATTAATAAATAAATAAACAATTTATAAAAAAATTCAATAACATATTTTCTTTTTGTTATTTTATTCACTTTGGCGGAACCTTAAACACAAGCCTTCAACTGTGTCAACAATGAGGTTAGCTTTGTACGTCGTCAAAATTTATCTTAAAAAATGCTTAAAATAAATAATAAAATAAACTTATCACAAAATTTCTAACTTCAATATAAAATTAGTTGTGAAAACAACTGTTTGTATACTATAAAAAACTTCAAAATGCAAAAACTCGACAAAATAACAGCAAAAAATTCAACAAACTGACAGCCACAAAAGTAAACAAACCAAAACGTCAGAAATTGTACTTAAAATATGTGAAGACATCCCCAATCGTCTTTCTTTGTACATCTCTTTTCAATACACTGAGTCTTAATCGTTCATAAAAATAACATGTGTTTTTACTTAAATAACAGGCGGCAGCTGGTTTGTCATTAATTTCATGCGTGCAAGAAAATGATGCTAAATAAAAAGTATGTGTTTTATCTCACCAGGTATTAATGACGCACGGGTAAAGACTCGCGGACTCAACTGTAATAATAGACATGCACTGTATAGCTATCTCTGTCGTTCAGAGTCACCTATGGTGACAATAATTTTGGATCACACGTTATAATTGGCCAATATAATTAAAAGTGCTAAAAATGTTGCTGAGCTATGAAACCAGGTGTCGCTCTTCCGAACTTGCACGGTCCCAATTGCAACTGATATACTTTTTCTGTTTGGCCTACCAATTCTCATAAGAAGGTACATTACAATATTTTATATTTTGATTTTCATAAATTAAGTCCAAATATTGAGTAGTGATTAAAAGGGAATTTTACGTTGTGTCCTCATAGACCAGGGCGGATCTGTGAAAAAACGTCTATATTTGGATGTGCGAGGTGGCATTCGGATTTTTGCAGATAAAGTTAGGTGACAACTTCAACAATAATAATTGACTTATGCTCCTTCTCAAAATATGCCCGGAACATTAATAAAAAAATTAAAATATTTAAAAAATTTCGAAAAACATCGATTTTTTTTACTTCCTTTGTTTATAGCTTTAAAACGATTCATTTTAAAACAAAGTCATAGGAAAATGAAATAAAGATAATTGAATTTTGTATGATAAACGACTGGTTAAAAATGTCTTAAATTATTACCCTTTCTGCACAATAGCAATAAACACAAATAAGGGGGCAAAATAAGCCTGTTTTTATTCAATGTTTTTCAACCACTTTGTTTGCACTTAGAACTTTCGTAATTCGCTTGGAAAATTCTTACAACATACTTAAACCGTTCACCAAATTTGATTAAAATCGACTTGCTAGATTTTGCAGAATAATTTTGCAATCTAATTTTTTTTAAGTTTAAATTTTTTAAAAGCTTTCTGAAGAAAAGTTAGACCATTTAGAAGTTTGCTAATTTTTTTTAAATATGAAGAGGTTCTCTACCTATCTAATACACTTTACAGAATTAAAATCGGATTATTTAAGCGGCCTCAGCACTGTTTTAAAGTTATAAACAATTTTTTGGCTTATAAACAAATACATACAGTAAGGACGTTTGAGTTGGCATAAATTCATTTTCTCGAGAATAGGCGTCTCTGCCTCTCAAAACTCTCAAACTCAAGTAATGTAAATAACCTATGCTTTGCTTAACAAATTCAGATTAAAAAACCAGCCTACTTACCAGCAACGATTTCAGCTGACGCTTAGTGTGTCGGCAGAAAATAAAAGGATTGTGACGTCACATTTTAGACTTTGAGGTCGATTATCTCGAAGACGGTTAGAGATATCGAAATGCCGTTTTCAGATTTGAATTCAGAAGACAAAACTACATAAGAATCCATCGATATATCTGCTCTAAGTATAGCAGGAGCGGCAACGCACTAACACACAGACTGCGAATTTATAAACGAAAAGTTTTTGTTGAAAACTACATAAGAATCCATCGATAAATCTGATCTAAGTATTGCAGGAGCGGCAACGCAATAACACACTGACCTTGCGAATTTATAAACGAAAAGTTTTCGTTGAAAATCGACCTGTTTCGGGATTTATCTCCAGAGTCGCCCATTCTCAAGAAAATGAATTTGTTTAAATAAAAATTGTTTAAATAATTATACAGCTTTCAAATGAGAATATTTATGTTTTTAACTTTAAAAGGTACACTTGTAGTAAGTTTATCTAAAAAAAAGCCTACAACTGGAAAAAATATGTAATTTTCTGTTCTTATAAATAAATTAATCTATTATAACAAAACAAAAGCAAGTTTGACATTTAATAATGCATTAGTTCGATGGCTCTACTCGAGTTATTAGGGAACAAAAAAAGAATGAAGGAAATTGCTCCATGGGAAGCCGAGAAAATGCATTTTGTTAACATTATGTTATTATTCATAACATCATGTTAACATCATGTTTATTATACATAAATATGTATTGGAATCAGTCAGTGAAAATAAATGTAGATGGAGAATTGGCAGATACTGTGAACGTTAAACGAATAGTACGAACAGGGCAAATTTTTCAGCATTATTATTTAATGTATATGTACTCTGAAAATGTATCTATACCGAGAAAATCTTCGGGATGGCACAACATGAGACTGATGAAGATATTTTAGTAAACGAAGATGACTATATATACCATGCTCTACGCAGATGATACCATCATATGTACTGACAGTCTGGAAGGCTTACAAGATATAATAAATAAAACTACATAAGAGAGTCAGTTGTGGACTGAATCCTAATTTAACAACCTAAATATATGAGGATCAGGACAGATAACACATCAATAGGAGGACTAGAAAAAATCGTAAACAAATATAAACAAGCAAATTATAAGGATACTAATCTGGTAAGCAATATCAATGATAAATAAAATAAATGATAAAATAAGGCTACTTCGATGCTATGTATTTCCCTGTAAATCTTCCAAAATTTTATTTTGCAAGCTACAAATTACATAATTAACTTTTTAAATGCCATTGTTACGGTGCCGACAGAATACTTCGTGATTAACATATTCTTATATTTCACGACCTAATACCTCAATGCAAACTTTCGAAGGCGACGTTGCCAAAATCTGAGGCGACAGCGTACTGCTGCGTACTGCACCAAAGTGAGGCGACAGCGTCATATATGAGGCGACAACGTGTACCGATTCACCGTTTCTGAGGCGACAAGGTACCCCTCATCAATATATATATATATATATATATATATATATATATATATATATATATATATATATATATATATATATATATATATATATATATATATATATATATATATTTCAACAAGGTTGAAATATTGGGGTAGCAGCAATCTCAAAGAAAACTCTTTATAATAATTCCAAGCTTTCGATAATGTTTATTATCATCTTCAGGGAAACTACAAATATAAATATACAGTATTTAACAATTAGTCTAACTAAAATCAATAAAAATTGTTATCTTTGTGCCATCAAAAATCCAAAACACCATAGTTTTCTCTCACTAAACCAGGTGTCAAGGATCCCCAAAAACACAAAAATAACAAAATATTGTTCTGAGAAATGCAGAGCTAATACTCTCACTAGAAACACCGCATATCACAGAACAACCTTACTAAAAAGTTATTTATATATTTTGGTACTTACATTATTTGAGGATGTAGAGCCTAGTTGTTAAATACTGACATAACAACGAAATTTTGTCTTGGTAAAAGTAGTAAATAATATAAATTAAAAGTAAAAACTATATAAAAACTTATAAAAATCTGAGTTTAAAATGATAAAAGCTAAAATATTCTTTTAAAAAATTGTGTATGTCTAATTGGCATTTTACAAAATGTCTAATAAAATGTTTGGATGTTTATTCATTTTTCTTTGAATTCATACGGAAACGTCACAAACATTGAACCAATTACAATTTTTGATAAATTTCTAATAAATTTTGAAATAGTAAAAGAGCGAAATGATAATACAAAAGTTTTAATCAATGCAAAATTGTTTCATAGTCCATGTCTTTTATTATTATGTAGTCTACACTGAAAAAATTTTCTTTGAGATTGCTGCTACCCCAATATTTCAACCTTTTTTCCTAACTGTTCAGCAAAGATTATATACCTGTTATACACGGTGTAACAAAAATACAGGTCATAAATTAAATCACATATTATGGGACCAAAAATAGTTCGAATGAACCTAATTTACCTTAGTACAAATATGCACAGAACAAAAGTTATAGCCCTTTGAAGTTACAAAATGAAAATCGATTTTTTCGAATATATCGAAAACTATTAGAGATTTTTTATTGAAAATGAATATGTGTCATTCTAATGGCAGGAGCATCTTAAAGAAAAATTATAGTGAAATTTGTGCTCCCCATAAAAATTTTATGGGGGTTTTGTTCCCTTAAACCCCCCCCCAAACTTTTCTGTACGTTCCAATTAAATTATTATTGTTGTACCATTAGTTAAATTCAATATTTTTAAAACTTTTTTGGCTCTTAGTATTTTTTCGATAAGGCAGTTTTTATCGAGTTGCGGCTTCTTTTTTAATATGTTTACATAAAAATTTTATGGTGGTTTTGTTCCTTTCAACCCCCCAAATGTTTGTGTACGCTCCAATGGGGAACTTGCACATTTTTTTTTTATTACATAATAATGTTCAGTTTTGTATAAAAATGAGATTTCCAAAATTTCCCGCTTCAAAAACTCATAATAACTTAGAAATACAAATTTAAAGTCTTCTTTATTTTAAAGTAGTTCAGACGGCCCGTGACGTCACATAGTTTTACATTAGTTTTTTATATGGTTATATCAGTGATGTGGGAGGGTTATATGTAAGTATATTCTTCTTCTTCTTATTTAGTTTATTGGCCTCCACCTACTTGGGTATTTGGCCACAGCATCGTCGCGAAATATGGGAAAATATTTATATTGTAATGACATTTTTTGATCACTATACTTAATAGGAAGTGTGTACCTACTAAGTTTTATCGTTAAATACTTATGAGAATAATAATCAGAATAAAATCACAGTATAAAATTAGTAGGTATAATTGGAGTATAATATACATAATATATGTACTTACTTATCTGCTTTAACTCCCCGAACTTCTCCGACGGAAAAATTTTCACTCTTTTGAAAATATGTAGCCACCATACACATATCAACTATAGGTAAGTTATCAGACTGCCCTTTACAAAAACCCTCTTCGGTCATTTTAAAAAATATATCTTAAAAACACTCAAATATATCAGAAATAGAAATTATCAAATATATTTATAAAACTTAGTGTCAGTGTCAAAACGAATGCCAAACCTATAAGGGAACTTACACATTTTTTTATTAGGTAATATTATTCAGTTTCCTTTAAAAATAATATTTCCAAACTTTCACGCGGTAAAACCTCATAATAACGAAGATAATTTAAAATCTATATATTTTTTTCTGTTTTCTGGCCTTGGTTTAGAAGAACCCTTAGCCAATGTAAAATAGTTCAAACGATTAAAAACGCTTGTGACGTTACATAACTGTATTTTCTACGGACGTTTATAGTGTCTAATTTAAAATTATATACAATTTTGTTTACTTTGTTGGTGCAGAATGTACATGCACAACTATATGACGTCACTATGCGTTTTGGACCACCTGTTTTAATTTGAATTTTTAATCGTCTTTAGGGGCCAAACGAAAGACAAACAAAACTTTTTTTATCTTTGATACATGTTTTAAATTATGTTCTGTTGTGATTTATAACATTTTTTTCGAATTTAAAAATTTATGCAAGTTCCCTATTAAACTATTGCTGCGATACCATTAGTTAAACACAATGTTTTTAAAACTTTTTTGCCTCTTTGTATTTTTTCGAGAAGGCACCTTTTATCGAGATATGTCTTCTTTTTTAATACGGTTCAAAATATACCTAAAAATGTAAATCATACATAAATTTTTATATTATTACCAAGTCTCCATACTCGTACTTAACCATATACAAATTTGTGGTGGATTTGACAAATATTCAAAATATCTCGATAAAATCTGACTTTTCGAAAAAGTACTAAGAGCCAAAAAAGTTTTAAAAATATTGTGTTTAAGTAACGGTACTACAATAATAATTTAATTGGAACGTACACAAAAGTTTGGGGGGGGGGGGGGGTTTAAAGGAACTAAACCCCTATAAAATTCTTATAGGATGTCCAAATTTCACTATAATTTTTTCTTAAGATGCTGCTGTCATAAGAATGCCATATGTCCATTTTCAATAAAAAATCTTTAATAGTTTTCGATATATTGGAAAAAATCGATTTTCATTTTGTAACTTCAAAGGGTTGTAACTTTTTTTATATGCACATTTGTACTAAGGTAAGTTAGGTTCAATCAAACTATTTTTGGTCCCAGAATATGTGATTAAATTTATGACCTGTATTTTCGTTACACCCTGTATATACAGTATGTCCCTGTAAGTTGTATCCATATGGAAAACTTTTTTATTATTAATTTTACGAAAAAAAGTTATTCTTTATAAAAAGCTCTGCATGGTCCAAAACCTAAGATTTAACCATCAAATATCACATTTTTTGAATATTATACGAGGTATGTCAAAAAGTTTGAATTTCACTCAAGAGTAAAGTAGCTTTATTTTTCGTAATATTGGAAATTGCTATTATGAAAAGTTGTTTGGAATTAAAAACTATATTCTAATATTAAATTACATCCTTCTAATTTAAATTTTTTTTTTGAAAAATTATGGATAACTATCATTATTTTTTCAGTTATTTCAGTTCTGATAACTCTTTTATTATTAATTTAACGAAAAAAGTGATTCTTAATAAAAAGTTCTGGATGGTCTAAAACTTAAAATACAACCGTCTTATATCAAATTTTGTCAATTTTATACGAGGTATGTCAAAAAAGATAAATTTAGATCAAAAGTAAAGTACCTTTATAGTTCAGAATATTTCAATTAGAATGATGTAATTACATACTGAAACATAGTTTTTAATTCTAAATCTTGAGCGAAATTCATATTTTTTGACATACCTCGTATAAAATTGATAAAATTTGACAAAAGATGCTTGTATTTTAGATATTAGACCATGCAGAACTTTTTATAAAGAATCACTTTTTTTCGTAAAATTAATAATAAAAGAGTTATCTGAATTAAAATAACTGAAAATAATGTTAGTTATCCATAATTTAAAAAAAAATTCAATTAGAAGGATGTAATTGCATACTAGAATACAGTTTTTAATTCCAAACAACTTTTCATAATAGCAATTTTCAATATTGTGAAAAATAAAGCTACTTTACTCTTGAGTGAAATTCAAACTTTTTGACATACCTCGTATAATATTCAAAAAATTTGATATTTGATGGTTAAATCTTAGGTTTCGGACCATGCAGAGCTTTTTATAAAGAATAACTTTTTTCGTAAAATTAATAATAAAAAAGTTTTCCATATGGATACAACTTACAGGGATATATATATATATATATATATATATATATATATATATATATATATATATATATATATATATATATATATATATATATATATATATATATATATTATATATGTAAATATATGTAAAACCTAATAAAAAAGTATATATTTAATTCATTCTGATAAGTAATATTTTTTTGCGGTGCGTAAATATTAAACGATGGCGGTTTTTCAACGCACGATTAATTTTCCTTGCCAGAAACATGGACACTCAAAGTTTTCCGCAAACTCCCAAAAAACTTGCGATTATAAACGTCACTGCTACGCTTGATACATACATCAACAAATATATATTTTGCTGTTTACTGAGTAAGAAGTGACACCGGTAAACGCCTTGCGGGGATAACTGGTCTAGTAATAATTGGTTAATTATCGAACACGGTTCTTCTTTTGACATCATAACTATGAATAATACACGAGCGGGACACCCTCAAAAAAGCGCTTAATTTTCGAGATACTGACCACGGAGGGGTGAATGGCTAATTTTATTCATACTTTATATTTTCGAGGGTGCTGAAAACGAAAATAAAGTTTATTTTGAATTTTATGTGGGGGAACATTGTCAAAATGGCAATTTTAACGTAAAAATTGAAAAAAAAAATGAAATCACCTTTTTTTACGTTTACCTCGCTACAACTCTGTTCCATTTTAATTTTTTTTTTATGAAATTTTTACAGTATATAGCTCTAACATTTCTGAAGACAACGGTACCTGTTTCAAGCTTTTATTCTTATCCTGATAAAGGTTATGAATTTTTCAACGGAAAAGGTGTGGATTTGTGCATTGCAAAGTTTAATCGCAAAAGTTGTGTGACGAAGTTTAAAATTTAGCTTCCTAATCACGTTTATGTTAAAGTAGAGAGTACAAAAAAGTTTTCTGGTAAGTTTTAGATCAAAATGTATTATAGAAAAAAAAATAGTGTAACTTTTAATATCGACATTAGAAATCCCCAATATAACGCTTATTTTTCGAGATACTGACCATGGGTGGTGAATGGCTAATTTTGGTCTTAGATTATGTTTTTGACCGTGACAAAAACGAAAACGAAATTTATTTTAAATTTTAGGTTTGGGAATATTGTCAAAATTGCAATTGTACCCTAAAAATAAAAAAAAATGAAATCACGTTTTTTGCGTTTAGCTCGCTACAACTCTGGTCCGTTTTAATATTTTTTTCTTAAAGTTTGTACGCTATGTATCGCTCACATTTTTGAAGACAATGGTTTCTGCTTTAAGCTTTTAGTCTTATTCTAGTAAAAGTTATGAATCTTTAAAAGTACAAGGTGCAGATTCGTGAATTGCAAAGTTTAATCGCAAAATTTGACTGACAAAATTTGAAATATAGATTTTAAATCAAATTCAAAAATAAAACATGAGTACAAAGAAGTTTTCCGGAAAGTTTTGGATCAAAATGTTTTATATAAAACAAATGGTGCAACGTTTAACATCTACTATATAAATCCCCAAAATAACGCTAATTTTTCGAGATACTGATCATTGCTAGTGAATGGCTAATTTTGGTCTTACTTTATGTTTTTGATGGTGCTGAAAACGAAAATCAAGTTCATTTTGAATTTTAGGTGGGAGAACATTGTCAGAATCGCAATTTTGCCCTAAAAATAAAAAGAATTTAAAAAAAGTTTTTCTTAAAATTGAAAGTTGCACCATATTTTTTCTATAACACATCTAGACCTAAAACTCCCCATAAAACTTCTTTGAACTCTATGGTTTAACATAAACGAAATCAAATAGATAAATTTTAAATTTTTTCACTTAATTTTTGCGATTTAACTCTGCAATTAACGAATCTGCACATTTTATTTTTAAAAATCCATAACTTTTATAAAAAAAAAGACTGAAAGACTACAGTTACTTTCATAGTCTTCACAAAGGTAAGAAATATAGGCTGTACAAATTTTTACAAAAAATTAAAATATTAAAATGGACAAAATATTAAAATTTAACAGAGTTGTAGTGAGTTAAACGTAAACATTCGTGACTTCACTTTTTTTTCATTTTTAGGTTAAAATTTCGATTTTGACAATGTTCCCTCACATAAAAAATGAAAGAATAAACCACTTTTTCATTGTCAGCACCATCGAAAACATAAAATAAGACCAAAATTAGCCATTCACGTCCCATGGTTAGTATCTCGAAAAATAAGTGTTATTTTGGGGATGTATAACGTCTATATTAAAAGTTGCGCCATTTTTTTTTCTATTAAACATTTATAACTAAAACTTTCCAGAAAACTTATTTGTACTCTATGTTTGAACATAAACGTGATTAATAAGATAAATTTGAAATTTTGCCTCTCAATTTTTGCGATTAAACTTTGCAATTCACGAATCTGCACCTTGTACTTTAAAAAATTCATAACTTTTACTAGAATAAGACTAAAATCTTAAAACAGATACCGATGTCTTCAAAAAAGTGAGCAACATATAGTGTACAAATCTTGGAAAAAACTATTAAAATCGACCAGAGTTGTAGAGAGTTAAACGAAAAAGAACGTGATTTCACTTTTTTTTATTTTTATGGTAAAATTGCGATTTTGACAATATTCCCCCATCTAAAATTTAAAATAAATTTCATTTTCGTTTTCAGCACCGTCAGAAACATAATCTAAGACCAAAATTAGCCATTCACCACCCATGGTCAGTATCTCGAAAAATAACCGTTATATTGGGGATTTCTAATGTCGATAATAAAAGTTGCACTATTTTTTTTCTATAAAACATTTTGATCTAAAACTTTCCAAAAAACTTCTTTGTACTCTATACTTTAACATACACGTGATTAAAAAGCTAAATTTCAAACTTCGTCGCTCAACTTTTGCGATTGAACTTTGCAATTCAGAAATCTGCACCTTTCACTTTAAAAAATTCATAACTTTTGTTAGAATAAAAATGAGAGCTTGAAGTAAGTACCATTCTCTTAAGAAAGGTGAGAAATATATACTGTAAAAATTTCAGAGAAAAATACTAAAAGGGAACAGAGTTGTAGCGAGGTAAACGCAAAAAAACGTGATTTCTTTTTTTTTATTTTTAGTTTAAAATTGCGATTTTGACAATGTTCCCCCACATAAAATTCAAAATAAACCTCATTTTCGTTTTCAGCACCTTCAAAAATATAAAGTATGAATAAAATTAGCCATTCACCTCTCCGTGGTCAGTACCTGGTCATTTTAGGGGTATCTCCCGCTCGCTTATAAACTTTGCCTGTCTGACTATGTCCTTCCATTTAGACCTTCTTTATGTCCTTATCCATTGTCTTACATTGATAGTTTTCAGGTCGTCTTCTAAGTCAAACAACCATCTCGTTATCATTTTTATTTATAATATAGAAGAGGTAATATTTAGATGGCTATTAAAAAATAACGGTGTTAGTGATAGAAAAGTGAAAATTTAGGGTTGAGTGTATATTTTGGTTCTACATCATATAATATTAAAAAAAGAACAGTTTGTCCAAAAAAATAAAAAATAATTATGGGGGGCAAGCCCCCTTTTTACTTAGGTTGGTGGTACCAACTCAGAAACCACCCCGGGTTCATGTACAACAACTTTGATTAAGGTCATCATAATATGATGAAATGCATAGTTTGCGAGTCTATAAGGTACCTACATATGTACATACATACAAACATTCATTTTTATTTATATAGAAGAGGTAATATTTAGATGGCTATTAAAAAATAACGGTTGGTGATAGAAAAGTGAAAATTTAGGGTTGAATGTATATTTTGGTTCTACATCATATGAAATTAAAAAAGAACAGTTTGTCCAAAAAAATTAAAAATAATTATGGGGGGTCAAGCCCCCTTTTTACTTAGGTTGGTGTTACCAACTCAGAAACCATCCCAGGTTCATGTACAACACTTTGATTAAGGTCATAATGTTATGTTAAAATGCATAGTTTGCGTTGCGAGTCTATAAGGTACATACATACATGCATACATACATACATACATACATACATACTGTTATATTTCTATTTGATATGAAAATTAAATTTTGATAATTATAAACAAAATTCAATTTAATATAAAATATTTTCAATTTTCTCAACCACGGGCATATAAATTTAGAACAACCTGTATACAACAAATTGTTATATTTAATTTTAAGAAGTGATTAAACGAAACTCGGGACAATGCGCTTAGAATAAACAAAGTGAATGGCGCGTACCATTATCGTTGTTCGCGGAAGGTTCGATCATTAGCCTATGCTAAATAAAACTCAAGTGAAATCGATAATAGGTCATTATCGTTGTTCGCGGAAGGTTCGATCATTAGCCTATGCTAAAAATGACTCAGTTGAAGTAGATAATAGGTCATTAAATTTTGTAAATAGTAGAAAGTAATTTTAGAATGGGAATTAACTATTTTTTTTGAAATCCATTAAGCATATTTAGAAAGATTAAAAATTGGTTTTGAGGAAGACTGCGAATGAGAGTTGGTGGTGGAAGGTTGATTTGTGAATCTGGAAGGGATATTTAGAAAGTAGGGGAATGAATGACAAATAGAGATCAGAATGTTTTGAGCTGTCGAGAAGTGAAGTCCAGTAGTAGACGGTAGTGTACGGAGAGTGAGAAAGCCGGTGTAGTTCCGTGAGTGTAGAGATCTATCGTGGAACGAGAGGTAGGCCAGGTTGAGAGTAAAGAACCTCCTTGAGCCAAGAGTGTCCCGGTAGCTGATTGCAGTTTCGAAAAAGGTAGAACACAGCATCACGACAGAAGCAGGCACGAGAGCTATACGAGCTAATCTTCAAAGGAGAACATTACTGAAAGCCAGGACGAGGTTTTGATCGCAGCCAAGGATAGCAGGAAACGGGTCTTGTGTGAAGGCATTCTCAGTTCACCAGAAAAAGGTCAGTCTCATTTGTTTGGACATGAATGTATGGGTTTTTCGTATTAAATACCACATTATAAATTGAAGAACATAATCAATAATATCAGAAAAGCTTCATCAAACTTAAATAGAATTGTTGCTAATAAATCCTAATAGTTAAATGTTAATAAAAACTTTCAATTGGAAACCAAAAGGAAATAAGATTCCCATTTGTAAATGTTATGTTTAAGAATAATAAGATCTAGCACATATTAAGCAGTGATTGCCATTTAAATAAAATAAACAATATTTTGATTATAATTGTAACCCATATGTGTGTATTATTTTACTCTTTTCTTTCCTATCCCGATTAGGAACCATTGAGAAATACTGAGAAGCCACGTAAGTAAGTAATTCATTTTATAATTCGCCCTGAGATTGAAAACATATTGATATGTGATCTGGTTAATTAATTAAATTATTATTAATGCATTGATTAAATTAAATGACAAATAAGAATATTATCTCATATCAATAATCAAGATCACATCAACTGTCGTCCAACGTGGAAAGCATTGAAAAGTATTTCTAGTGGCAAATTTGAAGGATAGAAAGAGTACCTAAAGCCGGTATTTGAAAATGTATATGCCTGTGGTAAAAAGTGAGATACTTACATTTGATAACATAAAATTTTAGATCTCTTTAGGTACAAATTTTACATAACTGATTTAATATTTTATTTTTTACGATATTTACATGTGATATATTTATTGACAATTTATAATATTTGGGTGAGAAAAAGTCGTCTTGGTAACATACTAGTAAAATTTCATATTTGGCGGGGACAGTACTTCTTGAAAACAAATGTCTGTGACAAGAAGCCAAAGCAAAGACAACAAAAAACAAAAAGAACATTCAAATCAAGAGAATAATTCACACCAAGAAGATATTTTAGACACGACAATCATGGCATCAGAACAGCAAGAATTATCAGGTATAGATAAATTATTACAAATGATGCAACTCCAGTCACAAAGAATGGAACAGAAAATGGATGAAACACAACAAAAACTGGATGACAATCAAAGAGAAACAAAACAAAAAATGGATGAAACACAACAAAAATTGGATCAAAAAATGGATGAAACACAACAAAAAACTGGATGACAATAAAAGAGAAACAAAACAAAAAATGGATGAAACACAACAAAAATTGGATCAAAAAATGGATGAAACACAACAAAAAATGGATGAAACACAACAAAAAGTGGATCAAAAAATGGATGAAACACAACAAAAATTGGATCAAAAAATGGATGAAACACAACAAAAAATGAAACAAGCAATAGAAGAGAACAACAAGAAAATGGAGGAACGCATAGGAAAGTATGAAAAGGAAGTAAAAGGATGTTTGACAATGATCAAGAACGATATGGGACAACAAGAGACAGAGATTAAAGAAATCAAAAACAAAATAAAGGAAATAACGAATTGCCAGAAAAAGGAAATAGAAAATTTGGAAAACAAGTTGCAAAACGCTATTCAAGCAGACATAGAAGAAGTGGAAAGAAAGATTGCGGAAATCAATACGCAACAGAATGTCGGAGAAAGAAGAGAAATGGTTATACATAGCACAGATGACGTGAAGATAAGGTTTGGCGGGGATGTAAGAAGATTACACCGAGTGCCGTTCATAAATAGCCTGAAACAGCAAAAGAAACTATCAGAAACCATCTCAAATATGAAGCAAGCCTATGGTTCGATAGCAAAGAAGAAGAATTCGGCAATTGGCAACAATTTGAACAAAAATTTTTGAATTATTTCTGGGGAAAGGTCCAACAATTGGAAATTAACAAGGAATTGCAAAATGGGAAATACAATGATAGGATGGGTGTATCAGAAAGGACATATGCTTTGCAAATTTACAATAATGCAAAACATTTACAATATAATTACTCATCGGAACAATTAGTCGAACTGATTGCAAGACATTTCGAGGAAACGCTGGAAGACCATATCACATTGCAAAATTACAAAGACATAGATAGTTTATGCCAATTCCTACAAATAAGAGAATCACGTCTAAGAGAAAGAAAATCAAGAAGGTCGCGAGAAGATTACAGGCCCCGAGAAACACAAGATTACAGAGATAGAAATCAAAATAGGAGGGACTATACAAGACGAGATTTTAATCCCAGAAGGGAAAATGAAAATAGAGACAACGGAAGAGGAAATTATGAACAACGAAATAGGCAATGGAATGAGGACAGAAATCGAGAATACCAGAATAGAAACACCACACGCTCAAATCAAGAAAACAGAAATAATGGTAGACAAAATGAACAGGGATATCGAGAAAACCGAAACAGATCCGACAGACCAAGAGAAAATAGAAGAGAAGTAAATAATACCCAGACAGATGAATATGACGGAGAGAGACATTATGACGAAAATATAAACAACGATGAGCAACCGGCGTCTTTTCACGACGGCGCTCACTAAAAACCAAAAATCAAACAGGAATCTTTTGTCACCCCAAGGAGTTTATTAAATTGGCAGGAAACAACGAAAAAAAAATGGAGTTAATTTAAAATTTGTGGATGAATTTATCAACGAGAAACCAATTAAAATTATGATAGACACTGGATCTGAAATAACATTGGTCAACAGAAAACTAATAGAAGAAGTTAACTTAACAAATTTAATTTACAAAATACCTAGGGTAAATTTAGTGGGCGCAAACAAACGGACATTGGCAACTATAAATGAAGGCATACGAGTAATGGTACGACTGGGTAAGAATATGTATGCACTACAATGTGTAATAATGCCAAACATGTCACATGACATGATAGTAGGAGTTGACGAATTGGCAGAAAAACATGTAGTGATAGATTTTAAAAATAATACGATGAAACTAACAGAAGAAAAAGAAAAAGAACAGGACAAGGAACATGAGAAACAAAATACGGACGAATCAGGTAAAGAACAAACAGTGGAAATGAATTTGGCAGCGAAGCAAGGACAAAGAAAAAAAGGAGAAAAGGTCAGAAAAAGATAAAAGAAAATGAAACCTGTGGCTCCTCAAAAGAAGAGTTGAGCCCAGAAGAAGAAAATTTGAGAGTATCAGAAACAAAGGAAACCTGGGATTCCTCAAAAGAAGAGACGAGCTCAGGAGAAGAAGAAATAAAGCTAAAAAATGAAAGTGAAAAGAATATGATTGAAACAGTGGTATTTGAAGAGGAGGTATATGCAAACGAGGATGCAGAATGCACGGTAAACATGTGTGAAGAATCTGAGAAAGAAGACAGAAAATTAATATGTGGAGAAGGGAAAGAAAAAGAATTGCGGTTGATGTTAAGAAACTACGAAAATTTGATCAATGAGGAAAACAGAGTGGCTAAAAAGTACGAACATTCATTTGAGGTGAAAAACTTGGGAAATTTTCGATCAAAGACTTACCCGATTCCATACAAGTATCGACAAGAGGTGAAAGAAGAAATAAATAAAATGTTGGAAGATCAAATCATCGAAAGATGTGATTCACCGTATGTTAACCCGATTGTGATAGTAAAGAAAAGCAATGGAGAATTGAGATTATGTTTAGATGCCAGGAATATCAACCAGCACACTGTATCACAATATGAATCACCTCTAAACATCGAGGCCATTTTTGGAAGAATCACCGGGTCACACATATTTTCGAAAATTGACTTAAAACACAGTTTTTGGTTGATACCGTTAGCTGAAAAGTGTAGAAACTACACCGCTTTTTCTATTGATGGTATTGTCTACCGGTTTAACCCATTTAGCGCCAAAGGTGCGAAAACGCACCATTTTTTTGTAGAATTTTTTTTGACAATTCGTTAATTTTTTTTTAAATCTTTGTATTTTTTAAGTAACCACAAGATATAAGTGTAACTAAATTTAATTTTGTTTAATTTCCAAACTCGTGCTTTCATCACAAAAATATTTTCTAAATGTCCGACATTTTCAATCCTTTGACACAACTTTATTTTTACTGTAGTAATTTTATTGGCATAACACTTTTATGGTCAAATAAATTAAAACATTATTTTTTTAACTTATTTGTACACCAATTGTTATAAAAATACAAAAAAAATAATTTCTGAGTCATCAAATCTCGTGTTTGAAAATAATGGTTCGATAACGAACCATTGGCGGAAGTCGACATATAATCCTGTCTGATCAGGAATAAGTTCAAGGTGATGCACAGGCAGTAATTTGTTGGGATATTTCTTTATTATGTGTAAAAACACGTATCCACTGTGCCTGCGCTCGGAGCTCCTGCAACTGCTCCACATAGTGGACACGTTTGGCGCTCCCGGACTGTGCAATTGTGCGCACTCTGCCTCGGCGCTCCAATCTGTGGACAATTTATATGTAAAGGAGCACATACCGTATCGATTGGAGCAGTTGCAGGGAGCGCGGAGCGCAAGAAGTTCGTGAACATAGTGGATGGTTGGCGCTCTCGGACCATACAACAGTGTGCGCTCCTCCTCAACGGTCCAATAGGTGGCGGTTTATATGTAGAGGAGCGCATGCATGTAGATGGGAGCAGTTGCAGGGAGCGCGGAGCGCAAGAAGTTTGTGAACATAGTGGATGGTTGGCGCTCCCGGACCGTGCAACAGTGCGCGCTCCGCCTCGGCGTTCCAATTGGTGTCGGTTTATATGAAGGGGGGCGCATACCGTATCGATTGGAGCAGTTGCAGGGAGCGCGGACTGCAAGAGGTTCGTGAATATATTGGATGGTTGGCGCTCCCGGACCGCGCAACAGTGCGCCAACGACCGTGCGGCAGTGCCTCGGTGGTCCAATATTACGAACGTAGTGGATACGTACCTTTAGAAAGACGGGTAGTCTGGTATTCAGTTTTGTTATAATCAGTGCAAGATACAGGATTGGAAAGTGTAAACTGGAAATATCTAAAATAATTTCTAAAAAAGATAGAGGGCCGTTCGACTTCGTTTTTGAGAAAGAAGCTGAAGAAGGTGTAGGCAATGTTCTAACCATACTATTTTTAAAAAGGGTTCAAGGCAGGTTTTGTTTATATTCGATTCAGAGTTGGACTACCATCTCCATATAGCAACTATTTCAGCATCCTTATGCATCATCAGTGAAGATTATGCAGTCACACCTCTGAAGGGAATATAAACATTCTGCCTCTTTTAAGGCAAAACATCGCGATGCAATGAACCCTTTGAGACGCAAATCAGCGACATCTCTCGTATTACGAGGAAAACAACGAAAAGCCCCAGATACAAAGTTTACTACTTTTTAAACAATTAGAATAATTGAAATAAAAATATAATAAACAATATTTTAAATCCAAGACTTTTCGTTAATAAACTGCTTTCTGGCTGCATCCCATATCTCCGGATTTTACAATATATAATCACGTAGAGACGACGAAAATAGGAGAAAGCAAATAGAGGACACTTACTATTTTTGTTTATCAAAACTTCCAGGTCCATTTACACGCTAAATGTTTTGAGGCTTTTCACAAAAAATAAAATTGTGTATTTCAATTTTTATATCTCATTTCCGCCAAAGGTTCGAAAACGAACCATTTTGTTGTTGTGACACCTGCCATTATCAAAGTGTAAAATAATTTTTTTACGAATGTTTAAGTTTATTTGACTCTAGTTAATCAAATATATTACATATTATTGCAGTATTTCTTTGCTTGGCGGTTAATGGGTTAAGGTAGTGCCATTTGGATTGCAGAGTGCTTGTGCTGCACTCGTCCGAGCTCTACATACCATTTTGAATCGCCATGAAGATTTCATAGTTCATTATATCGATGATTTATTAATTTTTTCACAAGATACTCAGAGTCATCTGGAACACATAGAAATAATTCTGGAAGAATTGGACACAGCGGGATTGAAATTAAACATTGAAAAATGTCAATTTTTTCAAAAAGAAGTCATTTATTTGGGTTTTCAATTGGACACCAAAACAGTAAGATTAGCCGAAGACAGAGTCAAGCTCATAGATGAATACCCAAGACCAACGAATTTGAAAACATTGAGAGGTTTTCTTGGCACGATTAATTATTTTAAAAAGCTGATTCCCGATTTGAGCCAAAAGGAAATCCCTTTGATAAAATTGCTTAAAAAAGGAATAAAATGGAATTGGAAAGAAGAACAGGAGGAAGCTTTCGAAACATTAAAACGAGAATTCGCAAAAGGAACGAAAATATACCACCCTATTTACAATTTACCTTTTATACTCCGAACTGATGCGTCCATACAAAAATTTGCAGGAGTTCTGTCTCAAATACAAAACGACCAAGAAGTGCCGATATGTTTTATATCTCGAGTGACTAAAACACATGAGAGAAAATATAGTGTTACAGAATTGGAGTTTGCCAGTGTACTATATTGCGTAAACAAATTGAGGTTTTACTTATTGGGAGCAAAATTCACAATCGAAACAGACCATGCAGCTTTAGTACATATCATGAAGAATAGATTAGTAAATAATAGAATACATAGAGGCATTCTATTATTACAGGAGTATGATTTTGAGTTCCGATATATAAAAGGAAAAGACAACAAAATAGCCGACGCTCTAACACGGGATGAGGACACCGGAAAAAAGGAAACAATTACTCTACAGGTGGGACTAAATAGATTAATACAAGAAGAAGGGATATATTCGTTAAATGAGATAAGGACAAACCAGGAAGACCTAGAGGAAAGAGAGAAAAGAAGAGCGGAAGTAGAAAATAACATATATTTTAAGAGAATAGACGGAAAGGAACTATATTTAGTGACACAGACATTGGCCGAAAAGATAATAAAGAAATTACATGAGGACAATGGGCATATCGGTAGCAGAAAAGTTTGGCTCGTTTTTAGGGAAAATTACATCAGCCGACAGGATTACCGCATTGCAAAGGAAATTACCCAGAAGTGCGATGTATGTCAAAAATATAAGAGTCGGAATTTCAAAAACGAAAATGTTGCCAAAAATATTGAAGCCCGAAACAAACTAGACATTGTAGCAATAGATATGTTAAGCGATCTAATTATGACCACTAAAAGGAACAAACATATTCTGGTAATGGTGGATGTGTTTTCAAAATACGTAAAATTATATAGTTGCCGCACCACAAAGGGGGAAGAAATATTAAGAAAAATCGACAATTTTATAGCCATAGTAGGAACACCAAAAAAGATTCTACTGGACAATGCAACGTATTTCCGAAATGATCGTTTCAAGGGACAACTTCGAGAACGAGGAATAGAGACAAATTTTGTCAGCATCAGGCATCCACAGAGTAATCCTTCGGAACGATTCATACAGGAAGTGACGAAATTTCTTCGCATTGCAACAGATGGTCAACATCGCCACTGGGACAGGAAAATGGCGGAAATAGAAAGGTATCTAAATACAATTCCGAGCACAGTAACAAAAGAGACCCCAGAATACATCATGAAGGGTGTACTGCCGATAAGGCCATGGGAAGACCAAGAGCCAAAAGAATATCAACAAGTGATTGAAACCGTACAGAGAAGATTACGGCGAAGCAACGAAAAATATATCCAAAGACAGGAACAAAATAGAAAAAGAAGACCAGTGACTTTCCAAAAGGGTGAAAAAGTACTCGTGAGGGCATTACGAGTATCAAATCTTCCTGGGGGCATTTGCGCAAAGTTGATGCCTGTTTTCGAAGGCCCGTACATCGTAAATAATGAAAATGGGATAAATAGTTATGAGTTGAGGCACAGGAACTCGGAAAAGATCCGAGGAATTTATAATATTCACGATGTATACAAATATCACGAATAAAAGACAGAATTACATGAAGTAGATAGTAAGTTAGGATATAAGACGTAGATTAAAGTAAGGAAATATACAGGGAGTTGGTTTTGCCTCGAGAAAATTTATTTAAAAATGCAGATAAACTTTATCGAATACAAGGCGGGGATTTGTTATATTTCTATTTGATATGAAAATTAAATTTTGATAATTATAAACAAAATTCAATTTAATATAAAATATTTTCAATTTTCTCAACCACGGGCATATAAATTTAGAACAACCTGTATACAACAAATTGTTATATTTAATTTTAAGAAGTGATTAAACGAAACTCGGACAATGCGCTTAGAATAAACAAAGTGAATGGCGCGTACCATTATCGTTGTTCGCGGAAGGTTCGATCATTAGCCTATGCTAAATAAAACTCAAGTGAAATCGATAATAGGTCATTATCGTTGTTCGCGGAAGGTTCGATCATTAGCCTATGCTAAAAATGACTCAGTTGAAGTAGATAATAGGTCATTAAATTTTGTAAATAGTAGAAAGTAATTTTAGAATGGGAATTAACTATTTTTTTTTGAAATCCATTAAGCATATTTAGAAAGATTAAAAATTGGTTTTGAGGAAGACTGCGAATGAGAGTTGGTGGTGGAAGGTTGATTTGTGAATCTGGAAGGGATATTTAGAAAGTAGGGGAATGAATGACAAATAGAGATCAGAATGTTTTGAGCTGTCGAGAAGTGAAGTCCAGTAGTAGACGGTAGTGTACGGAGAGTGAGAAAGCCGGTGTAGTTCCGTGAGTGTAGAGATCTATCGTGGAACGAGAGGTAGGCCAGGTTGAGAGTAAAGAACCTCCTTGAGCCAAGAGTGTTCCGGTAGCTGATTGCAGTTTCGAAAAAGGTAGAACACAGCATCACGACAGAAGCAGGCACGAGAGCTATACGAGCTAATATTCAAAGGAGAACATTACTGAAAGCCAGGACGAGGTTTTGATCGCAGCCAAGGATAGCAGGAAACGGGTCTTGTGTGAAGACATTCTCAGTTCACCAGAAAAAGGTCAGTCTCATTTGTTTGGACATGAATGTATGGGTTTTTCGTATTAAATACCACATTATAAATTGAAGAACATAATCAATAATATCAGAAAAGCTTCATCAAACTTAAATAGAATTGTTGCTAATAAATCCTAATAGTTAAATGTTAATAAAAACTTTCAATTGGAAACCAAAAGGAAATAAGATTCCCATTTGTAAATGTTATGTTTAAGAATAATAAGATCTAGCACATATTAAGCAGTGATTGCCATTTAAATAAAATAAACAATATTTTGATTATAATTGTAACCCATATGTGTGTATTATTTTACTCTTTTCTTTCCTATCCCGATTAGGAACCATTGAGAAATACTGAGAAGCCACGTAAGTAAGTAATTCATTTTATAATTCGCCCTGAGATTGAAAACATATTGATATGTGATCTGGTTAATTAATTAAATTATTATTAATGCATTGATTAAATTAAATGACAAATAAGAATATTATCTCATATCAATAATCAAGATCACATCAATACATACAAACATTCATTTTTATTTATATAAATTATAGAAGAGGTAATATTTAGATGGCTATTAAAAAATAACGGTTGGTGATAGAAAAGTGAAAATTTAGGGTTGAATGTATATTTTGGTTCTACATCATATGAAATTAAAAAAAGAAAAGTTTGTCCAAAAAAATAAAAAATAATTATGGGGGGCAAGCCCCCTTTTTACTTAGGTTGGTGGTACCAGCTCAGAAACTATCCCGGGTTCATGTATAACAACTTTGATTAAGGTCATCGTATGATGAAATGCATAGTTTGCGTGTCTATAAGGTACATACATACATGCAAACATTCATTTTTATTTATATCTTCTTCTTATGGTGCCTATCCGTTACGGATGTTGGACACTAATATGGCTATTCTGACTTTGTTAACTGCTGCCCTGAAAAGTTCGGTAGTGGTTAAGTTAAACCATTTTCGCAGGTTATGCAGCCAGGATATTCTTCTTCGTCCTGGACCTCTTTTCCCATGCACTTTATCTTGAAGTATGGTCCGAAGTAGGTCATATCGTTGTTCATTGCGCATTATATGGCCCAGGTATTCCAGTTTGCGACGTTTTATGGTTACGACTAGTTCGCGCTCTTCACCCATTCTATGTAGAACTTCTTCGTTGGTAACTCTGTCTATCCAGGAAATCCTCAACATGCGTCTATAGCACCACATCTCAAATGCTTCGAGTCTCTTCAGTGATGCTTCAGTTAAGGTCCATGACTCCACGCCATATAAAAGAACGGAGAATACGTAGTATTTTAGTAAACGAACTTTTATTTCCAATTTTATATCGTGGCTGTTAAAGATCTTTTTCATTTTGACGAAAGCTGATCTTGCCTTCTCGATCCTTATCTTAATTTCCGTCGATTGGTCCCACTGTTCATTTAAGTTTGCACCCAAATAACAAAAGTTGGTGATTTGTGTTATAGGTTGTTGGTTAACTAGTAATTGACCAGGTGGTATCCTATTTTTGCTTATAACCATGTATTTGGTTTTTTTGATGTTAAAATAAAGCCCAAACCTGCTACTTACTTCTGCCACCCTGGAAACAAGTGTCTGCAGACCTTCAAGACTGTCTGCAAAAATTACAGTATCATCAGCGTATCTTATGTTGTTTAATCGTTCTCCGTTTATAAGTATTCCCTCGTCTATGTCCGTTAGCGCTAGGTTCGCTATTCTTATTTATATAGAAGAGGAAAATGTTTGTGGGTATGTATGTGTGTGGAAAAGTTACACCGATCTGATTTTTTTTTCTGTGTTTCAAGAGGGAGTCAGGGCCGATTCAGAACCGGTGTAGTTTGTGACTTTTGACCGCCCATAAGCCAGCTATAGGGCTTGGTAGATACAAAATTACATATTTTTTGGGCGTATATATCTTAGGTTCAAGGAGAGAAAGGAAAACCGCAAATACACCAAATCAATAGCGTTGAGTTAAGCTTTCAAATGGTGCCTAAGCAGTTAGGATCAGACATACACACGGTCAGTATAGCCGAAAAACTGAAAAACTAAACTTTGAAAATTTTGGTTTTTGACAATTACTCAAAATTTCAAGCTACGGATTACGCCAATAACTGAGCGTTTGTAGGAGGACTAACGGTGTAGTCCTCATATCTGGGAAAATTCGACTTTTTAAGTTATAGGCTTAATAAGTATGATCAAATCTATTTCTTATGGGGAAAACGGTTTTTCAGTTCAATAATCCCTGTAATACCCTCAGTTATCATACTTGACCTTGGATACATCAGATACTACTTGTCAATACGTTTCAAACTCATGTTTACTGATCAAAATCGGTTAAGCCGTTCAGAAGTAATCGAGCTCCAAAAGTATAATCCATTTAACCATTATCGCCAAAATGGTTTATATAGTTGTAGTGGTTACGACGCTAAGATTGATTGTGCAATTCGAGTTCATTTGCCGGCCATAATTATTAGGATGGCTGGGATATGAACTCGGATTGTCTTTTCACAAGGCTGGTGTCGTAACTACTAGATCATTTGGGAGAGAATGCGACAAAGGCGACCATTTATAACAGTTAACGTGTAATCGATAAACATTACATTTAACTTCATACATTTAGTTTATAAAAAACTTTGAAAAACTCCTGATACAAGAATACAAAACCGCTAAACGCCGTAAAAATGAGTGGCGCATGCAATATTCCAGCTACAAAAGAGCTGATATGAGTATTACGTGGCGCGAAAATGTATTTTGATTTTGATGCAAAACAAAATTCTAGTTTACTAGAAACTAGAATTTTATTTTGAAAGATTTTTTCCATAATATTTGCTAAATTTGAAGTAAGACGCGTAACAAAAGAGCCTCAAAATGCAAACTGTATCAAAGGGCCTAGACGGGTAAGATGATGAAAAGTGCCCCCAACTCGATTCGAATTCCATATAGGTCACCGTTTAGCATATATAGTGAAACTAACTTTCTGAAATTTTTAGCCCCCTAGGTGGTCATGTGACCAACCTAGAGCCTAATTAGGGTTTTTATGTTTTTATTTTTTATCTCAGCCGCATCGAGAACTAGCGAAAAACTTTAAATAAAAAAAGTTGTAAGCTTTAAAAAGTTCTGTCCGAAAATTTTTTTTTACTTTTTGGCGGGAAATTTAAATTTTAGAACGAATTTAAAATTTTAAATGAGTATAAAAAAATAACTAAGACATTCATTTTCACGAAAAAAATATATAACGTGTATTTTTGCATAATATTTCACCCTGAATTTTTTCAAATTTTTAAAATTGGTGAAACGCACCTTTAAAAATAAAAAACCGCATTTTTTCGGTTTTTTTTTTCGTTTTTTGATACAATTTTATACATATTTTTCAAAAAAGGTAATACCGTCACTAGAATAGGTAAAAAACTGAAAAATAATTGGGGTTTGCTTAATAAAAAATTTTTGTAATCCCATCCATTTTCAATATACAGGGCGTTGAAAAAAACAAAATTTTACACATTTTTTACGATTTTACCGAAACTACTGGCAACATTGTAATAAAATTTGGCGAGTTTTAAGAGGTAGTTGTTGTGCATTTTTTGACATACAATTAAGAATTTTATATTTATCATTGGCGCGTATACGGGTAATAGTCTGAACTTTTTAAAGAAAAAAGATAGTACGCCACTGACATATTTCAAATTAACAATCCTTTTTTTTAATTCCTCGTTTAATTTGTGACAAAAAATCTATCTTCCTATTTTTTCATACGACGCGCCATTTTTATTCAAAAAATAAAACATCTTAACCCTTACAAAGTATTCGAACTTCTATTAGTAGTTTCTACATCTACATACATACGTTACGTCCATTATAAAAACTAATTCGAATACTTTGGAAGCGTCAAGATATTTTATTTTTTGCAGCAAAACGGCGCCTCGTATGAAAAAATGATAAGATAGTTTTTTTATCGCTAATTGAATGAGGAATTTAAAAATGATTGTTAATTTGAAATATGTCAGTGGCGTACTATCTTTTTTTCTTTGAAAAATTCAGACCATTACCCCTAAGCGCGCCAATGATGAATATAAATCCTTAATTGTATGTCAAAACATGCACAATAACTACCTCTTAAAACCCGCCAAGTTTTATTACAATGTTGCCAGTAGTTTCGGCAAAATCGTAAAAAATGTGTAAAATTTTGTTTTCTTCAACGCCCTGTATCTTGAAAATGGATGGTGTTACAAAAAATTTTTATTAAACAAACCCCAATTCTTTTTAAATTTTTTACCTGCTCCAGTGACGGTGTTACCTTTTTTGAAAAATATGTATAAAATTGTATCAAAAAACGAAAAAAAACCGAAGAAATGCGGTTTTTTATTTTTGAAGGTGGTTTCACCAATTTTTAAACTTTGAAAAAATTCAGGGTGAAATATTATGCAAAAATATACGTTGTATATTTTTTTTCGTGAAAACGAATGTCTTAGTTATTTTTTTATACTCATTTAAAATTTTAAAGTCGTTCTAAAATTTAAATTTCCCGCCAAAAATTAAAAAAAATTTTCGCACAGAACTTTTTAAATCTTACAAATTTTTTGTTTAAAGTTTTTCGCTAGTTCTCGATGCGGCTGAGATAAAAATAAAAACATAAAAAGCCTAATTAGGCTCTAGGTGGGTCACATGACCACCTAGGGGGCTAAAAATTTCAGAAAGTTAGTTTCACTATACGGTGACCTATCTGGAATTCGAATCGAGTTGGGGGCACTTTTCATCATCTTACCCGGCTAGGCCCTTTAGCAAATAGTATGGAAAAATCTTTCAAAATAAAACTAGAATTTTATTTTACATAAAAATGAAAATACATTTTCGCACCATGTAACCATGTAATACTCATATCAGCTCTTTTGTAGCTGTAATATTGTATGCGCCACTCATTTTTACGGCGTTTAGCGGTTTTTTATTCTTGTTTAGATTTACATTACATTTAGAATTTAGATTTGTTTACCAAACAATTACAATAATTTATTGCTTTGAAAGTTACTGATTTATCTGTTGTCGTTTTGTATTTAATTAGTGTCGGCGATATGTTATCTCTAATGATATTTTTGATTCCTGTTTTATAAGATAAATTTAAAACAGAAATAACATTGAATATTAAAAAAGATTAATCCCAGTCAATTTACGGGCAATGTTTTAAATATTATTTGTGTCAGCAATATTAAGATTCACAAGATCAACAGTGTTTTATTATATTTAGTATTTTTTCAAACAGAACATTGGTTCCTATGGAGGGCGTTTGGCACTCTCGAGAGTAAAGCCGACCCTAACCTCTAGTCTTGAACATTCTTGCTAGGTGAGGTAGTAGGATATCCATTCCTTTTTGTAGTAAAGCTGTAAAGATACCATCTTCACCAGAAAACTTCGAGGGTTTAAATATTGATAACCCAATCGATTCTATTTTTTGTGAAGCTTTTTTCCAGCTAGACTTTTTGATGTTCTGGATAGTCTATATGTAAATTTATCAAGTTCAGTCTTTGATTCATCTTCAATAAACGGTGCACATGGAAAGTGAGCATTTAATTCTGTAAACTCACCGTTTGGTTGTTAGAGTAGTTTTCTGAGATAACTTATTGAAGGTGCATTCTTAGTTTGGTGTTATATTTTGTTATAGCCTTTTTGTAGTCCTTATAATTATCTGCGCTCTTGGTATTGGTCATGCTCCCATGCTCTTGGTCATGCTGAAGGCTCTGCGTTCAGTAGCATTTAGTTTAATTCCTTATTCCACCAAAGCACATCTCTATTGATGGCTTCATTCTTGAGGGGACAAGCTTCCTCATAACAGTTTATTACCGTACGATCCAACCAGTGTGAGGCTGTTTTGAGTAGGGGTCGCCAACTTCTTGAAAATTTCAAGATCTTGTCTTGATCTTGTCGTGATTTCAAGACAAGATCAAGACAAGAAGTAATTTTAGATTTCAAGACAAGACAAGAAATTTTATATCAATACCAAGATTTCTTGTCAAGAAAACAAGAAATCTTGAAATATTTTGACTAATAATGAAAACTCTTAAACGTATTTATTTGTAAAAAAGATAACATTATTTTAACATAACATATTTTAATTTATTGAACACTTTTTTTTTTGCTAAAACGATTTGCAAAAATGTAAATTAAAAATAATAATTAATGATACTTACCTAATCCTGTTGAAAATTAAATTGCAAACTAGATTTTATTTTAAATAACAAATTTAGCATATTTTTAAATCGGAATTGATAAGCCATGAATTAAGGCAGATAACACTTCTCATGGAGTCAACGCCTAGCAGATATCTTGGCTTCTTTATTGTTAAAGCTGCTCTTGGAGCAGCTTTTCTCTAGCATTTCTGCAGGTACATATGTTGCTGCCGTTCCATTTTCGATAATGACGGGTACATATTTTCGTGTCTTCTCCACCAATCAAGTATATTCTCAGACCAGTATATTCTGACCTAGGCTCATTTATATATTTTTCAATTTCATACTTCCAAGATTGTAAGTTATCATTGTCAGCGTTCTTAAATAGGTAAGTACTTACATAATATCTAAATCAACTTCGTTATCTTCTTTTTTCAGACTAAGTGCTGGCTCTGGTATTGGATTTTGTAGATCATTCTGGGATTTATTAAAATAGTAAGCTTTAAATATTTCTTCCAATTTTTGTGCTGCCTCCGATTGTAGAAGCTTTCTCCAAGATAAAGAGGAAAATGCCTCTACTTTATGCCGAGGATCCAAAATAAGAACTATACAGTATATCCAATTAGTTTTGTTATAGTGTTTCAGTATTTTATCTCTCGCAGCTTAAATGAAGTAAATTAATTACTCGGCGGTAGTGTCTCTATCAATTTAATTATCAGGTTAATGAGCCCAATATTTCCAGTGTGTCTAAAAGTAAGTTTACTCCAATTACCACCAATGGAAGTGTGCAATATTTTTCCTCTTCGAGCCTTCGAGTATTGAAGAAAGTGTTTTAAAACTTCTCAGATACTGACAAAATTTACTGATCAGAACCCATTCTTTATCTAATATTTTGCATTTATTTAGATTTTCGATCGGGACTCCCCTCAGTGGCCGTGTTAGCACGCAAAGCAATAAAAAGGTCGCCGTGGAATCACCGGACCGGGTAATCAAGAAATTTCAAGATCTTGAAATTTCTTGAGTCAAGACAAGATATAAAATGTCAAGAAAACGTCAAGACAAGATTTTTTTAAATTCCTTGATTTTTTCTCAAGACAAGACAAGAAGTTGTTGTCAAGACAAGAATTCTTGTCTTGTCGACCCCTAGTTTTGAGTTCCTCTGTGGTTTCAATCGTATAATTAACGCACCCAACACCTAGCATCTTATTCTTGCATGTACACGAGTCAGTCTGTGTCGGTATACGACATTCAGTATAGGTACAACTGGACTTGCTCATGCTCCGTTTCAACGTCTAAACACAGGATTTTCTGATCCCATATTCATGCCTCAGCAGAGACCTGCCAGTTTTGAATTATATTTATGGTAAAGCGATTAGCAGATCGACTACCCTGGTTAGATAAATTATAGCAAGTTAAATATTTTAATAGCTGCTCCACTCGTTTGTTTGTGTCTATGCTGCCCTATTATGTACAGTATTGTGAAAAATTGCATCACATCGAGTAATAAGCTGCCTGTTTCTTTTGCTGCATCAGCTGATAAGTTTTTACTTTTTTTTTAGCTGATAACTGCCTCTACTATATAGTAACCGGCCAAACTTTTTGATATTTTTCGATAAAAATAATATTTTCATCGCTTTTTTTTCGCTCATTTATATGCCAGAGAGATCTTAAGTTCCAAGCTTGGCTCTTAGAGCCAAGTTCAGCTTGGCTTGTGTTGATGGTGGCAACCGGTGAATTGATAATTTTTCTCTTTTTTAAATTTATAACCTACAGTATATTTCACGAATTTGTGACTATTTTGAATTAGGGATGAAAGATTTGACTTGACAACGGTCAGCTGTGTTGAGAAAGTTAATAGTAAATTCTCCCAATAGTCTGGGCGCCAAATGGAGGTCACCGTGGCCTTTTCAAACCTGATGGACAAACTCAACGGTTTCTTAGGGATTTTTGGCTGCTGCTTACGAATATCGAAGGTGGATTTCGATCCGAGTGGTCAACAAACTGTTATAAACAATTTAATTGTTTATAAATTTTTATAAGACTCTAGCTCATAAACTAAGAGACAAACATTTTTGAAGTTATACTTCTTTACGGGCGTAATGACGGTGAATTTTTATATGGTAAAACCTAGCGACCGGGCGCATGAACATTATAACTTTGTTCTGATTGGATGTTCAAATGACATGTCAAAAATTATCCAATATGGCAGCTGTAGCGCAGCTGTGGTTTGGACGGTTTGGTTATGTCGTTGATTGATAAATATAGAGTGATTGTTATACTGCCTTTTTAAATAGTTTTCATATTATATTTTTGGACTTATTAACATGCTTGTTGCATGTCATCAATCGCAAAATTACTGATAAAAAACCTATTCGCTCGAAGAGGTAGAGTGTAGAGAACTGTGGATAACATCAATCAACCGGGACGATTTACGATCTCACTTATTCAAAACTAAAGACTCGGAGAATCCAGTACTTGGAGTCTTTTATTACTGTCAATGATTACTGGTAAGTGTTTTAAAAATAAGTTAATCGAATTTTGTTCCTACATTTGTACATAGCCACTTAACACATTGCAAGTAATTGCGAAATTTATAGCACAAGTTCTTGCAGCAAAAACTTCTGCAATCAGTTGCAACTTGCAACTAGATTTCTGCAATAAAATGATTACAGGGTACAAGTAATTGCATAAGCTGACATGAAATAGACAGAAACTTTGACCTAACCATAAATTTTAGGTTATGTTGTTTTTATAAATTAAATGTGATTTTTTGAGTAGAGTTATCAGATATTAGATTAAAATTAGATTATTGAGAAAATTATAATATGTGTTATATATAACAATTGCAGAAAAATTGCATGAACATGTTCTATTTAGCTGCAACTTCTTGCAGCGAGAAGTTGCTGCAAGTAATTGCACCTTTTCTGTGCAATTCTCGTGTGACACGATGCAATTTCAATTGCTGCAAGAAATTGCGCAATTAGTTGCATCGTGTAAAGTGGCTATCTCATACATTCACATAACAATATTTTACATAAATCTATTAATTTTAGACGAACCTGCTTATTTAGAGGACGAAAATCATCCTGATCAAGTTCCATCACAGGAAATGGTACGCAAGCCTCAAAAAAGTGCGTAGGTAACATGATGTTGAAAGAATGAGGAGAAAATGGAAAAGAAAGAAGTAAATTGAGAGTGAGTAAATCCAATAAACACATTTATCTTATGCTTTTTCAAGTGGATATAACAACTAAAAAATAAATAATGGAGAATAATTTAATTTTTTTATTTTTTGTTAAAAAATATTCTCAGCTGAGTACAATGCGTTGGTAACAGACTGTCTCCTTATATGAAATAAACCATTAGCTCATGTGATGCGCCAACTACAATTTGCTTAATCCATATTTTATAACTTTTCCTCAGCTTTTCGCTTTCATGTATCACATTGTTGTTAGCATTAGTGGTTCTGATTTGAGTCGAGCTGTAATGCCACTTTTTTTGAATAGCGTAGTTAACCATATATTATCTGGTAAAGTATCCAAAAATGTTTCTTACGAACTTGGTGTCAGTGTTCTGCTAACTGCAAATTATATTCATATTTACCAGTTTTACGTGGACTCATTTAACTTTTCTCTATTGTTTGAGAATAGTCCGTCCGCTATAACTTTTCCCATGCGATACGATTCATTTTCAATCGAATTAAGTCAAAACAGAAAGTGAAACGTATGCCGATGTGTGTAGTATATAGTATACAGTATACAAAATGTATATACACATCGACGTTCGTTTCAATTTATGTTTTGATTTAGTTTGATTGAAAATGATTCGTACCGTATGGGAAAAGTTATAGCGGACGGACTATATCTGCATAAGTATGCTCTACAAACTCTACATAAATCATTCTGTTTATAATGATCAGCTATTGCCCAAAAATTATTAAATGAATTGAGTCATTATTTTTTTTATATAATTTCGATTTACATTTAATGTTACATTTATCGTTACATCGAGGTCCCAATTCTCGCATTTACGTTAATTTTACAGTTTTTCTAGTGTATTCTTGGTCAGAGTTCCTCAGTTTCTTCAAAATATTAATTTTGGAGACACTTGGATCTCTTTGTCTCTCTTTTCCAGGATTTTTCTTTTTTGGGAATTTTTTCTTAGCAGACGTATCTAATAATAAACTAATGCGTTTGATGCAGGAAGGGGTTTCCGCTGTTGATGCTTCTTGAACATGTAATCCACTGTGAACATCAGATATAACAGTGGAAGTTAGTTCACTCGTAAATTATATAGATGTTACAATGTGTTTATAAAAATATTCATCAATAATAGAAATTTATAGTATTGTAACATTGGTTACAAAGTTTTTTCCACCGAGTGATTCAAAATTTTCACTTACAATGAGGTTATTTTATTAAGAAACTTTATATTTAGGTACATAAGATAGGATAAAAGTTTTTAGATCAAAATGAAAGTTGTCCTTTATAGATATCATTTAAGCAATAGTTGAAAAACATTATAAGTGGAGTTACAATGTTATTCATATCAGGTGTAGTTGTGATCTAAAATTTAAATTGGATTAATTTTTTTTGTAGGCTCTACAGATAAATCAAAAAGTAAACATAGAGGACAATGATGCATTAGAGACTGGCATATCATCTCATACGGACAACACCGCAAGAGAGTTTTTTTATATTTGAACAATTCAGCTTCGCTTCAAAGAAAGTTGGACGCCTTGAAAAAAAAATTTAAACTCACCGTTTGGACTTACGGAAGATATTGAAAATGCTATAAAGTAGGAATATTATACGGGATTTGTATATACTTTTGTAAATAATATATTGTATGATATTTTAAAAGAAAATAATGAGTACCACCAGTGTTACTACAAATGGCTAGTGAATTTAGTAAGTAATTTTGCCAATTTTGTAAAATTGGCCAAAAACAAAAAAAAATATCTACTAAAAACACTAGCCAGTTGTGTCTGAGTTTAGCGAACCTACTATAACTCTTGTTAAATTAAGTATTTTTACAATATTGAACATTGTTATTATGAACAGTTAATTGGAATTAGAACTATATTCTAATATGCAATTACATCCTTCTAATTGAAAAAGAAATTAAAAATTTTTCTCAACATATATAATCAACATTATTTTCTGTTATTTCAATTATGATAACTTTTGTTATTAATTTTACGAAAGAAAAGTTATAGAATGTTCTGCATGATCTAAAACCTAAAATACAGGGTGTCCCGAAAAGAATGGTCATAAATTATACCACACATTCTGGGGTCAAAAATAGTTCGATTGAACCTAACTTACCTTAGTACAAATGTGCTCACAAAAAAAGTTACAGCCCTTTGAAGTTACAAAATGAAAATCGATTTTTTTCAATATATCGAAAACTATTAGAGATTTTTTATTGAAAATGGACATGTATAATTCTTATGTCAGGAACATCTTAAAACAAAATTATAGTGAAATTTGTCCACCCCATAAAAAATTTATGGGGATTTTGTTCCGTTAAACCCCCCCAAACTTTTGTGTACGTTTCAATTAATTCATTATTGTGGTACCATTAGTTAAACACAACGTTTTTAAAACTTTTTTGCCTCTTAGTATTTTTTCGATAAGCCAGTTTTTATTGAGATGCGGCTTCTTTTTCAATATATTTACGTAAAAATTTTATGGGGGTTTTGTTCCTTTAAACCCCCCTAATGTTTGTGTACGTTCCAATTAAACTATTATTGTGGTACCATTAGTTAAACACAGTGTTGTTAAAACTTTTGTCTCTTAGTCTTTTGTTCATAAGTCACCTTTTATCGAGATGTAGCTTCTTTTTCAAAATATACCTAAAAATGTAAATTATAAATAAATTTTCAGATTATTAACAGGTCTCTATAACCGTACTTAACCATATACAAATATGTGGTGGATTCGACAAATATTCAAAATATCTCGATAAACACTGGCTTATCGAAAAAGTACTAAGAGGCAAAAAAGTTTTAAAAATAGTGTGTTTAACTAATAGTGCCACAATAATAATTTAATTGGAACGTACACAAAAGTTTGGGGGGGTTTAAAGGAACAAAACCCCCATAAAATTTGTATGGGGTGCACAAATTTTACTTAATTTTTTTTTAAGATATTGCTGTCGTAAAAATGCCACATGTCAATTTTCAATAAAAAATCTCTGAGAGTTTTCGATATATGAAAAAAAATCGATTTTCATTTTGTAACTTCAAAGGGCTGTAACTTTTTTTGTGTGCACTATTGTATATAGGTAAGTGAGGTTCAATCAACCTATTTTTGACCCCAGAATCTGTGGTATAATTTATGACCAATCTTTTCGGGACACCCTGTATAACCATCTTATATCAAATATTATCGATTTTGTATGAGGTATATAAAAAAACTGTTTTTTATGACGACAAAGAAGTATAACTTCTTACGTGCGTACACAAGTATACACACTCTTTTTTTTCAAATAAAATTTGTTCCCTAATACAAAACAAAGAAAATGCTGTTTACTAAACTTATATCCAAGAACTATAACTCAAGATATTGTAAAATTAGTGCGTAATGCAAATTGCAGAAGCTTTTCCGGTCGTGATTCTGCTTCTAGGCATACAAATGAGCTTTACAAGGCCTCATTTTAAAGCTTAATTCATAGATATATATGGGGGGGGGGGCATATAAAAAATATATAAAGAATAGTAGAAAATGTAACTTCGTCTTTCATAAAGAATAAAAAAAAAGAATGTGTGTGTACGGTGTACGCACGTAAGAAGTTATATTTCTATTAAATAATTTCACGAAATAAATGTATTTTAAACAGTTTATTTGTATTTATTTAAATATTAAACTAATTTTAATACTTACTACTTTCCAAAAAAATTAAAAATATGTAATACCAAATTATATTTCTTAAAATATGTAATACCAAATTAAAAGAAGTTACCCAAGGCAACAACATCATGACACATTGTGTTCCCAAGCAGTTACCCATCAAAAGGTTAACCGCGCTCGACACTGCTTGACCACGGTTATCGGGCCACAACCGGTGTAAGTCAGTGTGCCATGGCCGTAGCTAGGTAACAATGGAATAAAATTGATACCACAATGAATTATTTTGACAGATTGTGCAAATAATATTATGATTGCTTTTTAATTTTCTTTTCATCATATTTTAATACTTATTATCCTATTCCCGACGAAGACAAATCCAAAGACACAAAGATTAATAATAAAAATATAGTTACTAAAAACACCAATATATTTTTTTCACACTTTATTTGCGCTGGTACATACGTAACTTGAAAGATTTAGCAACTAACTTCAGACTGTCGGTGTGCGCGTACTTCATACTGTCGTTTTCATAAAAATTCACTCTCAATATGTTTCCCAATCTCGCCTAAAGAAGTATAACTTCAAAAATTTCGGTGCCCAAGCCAACCCCCTGCAGGAAAATTCTAGGTACGCCACTGTACGTCCACTATAGTTATCATAGTCAGTTTTGCACATTCCCCAAATATGTTCAATGGGATTGAATTCACAATTGTAAGGGGGCAGTCTTAACACATTATGTGCAAAACTATGTATAATCTCGTCTACTATAATTTTTTTTTGGTTTTCATTCTTTTTGGCCTTAGGCTTGAAACAATCCCGAGGAAATAAAATATTTTCATTCGTTAACCATTATTTTATTTTATGTACTGTACTGTCCAGGAATTCGTTGGTTGCTTATTTAAAGTTTCCGAATTAGCATTTCCGTGTGGGTGTGGGGCATTAGGCATTATCCAAAACTATAACAGATGGTTCATGTAAATTTGGAAGCAGTTTTTTTCAACCATTTTACAAACATCTTTGTATTCTTGTTATCGCCTTAATCAGCCAATTTTGATTTTAACGAAAACACAAAATCCGTTCCATTAATAAAACCATGTTTTCCATCTGCATGCAATATAATTTCCCTCCATATCTGATGTCTTTTATGAATTGTATACTCTTGTCCTGCCAAATCCGTTTTATTCCAGCTTTCGTGTAGATAAAAAAATGAAGCGTGTTCTTTTTTAAAATTATTATAGTTCCTTAAAAACTCGATTCTTTTGTGAAATACACTACCTCTTTCACACAAGGCTTTTTTCTGTCTTCAATTTTGAACCTAAACGGAATAGGTTTGAAGACTCTCCAGAAACTTAGCCTGGAAATTTCGAATGTATTTCTGTCTTTTAACTTTTTGAACACTCTACAACTCTACAGAAACGTGTTCTTTCTTTTCACGAATTTTATATATGTCTCGAATTTCAAACTTACAACCTTCAGAAAGATGTTTAGTGTTAGTGTGTGATATAGGTTTATATTGTGCAACGTCTACTTCACTATTTACACTTTTTCTGTTTTTCAAAACTGACTTGATTTTTGTCACACTAAAACACAATGCATCACTCACTTTTGTCTTGCCTAATATTTTATCCTCTAATAATTTTAACTGTACTAATATGCAAATTGACTATCTACAATCTACATGATTAATGGGATGTTAAAATATCGGCAAGCTCTTATCTTTAAAGGCGGCGTATCGAATTTCTTAAACATTTATACCAAACATTGATATGGTCACTTTTTGTGCATTCTGACAAAGTTCCGTTTCTACTATAAGTACTTCACATTTATTTCACGTTGAATGCATTGTATAATGTGAGTTCCACACTCTCGCCGAAGTCGATCGAGGTTCAACAAGTACGAGAGTGTAGACGGCCACCTTGTGCAACTTTGCCTCGCTTCGTTCTACTTCCATTCTCTGTCGGTCTGTGGATAGTGTGGAGCCCGCTTAAGGAAAAGTAAACTGTATGTATCTGTATATTTTGCATCGACGTGATTTAAATGGTATAATAAATTGTTCCACCTACCTCTACCGACTGAATATCATCCAAAGATTTATATAAAAAAAAACTTAAAAAGATAAACATAAAAAAGATAAACATAAACATAAAACAAAAAAAGATAAACATAAACATAAAAAAAAGATAAACATCCATATAAAAAAACCTCTACCGAAAGTATACTTTTCCGGACCTGATTGTAGGGAGCAAAGTTGTACTTTTCCTCCCTAGGGAGGAAAAGTAAAAGTGACATGGTAAAAGTCATGGTATTTCATTCATGAAATATAACTTATTGACGCCCTGTACAATATCTATTTTCTATTACGTAAGTATCTATAGTACATTTTAACGTGTATTTATAAAACACCCTGTATTTTGCAGAATGGTAAAAAACAGTAAATCGTTATTTTGATTTAACAATGTTTACATTAATAATTTGATTTATATTTGACAGTTGACAGTTATATTGTACCTACTTATTAGTTTTAGTTCTAATAAATTTTGTTGGTTAGTTACATAAATAAACTAAGTAAAAATGAAAAAATGACTTGTTATTTGAGGAAGGTGGAAAAACCATAATATGTATAACATGGGATTAAAGTGCATTTTCCTCCCTTGAATGTTTACTGTAAACTTCATTCTCGGGAGGAAAAGTAGCACTTTCCTCCCTTGTTATACAAATAGCTATTACTTCTGTCAATTAGTATATAATCCACCAGATAAATAAATTTTTTATTGTCATATTTTATCAAAAATTCGCAATAAGCTAATTATTTTCGTAAGTACAGATGTAATTATTAGTTACATTTAATGTCCATTTTGTAAGTACATCTGTATTTACGAAAATAATTAGCTTATTGGGAATTTATGATAAAATAAGGCAATAAAAAAATTATTTATCTGGTAATTAATATACTAGTTGCGTAGGTACTAATTCAGAAGTAAAATTTATTGTACCATTTAATAAAAAATTGATTTATTCTTATTATCAGAGATAAGAAAAATGAAAATATACCTTCCACTTTTTATTATTTAATTTAGCGAAATGTAAAATCAAATACAGTTGAGTCCGCGAGTCTACCCGTGCGTCATTAATACCTGGCGAGATAAAACTATTGACATATTAAGCGTAGACTCAGCATACTCACCAAAAAAGCGTAACGCGGAAACAGCATGGAAACAGTCGATCGGTGGTCTATCTATCTCTTTTAACCACTCAATCCTATGTCGACGTTACACCCCGATGCATTGAGTGGCATATCCCTAGCCAAGTCTATCCTCTTTACATGTCTCTGGATAAAACACATACTTTTTATCTAGCATCATTCTCTTCCACGCATGAAACTAATGACAAACCAGCTGCCGCCTGTTTTAAGTAAAAACACATGTTATTTTTATGAACGATTTAGACGCAGTGCATTGAAATGAGATAAGTACAAAGAAAAACGATTGGGGATGTTTTCACATATTTTAAGTACAATTTCTGACGTTTTGGTTTGTTTACTTTTGTGGCTGTCAGTTTGTTGAATTTTTTGCTGTTATTGTGTCGAATTTTTGCATTTTAAAGTTTTTTACAGTATACAAACAGTTGTTTTCACAACTAATTTTATATTGGAGTTAGAAATTTTGTGATAAGTTTATGTTATTTTACGATAAATTTTGACGACGTACAAAGCTAACCTCATTGTTGACACAGTTAAGGAATGCTTGTGTTTAATGTTCCGCCAAAGTGAATAAAATAACAAAAAGAAAATATGATATTGATTTTTTTTATAAATTGTTTATTTATTTATTAATCAATGATAATAAAAGAATTTATTAAGCTACTTCAAATGACGCTGTAATTATGCACCAACATTTTAAAGCAAAACTTAAATTTGACATTCTATTTATTTGATAACGTCAAATTTTATACTATAACCCGTGAACGGAATAATACCCACTTTCTGTCACTTGGTGTTGCGTTTACGCAACCCTTACCACAGAATAGGGCGTTTCATCGATTGTCATTTGTTTCGAGCTTCTGTCATGTGTCACATAATATTAATATATCTACGCCAGACGTGTTTGGTTTGTATCATTGTTATATACCAATAACGTATGACGTAGATATATTTAATATTATGTGACACATGACAGAAGCTCGAAACAAATGACTGTGAATGAAAAGCCCTATAAATAACCACACAGAAGCGAAACTCCTGCCGAAAACGGTAACATAATTTTCATGCTCATGCGTCAACGTAACTGGTGTAACCTCACTTTTGCGACTGACGTGACAGTTGTTTATAGTTAAATTTTATATTTATATATGTTTTATTTTATATTTTATTTATATTTTATCGTTAAATTTTATAATTCATATTTAATTAATAACTTACTTACTTACTTAGTCCTAAGCCTTTCTACCTTTAGGTGTAAGGCTGGTGGAGTTGAGTTTGGCATTGTAGTCTGCATGCTTTCCGATCTTGCGTTAGGTTTCTTGCACTTTCCAATGTAAATCTCTTCTTCTCGACTTCTTTCCTGATTTCATATACCCACATAACTCTTGGTCTTCCTCTTTTGTTTTTCCCCTGCACTCTCGTTTCGAAAACTCGTTTTGTTAGCCTCTCGTTCGACATTCTCCACACGTGCCCGAACCATCTAAGTTGTCCTTCTACTATTTTTTCATTGATTGGTTCTAGTTTTAGGTTTTGTCTAATTGTTTCGTTTCGTATTTTGTCTGTCCTCTTTCTGTTTGCTATTTTCCTTAGGAACCTCATTTCCATAGCATTGACTCTGGATTTTTATCTCCCCGTCAATGTCCATGTCTCGCTGCTATACATGATTGTTGGTCTAACTACTGATTTAACGACTGCCGTTTTTACTTTTTTCGGTATCTCCTTTTTCCCAAAAAATGTTGTTTTCATAGTGTTAAATAAGCTTCCTGTTCGTCCCATTCTCTCGTTTATTTCCATGTCTTGTTTACCATTTGATTCGATTATTACTCCTAGGTATTTAAAATATTCCACTTGCTCTAGTTGTTTCCCGTCTAATTCTATTGCGTGTGTCTTCCTCGTATTTGAAATTATCATTGTTTTTGTTTTCACTGTATTAATTTTCATATTTATGTTTGATAGTTCTTCTTCTAGGATTTCAAGATTGTTCTGTAAGTATTCTCTGTTTTCTGCTATCAATACCATGTCGTCTGCAAATAGTAGCTCCGATAGTTGAGTCTGTTTCATTTGCCAGTATCCTAATGTTAGTTTTCTCATTCTTCTCTTGGCTTTCTTTATCGCTTCATCCAGTACCACTGAGAATAGCAGTGGACTCAGCACGCATCCCTGTTTGACGCCTTGACTTGTAGAAAATTCTCTGGATTCCTCGTTATTGGTTCTTACTGTATTTGTATTATTTTTGTACATATCCTTTATTACTTCTATTATGTGTCTGTCGACTCCCCTTTCTGTTAGTGTCTTCCAAACGTCCTTTCTTCGGATTCTGTCAAACGCCTTTTCCAGGTCAATGAAGCACATATGTATCTCTCTATTCTTCTTGATTACCTTCTCACTTACTTGTCTTAATGTGAATATTAGGTCTTGCGTGCTTCTGTCCTTCCTGAATCCACACTGTGTGTCTTCCATAGTTGTTTCTATTTGGGTTTTTATTCTTGTCTCTATTATTTTTGCGAATAGCTTCCCAGTTATACTTGATATGGTGATACCTCGGTATCACCATATCAAGTATATCACCATATTTTTGTGTATTGGTAATATAATGTCTTTCTTCCAGTCCTTTGGTAATTCTGCTCTATTTATGATATCATTCATTAGTTCTTTCATGCTATCCATTCCCTCTGTCCCCATGAATTTTATCATTTCCGGGGTGATATGATACTTGCCTGGTGCTTTGCCTAGTTTTACTCTTTCTATTGCTTTCTCTAATTCCTCTCTTGTTATGGATTTCACTTGTTGTTCTTCATTCCTTTCTTGTATCTCCCCTATGTTGTCCTTGTCTACATGAGTTAGCTCTTTGAAATGTTCTCTCCATCTTTCCATTATTTGTTTTTCTTCTGTTAGTACGTTTACATTCTTGTCTTTTATATTCGGCATAATGTGCTCTTTCTTTTGTCTGAGTTGTTTTAATGCACCGTAGAAGAGTTTTTGGTTTTCCCTATAATTTTTTGTCATTTTTTGTCCAAATCTCTCCCATGATCTTTCCTTTCCTGCTTTCACCGCTATTTTAACCTCTTTCCTTTTTTCTTTATATGCTTCATAATCTTCCGGGTGTTTTGTGCTTAGGTATCTCTTCCATTTAACTTTTTTGTTCTTTATTTTCTCTCGTATTTCTTCCGTCCACCATTCTGTTCTCCTCATGTTAGTATTTGCTATTTTTGCTTTCCCGCAAGTTTCCTCAGCTGCTTTGATTATGCTGGTTTTTAGATATTCCCATTTTTTTTCTATATTTGTATTTTTTGCCCTACCTTTCAAAGTATTATCTAATTTTTCTTGGAATTTCTTCTTATAAATTTCCTCTTATATATTTCCTCTTTTAATTTGTAACTTTTTATTTTTTCATTTACTACCTTTCTTCTCTTTTCTTCTTTTTCCTCTGTTGTTCTTATTCTCATTATTACTAGATGGTGGTCACTGCCAATCTCCGAGCCTCTTTTCACTTTCGTATCCTGTACTCTTTTCCATTTGTTGCTGCTTACAAAAAAGTAATCTATGATTGATTTTTCGTTTCTGCTGTCTTGTACTCTCGTGTATTTGTGTACTTCTTTATGTTTAAATTTTGTATTTGTTATAACTAGTTTGTTCTCCATACATATTTCTATTATTCTTTCACCATTTCTGTTTAGCATTTCTTCTCCTTCTTTTCCCATGCACTCCTCTATTCCGCTGTTGTTGTTTCCGACTCTACCGTTTAGATCTCCCATTACAATTATGTTTTCTTCCCCATTATCAATTTGCATTTGGAGCTCCTCGAAAAATTTATCTTTCTCTTCCTTTCTTGCATCTTCATTTACTCCGTAGGCTGTTATTATTGTCCATATTTCTTCGTCCATCAGTTTCATTTTCACCGATAATATTCTCTGGTTAACATATGTTTCTTCTATAACGTGTTTTAGTCTATTCGGTGCAATTATTATCCCGACTCCTTCTTTTGCTCTCTCTTTTGTATCCGCTCCTACCCAAAGTAACCAATATCCTTTGTGTATTTTCTTAAGACCTTTTCCTTTCATCTTCGTTTCTGTTATTCCTAGTATTTCTATTTTTTGTCTTATCATATCTTCTACCAGTTCTTCCTCTTTTCCATTGATGCTTCTCACATTCCATGTTCCCATTTTTATCTCTCCTTTTTTCTGCAATCTAGCTTTCCCCTTCTTCCTATTTTCATCCTTGTTTACCTTTGCATCATCTTTTTCCCTATCGCTTTTCCCATTCATTTCCTTGGTCGTCATTGTTGTGGGTCCGGTCTCATTATTTTCTTTTAGTTTTTTGGAGTCCCTTCCCCGATATTTCTGTGAGTTTGTATAAGTTTCTCTTTATTATGGTCCCATTAATATATTAATTAATAACTACTTGTCAAAAATATTACCTAATTTGGAATGGTCTATTCCTTAGAACATCAAGTTCTATTCTGTAACTGGTGCACAAGGTCAAATATTTCGGTCCCAACAAAATCAATGAAAACGACAGTCAGATTTGCTTCTGTATGGTTATTTATTCTGTGCCCTTATTAGCAAAGCGTTAATAGGTAGTTTTTGTAACTGCCTAACGTAATGTAAAATCATTTTTAAATTCCGTTGACATTAAAAAAATAAAACAATGTTTACACAATATAGATATTCTTTTTCTCATGATCATCTTTCAGTGCGTCACAGTTTTTCGATTTCTCTCTAACGCATTAAATTGTATGTGACAGAAAAAAAGGCACGTCTCTGAATACTTTGGTAATTATTCTAGTTCGGTGATTATTCTAGTTGTCGATAGATGGCGCCATAATCAAAAAAGAATTATTTATTAAATAAAATAATAATATTATCAATATAATCTGTACAATTTATAAGACTATACAAATGAAAGAAAATACCATTTTATAAATGCAATAGACACAATTGATTTGGTTTTATTCCAAATTGAAAATAAAATTTGACAACTGTCAGATTTAACTAAAATGTCACGTTAGAATAAATGTCATAAATGTGTATTATCACGGACTTACCTTTTTTTCTATAATTTGTGACGCACTGAAAAATGTTCATGAAAAGGAGAATACAATTAATATACAAATATAAAAAAAGGTAAAGGTGAATGATGAAATTGTATGGTTTTAATTGCTTCTATTTAAATAGAAAAATAATATTTTTCCTTAGTTTTAAATTTTTTATCCACAGAGAACGACAGTTCTCACCAGTGGCGCACAACACCCCTACAAGCGACACTATATATACACGAAATTTTCGATTTTCTAAACCTGACTGAATTGAAAATTGGGCCAAATCCCATCTTAAAGTTTAGGAAAAGACTCGTCCATCCATATGTTACCTCTCCATTTTGGTCCAAGGGTGTGGATTTTACGGCCCTTCCCATTTAAAGCCTGTTTTTCGTTCTCGTCCCCAAAACTCCCAAAAATTTCAAAAATTTAAGCCCGACCTTTGCGGCTTCTGATAGCACAGATCATTACCTTTCCAACGCATGTTTAATTTTGAAAATCGGTTATACCATTCAAAAGTTATCGAGCTCATAAATATGACTCAATTTTTATTTAAAAAATGGAAAATGTTTGTGGATATGTATTGTTATATTTCTATTTGATATGAAAATTAAATTTTGATAATTATAGATAAAATTCAATTTAATATAAAATATTTTCAATTTTCTCAACCACGGGCATATAAATTTAGAACAACCTGTATACAACAAATTGTTATATTTAATTTTAAGAAGTGATTAAACGAAACTCGGGACAATGCGCTTAAATTAAAACTCAAGTGAAATCGATAATAGGTCATTATCGTTGTTCGCGGAAGGTTCGATCATTAGCCGATGCTAAATAAGACTTAGTGGAAGTAGATAATAGATCATTAAATTTTGTAATTAGTAGAAAGTAATTTTAGAATGGGAATTAACTATTTTTCTTTTGAAATCCATTAAGCATATTTAGAAAGATTAAAAATTGGTTTTGAGAAATACTGCGAATGAGAGTTGGTGGTGGAAGTTTGATTTGTGAATCTGGAAGGGATATTTAGAAAGTAGGGGAATGAATGACAAATAGAGATCAGAATGTTTTGAGCTGTCGAGAAGTGAAGTCCAGTAGTAGACGGTAGTGTACGGAGAGTGAGAAAGCCGGTGTAGTTCCGTGAGTGTGGAGTATCTATCGTGGAACGAGAGGTAGGCCAGGTTGAGAGTAAAAGAACCTCCTTGAGCCAAGAGTTCCCGGTAGCTGATTGCAGTTTCGAAAAAGGTAGAACACAGCATCACGACAGAAGCAGGAAACGAGAGCTATACGAGCTAGTTTCAGAGGAGAACATTACTGGAAGCCAGGACGAGGTTTTGATTGCAGCCAAGGATAGCAGGAAACGGGTCTTGTGTGAAGACATTCTCAGTTCACCAGAAAAAGGTCAGTCTCATTTGTTTGGACATGAATGTATGGGTTTTTTCGTATTAAATACCACATTTAAAATTGAAGAAACATAATCAATAATATCAGAAAAGCTTCATCAAACTTAAATAGAATTGTTGCTAATAAATCATAATAGTTAAATGTTAATAAAAACTTTCAATTGGAAACCAAAAGGAAATAAGATTCCCATGTGTAAATGTTATGTTTAAGAATAATAAGATATAGCAAATATTAAGCAGTGATTGCCAGTTAGATAAAATAAACAATATTTTGATTACAATTGTAACCCATATGTGTTATTATTTTACTCTTTTCTTTCCTATCCCGATTAGGAACCATTAAGAAATACTTAGAAGCCACGAGAGTAAGTAATTAATTTTATAATTCGCCCTGAGATTGAAAACATATTGATATGTGATCTGGTAAATTAATTAGATTATGATTAATGCATGGATTAAATTAAATGACATATAAGAATATTATCTCATATCAATAATCAAGATCACATCAACTGTCGTCCAACGTGGAAAGCATTGTAAAGTATTTCTAGTGGCAAATTTGAAGGATAGAAAGAGTAAAGCCGGTATTTGAAAATTTATATGCCTGTGGTAAAAAGTGAAATACTTACATTTGATAACATAAAATTTTAGATCTCTTTAGGTACAAATTTTACATAACTGATTTAATATTTTATTTTTACGATATTTACATTTGATATATTTATTGACAATTTATAATATTTGGGTGAGAAAAAGTCGTCTTGGTAACATACTAGTAAAATTTCATATTTGGCGGGGACAGTACTTCTTGAAAACAAATGTCTGTGACAAGAAGCCAAAGCAAGGACAACAAAAAACAAAAAGAACATTCAGACCAAGAAGATATTTTAGACAAGACAATCATGGCATCAGAACAGCAAGAATTATCAGGAATAGATAAACTATTACAACTGATGCAACTCCAGTCACAAAAAATGGATGAAGCAAAAAGGACAATGGATAAAAATCAGGAGCAAACAAAACTAGCAATGGATGAAGCAAAAAGGACAATGGATAAAAATCAGGAAGAAACATCAAAGAAAATGGATAAAGTGGAGCAAAAAATGGATGACAATCAAAAGGAAACAAAACAAGCAATAGAAGAGAACAATAAGAAAATAGAGGAACGCATAGAAAAGTATGAAAAGGAAATAAAAGGATGTTTGACAACAATGAAAAACGAGATAGAACAGCAAGAAATGAAAATTAAAGATCACATGCAAGAACAAGAAATTAGAATGAAGGACCACATGAAAGAACAAGAAATGATAATTCAAAACAAAATGGAGGAGTTAACGAATGGCCAGAAAAAGGAACTAGAAAATTTGGAAAATAAGTTAGAAAATGCTATTCAAGTAGACAGAGAAGAAGTGGAAAAAAGAATCACAGAAATAGAAAAACAAGTCACCGAAAACAGGACGCAACAGAATGTCGGAGAAAGAAGAGAGATGGTTATACATAGCACAGATGACGTGAAGATAAGGTTTGGCGGGGATGTAAGAAGATTACACCCAGTGCCGTTCATAAATAGCCTGAAAAAGAAAATACAGCACATCGGAAATTTCGAAACAGCAAAAGAAACTATCAGAAACCATCTCAAATATGAAGCAAGCCTATGGTTCGATAGCAAAGAAGAAGAATTCGGCAATTGGCAACAATTTGAACAAAAATTTTTGAATTATTTCTGGGGAAAAGTCCAACAATTGGAAATTAACAAGGAATTGCAAAATGGGAAATACAATGATAGGATGGGTGTATCAGAAAGGACATATGCTTTGCAAATTTACAATAATGCAAAACATTTACAATATAATTACTCATCGGAACAATTAGTCGAACTGATTGCAAGACATTTCGAGGAAACGCTGGAAGACCATATCACATTGCAAAACTACAAAGACATAGATAGTTTATGCCAATTCCTACAAATAAGAGAATCACGTCTAAGAGAAAGAAAATCAAGAAAGTCGCGAGAAGATTACAGGCCCCGAGAAACACAAGATTACAGAGATAGAAATCAAAATAGGAGGGACTATACAAGACGAGATTTTAATCCCAGAAGGGAAAACGAAAATAGAGACAACGGAAGAGGAAATTATGAACAAAGAAATAGGCAATGGAATGAGGACAGAAATCGAGAATATCAGAATAGAAACACCACACGCTCAAATCAAGAAAACAGAAATAATGGTAGACAAAATGAACAGGGATATCGAGAAAACCGAAACAGATCCGACAGACCAAGAGAAAATAGAAGAGAGGTAAATAATACCCAGACAGAAGAATATGACGGAGAGAGAAATTATGACGAAAATATAAACAACAATGAGCAACCGGCGTCTTTTCACGACGGCGCTCACTAAAAACAAAAAAACAAACAGGAATCTTTTGTCACCCCAAGGAGTTTATTAAATTGGCAGGAAACAACGAAAAGAAAAATGGAGTTAATTTAAAATTTGTGGATGGATTTATCAACGAGAAACCAATTAAAATTATGATAGACACTGGATCTGAAATAACATTGGTCAACAGAAAACTAATAGAAGAAGTTAACTTAACAAATTTAATTTACAAAATACCTAGGGTAAATTTAGTGGGCGCAAACAAACGGACATTGGCAACTATAAATGAAGGCATACGAGTAATGGTACGACTGGGTAAGAATATGTATGCACTACAATGTGTAATAATGCCAAACATATCACATGACATGATAGTAGGAGTTGACGAATTAGCAGAAAAACATGTAGTGATAGATTTTAAAAATAATACGATGAAACTAACAGAAGAAAAAGAAAGAGAACAGGACAAGGAACATGAGAAACAAAATACGGACGAATCAGGTAAAGAACAAACAGTGGAAATGAATTTGGCAGCGAAGCAAGGACAAAGAAAAAAAAGGAGAAAAGGTCAGAAAAAGATAAAAGAAAATGAAACCTGTGGCTCCTCAAAAGAAGAGTTGAGCCCAGAAGAAGAAAATTTGAGAGTATCAGAAACAAAGGAAACCTGGGATTCCTCAAAAGAAGAGACGAGCTCAGGAGAAGAAGAAATAAAGCTAAAAAATGAAATTGAAAAGAATATGATTGAAACAGTGGTATTTGAAGAGGAGGTATATGCAAACGAGGATGCAGAATGCACGGTAAACATGTGTGAAGAATCTGAGAAAAAAGACAGAAAATTGATATGTGGAGAAGGGAAAGAAAAAGAATTGCGGTTGATGTTAAGAAACTACGAAAATTTGATCAATGAGGAAAACAGAGTGGCTAAAAAGTACGAACATTTATTTGAGGTGAAAAACTTGGGAAATTTTCGATCAAAGACTTACCCGATTCCATACAAGTATCGACAAGAGGTGAAAGAAGAAATAAATAAAATGTTGGAAGATCAAATCATCGAAAGATGTGATTCACCGTATGTTAACCCGATTGTGATAGTAAAGAAAAGCAATGGAGAATTGAGATTATGTTTAGATGCCAGGAATATCAACCAGCACACTGTATCACAATATGAATCACCTCTAAACATCGAGGCCATTTTTGAAGAATCACCGGGTCACACATATTTTCGAAAATTGACTTAAAACACAGTTTTTGGTTGATACCGTTAGCTGAAAAGTGTAGAAACTACACCGCTTTTTCTATTGATGGTATTGTCTACCGGTTTAAGGTAGTGCCATTTGGATTGCAGAGTGCTTGTGCTGCACTCGTCCGAGCTCTACATACCATTTTGAATCGCCATGAAGATTTCATAGTTCATTATATCGATGATTTATTAATTTTTTCACAAGATACTCAGAGTCATCTGGAACACATAGAAATAATTCTGAAAGAATTGGACACAGCGGGATTGAAATTAAACATTGAAAAATGTCAATTTTTTCAAAAAGAAGTCATTTATTTGGGTTTTCAATTGGACACCAAAACAGTAAGATTAGCCGAAGACAGAGTCAAGCTCATAGATGAATACCCAAGACCAACGAATTTGAAAACATTGAGAGGTTTTCTTGGCACGATAAATTATTTTAAAAAGCTGATTCCCGATTTGAGCCAAAAGGAAATCCCTCTGATAAAATTGCTTAAAAAAGGAATAAAATGGAATTGGAAAGAAGAACAAGAGGAAGCTTTCGAAACATTAAAACGAGAATTCGCAAAAGGAACGAAAATATACCACCCCATTTACAATTTACCTTTTATACTCCGAACTGATGCGTCCATACAAAAATTTGCAGGAGTTCTGTCTCAAATACAAAACGACCAAGAAGTACCGATATGTTTTATATCTCGAGTGACTAAAACACATGAGAGAAAATATAGTGTTACAGAATTGGAGTTTGCCAGTGTACTATATTGCGTAAACAAATTGAGGTTTTACTTATTGGGAGCAAAATTCACAATCGAAACAGACCATGCAGCTTTAGTACATATCATGAAGAATAGATTAGTAAATAATAGAATACATAGAGGCATTCTATTATTACAGGAGTATGATTTTGAGTTCCGATATATAAAAGGAAAAGACAACATAATAGCCGACGCTCTAACACGGGATGAGGACACCGGAAAAAAGGAAACAATTACTCTACAGGTGGGACTAAATAGATTAATACAAGAAGAAGGGATATATTCGTTAAATGAGATAAGGACAAACCAGGAAGACCTAGAGGAAAGAGAGAAAAGAAGAGCGGAAGTAGAAAATAACATATATTTTAAGAGAATAGACGGAAAGGAACTATATTTAGTGACACAGACATTGGCCGAAAAGATAATAAAGAAATTACATGAGGACAATGGGCATATCGGTAGCAGAAAAGTTTGGCTCGTTTTTAGGGAAAATTACATAAGCCGACAGGATTACCGCATTGCAAAGGAAATTACCCAGAAGTGCGATGTATGTCAAAAATATAAGAGTCGGAATTTCAAAAACGAAAATGTTGCCAAAAATATTGAAGCCCGAAACAAACTAGACATTGTAGCAATAGATATGTTAGGCGATCTAATTATGACCACTAAAAGGAACAAACATATTCTGGTAACGGTGGATGTGTTTTCAAAATACGTAAAATTATATAGTTGCCGCACCACAAAGGGGGAAGAAATATTAAGAAAAATCGACAATTTTATAGCCATAGTAGGAACACCAAAAAAGATTCTACTGGACAATGCAACGTATTTCCGAAATGATCGTTTCAAGGGACAGCTTCGAGAACGAGGAATAGAGACAAATTTTGTCAGCATCAGGCATCCACAGAGTAATCCTTCGGAACGATTCATACAGGAAGTGACGAAATTTCTTCGCATTGCAACAGATGGTCAACATCGCCACTGGGACAGGAAAATGGCGGAAATAGAAAGGTATCTAAATACAATTCCGAGCACAGTAACAAAAGAGATCCCAGAATACATCATGAAGGGTGTACTGCCGATAAGGCCATGGGAAGACCAAGAGCCAAAAGAATATCAACAGGTGATTGAAACCGTACAGAGAAGATTACGGCGAAGCAACGAAAAATATATCCAAAGACAGGAACAAAATAGAAAAAGAAGACCAGTGACGTTCCAAAAGGGTGAAAAGTACTCGTGAGGGCATTACGAGTATCAAATCTTCCTGGGGGCATTTGCGCAAAGTTGATGCCTGTTTTCGAAGGCCCGTACATCGTGAATAATGAAAATGGGATAAATAGTTATGAGTTGAGGCACAGGAACTCGGAAAAGATCCGAGGAATTTATAATATTCACGATGTATACAAATATCACGAATAAAAGACAGATACATGAAGTAGATAGTAAGTTAGGATATAAGACGTAGATTAAAGTAAGGAAATATACAGGGAGTTGGTTTTGCCTCGAGAAAATTTATTTAAAAATGCAGATAAATTTTATCGAATACAAGGCGGGGATTTGTTATATTTCTATTTGATATGAAAATTAAATTTTGATAATTATAGATAAAATTCAATTTAATATAAAATATTTTCAATTTTCTCAACCACGGGCATATAAATTTAGAACAACCTGTATACAACAAATTGTTATATTTAGTTTTAAGAAGTGATTAAACGAAACTCGGGACAATGCGCTTAAATTAAAACTCAAGTGAAATCGATAATAGGTCATTATCGTTGTTCGCGGAAGGTTCGATCATTAGCCGATGCTAAATAAGACTTAGTGGAAGTAGATAATAGATCATTAAATTTTGTAATTAGTAGAAAGTAATTTTAGAATGGGAATTAACTATTTTTCTTTTGAAATCCATTAAGCATATTTAGAAAGATTAAAAATTGGTTTTGAGAAATACTGCGAATGAGAGTTGGTGGTGGAAGTTTGATTTGTGAATCTGGAAGGGATATTTAGAAAGTAGGGGAATGAATGACAAATAGAGATCAGAATGTTTTGAGCTGTCGAGAAGTGAAGTCCAGTAGTAGACGGTAGTGTACGGAGAGTGAGAAAGCCGGTGTAGTTCCGTGAGTGTGGAGTATCTATCGTGGAACGAGAGGTAGGCCAGGTTGAGAGTAAAAGAACCTCCTTGAGCCAAGAGTTCCCGGTAGCTGATTGCAGTTTCGAAAAAGGTAGAACACAGCATCACGACAGAAGCAGGAAACGAGAGCTATACGAGCTAGTTTCAGAGGAGAACATTACTGGAAGCCAGGACGAGGTTTTGATTGCAGCCAAGGATAGCAGGAAACGGGTCTTGTGTGAAGACATTCTCAGTTCACCAGAAAAAGGTCAGTCTCATTTGTTTGGACATGAATGTATGGGTTTTTTCGTATTAAATACCACATTTAAAATTGAAGAAACATAATCAATAATATCAGAAAAGCTTCATCAAACTTAAATAGAATTGTTGCTAATAAATCATAATAGTTAAATGTTAATAAAAACTTTCAATTGGAAACCAAAAGGAAATAAGATTCCCATGTGTAAATGTTATGTTTAAGAATAATAAGATATAGCAAATATTAAGCAGTGATTGCCAGTTAGATAAAATAAACAATATTTTGATTACAATTGTAACCCATATGTGTTATTATTTTACTCTTTTCTTTCCTATCCCGATTAGGAACCATTAAGAAATACTTAGAAGCCACGAGAGTAAGTAATTAATTTTATAATTCGCCCTGAGATTGAAAACATATTGATATGTGATCTGGTAAATTAATTAGATTATGATTAATGCATGGATTAAATTAAATGACATATAAGAATATTATCTCATATCAATAATCAAGATCACATCAGTATGTATGTATGTATGTATGTATGTGTGTGGAAAAGTTACACCGATCTGAATTTTTTTTCTGTGTTTCAAGAAGGTGTGAGGGCCGATTCAGAACCGGTCTAATTTTTGACTTCTGACTACCCGTAAGCCAGCTAGAGGACTAGGTAGATACAAAATAGCATATTTTTTGGGCGTATATATCTTAGGTTCAAGGAAAGACAGGAAAACCGCAAATACACCAAATCAATAGGGTTGAGTTAAGCTTTCAAGTGGCGCCTAAGCGATCAAGCTGAGACATACACACTGCTCGCCATAGCCAAAAAACTGAAAAATTAAACTTTGAAAATTTTGGTTTTTCGACAATTACTCAAAATTTCAACCTACGAATTGCACCAATAACTGAGCGTTTGTAGAAGGACTCAGGACGCGTCTAACGGTGTATACCTCATATCTGGGAAAATTCGAATTTTTAAGTTATAGGCTTCATAAGTATAATTAAATCTATTTCTTACGGGAAAAACGGTTTTTCAAGCTCAATAATTCCTGTAATACGTTCAGTTATCATACTCGATCTTGGATGCTGGTCAGATACTACTTGTCAATACGTTTCAAATTCATGTTTAGTGATCAACATCAGGTAAACCGTTCAGAAGTTATAGAGCTCCAAAAGTATAATTAGTCCAGGAACTGAAATTTTTCACTTCGCAATTTTTACAGAATGGATAGATTTGCTTGAAAATTTGACAATAAGTAGTGGATAGTCCAAGTATCAAAATCTATATGATGCCGAAAGACGCTTTTACCATGGGGTTGTTGCCACCTCATCTCGAGGGTGGAAATTTTTTATTATATTTTGACCGCAAATTCTGGTAAAAATATTAATTATAAGCAAAAAATGTTCATTATACATTTTTTTGATAAAATTAATAGTTTTCGATTTATTGGTTATCGAAGCTGTTAGTTTTATATCGAAAAAATTACCAGAGAACGGCAGTTCTCGCCAGTGGCGCAGAAATACGCCGCCCTACACGCGACACTATTATATACACGAAATTTTCAATTTTCTAAATCTGACTGAATTGAAAATTGTGCCAACTCCCATCTTCAAGTTCAGAAAAAGACTCACCCATTCATATGTCAACCATCCATTTTGGTCCAAGGGTGTCGATTTTACGGCCCTTCCTATTTAGGTCTGTTTTTCGTTCTGGCCCCCAAAACTCCCAAAAACTTCAAAAATTTAAGTCCGACCTTTGCGGCTTCTAACAGTACTGATCATTACCTTTCCAACGCATGTCTAATTTTGAAAATCGGTTATACCATTCAAAAGTTATAGAGCTTAGAAATGTGACTTAATTTTTATTTAAAAAAGGGAAAATGTTTGTGGATATATCTGTATGTGTGTTTGAAAGTTAAACCGATTTGATATTTTTCCTCTGTGTTTGAAGAGGGGGTCAGGGCCGATTTAGAACCGGTGTAGTTTGTGACTTTTGACCACCCATAAGCCAGCTATAGGACTTGGTAGGTACAAAACGGCATATGTTTTGGGGGTATATATATTCGGATCAAGAAGAGCCAGGAGAACCGCAAATACATCAAATTAATAGTGTTGACTTAAGCTTTCAAATGGTGTCTAAGCCGTCAGAATCAGACATACACACGGCTCAGTATAGCCGAAAAACTGAAAAACTAAACTTTGAAAATTTTGGTTTTTCGACAATTACTCAACATTTCAACCTACAAATTGCGCCAATAACTTAGCGTTTATAGAAGTACACCAGACGAATTTAACGGTGTATACCTCATATCCCGGAAAATTTGAATTTTTTAGGTTATAGGCTTCATAAGTATGATAAAATCTATTTCCTGTGGGAAATATTATTATAAGAACATTGCATTCAACTTCATACATTTAATTTATAAATAACTTTGAAAAACTCCTGATACAAGAATAAAAAACCGCTAAACGCCGTAAAAATGAGTGGCGCATAAAATATTCCAGCTACAAAAGATCTGATATGAATATTACGTGGCGCGAAAATGGATTTTCATTTGATGCAAAACAAAATTCTAGTTTTATTTTAAAAGATTTTTCCATAATATTTGCTAAATTTGAAGTAAACGCGCCACAAAAGAGTTTCAAAATTCAAACTGTATCAAAGTTACTCTATTCCCCACTATTTCCCATTGTCTCACTCCCATCATCTTTCCACATTTTTCTAGGCCGCCCTACAGACCTTCTTCCTTCTCGTCTTTCCCAAAATACATTGTTTATAAGGCGATTGTCGTCACTGCGTATCACGTTCCCTGCACATCTTAGTATATTGGTCGTTATATTATTATATCTGACTAAATTTTCCTGTTCGAAGAGAGACTCTAACACTCTAACCCGTTATTGTGTCTGCGCCTCCATTCGTTTTAGCCCGATCAAAGAACAATCTGACCCCAAAAAAAATAAAGGAAGGATGAAAATTTGGGAATAGGTAGTTGAAATTGTCTATTATTATATAAGAAAAAGTTTACAATTCTACATCCCCTCTCGAAAGTGACAAATATGCATACATTCAAAATTAGACCGGAATTGGATAAAATGACTAATTCTAAGCAACTTTTGTTCTATAGAGTTTTTTCGCTAAGTCAATAGTTTTCGAGTTATTTGCGAGTGAATATATTCATTTTTAACAAAAAAAATGTTTTTGGACGGTTTTTCGGAGATAACTCAAAAAGTAAGTATTATATAGCTTATAAAAAATTGAAAAAAAGGTGCATGCATGAGGTCTGTAGACCCAGTAGAAGCAGAGTTGTAGCTAATGAAAAGTAGGTTCTTCTTCGTCATATTCGAAATCGAATATTTCAATGTGAAATAACCCAAAAACGGAGCACTTTTCGGGAAAAATTCATTTCAACTTTTTTAAAGTGTTTAAAAAAAGGTTTATTTTTGTTTTTTAAAAAACTTCTAACATTGAAAGTAAGTGAGTTACGTTCAAAATTATATTGGTCCCTTTTTTTTCGTAAAAAAATCGCGAAAATCACCCCCTAATTAGCATCACAAATAAATTTTATCATTACCACTTGACAAGTTACTTTGATTATGTATTATTTATATGATCTGTATAGTTCTATAATGATCTAAATAAATAAATAAATAATAGCTTTATTGTCCAACAGGTATCCATTTATAGGACAATTTTACATTAATTATAAACTAAATTTTAAATTACATTATTTTAAGAGTTTACAATAATTAAAGAAAAGAAAAGAAAAAAGAAAAGATAATTACCAAGTGAATTAAGAATTCAAATGAGACTTAGCCATTCTGACAAGTTGACTTATACTACAGTTGAATATATCACAATAGTTTACCGAACAATTATAATTTTCACACATAACAAATATGGGGGAGTTTAATATCAGGTTTGTTCTGGCTTGTGTAGTTCTGAACGTGGAAACATTTCTAACAGGATAAGAAGGTACATTAAAATTTATTTGTTTGAGAATATCGGGGCAGTCAATTGAATTATGCAGCAATTTAAATAAAAATATTAGTGAAGCACAATTTCGCCTCATTTCTAATGAAACCATATCTAAACTATTACACAACTCACTATTTCTGATACCTCTCTCTGGATATATGCCGTTAATCTTAAATGATAAATATTTCAAAAATTTACGCTGCACCTTTTCAATCAACTGAACATGTGAATTATAAAATGGAGACCAAATTATAGACGCATATTCTAATTTACAACGTACATAAGAGAAATATAGTAATTTGACAGTTTTTATGTTAGTAATACAGTGGAACCTCGATTATCCGTCTCTCCATTAACCGTCAGGGTCCGTACATAAGTTGTATTGAGTACATAAGAAAAAATTTGAGTCATCAAATCATTTTTTTAGCATTGCGATAAGCCAAACGAAATTCGGTAACAATTGTGTACAATTGTTACATACAAATTCGGTACAATGTGGTAACAAATAAAAAAAATGATGTTATGGCTGAATCAACTGTTTTGTTTTCGTTGCCTAAAGATGACTTAAAAAGGAATGGTTAATTTGTGATGAGGACGCAAGCGGCTATCGATTGCTGACAGATGATGGAATCGTTGAAATGGTAAAACAGAGGCTGACGAAACAGCTTCAGAAGCTGACACAAACTTGGAATTTGACGGTGGCGGTGGCGATGTCGATGATGCTTTTGCAACTGACAAAGATTTGCCTAAAAAAGTTAGAGAAGCTGCATCGCACATGAAACCATTCATCGAGTGGTATTCTCGACAAAAAGAATCCAATAAAGTAGATTGCATGATCTTACGCCGATTAAGAAATTCAGCCCTTGCAAAATGTGAAGCATCAGTAAAACAAAGATTTCAGAATATTTTAAACCAAATTCGACAATATTAACACGAACACAGAGTCCTCTTATTGTATTATCAAACAAAACAAACAAATAAAATTTGAGAGTTGTATTATCAATTTTTAACTTTTTTTAATGTTCTGTTAACCGTCTTTTCGATTATCCGTCATACCCTTGGTCCGGTGCCCTGACGGATAATCGAGGTTCTACTGTATTTCGGCTATTTTCGACTATAAATCCATATGATTTAAGTGCTTCAGAAACTTTTAAAGATATATGTTCAGTAAATGAAAGTTTACAGTGGAAAATTATGCTAAGATCTTTAATTTTATTCACATGTTCCAGTTCGCTACCATCAATAGTATAAACATAGTTTATACTATTATGTTTCCTTGAGTAACTTACAACTTTGCATTTATTTGCATTAAGATTTAAATAGTTTTCTTTACACCATTCATGCACACCACTCAGTTCATTCTGGATAGTGTGACAATCATTGATATCGTTAATTTCTAAGTAAACTTTTAAATCATCTGCATAACACAAACAGGGCACAGAAATTTTCTCACATAAGTCATTAATAAATAACAAAAACAAGAGTGGACCTAGATTTGATCCTTGTGGGACTCCAGATGAAGGTATGTATTTATGAGAGTTATAACCATTATAAGATACAAATTGAGTTCTACCCGACAAATAGGATTTTATGAAAGCGACAGCATCTTTAGAAAAACCAAAAAGGGACAATTTGGAAAGAAGAACTCCATGATGAATTTTGTCAAAGGCCTTTGAAAAATCAGTATATATAACGTCAACTTGGGATCTCCTATCCAACGCCTTAGATATGTACTGTGTTATTCCCAATAAGTTTGTAACTGTGGATCGATTAGCAATGAATCCATGCTGATATTGTGAAATTTGATTACGAGTGAAAGAGTATATACGATTATAAAGTATGATTTCAAAAATTTTGGATAAATTGCATATAATAGATATGGGCCTATAATTTTCTACACAACACTTTTCCCCATTTTTATAAACAGGACATACCTTTGATTCCTTCCAGATACTTGGATACTGTTTGTATAATAAACACAAATTGAAAATTTTTAATAATGGCTTAGTTAAAGCACCTATGCAATCTTTAATAAAAAAGAGGGTATTTTATCAGGTCCAGAAGTCATCTTATTTTTTAATTTTTTGCTGGCTAGAATTATTTCAGTTTCTTGAACAGGATAAAAATTTAGACATTCAGTGTTGACCGCTAAGACATTATTGCTGGTTAGTACATTACCTGCTTGATAAACATCATTAAAGTATTCAGCAAAGATATCAACGATATTTTGTGGTTCAGAAGTAGCAATGCCTTGATATTTCATTTCACCAGGAATCCGTGAAGTGTTATTTTTAGCATTTACGTATGACCAAAACCTTCTAGGGTTTACAGAAAGGGATAGTTGTATATTTTCGATGTATTCGTTGTATGCCAATTTAATTTTTAGTTTTGAAAGATGTCTTAAGCGCTGAAATTCAAGTAGATCAGCCTGGTTTTTATGTAATCTAAATTTTTTCCTGTGCTTAACCTTTAGTTTGATACAGCGAATAATATCGGCATCAAACCAAGGTGGATATGTGTGGCTGACGTTTTTGTAGACAGGAACATATGTACTTATTAAATAAAAGAAAAATTCTATTATAAAAAGTGTCTACAACTTTATCAACTTGAGAAGAGTCATCTAGAAGCCCAATCCGTTTCATACAATTCCCTATATAAATCACAAAAATTTGCCTTTTTAAAGTTGTAAGTTACATATTCAGAACCAAACCTAAACCTAGACTCCTTTACAAAAATATTCGTAATATTAATTATAAGAGCTGAGTGGTGGGAATCTTCATAGACTAACAGGGACATGTCACGCATTACTGCGCAGGTTATACCAACCAGAAATTACCTGAAATATATCGTCAAAGACCCTCAGGTTCAAAACGACAGATGCCGATATGGATGTCAAGCCCAAGAAACCATCCAACATATTACAGGGGGCTGCCAGGCATTTGCTGCAACTGAATACAAGGAACGGCATGACGCAGTGGGAAAAATCCTTCATCAGGAGATAGCTATCAAGCTGGGACTTCTCCAAACGGACCATCTCCCATATTATCAATACGTCCCTGAAAGTATGCTTGAGGATGGCAACTACAAGCTATACTGGGACCGCACTGTGCTCACAGACCAAACAGTGGCACATAATAGACCAGATCTCGTACTAGTTAATAAATTAACCAGACAAACAACACTAATTGATGTGGCGATACCTAACAACAATAATCTACGTAGTAAATTTACTGAAAAGATCGCCAAGTACAGAGATCTGGAAATTCAAATACGAAGACAATGGAGAATGCAAAGTACCCAGACGATACCTATTGTTACGTCTACTACTGGAGTCATTCCGAAGAACCTCCTCGAAAGCATAAAAAGGCTGGGTCTAAATGAACATCTTTACAAGACCATGCAGAAAGCTGTACTACTCGCAACGGCCAGATGTGTACGAAAATTTTTGGGAGATACACCTGCATACCAAGTCACCAAGGGCTCGATAACACGGAAAGAGTCCCACCAGAGCTCAATACTTTTGATACCGTAGGTATCTGGGATGAGTCAATTTTCCCCTTAGAGGGAGTGTGAGCCGTATAATAAAAAAAAACAAAACAAACAAAACAATCAAAAAAATATACATAAATCCTAATAAAACGAAAAGAAATAAAAAATAAAAAAAAAAGAAAAAAATACATAAAAAAAATAAAATACGTAAACAAAATCCTTAGGCATTTACTAGCACATTATTATTGTATTGTATACAAATTATTGTTACTCAATGTACCACATATAGAAATGTAAGTAAGCAATGGTTGATAAAACTATAAGAAAACATGACTGGTCTTTTGGCTATGCCAGTGCCATTAACTTAGTAAAAAAAAAAAAGATTATACCAGTTTTTTCCGATAGCTGATAGACAAGTACCTATTGCAATATGGGAACTTAATAATCGCAAATATTTTAACTTTAGCGATGCATAAGAACAAAATAAGTACTCACACTTGTAGATCTTGGGGTAACAGAACCTGTGTAAAAATTTCACCAAACTAGGATTACTATTTCCCAATCAAAACGACAATTTTATACGATCAAAACAAATCACGTGCGTTCACAACAACTACCATGTACATATCTGTAATGTACATATCTGTAAGTTTCATCGGTTCAAAGTGCTTATTTTTGAAAAAGCTGTAGTTAAAATGGCTTGAACGAGTAACTAATCACGAGTTTAGGCAAATTTTGAACAGCCATAGCATAACCAATTTTTGTCTAACAAGAAAACAAAACATCAAAAATATTCAGAAAAGCAAAAGGAACATTTTATTACTTTTTGAGATTTTTGGTATTATTAATAATTTTTAAGTTAATTCCATAAAAAATTCCATTTTTTTTTTCAAAATTAAAAAAAATGTTTTATTTTAAACCCAATTTTTTTCAAAAATGAGCACTTTGAACCAATGAAACTTATAGACAATATAAACAATACATAAGTAAAGTAACTTGTCAAGCGGTAACGATTAATTTTATTTGGGAAGCTAATAAGGGGGTGATTTTGGCGATTTTTTTAGCAAAAAATAAAAAAGACAAGTAATATTTTGAGTGTAACTCACTTACTTTTGATGTTAGAAGATTTAAAAAAAAAATAAACCTTTTTTTAAACACTTTAAAAAAGGTGTAATGAATTTTCCCCGAAAAGAGCTCAATTTTTGGGTTATTTCAAATTGAAATATTCGATTTGGAATTTGACGAAGAAGAACCTCCTTTTCATTAGCTACAACTCTGCTCCTACTGGTAGTTTTTTATAAGCTATATTTCTGCTAAGAATATATTTTTCGCTAAAATACTTACTTTTTGAGTTATCAGCGAAAAACCGTCCAAAAACATGTTCTTTTTTTGTTAAAAATGAACATATATTCACTCGCAAATAACTCGAAAAGTATTGACTTAGTGAAAAAACTCTATAGATCAAAAGTTACTTAGAATTAGTCATTTTATACAATTTCGGACTAATTTTGAACGTATATTTTTTCAACCCCGAGAAAATATTTTTCACCCCGTATTTCCCAATTTTTGTAAAATGGAGGGGACGCAAAATTGTAAACTTTTTCTTATATAATAATAGACAATTTCAACTACCTATTCCCAAATTTTCATCCTTCCTTTATTTTTTTGGAGGTTTTCGTAAAATTTTGTGTTCCCTGATCGGGCTATTTGTCACGCTGTCTCTGCAAGGGCTCTGCATCACTCGAAGGATTTTACGTTGTGTGCCTTCCTAACCTTCATAACATAATAAGTGTTTAAGAAGTTTTAATCGTCAGTACAACTTAAATTGCTTAAAGAAAAATATATATTTTTAGGGTTTCTATCTTAGAAACTATCGTGTTGCGGGGAAATTAGAATTTTAATTTTTAAGTCAACATTCATTTTTTCTTATATCCACAAACAAATATAAACTTATATTAATATTTATTATTTTTTAGATTGGTAAAGTAGTTAATAGTCGAGATGTGAACGATGAGTTACCTTTAGAATTAGCATTGAGGTCTCGAAATGAGAGTATAGCAACTACTTTAGTACAACACAATGCTGACGTCAATATACTCGACAGCAATGGGGACACTTTGCTGCACAAGGCGATCAAAAAGGAGGATTTCTTTTCGGCGCAATTTTTGTTAGAACAGAATTGTGATGCCACTTTATCAACCAGGTACGAAAATAAATGCACACTTATTTATGTTTCCTGTTTAAAAATCATAATTAAATATAATTACATAATATAGCCTTTATTAATACGTTATAAATATTGAATAGAATAGATTTAGTTATAGAGATTGTTACGAATTTGTTAATCAACATTAGTTGCTACTTACAGTCCGTAATGTGAGGATCTGTCCTCTGGACAAGCAACCCATGGGTTGTGTGGGTAGTCCTGTGTTGCCTGATGTTAAATCTAGGATTATTTGAAACATCACATTCAATTTAATATAAACATGTTAACTTTCTATAATTGTACAACATTTAAAGGGATTTCGCCCATATCATTTCGTATCATAATATTTCGTGACTCAAGCATGTTAAAACCTTTTAACAGCACTGATGATGAACTTTTTAGTTCGAAAACGTTCTGTGATGTAGCCCTTTAAGGGATATTTAAATAGAATATACCTACCTTTTATAAAGGATTTTACTAATTTTTTGTTATTATGGTATACAGCCAGCTGCAGGAAATTTTTTCCTCACTAAACTAATTATCCTTGTGTATTTTTATATTAAAGGCTGATTTATGTTAGAAAGGACCGTGTACGAAACGGCTGTCTTGCTTGACACGTTGAAGAATCGTGCGATATGAAAGACATTGGGTAGTTTATAGTATAACGTGACGGGCCGACAACTGTGATGGGTGCCGTCCACCGGCCGTGCTCGCTCCACTCCGTCCTAACATAAACTACTTGTCAGCGGTCGCAACGTGTTATTCACGGTGTCATTTGGTATAAGTCATTCTCATTTTAATATTGTTTTTGACCGGTACGGCTTGTTGGTGTGTTTATATACATACGAAATAAAAATGGCGGATTTTTGAAAAAAACTTTGTTGACTTTTTTTAATGGAACACCCAGTATATTTTTTTGTAAATTGAAAGAAAGGTCATTCACCTATCCAGCGATATAAAGTTTTTCAAAATCCGTTGTCAAATCGCTGAGTAATTAATTTTTAAAATGAGGGGTGCAACGTGGATATCACATACCTAAATAACATAACTGAGCAAAATTATATTATGTTATGTGATTTCCACATTGCATCTCTCATTTTAAAAATTAATTGCTCAGTCATTTGGCAACCGATTTTAAAAATTTTTATATCGCTGGATAGGTAAATGACCGTTTTTTCAAGACACAAAAAAATATACTGGGTGTTTTAATAAAAAAAGTCAACAACGTTTTTTTTTCAAAAATCCGCCATTTTTTATTTAAAAGCGATATAAAAATGGTCATTTACCTAAAAACTTGAAAAAAACGGTCATTTATCTATCCGGCGATATAAAAAATTTTAAAATCGGTTGTCAAATGACTGAGCAATTAATTTTTAAAATGAAAGATGCAATGTGGAAATCACATAACTTCCTTAGTTATGTTATTTAGGTATGTGATATCCACGTTGCACCTTTCATTTTAAAAATTAATTACTCAGTGATTTGACAACCGATTTTGAAAAACTTTATATCGCTAGATAGGTGAATGACCTTTCTTTCAATTTACAAAAGAAAATACTGGGTGTTACATTAAAAAAAAGTCAACAAAGTTTTTTTTCAAAAATCCGTCATTTTTTATTTCGTATTTGAAAGCGATATTAAAAATTCCATCCATTCAGACAAAACTTTGACTAAAATAAAACATTTCAGTGAAAACCGCGTATTTCTATCTTGAGCCGTTTAGAAGTTATAGGCAGTTAAAATGGGGGAAAATATAAGTGGACACCCGGTATAATATTATAAAGTCATTCTAAAATGTCCAAAAGTCTAAAAAATGACCAAAGATCCAAAAATCCATGTTCATTTAAAACGAAAAGTTTTTGACACATATATCCTTCCTGTCATGACACTTACTAACCAATTTCTCAATATACTTAGAACAACTCAAAGAGCTTTTGAGAGACTTATGGGAAATGTAAGCTTAAGAGATCATATGAAAAACGAAGATTTATGAAAAACCAAAATATAAGATGTTGGTTATCAAAGCTATCGTAAAATATAAATGGAAATGGACAGGTTATGTGGCAAGAGAAAGCAAAGAGAAGTGGGCAAAGAGAATAATACAATGGTGACCAAGAGCACATAAACGAGGCATAGGAAGACCACAAAAAAATGGTTTGACGACATTAAAGAAAAGGCAAGCAGAAACTGGCACCAGATAGCACAAGACAGGCAAATATGGAGAACACAAGAGGAGGCCTATGTTCAGGACTGGACCAGAAGAGGCTGCTAAAGAACAACAAGTTACAATCTACAATAAATGAGGAACATTTAATTGCGTATGTGAGGAAGTACCCAGCTATTAATGATATCTATGCTGGGTGGACTGTAAATCGCCTTTACCTTCTTGCATCTTCAACCAAAGCTACAACTATCACTAGTATTTCCATGTTTGTAAAATTCAATTATTAAACCCACTAAGACACTCACAAATAAAACTAATTAAAAAACCCCGTACAGGTGCCGGAAGCGCCCGGTTGTAGCATAAATCAAAACCCCGTGTGAAGCCCGGTCTATTTATACGGAAGAATTAAAAATGTAATGTTTTAAACTTTCCTTTATCTCGAGAAGATGGTTAAACGAATTAGGATAGGATATACCTAGTTGAAGACATTAAAACGACAGTTAATAGTACCCCCTCAGAATAAATTTGTGCATAGATTGTAACTGTGTTATTACAATTGTGATAATTGTCAAATCAATTTTGTGAGACATCCCATTAGACAAAGATAGAGAATTGCCAAAAACTGTTAAACACCGGAAAATGTATTATCTGGGACATACAGCAAATACTATTGACTGTAATACATACAACTCTTGACATTTCCCATTACATTTGAGGAAGCAAACAATATAGCGCCATCTAGTGGTGTGCGGTGATAACCAGAGCAATCTAACCTTACATTTATAAAATTGCTTTATTATTGTTTTTGTAGTGTTTGAACTATTTTTATTTTAATTTAATGTAGCAAAATTAGCTCGTTATTCAAAAATTTATAAAATTAAATTTGAATGTTTACGTCAAATTTTACATTTTCAAAACGTAGTTTCACTTCAAGCCGACAGTGGCGCTGGCCCGCTAGTGGCAACGTGCTTCCAGATTTCTGTGGGAGTTGGATGTATTACAGTCAATAGTATTTGCATACAGAGACATATAGTGAGGGGAAATCAATATAAAATATTACAACTGATCCTTAAAGGCAAACTAGAGCCGTAGAGGTATAGGAAGAAAATAAGTTTTTTGGTTAAAAAACATTCGTGAATGGACTCAGATATCAAATGCAGGACAATTATTCCATATTGCAGAAGATCGAGAAATCTTCGCAATGGTGATCGCCAACGTATAATTCTGATATGGCACGTGAAGAAGAAGAGACATCCCATATATTCAATTATTTCTCTGCGGTACTTTCTGACGATATTTTTTTATGAGCGTAAGATTACCAACTTGATTTCTATTTGTATGGAAGAATTAAAAATGTAGTGTTTTAAACACGTCCTTCATATCAAGAAGATGGATAAACGAATTAAGATAGATATATCTAGTTGAAATTAAAACGACCGTTAATAGTACCCCCCTCAGAATAAATTTAGGCATATATTGTAACGTGTCAAATCAACTTTCTGAGACATTCTTCTGAAGGCCGAACGGAAATTCACGAGGCCGCTCCGATCTTCACTGAATTCTCTACACCATTTGCGAACATGTTGAACAGATATATGCACTTTTACCCATAAAATTCGATTAACTGACGATGAATGTCAATAGGTGAACCATTTTGCTTTTATAAGAAACGTATCACACCACGTATCATGAATTTCACTTAAACGAAAAAAAAAGGCGATAGACTATCCCAGCTAATTGAAATAACATTCGAAAATATTATTTCAACCAACTAAGATAGTTATCGTTCACCCTAGCTTAGCTCAGTCTCTCAGGGTGTGTGTTCGTCTTGTCCTAATTTTAGATATGAACTATGAAAATTCAGAATGGAAGCAAACAAAACAGTATTTTTAATTAATCATGTTTATTTGTTCAATAAAGATATAATATAGTCGTCGCTGGGCCATCGAAGTGTAAACATCGTTAAAGCGCTCCGAAAAAACCGGTGATTAAGAATTCTAATTATCTTATCAACAACAATAAAAAAAACCCATTAGCAATAAGTGAGAAAAACAAAACAATATGTTCCCTTCGGGGAATCTTATTGGGTTCAGAAATGGACAACCAGTTTATCAACAACAAAACATACAGAGTGATCCAATAAATCTACAAATAACACAAACAACCAATAACCAACTACAGTGGCAGCCAACAATGATGAACCAACCAGAAAATGCAATGAACATGAATATGCCAACTATGCAACAACAGTATCATACAACTCCTATACAGACAGCAAATACAAACTATCTCTCTCAACCAGTTCAGCAGCAAATGCCGACATCAAGTAAAAATAGTGCAAATATCGAAGACAGAGAAACTCACTATATGACATCAACCAGCGAAGATGAAGAAGAAAATCAGATAAACAGTAAAAACGCTTGGCAAGTCATGGGAAGCAATAAAAGGAAGAAAATACATAACAACAAACCAAATCCAAGCGAAATTGAAACAGGTAACCGATTCCAACCGCTGTCGAAAGAAACAGAAGAAAATACTGGAAACGCAGAAACCAACAAAATACCAAAACCTCCACCAATATTTGTACACGGCGTACAGGATTTCAACGAGATGACAAAGCAATTAGAGGAAATAGCGAAAAAAGAAGAATACCAGACAAAAAGTTTAATAAACAACGTTGTCAAAATAAATTGTGAAACACCAGAAATATACCGAAAATTGGTTAAGGAGTTCAAGGAAAAAAATATATACCATCACACGTACTAACTAAAAGAAGAACGAGCCTACAGAATCGTGATCAGATACTTACATCACTCAACCAATACTGATGACATAAAAAGTGAGCTATCTCAGTTAGGGCACAAAGTGAGAAACATAGTTAATGTAAAACAACAAAGAACCAAAGAACCGCTTAATCTCTTCTTTGTAGATTTAGAACCCGCGCAAAACAATAAAGATGTCTATAATATAACAGGCCTACAGAACAGAGTAGTACACATAGAACCTCCACGAACTCAAAAAAACAGTATAATACAGTGCATGAGATGCCAACAATATGGACATTCCAAATCATATTGTAATAAACCATTCGTCTGTGTAAAATGCGGAGGCTCACACAATACCACCACGTGCAAAAAGTCAAAGGAGACGCCAGCCATATGTGCGTTATGCAATGGAGGCCACCCAGCCAATTATAAGGGATGTGATCACTATAAGAAACTTACCAAAGGAAGCAACAAAAACAATGGAGAGTATCAAAACCCATCATCAATCTACACAAATGATATATACACAAGAAACACACAACAACTATCCAATCCACTGCCCCAGGGCTTGAGCTACGCTGAAGTAACTAAACACAACCAAACAGAAGATACAACCACTGTGTTAAACAAGTTTTTGGAAGAATTCAAGAATCTATTCAACCAACTAATCCAACAAAATAGCATGGTCCTCAACATGCTTACCATGCTTATGAACAAAATGAAATAATGGCTAAGTTTCTTCGAATAGCCCAATGGAATGCCAACGGCCTTCCAAGCCATACAGAAGAAGTGAAAATATTTCTAGACATAAATAAAATTGACATATTTTTAATTAGTGAAACGCACTTTACGAACAGAACTTATTTTAACATACCTAAATATAAACTATATCATACTGAGCATCCTGACGGCACAGCCCACGGAGGTACAGCAATACTCATCAAAGAAAATATTAAACATCATGAACTACTGAAGTACAAAGAAGAACACATCCAAGCAACGACAGTAAGCGTTGAAGCACTTCCATATAATGTCAACGTAACAGCTGTGTACTGCCCTCCTCGCCATAATCTAAAACGAGAACACTATGAAGAATTTTTCCAAACTTTAGGACCAAAATTCATTGCTGGGGGAGATTACAACAGCAAGCATACCTTGTGGGGGTCACGACTTATAACAACAAAAGGCAGAGAACTTGCACATGTTATACAAAATAAGAATTACTCATTTATCTCAACGGGGACACCAACATACTGGCCGACCGATCCCAACAAAAAACCAGATTTATTGGACTTCTTCATAACAAACGGTATTGGTATAACTTATACAGATATAACACCAAGCTATGACCTAACTACTGACCATAGCCCAATAATAGCAACGGTAAGTACAACAGTTATCATTAAAAAACCAAAACTCCACCTGCACAACAATAAAACAAACTGGGACACTTACCGACAAATAATTCACGATACTATCGAAATAACAACGAGGCTGAAAAAACCGGAACAAATAGAAGAGGACTATAACAAATTTATAAACATACTACAGTATGCAGCTAAATCAGCTACCCCACAAAGTAGTCCCAACAGAAACATAAGTAATATACCTTTAGAAATAAAAAAACTGGTAGCTGAGAAAAGAAAGGCTAGATCTGCATGGCAACGAACACACACACCAGACAGCAGAACAAGATACAATCGCATCAGCAACAAATTAAAATCAAAGCTGCAAGAAGTCAAAAATGAGTCATTTACGAATTACATCACCAATCTATTAAGACAAGACAACTCTATATGGAAGCCCATAAAAAGTAAGAGAAAGCCAATAACAGCATTACCTCCAATACGTAAAAATTCAACACCACCAGGACCATGGGCAAAAAGTGATAAAGAAAAGGCTTACCTATTTGCCGAGTATTTAGCAGAAGTTTTTACTCCACTAAATGACGACCAAGTACCAGAAGCGAACCAAATATTAGAAGAACCACTACAGATACAGGACCGAATAAAACTATTTACTCCAAAAGAAATTAGAGACGTAATTGCCACCCTAAACCCAAAGAAGGCACCAGGCGAAGATCTGATAACCGCAAAAATGTTAAAAGAAATACCCAAAAAGGGCATAGTTAAACTACTGCACATATTCAATGCAATACTTAGATGTGACTACTGGCCCAAAGCACTCAAAATTGGACAAATAATTATGATACCAAAGCCTGGCAAAAACCCTCTAGATGTCTCATCATATAGACCTATCAGCTTATTACCAACAATCTCCAAGTTGCTTGAAAGACTTATCCTAAACAGAAGAAATGCAGAAATAAATCCACAAAATTGTATCCCAGATCATCAGTTCGGATTTCGACAAAGCCATTCAACGATACAACAATGCCATCGCATAGTCAACGCCATCAACCAGTCACTTGAAAATCAGCAGTACTGCACAGCAGCCTTTATAGACATCAGTCAGGCTTTTGACAAAGTCTAGCATCCAGGCTTGTTATGCAAAATAAAAAGAATTCTCCCAGCAAGTTACTACAACCTACTGAAAGCCTACCTACACGAACGGCAGTTTAAAGTAAAAGTTAATGAAGAAGTCTCGGAATACAAGCCTATTCACTCTGGCGTACCACAAGGGAGCATACTATGGCCATTATTGTACATACTATATACATATGACTTGCCTACAAATGATAAAACAACCATCGGGACATTTGCAGACGACACTGCTATTTTTGCCAAGCATGACGATCCTATTGCAGCAACACAAAATCTCCAAGAGCATCTAAACTCACTTGAAATATGGCTGAAGAAGTGGAAGTTTAAGGTAAACGAAACAAAATCATCCCATATAACATTCACTCTCCGGACTGGAACCTGCCCACCAGTAACCATCAATCAAATAAAAATACCACAAAGTAATCAAGTCAAATATCTAGGGCTACACTTTGACAATAAACTCAACTGGAAACACCATATAACAAAGAAAAGAATGCAACTTGACCTAAAAACCAAAGAACTTTACTGGCTCATTGGAGGAAAATCCCACCTTTCAATAGAAAACAAATTGCTAATATATAAAGCAGTGATAAAGCCAATCTGGACTTATGGCATTGAACTGTGGGGCTGTGCTAGCAAATCCAATACTGTGATTATCCAGAGAGCGCAATCCAAGATACTTCGAGCAATAGTTAATGCACCATGGTATGTATCAAACCAAACTCTACACAAAGATCTAAAAATTCCATATGTAACCGAAGTCATCCGAGAAAACAACAGAAAACACCACAACAAACTAGAAGACCATCCTAATCCACTACTTCATCCACTACTGCAACCTGTCCACAATAGAAGACTCAGAAGAAGCTGGCCCTCCGACCTAAGAGGTAACTGAGGAAACATCGCTGGATGTTTACCTCTCCACGTCACCACATTTACAATAATTTAATTTAATATAAGACCAACAAATTGACTTATAGATGTTTGTTTTATATCTGATTGTCAATAAAGGGAGATAATAAAAAAAATAAAGATATAATAAAAATATGACTTATTAAATGCATTAACAAATATATTTATTCAAATTCTTGCCAAAAACTAACAATTTGTAGATTATACTTATGGCTTTTGGTATCTGGTTCGATCGTAACTTCTTGATGTCGAAAGGTAGTGCTGTTGGTTCTGCAACTGGCTCTGGGGTTCTAAAGGCTGTATTCCACCAGGCCTACAGATGTTGGTCGTTGCAGTCTAGGTGGTGTGGTTGCAGTCTGGATAACATGTTCCTCGTTCTTGTATTGCCGGCGATTGAGGATTCTTGAAGCTTCCAGAGGGAGGACAGTGATCTTTATCCCAAAAACTAGAAGAATAATGCGTATAAGTGACAATCAAGAAGTTAAAAACCAAATTGTACCTTTGCCAAATAGTATTCATAAACTAGTAGATGGCAAGGGTAAATTAAGTGAAGTGGAATTAAGATGAGGAGAATAGTTAAAATTTAATTTACACGTGCATATATGAAAATTAGAAAGAAATAGGTATTTAAAACTGACCATGTGCTCGCAGACATGGAAGGTTAGGTTAGATACATAAAAATGATTATAAAAAACTGTTAGATCTAGAAATGTAATTAAAATATGATATGTAATATTCTTACCCCAAGAGAGATGATTGTTGAAATAGAAATGTTTTAATTTTGAAGCTTCTTTAGCTTTTATACCGAAATTAATTTTCCACCACCATATTGAGAATTGAGAGACGAAGTGTCACTGCCATGACAGTGGGACGTAGGAAGTGGCAGGCATGTTCCGTATTAAAAGACAAATATCTAGAGTGTAAGGATATACAGGGTACGTTCAGTATGTTCAGTTGATGATTTAAATGAAAAGAGATATAGTAAATAGAAGATAATAAAAGAGGACGCCAACGAGTTTTTAACGAAGAAAATAGGTAAAACAAATAGAAGAAAATTATTAATGAAATATTAAAGAAAATAGAATAAAATAATTACTTAAAAATAAAATAGCAAAGATGTGACGTTTGTAACGTTACATCACATTGGCGGACCTCTCCATATGTAAGTCAGAGTTGCCAGATTTCTCGCAGCACGTCGCACTCTTTCTCTACGGCACAGGGAACCTTTTTTTTACGAATGATCCTCGTATTGAGCAACATTTCATACATACATCATATCGTATTGTTTATCTAACAACAGACATCTTCAGTAATTACACCTATGAATATTTTTATTTGCAGAAGTGGTAATGATTCAGCTCTGCACCTGATCGCCGGGGCTGCTGACATCGAAAACTCCGTAAAAGTAGCCGAAAAACTTATAAATAAGAGTATCAATATTAATTCCCAAAATTCACATGGCTTGTAAGTATATTTTAGCATCAATTAACAAGTTTTTAAATTTAATTACTCTTACTACTGAACAATAAATCCGAATATATTACAGTTTTCTTGTTGTTATATTGTTATATTATATTATAATGTGAGTGGATACTGTTAAACTTCTTTCTAATGACTTTATCCAAATCAGCCAACAATACTACAATACTTGTTAACAATTCTTCACTGAATGACAGAACTATTCACTCTACTATTCACTAACACTCCACATTCGTTAGCATTAAACTGTGACTTCACTACTACTACCAAATACTATAGACTATAATATGTACAACTCTTGACATTTCCCACTCATTTTGAGGCAGCAAACAAAATAGCGCCATCTAGTGGTATGAGTTGATAACCACAAACTATGCATTTAAAGAAAGTTATTTTTATGCGATTAAATCAAAATACAAATTTGGTTGTTAGCTATTTTCTTTAATTTTATATTGTTACTTTTTAATTTACATAATTTTTCCTTCTTACTATCGTTAATTTTATTTACATACGCTTTTATTAAAACATTAAAATATTTATCTATAAAAGTTTTGTGACAATTTGTACATACATACAGGATAGTTTGGATAGTTTCTTGTAAGTAACATTTTAGTTTTAATTTATATTTAACATTTTCAACACTCTATTGTATATAATTTTGAAAATACCTTTTAAATATATCATAAATTTTATAAGCTCCCTTTATAAGTTACACCTAAATTTCACACTTTCAGGTGTATTATTATTAAAACCCTTAGCCCTAATAACAGAGAATAAATTTTCTATACAGTCTTGGGTTAGCCTTTTTGTAAAAAGAAATTGCAGCTAAATGCCCTCTCATCGGGGCGAATGGGGCGAAATACACTTTTTAGTTAATTTTGTTGCCATCCTAGCTATTTGCTGAGAATGCATTTTACCTAACCTATTTTATAAGACATTTTGTGTAAAAATACAAACACAGTTTACCAAGATTAGCTAGTTATCCAAAAATTAACAGAATTAAATTTGTATGTTTATGTTGAGAAAACGTAGTTATCAACTCGAGCCGACAGAGGCGCTAGTGGCAACGTGCTGCCAGTTTTCTGTGAGAGTTGGATGTATTACATTCTATAGTACTTGCTACTACTCGTTGAACATTAGTCAATTGCATGTTTATGTCCAAACCCTACGAGACATTTCGGGATATTTCGATGACGTCTGAAACATTCTAGTTTTTAAATCCTTCTTCTTTTTCGTCAAGGCACTTTTTCTATTAATTTGGAATAAACAGTGCTGTGCCGGCACATGGTAGCGCCTGTGTGCAAAACACTTAATGGCGCCCAAAAAATACGCAATTTTTTAAAAAATAACTAAGGATTCTCTAAAACAGCTCTAGTGGCGCCCTTTAATTACTGGCGCCTGTGTGCGCCGCACACATTGCACACGTGGACGGCGCGACCCTGGGAATAAATCTTACGAAACTGTCGAAACAATGCCCCTTTCTTTATAGTTATTCGCTTCGAATAACTGGACTAGCAGGGGCCGACTTAAGCCAACACGGTGGATCAGTTCCAGGTATGGAGCTAATATTTCTATATGAATTACCTTGAGTTTACTTCTAGCCGAAAACTGGTTGTGTTAGATTAGATCGTTTATTTTCTACAGGGCGGTGTATGGGTCCTCCCAGTAATGTTGAAGTTTCGGAAAAAGTTCTTTCTTCTTTGGGATTGTATAACCATACTAGGTCACTTCTTTCCAAAATTTGTTCAGGTAGTATGCGTGTCAACAAGCCTAGTCTTGGTTTTATCACAAACTTTTAGGAGCAAATTCGTAGACTTTGTCCTATTTTTCTTTCAAATTTTGTGCATCTGAGATTGAAGTTTCGTCGCATGGAGGCAATTTTTCTAAAATAAGATCTGGAGGAAGCTCCATTTCTCTTCCGGTGATCATCATTAATGGAGAATCACCAGTCGCTTCTGTTCGGAATTTCTATAGGAATAGAGGAATTACAGTGTCCCATCACTTTTGATTATCAGCGACGAACATTAAAAGGTACTGATACACAGTTCTATTATCTCTTTCGACCATTCCGTTTGATTGCGGAAGGAGATACGTAGTGCGATCTTTTTAATACCCAAGATTTTCATTAATTCTTGCCATAATTCTGTTTCAGAATTTCGTCCTCGATCAGAATATAACTCTAAAAGAACTCTTGATACGACGTGTGTTATGAATGCTTCTGCTACTGTAATCTCTTCATGATGAGGAATTGTTGCAATGGATTATTTTGAAAAATAATCAATTGCGACCAGTAAGTGCTTGTTTACTCCATCTGTGATTGCAAGTAGGAAGAGAAATAAATTTCCTACATCTCAGCGACAATTGATTCAGTAAAATATATCTCGAACATTAACCAGTGTTCTTTTGACTCGAAAATGTTCTCCAGAAAGGCTACTATGACACACATTTAATATGTGATTTTAGCAGTACCAATTGTTTAACTGTTAATTGAATAGCAGACTATTGCAAAGATACAGAGATTCCCATTGAAGCCAGTACGCCTTTATAGTTCTACTACATTTGGTTGTGTCCTGCCAAATAGGCCTTACTCTATTTTAAGCCATTCTCGTATTGTTTTTAAGTCAATATCATTCTTTTGACTCTTCTAAAGGCTTTCCAGGGAAGTCTGATCATTATCTTCTTTCTTTAGAACTGTGGTTATCTGAAGACTTACTTCTTAATTTTCAACAACCAAAATTTCATTTGATGATCTACGATAAGTTAGCTCTCCATAATATCAAAATAGCAAACCATGACAATACAATACTTGTGAACAACTCTAACTTAATTACAGAACTGCATAAACGATTAAAAAGAGCAAGCAATAAATCAGAAAAGCGATATAAAGCATTATATTAACTCAAAGAAGTATAGATTAATCTTTTGAGGGCAAAATATAACACTGTTATAATTTTAATTATTCCCAAATGAATATTACAATAATTCCAAACATTCTGTTCTTTTGTAGTACTTCCCTTCACATTGCAATCCAAGCAGACAACAAACCAATATTTCATCTTTTGCTTCAGCAAGGTAAGATCAACGTCAACATAGAAACTAATAAAGGCCATACTCCACTTTATTACGCTTTACTGAAGTACGAATCGGGGGATGACGAAGATGATTCATACGCCAAGGAGTTACTGAAACATGGTGCTGAGACGAATCCAATCTATTCTAGTAGTTATACGAATTTGCTGCAAATACTTATATTAGAAAAAGCACAAAAGGCTGCTGTATTTTTGTGCGAAAAAGTTAGCGAGCATATAAATCATGTCAATTCAAAAGGTATTATAAACTTTTTACTATTTTTTAATGGGGTATCTACAAACTTCCGAAAAAATATTTGTAATAAACCAATGTACAATTCGAATATAATGTCCTCTCTAGTCCTCCGGCTAAGGAGCAATGTAATAAACCAATATACAATTCGAATATAATATGTTTTGAATGTATTCGAATGCTCTGTGTCCGTTTCTTCTCGATCGACGATGATAAATAAATGTTGAAGTCGTGGAGTAAAAAAATGGCTTTATTGCTACTGATAATTATTACACTACAGTTGTTGGTTAGGTAAAATTACAATATAGACTGCGCTAACTAAAAAGAGTCCGAATCCTCTAATTTAAAATGATCACAATTTATGTAACCTCGTCACAAAGGTTGTTGTCTTTAGCATAGTAACAAAAACTTTGAACCTGCATACTTGCTCAAATATAATTTAAACGAGGACGCTATTGCAACATTATTTGTCAATTTATTCAATTTGCAGGAAGAATAAACTAATAATTAAATTATTAATCGACATCTATCACAATTATACACAGTGAAACTATAGTAAATTAGGAAGTTAAGATTAATGTGAGATTACAAATTAAGGGACTAATTTGTGATCGAACAATATTTATTCGATTTCCTGAAAATACTGAAACAGGTCGATTTTTATTCGGAATCCACAATTTTTCTAGCCTACTAACTCCATTTTTCTGTTTTGAAAAATAATTAATTTATTGAAAACGTTTAAACGCAACGCCTATGTATCGCTGATGTGTGAGTTTTTTTCTATTACGTCTATAAAATTACATTAAAACATTGTTCTGAATCTATTTTATAGTATAATATTACTTCATCATCATCATCATCCAGCCCTCTGCGTCCAATGTTAAACATACGCCTCCCCTAATTTCTTTCAGTTCTGTCGATCTTTGGCTTCCTGCAACCAATTCCCAGCAACCCTTTTGACGTCGTCTGTCCATCGTGTAGGTGATCTACCTCTACTTCTTCTGACTGCTCGTGGTCTCCACTCAGTAATTTTTTGGTCCATCGCTCGTCCTTCATTCTGTGTATATGGCCCGCCCAATTCCACTTCAGTCATGTTATTCGCTCTACGACATCTGAAATTCCTTCTGATTTCTTCGTTTCTAACCCTGTCTCTGAAAGACAGTCCAATACAGGCCATACCATTCTTCTTTGGGGCACTCTTAAGTTTGGTTGCTGTGGTCTGGGTTAACGATAGTGTTTCGGCGCAGTAAGTCATGACTGGAAGCACACATTGGTCGAACGTCTCTTTTTCAAATAATTTGGCAAGTTGCTCTTGAAGATGTCTGATATGCGGTCCATGCTGTGATTCTTCTTTGCAGTTCGGCAGTTTGATTGTCCCTGGCAATTTGGATTTCATGCCCTAAGTAAGTATTTATATTTATGGAACAATGCTATTTCGTTGAAGTCGACTTTTGGATTTTCACTTGGTACCAGGTTTGTCATGTATTGTATTTTTCCAAAATTTATGTTGTAAGTCAACTTTCTTACAGGCGGCATCTAACTCAGTAAGCATAGTTCTAAAATCTTTTAAGTTGTCTAAGAACAATTTCGTCTGCGAATCGTAGGTGGGAGAGCTTTTCGCCGTCGACATTTATTCCTTTGGTTTCCCACTCCAATTGTTTGAAAGCATGTTCCAGTGCTGCTGTAAAGAGTTTGGGAGATAACGTCTCCCTGTCTAATTCCTCTTTTGATTTTTATAGATTTGGTATCTTTGTGTAGTCGGGCGGTCAAGGTTGCATTATTGTATGTGTTGGCTATCAGTTTGGAGTACGATAATCGGCTACTATATGGATTTCCTCCAACGCTCTCATTATGTTGTTAATTTCTATCATATCAAATGCTTTGCGAACGTCTACTAAAGCCAGGACCAATGGTCGGTTGTATTCGATGGATCTTTCTATTGGGACCGTGCAAGTTCGGCAAAGCGACACCTGGTTTCTACGCTCAGCAACATTTTTCGCACTTATATTAGTCCTGGTTACTGGATAATTGTCAAGACCATAGTCCAAAAAAAAATAAGAAGAAAAATAAGATTCAGGTTATGTTATTAAAACGTAAACAATGGTATGTAGTAAATAAAATTAGTTATTAAAATGCAGTACTGCAAGCAAAATACAATTAATTTATTGTGGAGCAATATATAATTTTTCTTCTTCAATGACAGTAGGTATGAAATATACGTCAATTTGACAATTTCAATTGACAATATGAATTATTTAAGAAAGTTGCAACATTTCTCCGCTTTTCGCGCACGATCGTTTCTCTATCCCCTCCAAGTACTTGCACACCTCGAATAATCCCTTTTATGCAGTGGAGGTGGTGGTTAGTGCCAAAGTTTTTCCTAAAGCCTGTCTGTTCTCTAGGTTGGTAAAAATCTAATTTTCTTTCCAGTCTATTTGTTATTATTCTTTTGAATAACTTGTAGAGGTGGTTTAATAGGCTTATGGGTTGGTAATTCTCGAATAACTTTTGGAGCAACGACTCGTTGAAGCGTGCTTTGAAGCGCGCTTCATCACTTTACCAATTTAAACGCCGAGAGAGATAGAAAATATATTAATAGTGAAAAGGAAAGAGAACACGGTTCGCACCCCAAAGTACTGTAAAAGTAATATTTATTTTTATGATAAAATCAGTCGGACCATCATGTCCCCAAGAATATCAAGGTACACCGGCAGTGTGGGCGGTAGACACTTTATTAAGTTGGTTCATTCACACAATGATAAAAATCTTAACACAACGTAGTTGGACCACTACATAGTAAAATTACCACGGCACTGATCGTGTCAGCGCCCTATCAGTCAAAAGGGGGACGCTTTAGTACATGTATGTTAAATTTCTTTGAACCGTGTCATTTTACCGTCAATTCACGAGGAAAAGCTCGACGCTCCACAGGACAATAAAAATAGGGTACAGAGGCCATAAATTAGGGTTCGGTGTTAGCTTAAGGATCATAATTAACAAATTTCAAGAGAAATTTCGCTATTTCACGATGCGTTGAATCCCGTATTCAGTTTTTATCTTTCTCTGTTACATTTTTCTATTTCACAAAGCTGCCGCGCCACGTTCCGTCGGATTTCTTTTTAAGGCTACGGCTCCACGGGCTGGAAATTGACGCTAGCAGTAGCCGCAAAATGAACTTAAGGTTCCGCGGAACGGAATGGGAATAGCCGAACTGAACCGACTACGCACAAGTCCTGTAGTCGGTACAGTTCGGCTATTCCTATTCCGTTCTGCGGAACCTTAAGTTCGTTTTGCGGCTACTGCTAGCGTCAATTTCCAGCCCGTGGAGCCGTAGCCTAAGGCACATACTCAGCTTTGAAGTTAGGGTAAGTAAAACCCATAGCCAAAGGGCCTAGCCAGGTAAGATGATGAAAACTGCCCCCAACTCGATTCGAATCCCATATAGGTCACCGTTTAGCATATATAGTGAAACTAACTTTTTGAAATTTTTAGCCCCCTAGGTGGTCATGTGACCCACCTAGAGCCTAATTAGGCTTTTTATTTTTTATCTCAGCCGCATCGAGAACTAGCGAAAAACTTTATATAAAAAAGTTGCAAGCTTTAAAAAGTTCTGTCCGATTTTTTTTTATTTTTGGCGGGAAATTTAAATTTTAGAACAATTTTAAAATTTTAAATGAGTATAAAAAAATAACTAAGACATTCGTTTTCACGAAAAAAATATATAACGTGTATTTTTGCATAATATTTCACCCTGAATTTTTTCAAAAATTTTTAAAATTGGTGAAACTCACCTTTAAAAATAAAAAACCGCATTTTTTCCTTTTTTGATACAATTTTATACATTATTTTTCAAAAAAGGTAACACCGTCACTAGAATAGGTAAAAAACTGAAAAATAATTGGGGTTTGCTTAATAAAAATTTTTGTAATGCCATCCATTTTCAAGATACAGGGCGTTGAAGAAAACGAAATTTTACACATTTTTTACAATTTTGCCGAAACTACTGGCAACATTGTAATAAAATTTGGCGAGTTTTAAGAGATAGTTGTTGTGCATTTTTTGACATACAATTAAGAATTTTATATTTATCATTGGCGCGCATAGAGGTAATGGTCCGAACTTTTTAAAGAATAAAGATAGTACGCCACTGACATATTTCAAATTAACAATCGTTTTTTAATTCCTAGTTCAATTTGTGACAAAAAATCTAGCTTCCTATTTTTTCATACGACGCGCCATTTTTATTCAAAAAATAAAAGATCTTGACCCTTACAAGTATTCGAACTTCTAGTAGTTTCTACATCTACATACATATAGTATTTTTACTACAAAAGCGACATTACGTAGGTCAAAATTTTTGACGTAAGAGAACTGTCAAAACATTAGAATGTGACTTTTCATTATTGCCATGTTTATTATAAACATGGCAATAATTAAAAGTCACAATCTAATGTTTTGACAGTTCTCTTACATCAAAAATTTTGACCTACGTAATATCGCTTTTGTAGTAAAAATACTATAAACTCGTACATCCATTATAAAAACTAATTCGAATAGTTTGGAAACGTTAAGATATTTTATTTTGTCATAACATGCACAATAACTACCTCTTAAAACCCGCCAAGTTTTATTACAATGTTGCCAGTAGTTTCGGCAAAATCGTAAAAAATGTGTAAAATTTTGTTTTCTTCAACGCCCTGTATCTTGAAAATGGATGGCGTTACAAAAAATTTTTATTAAGCAAACCCCAATTATTTTTTAGTTTTTTACCTATTCTAATGACGGTGTTACCTTTTTTGAAAAATACTTATAAAATTGTATCAAAAAACGAAAAAAAAAACCGAAAAAATGCGGTTTTTTTATTTTTAAAAGTGCATTTCACCAATTTTAAAAATTTGAAAAAATGCAGGGTGAAACATTATGCAAAAATACACGTTATATATTTTTTTCGTGAAAAGGAATGTCTTAGTTATTTTTTATACTCATTTAAAATTTTAAAATCGTTCTAAAATAAAAATTTACCGCCAAAAATAAAAAAAAAATTTGAACAGAACTTTTTAAAGCTTACAACTTTTTTATTTAAAGTTTTTCGCTAGTTCTCGATACGGTTGAGATAAAAAGTAAAAACATAGAAACCCTAATTAGGCTCACATGACCACCTAGGGGGCTAAAAATTTCAGAAAATGAGTTTCACTATATATGCTAAACGGTGACCTATATGGAATTCGAATCGAGTTGGGGGCAGTTTTCGTCATCTTACCCGGCTATGCCCTTTGGTGGAAATCGGTGCAGGCTTAGAAAATCATGCAGGAAAATGGTCATTAACTGGATTGACCTTGACAATTGAATTTTATTCGAATTTCGGCGGACTCAAAATTTATTTTAGACTCGTGGTTTCTTCGGAAGTTTACTCAGAATAGGGAACTTGCACACAAAAATATTTTTGCATAAAATTGTTAATTTATGTTCAAAAATATTATATTCAAAATATTACGTCTTAACAATTAATAGTTACCATACAATAACTGATAATAGTTGCGCGCCCAAATTTACCGTTTCAAACAACTTCAAAAGCGTGCGCTTGGGTCTGACGTCACCACACCAACCATGATGTTTTACCACTGTTCTCGTTTGGCTAGTGCCAGACGTGCACTGTAAAGACAATATTTTGAAATTTTAAAGATTTTCATGCATTTATAATATTGTTTTTAGTCAACGGAAGTACATTTTTATTTTACAACCTATCTCAAATGCCAAATTATATTATAAAGTTATGTAAGTATGTACTACATTGTAGATACATATTGTACATAGATACTACAAAAAAATTACTTATAAAAAGAAAGGTTGTTTTATTAAAATATATAAATATATTTAGTTTAAAATTTAAATTTCATTCTCACATAAAGAAATAAACAATATTTTATGGATAAAACTTTATTTTATCAAAGTTTTATTCCATTTATTTTTAATAATTAGCAAAGCCAAATAGATGGGGGAAAATATTTACACTTCAAAAGTTTTCTGCTATACTAATCAAACTGTCAATAACACCTGCGTCATATTCTATCCAAATATAAGTAAATTTTGAATTACATATTTAAGTCTGTATCTGCTACGCAAAAAACACTTATTTTTTAAATAGAACATTTGCAACTGTACTTGTGCATGTACATTGTAACATTGGTTATTTGGTTGATAGATTAGATTTTAGCTCTCGGTCTCGGTTTTCTAACAACACAAATCCAAAACGTTCGTCCCTCATAATAATAAATGTTCCGAATATATTTCTGGTCGTAATATTTTGTGATAAACAAAACTAAAACCTACATTTATAAATATTTTAGATTCATAACAAAGAAGAAAGAAATAAACAAAACTTTTAGTAATAGAAGTAAGAGTAATTAAACCCATTGTTATAAACAATTTAAACATGCTTATTAATAATACCTATTTGTTTTAACACCTGATCAATTTCAGTTTGAAACTAAATAAACTGATTATGAACTATACAAGAACACAAATAATACCTTGGAATTTCCAATTAAATGCGATTAAAATGGAATTAATACATCACCAAAACAACCTTTTTTTCTTTTCAACTTTTATTTATACAATCGACTTCTACATAAGACTTCTAAGTGAATGTGAATGAATTTGTAAATAATATTTTCGAAATATCCTAGCGGTTTTGTTGTCGACGGCAGGTAGACCCTGGGTCGTGACGTCAGAACCCGTTTACGCATCTCTGAAGAAATTTGAATTTTATAGCATTTTCAAAGCCGCGTAATAAGCGTATGAGTTAAAAATATTTGTTTTTTTTTGCATGCATGCGTTTTAAGATCATGTTACCTTATATTTTTTAATATTATTTTAGTATTTAAAAATATGTGTAAGTTCCCTATTGCCTATAGATAATTTTTTATACCCGATTTCTGTCATTTTTTCGTGTCCGAACAATTTAATCCGCTCTTATATATACCTCTGTATAATATTGATTATATTTTTAGGTGAAACTGCTTTACATTTAGCTTGTTCCGCAAATTTCGACGATTTGGTTCGCTGTTTAACTAAACTTGGTGCGAATCCTAATTTATTGACAAACGAAGAAAGACAATCGCCTCTCCACTATGCCGTCAAAAACAATGCAGAAAAAAGTATATTTGCATTAAACGATTATAATAACGACTTAGAAAAATCAAGTGAGTAAAAATTGTTTGTTAGTTAGTGTAATATTATTACGAAATTGCTGATATATATTTTAAGATACTTAGGTACATTTATTTAAATAAAAACACTTAATTTATATTAAGTACACTAAAACATATTCAAAAACTAAAACTTAACAATTTATCTAATTACAAATTATTTTGTAATTAGATAATTCAAAAATACCGCAAAACATACTTTCAAAAATACGCGACGATTTTATAACAACTGGCTCTTTCAACAACTTTGTCTCTATTTATATAGTCCTATCCTACTACCAGAATTTTCTGGGCCAGGCCTGAGACAAAAAGAATTATATCGAAGGAAATGGAACTAGACATTCTAGTGATTAAAAAAGAGGATTGAAATTTGTTCTCCACTCATTCTGTCAGTTTCTCGAAAATTGGGTGACGGGTAAATTTTCGGTGGCCGCATTGAGGTCATTGAATGGCCAGATACATAATATTATTATATCACAACGAGTATTTATCATTTTTACCATCATTCACTCCCACAGCAATTAATTGTTATGTTAAGGAATTGACTTTCAATATTATGAAGTATATAATCATTTGCCTTTATTTCTCTGTGGGGTTGGTTTCCCAAATTACATTTGCTCATATATTTTGCTTTATTCCTATATATCTCTTACCAACATTAATCTATAATACCTTTTAAGGGACAAGTCTAAGCTCACCTACTCACAGTATATTTTCTTTGGCTTACCACTCAAACTCTTTCAGGGACCATTACTGTTACTGTTTATTTTTTAGCGTATGTGGCTACCAGTAAAATCACTACTAGTCCAAGTAATGAAGCTTAATATAGGACAAAACCTCGCAATTTTTACAGAATGGATCGATTTGCTTGAAAATTTGAGAATAAGTAGTAGATAGTTCAAAAATCAAAATCTATATGATGCCGAAAGGCGCTTTTACCATGGGGGTGTTTGCCACCCCATCTCGGAGGTGGAAATTTTATATTATATTTTGACTGCAAAAGTTGATAAAAACATTCATTCTAAGCAAAAAATGTTCTATACATTTTTTTGATAAAATTAATAGTTTTCAATATATGCGCTATCTAAAGTGTTAGTTTTATATCGAAAAAATCAATGTTTTTATTTACGATTTTTTTTGCTCATTTGGCTCATTTACGATTCACTCAATTTTTGCCGTAGAAAAAAATTTTTCAAACCAGCTTCTTGAAAATTAAATAACTTATAATAGGCGTCTAGGCGCCAAATAGAGGTCACCGTGTCATTTTCAATTCTGATGGACAAACTCAACGGTTTCTTATGGATTTTGGGCTGCTGATTACGAATTTCGAGGGGGGATTTCGATCGGAGTGGTCAGAAAATTGTTATAAACAATTCAATTGTTTATAAATTGTTTATAAGGCTCTGGCTCATAAACTAAAAGAGATAAAAAAAATGTTTCAATTAAAATTTGTTCCCTAATAAAATATGAGGAAATAACCGTTGACTAAACTTAAATCCGACAATTAGAACACAAGATATTGTAAAATTAGTGCACAATGCAAATTGTAAATTGCAAAATAAGTATTTTTCGAAGCTTAACCCATCGCAACTCGGCTTCTGCGCATGCAAATGAGCCTTTTAAGGTGTCCTTTTAAAGCTTAATTAAGAGGCTTCCAAACAAAGTTTGTTAAATTATTTGATCTTCGTTTGTTTTAAAGTTATACCCGTTTGAAGTTATAATTTTCTTAAAAAAATTGTACATTAATTTGTTTATAAAGGTTTCAAGCAAACTTGAGCTATAAACATTTATACTTTAATTAACAATAATGATAAAACAACTCAAAAGGGACAATTTGAGCTTACGAAAATGTTCGTAAGTTTATTTTTGGCTAAGATGTCGATATTTTAATGGCGCGCTATGAGGCGCAAGATTGGCTCACAGTCAAGTAAGTATGTATTCTTCGACGCTTTATCGATCGTAACTCGGCTTCTACGCATGAAAATGAGCGAATATGTGATATCCATATAAAAATGGATCGAGTTCTTTTGCAGCATCATCATTGCATATAAAACGAGCATTTATGATGTGGCGGCATACACACAATTGACGGGCCTTGATGATGCAGCAAAAGAACTAGATCCACTTTATATGGATATCATATTAGATAATTAGACTCTGAAGCCTCAAAAAGTTTTAGTTTTACTGCCTACAAGAACAGACTTGTACCACCATGTAACTGTTAAAATTTCGCTAAGAACTTATGCAGATGTAAAAAAGCTGATATTCCCTCTATATCTCTATGCAGATTTGCAGATGCATGAACAAAAAGTTTGTAAAAATAGTATTAATAAATAATATCAACTTACTTTTTAGTTCCACTACTTTTGTATATAAATGTTACAATATAACTTCTGAAATATTAGTTTTTAATGTTTTTTTCTCATTTAGTGCAAAAAATAGAAGACAATGTAAATAGAATGGAAGGTGATACGAGATACAGTATGATGATTTAATTATAAGAATTATATGATAAAATTTTATTAGGATCTTCAAAAATGAAAAATGAAGATAACGTATGTGTACATAGAAATTATAATTTGCATCGAGAAGTTAGCGCGTGAACCTTTACGCGGTGAGCCGGTCTTGCGCCTCATAGCGCGCGCCATTAAAATATCGACCTCTTGGCCAAAAATAAACTTATGAACATTTTCATAACCTCAAATTGTTCCTTTTGAGTTTTTCTATCATTATTGTTCATTAAAGTATAAATGTTTATAGCTCAAATTTGCTTGAAACCCTTATAAACAAATGAATGTACAATATTTTTAAGAAAATTGTAACTTCATAGGGTATAACTTTAAAACAAATGAAGATCAAGTAATTTAACAAACTTTGTTTGGAAGCTTGTTAAGTAAGCTTTAAAACGACACCTTCTAAAACTTATTTGCATGCGTAAAAGCCGAGTTACGATCGATAAAGCTTCGAAAAATACTTATTTTGCAATTTGCAATTTGCATTGTGCACTAATTTTACAATATCTTGAGTTCTAATTGTTAGATTTAAGTTTAGTAAACGGTTTTTTCTTCGTTTTTTATTAGGGAACAAATTTTATTTGAAACATTTTTTTTATCTCTTTTAGTTTATGAGCCAGAGCCTTATAAACAATTTATAAACAATTAAATTGTTTATAACAATTTTTTGACCCTCGGATCGAAATCCCCCTCGAAATTCGTAATCAGCAGCCAAAAATCCATAAGAAACCGTTGAGTTTGTCCATCAGAATTGAATATGACACGGTGACCCCTCTGGCGCCTAGACTATAATTTCATATTGAAATATTTTTTCGTATCACTGATGCTAATCTTTCTGTTCTGAAGAAAATGACATTTTTTACCAAACTACAAAAATTCGTTATTCGCTTTTAACTCCAGTTTTATAAAAACTAATCATTCTAAGCCAGTCAAGAGTCCAGAATCTATTAATAATACATAAACAAAGAAGAATAAATAAGGTAAATGACTAAAAACACCGCTAACTGACATTATTATGCTTCCAACTGGATTTCTTCTTTTTTTTTTAAATATATTGATTCTTAACCGTAACTTTTTTATTTTTTATCTTAGAAAGTTTTGTAAAAAATAATTTTGTAGGTTTTTGCATGATCTTTAAGCCTATTGACATTAAATCTTTCTAAAATCCTCAGTCGCAAAAAGAGGTGACTTTGAAAGGGTTAGTAAAGTTGGTTTTTGCATGTTGTTACAAGTTTTAATTGCCAATAGCTCAATCAATTTTTGCAGTAGAAAAAAATTTTGCAAATCATTTTCTTGGGAATTAAATAAGCTACAATTTCATATTGAAACATTTTTTTGTATCTCTGTTTCTAATCTTTCTATTCTGAAGAAAAGGCCATTTTTTCCAAACTACAAAAATTCGTTTTCGCTTTTAACTCCATTTTTTTTAAACTTATTATTATTAATAATACATAAATAAAGAAGACCAAATAAGGTCAATGACGAATTTTAATTAGGGTGGTGATTAGGGAGTTGCTTCCTATCACTTTTTCGCTGAAGAAAAAGGGACTGACATTCTTTTCATTATAAGTCACTTAATTTTTGAGCTAGAGACCTTTGTTTTATTTCTAGAGATAGAGATTTTTAAATACCTTAAATTAGTTTCAACAAGTTATCCTCGAAAAATGCATAGTTTTCCCGTCTTTTGACTTTGAAAGTACAAAAGTACAATACATTTGACGAAGAAAAGCTAACATATAATAAACTATAGCTCTATTACTATTGGTCTTAAAGAAAATTAAGAAAAACGGTTTTGTTTATTTTTTCAAAAGGTACATTTTTGTTAAGTAAAGTTGTTTTGACAAAACAAAAACTTTTGGAGTTATTAGCAGAAAAATAATTAAAAACATTGATTTTTTCGATATAAAACTAACACTTTCGATAGCGAATAATTCGAAAACTATTAATTTTATCAAAAAAATGTATATAGTCTGTTCGCTAAACTCAGACGCAACTTTCTAGATATTTTAGTCGGTAATTTTGCCAATTTTAGTAAAATTGGCAAAAAATAATTACTAAATAGTTAATAATCACTAAATAGTTAGTAATTTCCCCAATTTTTGTAAAATTGGCAAAAAACAAAAAAATTATCGACTAAAATATGTAGCCAGTTGCGTCTGAGTTTAGCGAACAGACTATAGAACGTTTGTTGCTTAGAATGAATGTTTTCACCAACTTTTGTGGTCAAAATATAATAAAAAATTTTCACTCCCGAAATGGGGTGGCAACCAACCTCATGGTAAAAGCGCCTTTCGGCATCATATAAATTTTGATCTTTGGACTATCCACTACTTATTCTCAAATTTTCAACCCAATCGATCCATTCTGTAAAAATTGCTAAGTGAAAAGTTTCGGTTCCTGGACTATACAGGTAGTATGAATTTGTGAATTATATAACCATATCAAATAAACTGCCTGAAATACGGCATCAGTTGCTCTTACCTTAAGACTTACTCTTTCACCGTACTGAAAAACTCTTCGTGGGTTTCGCACACTTCCAATGAAAATGTTATCCAAATGATGAATTCAGAACGTCTGCTCATAAACATCATAAAGAGGAGAAAAACAGAATACTTCGGCCATATAATTAGAGGGCCTAAATACCATCTACTTCGCCTTATTAAGGAAATCATCTATACTTCGCCACAAGGAAAAGTGGAGGGAAAGAGATGGATTGGTCGAAAGAAACTTTCATGGTTGCATAATATTAGGCAATGGTGTGGTTCAACGGTAGAAGAATTATTTCGCGCAGCAGTCGATAGAGAGAGGTTTCAGGAACTTGTAAACATGATGACGGCCAACGTCTGAATACGGACACGGCACCTGAAGAAGAAGGAGCTCTTACCTTATATCTGATGGTCTGATAAGTAACCTCTTTTGCCGATTGGGGCGCTGCGATTTCATAAAGAACATTTGTTCTAGAAAGTCGAACCTTTTATAGGTATACGTGTCAATTTTAGCCCGATTAGGCCATTTTGGCAGCTGCATTAAAGTTGACGTGTTTGGAAAAATGACGCATATGGACAAAAACGATTTTCTATCTCTCAATAAACATTATCTGAGAAATAAAACGGCGAAGATAACAAAAGAAAAGCTAGATAAATATTATGGGACTACATGCTCTTTTAGACTACATGGTCCAGGAACCGAAGCTTTTCACCTCGCAATTTTTACAGAATGGATTGATTTGTTTGAAGGTTTGAGAATAAGTAGTGGATAGTCCAATGATCAAAATCTATATGATGCCGAAAGGTGCTTCTACCATGGGGGTGGTTGCCACCCCATCTCGGGGGTGGAAATTTTTTATTATATTTTGACCGCAAAAGTTGATAAAAACATTCATTCTAAGCAAAAAATGTTCTATACATTTTTTTGATAAAATTAATAGTTTTCGATTTATTCGCTATCGAAAATGTTAGTTTTATATCTAAAAAATCAATGTTTTTCAATTGTATACTCATTTGCGATTCACTAAATTTTTGCCGTAGAAAAATTTTGTTTCAAACCAATTTTTTAGGAATTAAAGAACCTACAATTTCATTTTAACATTTCTTCTTATCTCCTAATTTATCCTGCTAATCTTCCTATTCTGAAGAGAGTGGCATTTTTTACCAATTTACAAAAATTCGTTATTCGCTTTAAACTCCAGTTTTTTAAAAACTAATCATTTTCAGCCAGTCAAACTTCTAGAATCTATTAATAATACATAAATAATGAGGAATCAATAAGGGGAATGACTAAAAACACCGCTAATTTACATCATTATGCTTCCAATTGGATTTCTCCTTTTTTTTTCAAAAAAAAATATTGATTTTTTAACCGTAACTTTTTTATCTTTTATCTTAGAAAGTTTGGCAAAAAAGAATTTTGTAGGTTTTTACAAGATCTATAAGGCTATTAATATTAAATCCTTTTAAAATCCTCAGTCACAAAAAGAGGTGACATTGAAAGGGTTGGTAAAGGTGGTTTTTGCATGTTATTACAAGTTTTAATTGTCAATAGCCCACTCAATTTCTGCCGTAGAAAAAATTTTTGCAAACCAAGTTCTTGGGAATTAAACAAGGTACAATTTCATATTTAAACATTTTTTCGCATCTCTGATGCTAATCTTTCTATTCTGAAGAAAAGGCAATTTTTTCTGAACTACAAAAATTCGTTATTCGCTTTCCATTTTTTTTTTAAATAATCATTCTAAGCCAATCAAACTTCTAGAACCTATTAATAATACATAAATAGAAAAGATCAAATAAGCTCAATGACTAATTTTAATTAGGGTGGTGATTAGGGGGTTGCCTCCGATCACTTTTTCGCTGAAAAAGATAGGGACTGACATTCTTTTCATTATATATGTCATTTAATTTTTGAGCTATAGACTTTTTATTTCTGGACATAGATATTTTTAAATACTTTAAATTAGTTTGAACAAGTTATCCTCGAAAAATGCATAGTTTTCCCGTCTTTTGACTTTGAAACTACAATATTTAGCATTTGACGAAGAAGAGGTAACATATAATTAAGTATAGCTCGATTACTGTTGGTCCTAAAGAAAAATTAAAAAAAAAACGTTTTGTTTATTTTTTCAAAAGGTACATTTTTGTTAAGTAAAGTTGTTTTGATAAAACGAAAAATTTTGGAGTTATGAGCAGAAAACTTATTAAAAACATTGATTTTTTCGATATACAACTAACACTTTCGATTGCAAATAAATCGAAAACTATTAATTTTATCAAAAAAAATATAAAACATTTTTTGCTTAGAATGAATGTTTTTACCAACTTTTGCAGTCAAAATATAATAAACAATTTCCACCTCCGAGATGGGGTGGCAACCACCCCCATTGTAAAAGTGCCTTTCGGCATCATATAGATTTTGATCCTTGGATTTATCACTACTTATTTTCAAATTTTGAAGCAAATCGATCCATCCTGTAAAAATTGCGAGGTTTTGTCCTATTTTAAGCTTCATTACTTGGACTAACACTCCACACTCTCAAATTTTGATTCCGTGAATTTCGTAATGACCGTATAACATACATATTATCTATATTAGATTAATCACGTACTGGAATGCCCACCGATGTAGTTACACCAGAAAATGTGAGGAATGTCCACGAAATGGTTCTAGCTAATGGCTTGTAAATAAAAAATTTAACTCGAACAGAGAGATAATTGGCAAAACAAACACCTATGTTGTGGAGCTTCCAGAATCGGATTATTCGAAAGGCATAAAGAAGTTGGAAAATCTCTGGAGTCGTTGTATTGAGCTAAAAGAAGACTATATTGAATAAAATACAAGAATTTTTCTGGAAAAACATGGTTTTCATTTCAAAATTAGTTTTTTCATTTCAATAAAAAAAACTAGAGGTCAGATTAAGAAAATTAGTTAGTATTAGATTAGTAATTCATGTTCTTTATTGGTCTAGGACTCTAGGACATCGTCTACACTGCCGTCCTCAATTAAAACGCGGTATATGCAAAAAAAAATGAAAATCGAGTTTTTGCTATATGTGGTTTCCTTGTGACCTTATTTATGCTTCTGCAATGTCTGAAAGCCGTATCATTTTATTTACTACCAAAATAAACAAATTGGAATATGCTGTATGTGCTAAATTTCAATAGTTGTGCGTGAGTTGTGAGTTCAATACTCAACTAAAAAGCGGTACGTGCTAGCGAGTATCATGTAGTTGCCGCGTTTTAATTGAGCACAGCGCATTTACCGCGTTTTTCTCGAGACTCATGTTGCCACCTCGTATTTTGAACATTTATGACATGTAGGTATTTTGCGTATATAATAAACAATTATAAGCTATTTATTTTTCTTTTTTTAACTATTCTTCCTTGTAAAAAATCCTATTTGTAAACAAAATTCAGATGCGGCACTATTTCTGATCCAGTAATGTGTCCGCTGCTCCATTAAAACGCGGTATATGACTTTTATTTACAGCTTTGAAAAAACATGATTTTTTTAAGAATTTTTTTAGATAATGTTCAACTATCATTAGAACATGTTTTGCGTTAAAAAGTTGCCGCGTTTTATTTGAGGACGGCAGTACATCGGTACATCGTACATAATCCACAGCAGTTTTCTGTTTCCATCTTTCGTTCATATTGGAATCAATTCACATATTAATACATAAAAAATTACGTATCAAACTTTTAGTTAATATCCTCAATAAAAATTAATAAAAAATATTTTAATTTATAGAAAATTCACCAGACGCTCAATTAATTTGTAATTTCAATCAGAGAGATATTGAAGGCGAAACACCAATCAGCTTGGCCTTAAATGAAGGTTTTTCCCATCTAATACCAACATTAATTAAGGTTAGTAGATATAAACAACAATATATAAAAAATAATAGCATATTCAGCAATTTTGCAGAGAACATTATAATCATTGCTGCCAACGCTTGAACCGTTAATAAAGGCTATAGCGGGATAAGATGGTAAAATCTGCACTCGACTCGATTCTTAATTGGGATAGGGCAATTGAAAGTACATATCTAAAAAAACCCCCTAACCAAAATTTTAGCTCCCACGTGGCCCCAGGTGTCCCCTATCGCAAAAAATGTGTTTTTTCCAAAAAAAAATTTTTTTGAGCGAACCTTTGCTTTAAAAACTGTAAAAAAATTTGTGAATATACATTGTTATGCCCAAAAACATAATAATTTTTTTCAAATTTTTTGGACCAAAATTGAGCTCAGGAAAAATTTTTGAATTTTTCAAAAAAAATTTAGGTTATGTAGATAATTTTTGGCTAGCTGCGAAATAATTTTTTTAGTGTATTTTTGTCCACTCTTTTGAATGGCGAAGATAGATTTGCCATTTTCTCGCCGGAAATTCCTCAAAATTCGAAAAACCCCATTTTTAGTGGTCCCCTCATATTTTTAGCGTTTACTGAGCGATCCTTTGCTTTAAAAAATCTGAAAAAAAAATTGAACATACATTGTTATGCCCAAAAACATCCTGATTTTTTCAGATTTTTTGGATTAAAATTAAGATAAAAATTTTTGAATTTTTCAAAAAAAAATTAGGTTAGTGAAGAAGTACCGATTTTTTTTCAATTCCCAAACCGTTTTCTCCGTTTCTTGATTGAAAAATGAATGAATTCTTTTTCACTAATTGTTTTATTTAAAAAAACTACACTTACTAAAAGCTAAGTTTAGCTTTTACGCCAGACACAGCGAGAATTAATATGTTGTACAAAAAAAAGTCCCGAATATTAATTATTAAGACTCAATTAAGAACTATTATGTGGAAAAAGCTATCGTTTTTTGAAAAATGTGTCACATTGACGAATATTTTTTTTTATGAATTGTCACTGTCATTTTTTGAGATTAATGTTTTAAGAAGGCCGGAATCGTGTATTAAGTGTGACATCACTATTTGAACAATATTTATGCAACTCAAACCCATGCTTATTTAAGATGGTATTTAATTGAGAGTATAAATTGAAAAGTTCGTTGTGATTATATGAACCACAAAGGCCATCGTCCATATTAGCGGTGTGCAAGTACTTGGAAGGGGAAACGAGAAACGACCCTGCGCGAGTCGCGGAGAAATATTGCAACTATCTTAAATAATTCATATTGTCAATTGAAATTGTCAAATTGACGTATATTTCATACCTTCTGTCAATGAAGCAGAAAAATTATATATTGCTCCACAATATTGATATGATATGCAATTATTATATAAAGGTAAATTTAATTAATTTTATTTTGCTTGAAGTACTGCAGTTTAATAACTAATTTTATTTACTACATACAATTGTTGACGTTTTCATAACATAACCTGAATCTTATTTTTTCTTCTTATTATTTTTTTGGACTATGGCCTTGACAATTATCCAGTAACCAGGACTAATATAATTGGCCAATATAATTAAAAGTGCGAATTTTAGTATAGAGCGTAGAAATAGGGGTCGCTTTGCCGAACTTGCACGGTCCCAATAGCATTGATTCAGAATTGCATCAGAGGCAAGAGGAAATTCTAAAAAGTTTAGACAAGCAATTTCTTTAAGAACCCTTGTTGCCAAGAACGGGGCTGAATTGGTTCCAAAAACTACAACATGGAGTTGGATACATTTAAAGTCTTCATCAGGGTTTTCTCGCCATAAAATGTTTTGAAGAAAAGTTTGTTCCGGGTTCACGAGGACCTGTCGGAACATTTTTTTAATATCTACCGTGAATACAAAAGGAAAAAGTCTAAATCTACATAGAATGTCATATAATTCTGGCTGGACCTGATATCCCTTTAAACACACGTCGTTTAAGGAATACCCTGAGGAACTTTTGGCGCTGGCGTCCATCACAACGCGCAAACGCGTTGTTAAACTAGATTCTCTAACTACACCTAAGTGCGGAACAAAATATTTATTTTCAGATTTGGCATTTAGCAGAGTTAGGGGTACATAATGAGCATGTTTAAGTTCAATTAATTCATCAATAACTTTTTTATAGTCTTGATAAAAGTTGCAATTAGTTTTAAATTTATTTTCTAAAGAAATGAAACGCTTCTTGGCCATGTAATAAGAATTTCCTAACTTTAGATTTTCTGAAGGTGATTTCAGCGGCAAACTTACTTGAAATCTACCATTTTGTAAAATTTTGGTTGTGGAACGGAATAGGTTTTCAGATGCCTCATCAGCTTCTGAAAGATAGAATTTATTGGGAATTTCCTCGATTTCGCAGAATTTTTTCAAACGGCTGTCCAATTGTAATGTGGAAAGAAGTGAATTAGATTCAGTTAAAACTTGTGAACTACTGTCTGTAAGATATATTGTATACAGTAAAATGATTAGTAACTGTACCAGCTACCACGAATCCTAAATGAGACTCTTGTAAGACTGGAAGATTTTTGCCAAGCCTGACAAAGTTTGGTAAAATAATATCGTAATAAACATCCAAACCAATTAGAATGTCAATTTCAGAAAGCTTAAGAAATTCGTCTTCTGCTAGAAAGAATTGTTCCGGAATATTTAATTTAACACTCACAACTCAAAAAGAAATTGCCCAAAGATGGAAACAATTCTTCGCAGAACTTTATAAAGAAGGAATTGAATCACAAATAGAGATGGAAGAAACCGAGAGAAACGAAACATTAATCATAAGAAACGACGAATTTACGAAGGACGAAATAAGGTATGCTATAAACCTTTTAAAAAACGACAAAGCGGCTGGTGTTGATGGAATTCCCGCAGAACTGATAAAATCACACTTAAACTTCTCAGTGGATATGTACTACTTACTATTTAAAAAAATTTGGATCGAGGAAAAGATACGAAAAGATTGGGGTGAAGGAGTTATAATAAAGCTACCAAAGAAAGGAAATCTCACACTATGCGAAAACTGGAGACCAATCACTCTTCTCACTGTAGCTACCAAAATAATGGCCAGAATAATATTGGAGAGAATTAAAGATCCCATAAATGAAAAATTAAGAATTAACCAAATAGGATTCAGACCGAACAGTTCCTGTATTGACCATATAAATACCCTAAGAATCATCCTGGAACAATCAGCGGAAATGAATCAGAAAGTTTGTATCAACTTTGTAGACTTCGAAAAAGCGTTTGATTCAATAAATCGTAATATGATGTGGAGGATATTAAAACTCTATGGAATACCAGACAAATATATAAGAGTAATAAGGCTTTTCTACGACGAATGTTTTGCCAGAGTTGAACATGAAGGGAAACTGTCCCAACAAATAAGCATCAAAAAAGGAGTAAGACAGGGCTGTGTCTTGTCACCGACATTGTTTATAATAGTTATAGATTGGATAATGAAACAAACTGAAGATAAAAAAACAGGTATACAATGGTCACCATTTACAAAACTAGAGGATCTAGAGTTCGCTGACTACATATGTCTCATAACATCAAACAGACAACACATGCAAAACAAATCACCAGATTGAACAACATAGCAAAAACAACCGGCTTAAAAATAAATCCCAAAAAAACGAAAATACTATCAAATGGGGAAACGAACGGAAATAATATATATTTGGAAGGGAAACAAATAGAAGAAGTAAAAGACTTCTGTTATTTGGGCAGTCTGCCAAACACAACAGGAGGCACAGAAAAGGACATAACACAAAGAATAAGCTTCGCACAAAACGCTTTCAACTCTTTGCGCAAGATATGGGCCTCGACAAACATCAGCAGAAGAACAAAGCTACGATTATTTGAAACTAATGTAAAGTCTGTCCTGTTATATGGAGCAGAAACATGGAAACACCATAAAAAATTCTTTCAGAAAATACAATCCTTCATTAACAGGTGCCTACGTATTATACTGAGAATATTTTGGCCAAACAAAATTACTAATGACGAATTGTGGAGAATAACAAATGAAGAAAGGATAGAACATACAATAAAAAAACGGAAATGGAAGTGGATAGGACACACCTTACGAAAACCAGCAACAAATATTGCTAGACAAGCTCTACATTACAATGCTCAAGGCAAAAGAAGAATGGGTAGATCATCTTATACGTGGAAAAGAACAATAGAGAAAGAACTCAAAGAAAATAATTTAACATGGTCCGATGCAAAAAAGATAGCAAAAAACAGAAGAGAATGGACAAAACTAGTTAACAAAATTGGACGGAACTCAACAGATGATGCGTGGGACTAGCAACATCACCATCATTCCTCATGCTACTTGAAAAACCGCAAGGTGCCCTTTGCTCCACTTGGAGATGTATGATTATGATGATGAAAGTCTTCATCAGGGTTTTCTCGCCATAAAATGTTTTGAAGAAAAGTTTGTTCCGGGTTCACGAGGACCTGTCGGAACATTTTTTTAATATCTACCGTGAATACAAAAGGAAAAAGTCTAAATCTGCATAGAATGTCATATAATTCTGGCTGGACCTGATATCCCTTTAAACACACGTCGTTTAAGGAATACCCTGAGGAACTTTTGGCGCTGGCGTCCATGACAACGCGCAAACGCGTTGTTAAACTAGATTCTCTAACTACACCTAAGTGCGGAATAAAATATTTATTTTCAGATTTGGCATTTAGCAGAGTTAGGGGTACATAATGAGCATGTTTAAGTTCAATTAATTTATCAATAACTTTTTTATAGTCTTGATAAAAGTTGCAATTAGTTTTAAATTTATTTTCTAAAGAAATGAAACCCTTTTTGGCCATGTAATAAGAATTTCCTAACTTTAGATTTTCTGAAGGTGATTTCAGCGGCAAACTTACTTGAAATCTACCATTTTGTAAAATTTTGGTTGTGGAACGGAATAGGTTTTCAGATGCCTCATCAGCTTCTGAAAGATAGAATTTATTGGGAATTTCCTCGATTTCGCAGAATTTTTTTAAACGGCTGTCCAATTGTAATGTGGAAAGAAGTGAATTAGATTCAGTTAACACTTGTGAACTACTGTCTGTAAGATATCCACAGAGAACGACAGTTCTCACCAGTGGCGCACAACACCCCTACAAGCGACACTATATATACACGAAATTTTCGATTTTCTAAACCTGACTGAATTGAAAATTGGGCCAAATCCCATCTTAAAGTTTAGGAAAAGACTTATCAGATCTTTTGTAGCTGGAATATTTTATGCGCCACTCATTTTTACGGCGTTTAGCGGTTTTTTATTCTTGTATTGTATACAGTAAAATGATTAGTAACTGTACCAGCTACCACGAATCCTAAATGAGACTCTTGTAAGACTGGAAGATTTTTGCCAAGCCTGACAAAGTTTGGTAAAATAATATCGTAATAAACATCCAAACCAATTAGAATGTCAATTTCAGAAGGCTTAAAAAATTCGTCTTCTGCTAGAAAGAATTGTTCCGGAATATTTAATTTTTTCACCAGTAATCTTGATTAAGGGAGAGCACAAGTAATCTCGTTTAATACAACTACTGAAAAATGAAAACTTCTTCGACGATCATAATTGGAAAATATGGTTATATCTGACATTTTAGTACAAGTCGAGCCACTCCCTCCTATTCCTGATATATGTACTGACTTGTTATACGTTTCTAACTGTAACTTGTTTACAAGCTTCTCTACGATAAATGAATTTTGGGATCCTGTGTCCAAAAGAATTTTCGCGGTGCAGAAATTAGCGTTTTTACCAAGTAAGGTTACTTTTGCAGTACCTAAAAGAATATGACTATTTTTTAGTGACTGAACAGGGTGATTAGCTGAATGATTATTTGCGGTAGGGTTATTTTCCGTAAAATTTCTCGAAGGACCTTGAAAATTTGTTATTCCTGAATTTTCCTGTACTGGTTGGGTATCCAGAGAACGGGTTTGGAGATTTGAATTACTATCGAGATGAAAAGGTGCATTATTACCATTTTGAACATGAGCAGTATTATCTAAATAAGAACTATTAGATGAGATTAGAGAGCTATGGTTACCTGCATAGCTATTAGGTTGAGAATTTGAAGCATTATTATATAGAGAATGTGAATGACTCCTATTACTAGTAATTGGAGGAGAATGTTGATTTTCTCCGATTTTTATGTGCATTAACGAATTGTGTGACTTGGAACAAAAAGAACATTTTTTAGAGGATTTGCACTCTTTCAAATTGTGTTTACCAAAACAATTTATACATAAATTCTTTGTCCTAATAAATTGCAATTTGGCGGAATGAGATATAGCTTTAAACTCAGAGCAAGTGTAAATTTTATGGCCCTCATTGTTACAGTAGGTACAAATTAATTGAAATTGGTGATTTGAAGTTGACTCATGCACTGTCTAATGAGATGAGAAATTTTTTCTGGCAGTTTTAGGACTAGAAATTTCAACATTTTCCAGAATTACTGCACGTTTTTCTAAGAATCTTAAGAAATTATTTAAAGTAGGTATTTCATCGTGATTCCTCTCAGATTCATATGCCTTATCCGATTGAAAATCTAACTTCTTTTTTAGAATGAATATAAGCGTTAAGTCAAATAAATTTTCGGAAGTTAAATTCAAATTTTTTAGTGACAAAATATTCTTTTGAATTGTAGTGATTAATTCTCTTAATGTGTCTGACTTACATTTAGAAATATTATTACAATCAAAAATTGCTTGCAAATAAGAATTTATTATGGCGAATTTGTTTTCGTATCTCTTCTTTAAAATATTTAACGCGATTACAAAATTTTCATTAATTATCGGTAATGAATCTATAAGTTGAAGGCTTTCACCTTTTAAATAACTCTTCAAGTACACAAGTTTTTGGACATCTGTTAACGCTCATTTTTCACTATGAGCGCATCGAAGAGCTCGATGAATGATTGAAAGTCTCTAATTTGACCGGAGAATTGTGAAATTTTTATGTCAGGAAGACGAACTGCTAGTGGAGCACTATAAGAACTCTCACTGGATGAACTAGATCTTATCTGAGAAGGTACAGCTTTTAATTTATTAATACAAGCGGTCAAATCGCTTACAAGTTTGAAATATTTATTTTCTGTGAGCTCTCTATCTTTTCTTCTTTGTCTGTATCTGATACAAGGAATTCGATTTCATTTTGTGCTTTTTCATAATCATGAAATATTAGATGAACTCTACTTAATCGCGTCTCGAACTGGGTAACATTTAATTCTACGTCTTTATTGGCTATAAACCAGTTAGACATACGAGTAAGAGAAGACTTAGCAATTTTTATGTATTTTTTGAACTCATCCACTTTTATGAAAGATATTGGAACACGAAAATGCCTTTGAATCACAGAATTTAATGATTTTAATGTCTTTGAATAACTGATAGCCAAATAGAATAATGAAACAAAGGGTATATAAATGGAATTATCTCACCCAGTATATCCTTTTGCTGTTGTGTCGGCGAATAATCTTGAAGAACTTTTCATAGGTTTATGCTGGTCAAAAATGCTCCCTATATTTTGAGCACATAAACTGCATATCAATAAATAACGATTTTCGATATTTTGTTTGTTATTTCGACTGACATGGTCAGGTTTGCCGTTTTCAAATCAAAACATGCTCAAAATACAACAAAAGTTCTATTTGATATTTTCTCCCATATTTTAAGCGCATACTCTAATTTATACGTAACTCTTTTAATACTTTTTACACCAAAATATTGTGGTAAAACATCATTTTTTCAAATGAGTTAATAACCGATTCACAAAAATCTGAAACTTTTATTTCATTTTTTAATAGGAAAACAGATGAAATAATATTATTTGATGATCCAGTTCGTAATTTACTTACCTACTTACTTACTTACTTAGTCGTAAGCCTTTCTACCTTTAGTTGTAAGGCTGGTTCGTAATTTAAATAGACATAATATAACCAATAGTTGTGTAATATCTCTAGAATGCTATGTATTAAATGGATGAGTTAATAATCAACCACACTTCAGTTTATGTAAAAAAGCTTTTCTGATGAACTTGCTTTGGTTTTTGATGGGACATATTTACGTCGTCAAAAATGTAAAAATAATTACCAAAAACGACACAACTATTATGAGAAAAGTAATGCATGATCCAGTTGGTATAAGAACTGGATCATCACTGGTATCATGAAGGAAGGTGATGTTTGCACCGTGGACAGAGGTTTTAGGGATGTGATACCCTAACTAAAAATCAAGGATTCAAGGTTCTTATGCCTGCCTTAGAAGGAAAAAGGTCTAATTTAAGTGCGATTGAAGCAAATGAATCTCGCTTCGTCACAAAACTGATATGGGTTTTAGAGGCAATCCATAGCATCCTTAGCAAAAAATACAAGTTCCTTCACCAGCAATTGGACAATAGACTTATACCAAAAGCTGCTTCATATGCTAAGATTACATGTTTCCTCAATAACACTTTTGATAAATGCTTATAGTGATAAATATGATGATGGATTGCAGGAGATAATAATTCGAAGAATGTTGGATTCCAAATCAAAGGAAAATACATTACCATTAGAGGTTAAGACACAAAGATGGTTCAGGCGGCCCACTGCTGCGGTAAAACTAACTGATCAAGAAATTGAAGATTTTCCGGAGATGAATGAAAGGGATCTAAAAGTATTTTTTTCGGGGACCTACCAGTTAGGTTAAGCCATTTGCTACATAGCCGAGATGATTGATGATAATATCATTAAATATAAATAAATATCAATTTGGAGTATGTCAGGATCAAACCTAATATCATTAATAATCCGGTCAACTTAGACATCAAAATGCTTGGCAAATAACAAAAATTGCCGGAGAGCCAAATTTTGGTGGAGAGCTAGGGTATACCATAACAAATAAAGTTTAAAAAGTCCCCATCGATCCCATGTGTGTGTCAAAAGTTATTCGGGGTCAAAGGTCAAAATTTGAGATTTTTTGGATTTTTTTTCGAAAACGGTAAGTTTTATCAAAAAAAACTTTAGACCAAAGTTGTAGATCTTAAAATTCTCTACAAAAATAGTCCTTACTATTTTTTTCCTAAGAGTTGCCATTCCTGAGATATCGCCATTCAAAGAGTCACATTATACATGATATGCACACGTTTCCACACCACCTGTGAGGTAGTGTACTCGGCGCGTTTTTTTACCGTGGTTTCCCCTGTAGGGCTACTCCACTAACTGTTTTGACAATTTTAGGATAATTTAAGGAAACAATACCGGTCAAATTATTACTTAATATTACCTTATTATTGATATTGATTATTGATATTGCTATTGATTATTAGGTTAACTATTGTTTTGATTTCTTTAGATATTTTAATCAGATTCATATTCTTGAAAGTCTACTTCAACAGTCAAGTCTTCTTCGATTTCATCTTCTTCCTCTTCCTCTTGCTGGATGTTCAAAAATTGTTCAAATGTGACTGAGTCATTGGTCTCTTTATTAAAATCACAGGAGTCTTCCTCTGTTGTACTAAACTGGACATTTGAGCAAGACTGGCCTTGGCAGTTGGTTGGTACACACTAGAGAACACAGCAACCCAACTTTTTTACATCCACATTTGGCACTACAACCTTTTTTGCAATTGCAAAAAATAGTGTTAAGGAGTTTTTCTGAAGCAGGTGGGAGTAAGGTTTTAATCGGTTCCAGAGTATTATCTATTAATTTCCAACCCCAGTCTTCTGGATTCAGTTCGTTGCCTAGCCATGTTTGAACTTGATAATATACTCGATACAAATGTTGAAAAGTAGATGCTGATGTTGGAGGAAGACATGATAGTTGTACTTGTTTCTTGTTTCGCGTATTTTTTACAAAATTTAAGTATAGGTATTTATCAAGACAAATAATTTTTTTTGGAGCTCCATAAACCGCAAGAAGAAAGCGAATTCCGTCCATAATTATTGTTTGCGGTGTAGAATCAAGTTCTGTAAAAACTTTACAGCAGTCAGTCAAATCTTTTTTATCCAATAATTTAAGTACTGACGTTTTGCCCCTTCTGTACATTGCGGACGTAGTGTCGCAGCCGGTTATCGCATGTAAAAATAAAATGTACTTTTGGCATTTGGGATAAGCCGATAAACTATTCGAAGAATATATCTCTGTTCGCTGTTGAGCCCTTCCAGGTTTCAGAAAATAAATAACTTTATCTACTAGAGTCCTTGCAGTAATCAGTACCAACAAATCAACACCTTCACCAACTACAATTGTTGTGTTTGTTGCCTTAAATTTTTCAATTGCTGTCTCAATTATAAGGACATCTGCGTCATTTTTAGCTTGTTTCACTTCAATATTCGCAGCTGTTAATTTGTCAGTTAACATTTCAGCTTTCATTCAGCTTTCTTCTTGCGGTTTATGGAGCTCCAAAAAAAAATGATTTGTCTTGATAAATACCGATACTTAACTTTTGTAAAAAAATACGCGAAACAAGAAACAAGTACAACTATCATGTCTTCCTCCAACATCAGCATCTGCTTTTCAACATTTGTATCGAGTATATTATCAAGTGCAAACATTGCTAGGCAATGAACTGAATCCAGAAGACTGGGGTTGGAAATTAATAGATAATACTCTGGAACCGATTAAAACCTTACTCCCACCTGCTCCATAAAAACTCCTTAACACTATTTTTTGCAATTGCAAAAAAGGTTGTAGTGCCAAATGTGGATGTAAAAAAGTCGGGTTGCTGTGTTCTCTAGTGTGTACCAACTGCCAAGGTCAGTCTTGTTCAAATGTCCAGTTTAGTACAACAGAGGAAGCCTCCTGTGATTTTAATGAAGAGACCAATGACTCAGTCACATTTGAACAATTTTTGAACATCCAGCAAGAGGAAGAGGAAGAAGATGAAATCGAAGAAGACTTGACTGTTGAAGTAGACTTTCAAGAATATGAATCTGATTAAAATATCTAAAGAAATCAAAACAATAGTTAACCTAATAATCAATAGCAATATCAATAATCAATATCAATAATAAGGTAATATCTAGAACTTGACCGGTATTGTTTCCTTAAATTATCCTAAAATTGTCAAAACAGTTAGTGGAGTAGGCCTACAGGGGAAACCACGGTAAAAAAACGCGCCGAGTACACTACCTCACAGGTGGTGTGGAAACGTGTGCATATCATGTATAATGTGACTCTTTGAATGGCGATATCTCAGGAATGGCAACTCTTAGGAAAAAAATAGTAAGGACTATTTTTGTAGAGAATTTTAAGATCTACAACTTTGGTTTAAGGTTTTTTTTTTATAAAACTTACCGTTTTCGAAAAAAATCCAAAGAATCTCAAATTTTGACCTTTGACCCCGAATAACTTTTGACGCACACATGGGATCGATGGGGACTTTTTAAACTTTATTTGTTATGGTATACCCTAGCTCTCCACCAAAATTTGGCTCTCCGGCAATTTTTGTTATTTGAAATGTCTATATAGACCGGGTTATAAAGCTTTAATTAGGTAAAAGTATTTTTTTTTTCGGGGACCTACCAGTTAGGTTAAGCCATTTGCTACTTAGCCGAGCTGATTGATGACAATATCATTAAATATAAATAAATATCAATTTGGAGTATGTCAGGATCAAACCTAATATCATTAAAGCTTTAATTAGGTCAAGACACATAAATAGTAAAACCTACAAATGTTATGTCCAATACCTACCTAATTCAATTAAGTACGGAGGTATTTTGCGCCATGATTGTGACTGTGCCAACGGATTAGGAACTGTAGGGCGTAGGGTCCTGTTCTTACATTGCAGCAATCATTTATTATTTTATTAGCAATGCTAGGTATAAGTCAAAGATTATTAGACCAGCAAAAATGCTTTTAGACTTGTTTATCATATCAGATACTGATCCCGTAATAAACGACTTATACTTAGTGACGAAGACTCAAACTAGTATTTTAATGTAAATTAGAACATATTTTACTAGGTTGTAATTTTGTAATTATATATTTCATTATTATTAAAAAAATGAAACAAAAAAGGTTCAATATGAAAATAAATATATATTTATTAATTTAATCCATAAATTATAATATGTAAATGATAATCACCACTCGAATAAATGGGGAGCAAAAATCGTTATTACCACGTATTAATTTAATTAATGCGTGACAAATATACAGGGTGTCCAGAAACTCTACCGACAAACGAAGACAGGAGATTCCTCAGATAATTTTAAGACAATTTAACCCAATTCACCTAGTCCGAAAATGCTTCCTAAGGGAGCTAGAGCTCTTTGAAGATAGCGTCATGTAATTAGTTTTTCTTAAATACCTCCAGAACGCTTCTATTTAGAAAAACGAAAATTGGTCTACATATTTACTTTCCAGAAATGAATCGATTCCATCCATTGCCAATTTCTAGTACAGGTCATAGGCGTCCGTTTTGGGTAGGGCAACGGTTATTTTATCGCCTAACTTTTTTGTCTTAAATTTTTAAGCATTTTTGACTCTGAATTATTAAATTGTGAGTTATTCTAGTACTAAAAGGTACTCTTAGTTTAAGTCGATAGGATACACCGTTTTCTAGAAAAATCGATTTGAAAATTTTTCGTTCCATAAATTAAAAAAAAAAGATTAAAAAAAAACTATTTGGAAAGATGAAAACTGGTACATTTATTTATATTCCAGAGATTAATCGATTTCATTAATGGCGAATTTCTAGTACCGGTCATAGGCGTCCGTTTTAGGTAGGTCAACAGTTATTTTATAGCATAACTTTATTGTCTTTAATTTTTAAGTATTTTTGACACTAGATTATTCAATTATGAGATATTCTAGTACTAGAAGTTACTCTTGCTTTAAGTTGGTAATATACATCTTTTTTTTTAATTTTTTTTAACTTTTTTTTCAAATTCCCAAAACTAAAAACTTTCAAATTGATTTTTCTAGAAAACGGTGTATCCTACCGACTTAAAGTAAGAGTAACTTTTAGTACTAGACTACCTCACAATTTAATAATCCAGTATCAAAAATTCTTAAAAGTTGAAGACAAAAAAGTTATGCGATAAAATAACCGTTGCCCTACCCAAAACGGACGCCTATGACCGGTACTAGAAATTCGCAATGGATGGAATCGATTCATTTCAGAAAATTAAATATGTATACAAATTTTCGTTTTTCTAAATAGAAGCGTTCTGGAGGTATTTAAGAAAAACTAATTACATGGCGCCATCTTCAAAGAGCTCTAGCTCCCTTAGGAAGCATTTTAGGACTAGGTGAATTGGGTTAAATTGTCTTAAAATCTGAGGAATATCCTGTCTTCGTTTGTCGGTAGAGTTTCTGGACACCCTGTGTAAACAAAGAGCGTTTGTTGTATTTTGAGCATGTTTTGGTCTGAAAATGGCAAACCTGATCATATCAATAGACATAACAAAATATCAAAAATAGTTATTTATTGACATGCAGTTAATTGACATGCAGTTTATGTGCTAAAAATGTGAGGAGGGGGAGATATCAATAGTTTTTTTTTTTTAATTTTTGGAATTGTAGGGAAGTTCCGGAAAGAAAATGACAAATCTAACCGCGTCATTCAAAAGAATGCAAAAAAATTTACGAAAATATAATTATTTCAGAGTTTGTCAAAAATTACTTACATACCTAAACTTTTACTAACTAACTTTTACTAACCTAAATTTTTTTGAAAAATTCAAAAATTTTTCCTGGGCTCAATTTTAATTCAAAAAATCTGAAAAAAATAAGCATTTTTTTGGGCGTGACAATGTATGTTCAACATTTTTTTCAGATTTTTTAAAGCAAATGATCGCTCAGTAAATGCTAAAAATATGAGGGGGGACACTAAAAAATGGGTTTTTTCGAATTGTGAGGAATTTCCGGCGAGAAAATGGAAAATGGAAAAAAATACACTAAAAAAATTATTTCGCAGCTAGCCAAAAATTATCTACATAACCTAAGAAAATTTTGAAAAATTCAAAAATTTTTCCTGGGCTCAATTTTGATCCGAAAAATCTGAAAAAAATAAGTATGTTTTTGGGCATAACAATGTACATCCACAAATTTTTTCACAGTGTTTAAAGAAAAGGATCGCTCAAAAAAAATTTCTTTCGAAAAAACACATTTTTTGCTATAGGGGACACCTGGGGTCACGTAGGGAGTTAAAAATTTGGTTAGGGGGTTTTTAAATATGTACTTTCGATTGCCTTATCCGAAGTAAGAATCCAGCCGAGTGCAGATTTTACCATTTTATGCCGCTATAGCCTTTAAAAAAATAATAATATAGTTCTTCTCAGAACTCCTTTCAGTTATGACGTATTGTTGTGTTCTGGGCAAGTGAAGAATTATTACAAGCAATTACTTAAATACAAATCTCACAGTTGCTATGAGTGTATTAGTCAAATTTTGCAAATTTTAGAAAATTGTGTGCAAGATTAGAAGCTTCAGCAGTAATGAAACGGTGTCCGAGCATTTTAAATATCATCCAGCCTCGAAACTCCATTGTAAAACATAGACCTCTGTGTCAAGCAGAACATTTTCAGTTTATTGTTGAAGGTTAAGCTTAGTAGGCGAGCGGCAGGCACCCCTAAAATGACCAGGTACTAACTACGGAGAGGTGAATGGCCAATTTTAGGCACACTGTAATTTTTTGATGGCGCTGAAAATGAAAATGAGGTTTATTTTGAATTTTGTGTTGGGGAACATTGTCAAAATCGCAATTTTACCCTAAAAATAAAACAATAAATAAATCACGTTTTTTTTTTCGGTTTACCTCGCTACAACTCTGTTCCATTTTAATATTTTTATCTGAAATCCTTACAGTATCTAGTTCTATTATTTCTGAAGACAACGGTACCTGTTTTAAGCTTTTAGTATTGTTCTGGTGACGGTCATGAATGTTTTAAAGTAAAAGGTGCAGATTTGGGCATTGCAAAGTTTAATTGCAAAAGTTGAGTGACGAAATTTGAAATTTAGCTTTTTAATTACGTTTATGTTAAAATATAGGGTACAAAGAAATTTTCTGGAAACTTTTATATAAAAATATTTTAAAAAAAAATAGTGCAACTTTTAATATCGACATTACAAATCCCCAAAATAACGCTTATTTTTCGAGATACTGACCATGGGTGTTGAATGGCTAATTTGGGTCCCTCATTATGTTTTTGACGGTGTTAAAAACGAAAATGGAATTTATTTTAAATTTTAGATCGGGGAATATTGTCAGAATCAAGACAATGGTACCTGTTTCAAGCTTTTAGTCTTATTATAATAAAAGTTATGAATTTTTTAAAGTAAAAGGGGCAGATTCGTGATTTGCAAAGTTTAATCTCAAATGTTGACTACAAAATTTGAAATATAGATTTTTAATTACATTCTTTTAAAACACAGAGTACAACGAAGATTTCTGGAAAGATTTAGATCAAAATGTTTTATAGAAAACAAATGGTACAACTTTTAATATAGACGTTATATATTCCCAAAATAACGCTTATTTGTCGAGATACTGAGCATGGGCGGTGAATGGCTAATTTTGGTCTTACTTTATGTTTTGGATGGTGCTGAAAATTAAAATGAGGTTTATTTTGAATTTTATATGAGGGAACATTGTCAAAATCGCAATTTTAACCTGCAAATGAAAAAGAAATGAAACCCGGTTTTTTTACGTTTAACTCGCTACAACTCTGTTCCATTTTAATATTTTTTCTGAAATGTTTACAGCATATCGTCGGCTTAATCCTCACAATGCGTAATTCCATTTTCGAAAACTTTTCAGGAAACACAAAAAACATGTAATTGACCGAATTGTTTGTTTTTTTAAACTAGATGTTACTACATTTGCAATTAAAAGAGAAAAATATATTAAAACATACACATATATTTATTTATACACATATAATTGAAATAATTAATGAAAATGTTTTTAATCATTCAAATTCATAAAATGAATAATAGTTAAGTCAAACTAACAAACTTATAATAAATTTCGTAATAAAGTATAATTAAATTAATTAATTTAATCATAAGGCAAATTATCATAAAACTCATGGTAATCCGATTCCGTGCTTAACTTTAATTGCTGCAGGTGTCCATATTTTTCTGATTTTATTTTTAGTCTATTTTTGTGAAGTTAAAGCAGTTCACTTGTTCTGAATGGTATAATATTGTCTAAATTTAGTCTTAAAGGTAAAAATTGCCAATTATCAATGTGACGATGTTTAAAAAATACTCCCTCTTTTGAGTATTTTAATGCTTTGATGTCATTAACCGTGGGTTCCTTAACTTTTTTGCCCGGTCAAATATATTTCAAATGATATTGCATAGTATCAAATTTTTTAAAAAGATTGTGTAAAAGGTACTCAACATTGTATGGATATTTGTGGCATGCTGCTTTACAGATATTCACGTAATCTGCCGGGACATTTATTTTCTTGTTACGAACTTTTCTCTCAATAACAGAATGCATGCTGTCAACCTCCATCTAAGTGTGGCCTTTTTGTAAATACTTTTGTACTACACAAACACCTTTCTCTACAGCAAAATTGAACAAACCATTTGGCAATGTCACATTTCGGTTCTGATAACCGCAGCCATCGCTCCAAAGGATAATTTCGTTTATCTCGCCGTTTTCTTCCAAGGGAAAATGATGTTCTAAATGTCGTATTAGGAAACTAATTACTATTGTTGTAAACTCATTGCTTGTTAAACCACCTTCAGACTCATTCCAGAGATAACAATAACCCTTTTGGTGCTTGATATCATAAATGGTGAAATTATGTACAATCAGTTTTGTTTTGTAGTAGAGAGATGAAACATTAGACTTTGGGGAAAGCAAAACCGACTGTATGAATATATATGATAAAGAATCCCAGGTGAATACCTCATCCTGGGATTCTTTATCTTTTTCAGCTCTTGCCTCTTCTTTAAACCTAATATGTTGATGATAAATGTCGTCTGGCAAGTTTTTCGTCTCAAACTCGACACATGTATCGCAGAGGTCTTTCTTTGGCTTATACAATGCTAGCCGCTTTTTATAAAATTCTTTATGGAATGTAGCAATTGACACAGCCTTGGTATTATTAGTTTTACAAAAATCGTTTTTGTAGACTTATTATAAGTGAGATTTAGAATTCCACATAGGTTCTAAATAAAGTTTGGATGTTGATGCTCTGCAGTAATGTGACTCCATCTTTGGAATAGAATCGAAGAAAGCATGCAGAGATTCTGTACTTTTATTGACGGTAATTATCACTTCTACTGGAGCTTCCTGTCGATTATTTAAGTTTAACTTAGCCCATTTTTTATTGCCCATTCTCTAACACCAAGAGTATTGAGGAACATAACTTTGCATACTCTCAATCTAGAAGAACCTAAGAGAAACTGATTTGAATATGCTCGTCTGGACGTGTCAAGTAAACCTTTTTCTAGAAGTTGCATGGACCATTACATGATTCCTTACAAATATTTTTTTCTCAGCCCAAGTATATTGCCAAAATGCTTCAAAAATATTTCTTCTTTCGTCATCAGATAATTTTCTACACATCAATGCGGATTTCCATTTTGGCTCAACTTACAGTTGCATTTTGCTTTGAATGATCTTGGTTCTTTTAAAATATCATATTTCCATTTTCTACTGGCCGTTTTTCTTTTTCCCAGAAATACCACACCTTTTTCCCTATTCTGTCGGTTTTTATTTTCTAACCAATTTTTTTCAATATTTACTGCGACGCCTTCTTTGGGGAATTTCATCTTGTGCTTCTTCACTCACTGCGTTTGCTGATGAATTTTCATGAGAAGAATCAGAGTTCTGAAGATCATCCAATTGCAGCTCAAAATCTGGGTCACTTTCACCCTCGCTGTCAATTTGCTCACGGATGGAGTCTACCTCATCTATAAATAAAAAAAAGAATTTTTGCTACCAAATAAATATTGTAATAATGTTCGTACCTTCGTTAGGTAATATTGCTATTTTGTTTTGATCTTTGTTCACAGATTCTTCGAAAGTTTTACTAGATTCGGCGCTATTTTTATTGTGTGATGCAACACGTGGTCGGGTTCTTAGGCTAACTTTGGAGGAGAGCTTATAATGAAACAACTTGTATCTATCGTGTTTAGATTCAGAATGGTTTTATTTCCGCTACCTTATACTTGTCGCTGTCACGTCACTCTTACAATGTTACCAACTTTAGTGCGTTTCGAACACTACCTATTTACATACATCACATCCCCCTCTTTTTATAATGACAAAATAAACATAACTTTCTTTAACAAATCTTTAAATAAACATTTATAAATTTCCATAATTGTTTCATACATCCTTTACCCCCTTTATTTTATAATAAAATTACTTATAAATCTAGTCTATCAGGTTTTTTAACAATTCGGCCTGAAGAGGTTTGTGGAGGTAAGTTTATTGGAGAGTGATGATCAGATTGATTATCAGAGACACTTTCAAGATTTTGGGACTCACTAGTTTCAGATTCGTTATCTGTATGTTCATCGTCAGAAGTTGCAGGAATGCGAGCTAAAAATTGTCTATTTCTTGCAATTTCCGACCCAGAATCTCTTAATTTAATCAAGTAGGTTTTATCTCTTAATTTATGTGTGATAAGACCATCTCTCAATTTGTTTTTATCTTTAATATAAACTTTTTCATTATTTTTAAGCGGTTTTAAATTTATTGTACCTCTATCATAATAAGCTTTTTGAATGTTTTGTCTTTTCTGAAAATTGCTGATCACTATTTTAGCATTACATAATTTTGGTTTTAGAATTTTGTCAGTGGTGGGAATCTGAGTTCTAAGTACTCGTGACATTAAAAGTTGAGATGGTGATGGTAAATTTGAATCAATTGGTGTACTTCTAAGTTGTAGCAATGTTAAATATGTATCTTTACCATCTTTAAGAGATTTTCTTAACGCTTTTTTGTAGGTTTTAATATATCTTTCACTTAGACTTAGACCATTAGATCTATGATTTTCTGGGCTTGACTTTATGCTTTTAAATTCCCATTCTTGACAAAATTCAACAAATTCATTGGCTGTGTATTGTGGTCCACCATCAGAGTAAAATACTTTTGGTATTCCATGACGAGCAAATATCGATTTTAAATGTGTAATTATAGTTGAACTGGTTGTATCGTTCAACAGACAAATTTCTGGATATTTACTATAACAATCTACCACCATTAAATAACTTTTTTGATCTATGTAAAATATATCGGAGCCAACTTCCTCCCAGGGGAGTTTTGGGATATTGTGTGGAGTCAAAGGTTCTCTCTTTGCATTTTCAAATTGTGGGCAAATTGGGCAACCTTTAACTTCATTGTCAATCTCAACTGTCATGGAAGGCCAATATATTGATTGTCTTGCTAACATTTTACATTTATTTATTCCGTGATGGCCATAGTGAATTCTTTTTAACATTTCTTTCCTCATTGCATGAGGAATTATAATTTGACTATTCCTCATCAGCAAACTATCAAAGAAGGTTATTTCGTCTTGAATCTTAAAAAATGCTTTTAAATCTTTATGTACATTATTTACTTGTTTTGGCCAACCTTTTTTATGAAAGTCTTTAGATCAATTAAAGTTTTGTCTTTGCTAGTCTCTTCTTTGATTTTTTGCAGTTGATTATTTGAAACATTAATGTTTAATCTTACTAAACAAATTTGTGATTCTAGTTCAATATCTAAATCATTCTTTATTACAGGCAATTCCGAACAACATCTCGATAGCGTATCAGCTATATATAATTCTTTCCCGTTTTTATACATCAGATTATAATCATACCTCTGCATTTAAATAACATTTTTTGAAGTCGTGGTGGCGCATTCATTAAGGGTTTCTTTACTATGGATATCAATGGTTTGTGATCAGTTTCTATATCAAACTTGGACTGACTTGGAAGCATATATAATTATGAAATTTCTCGCATTCCACCAGAACTCCAAGAAGTTCTTTTTCAATTTGTGCCTTTATTCAATTAAAGCCTTTGATATGTAAGCTACTGGTTGACCTTTTTGTAAAAGTACACCTCCTATTGAGTCTTTTGAACAGTCAACCGACAAATAAATTTTTTACCTGTTTAGACAAATACATTATCATTCCTAATAATCTTTGTATGTCTTTTTTATTGAATGGCTTTAATTTTATCACTATCAACAGTTTGACCATCTTTATTGTAATTAAATCCTAAAAATTTTACAATTTTTACACCAAAACTACATTTTTCATAATTAAATTTGACATTATTTATTATAGCTCTTTCTAAAACTTGATACAAACATTTATCATGTTGTTGTTTTGATGAGCCATAAACAATTAAATCACCAATGTATGTTTCTACACCCTCCATATTAAATATTTTACTGAATCTTTTGTGAAATACCTCACTTGCTGAACTAATGCCATAAGGCAGTCTTAAAAATTTATATCTACCATAGCAAGTGTTAAAAGTACATAATTTACTACTTTCATCATTAAGTTTTATGCTCCAAAATGCTTTTGAGGCATCAAGCTTGCTGAAGTAAACGTTACCTTTTAAATTTGCAGCTATTTCATCAATCGTAGGGAGTTAAAAGTGCTCTCTTTTGATAGCTTTATTCAAGTCTCTAGGATCTACACAAACTCTTATGGAATTACTTTTTGGTTTTCTTACCAATACTATAGAGTTGACCCAATCTGTAGGTTCATCAACCTTCCTAATTATTCCATTTTTCTCCATTTCAGCTAATTCAAGTTTTAGTTTCTCCTTTAACTGTAGTGGAATCTTTCTTGGAGGATATATAACTGATTGTGCAGTTTCATTGAGCACGATTCTGTATGGGTCATCCAAGCAGCCTATTGGGACCGTGCAAGTTCGGCAAAGCGACCCCTATTTCTACGCTCTGTACTTTTATTCGCACTTTTAATTATATTGGCCAATTATATTGGTCCTGGTTACTGGATAATTGTCAAGGCCATAGTCCAAAAAATAATAAGAAGAAAAAATAAGATTCAGGTTATGTTATGAAAACGTAAACAATTGTATGTAGTAAATAAAATTAGTTATTAAAATGCAGTACTGCAAGCAAAATACAATTAATTAAATTTACCTTTATATAATGATGCATATCATATCAATATTGTGGAGCAATATATAATTTTTCTGCTTCAATGACAGAAGGTATGAAATATACGTCAAGTCAATTTGACAATTTCAATTGACAATATGAATTATTTAAGATAGTTGCAATATTTCTCCGCGACTCGCGCACGGTCGTTTTTCGTTTCCCTTCCAAGTACTTGCACACCGTGAATACCTAAAAAAACTTCCTTAAATATTCCTTTCACATCAGAGTAATCATTTTTAAATGTAACTTCTCTAGAATTTAAATTATCTTCAATTTTTTCTATAGTATTGATTCTTTTTAATATATTTAAAGCTTTACATGTAGGAAGACCTAAGAGTTGGTGAATTAATTTCTACCACATAAAACAAGTTGTGCATGTTATCTTTATATTTGCATTCTAAACTACATTTTCCAATGACCCTAAGTGTTTCATTCGAAAATGTTGTTAACCTGCAGTTTATTTTCTGTAGTTCAACATTAACTTCTAGAGAATTTAACTTATTTATTGATATTATGTTTGCCATTGCCCCTGCATCTAATCTGCATCTTTAATTTATGCTTGTTAACTTTAAAATTGATCATGAAATCATCATCAAAACTGCTATTTTCAGTATTTACCAAGCCTATAGACAAATCATTTGATTCTGAATCATCTACATCTACATATTTAATTTGTTTTTGAAAACCTACTTTTGCATAATGCCCTATTTTATTACATAAATTACACTTAGCTTTATATGCCTTGCAGTGTTGGCCTCTGTGCTCCATTCCACATCTACTGCACCCTGAACTGCTTCCAGATTTACCATTCAACTGGCTGTCTTGGGACTTCGAACAAGTTGGATTCACTCTTCTGTCTTCCCACTGGGCTCTATTTACATATTTCTTATTGAAGCTTCTTTTTTTTATGTAGTTTATCTCCTCTGACTTCATTTTTTCAGACTGGATTTTCGAACTTTCTATACTTTTACACAGATTAATTGCTTTTTCCAAGCTCATCTCATCTTCTTCTAACAGTCTCTGTCTCATCGTTTCATCTGCTACCCGACAAGTTATGCAAGTCTTAATCAGACTGTCCTCCAAATTCTCTAGCTCACAATTTTTTGCCTTGTTTTTAATATCTGTTATAAATTTGTCTACTGACCTTCTTCTTGTTTTCTGGTAAACATGCAATACCTTGCATGTGAGACGTTGCTTTTTGGTTTGAAGTGTGCTTCAAATTTTTGTATTAACAGTTCTAACTTGTCTTTTTCTTCTGTTGAGAACTTAAACGTGTTATATATTTTTAACCCTTCGTCCCCTATTAACTGTAGTAGTTGTGCACATTGGGTTATTTTAGGTTTCTTTGTTAATTCTGTCGTTTGTAAATAGTTTTTGAATCTTTGTATGAAGAATTTCCAGTTTTCATACAAGTTACCTGACATTTGCATCGAGTTTATTGCTGCCTTGAATTCCATTGCACTTGTTATATGTTTTCTTAACGTATTCGGTTTGGTTTTTGGTTTTCGGCACCATGTGATGCAACACGTGGTCGGGTTCTTAGGTTAACTTTGGAGGAGAGGTTATAATGAAACAGCTTGTATCTATCGTGTCTAGATCGTCTAGATTCAGAATGGTTTTATTTCCGCTACCTTATACTTGTCGCTGTCACGTCACTCTTACAATGTTACCAACTTGAGTGCGTTCCGAACACTACCTATTTACATATATCACATATTGCACGGTTCTTCGATTTCAAGGTTTTCAGTCCCATACTATGGGTAGTTCGCTGGGCAAATGCTTTCAAGTTGTTCAACTGTAGGAACTAAAATAAAAATAAGTAACTATAAGTACCTACTTAACCCGGCACCTGCCACGCGCTATGGGGTGCTACCAGCACCCCATAACACATTTTTGTCAAATATTTGCTATTTCAAGTTTGGTAACCGTGCTGTGCGTCATAGTAGCTTTCTATAATATTATATAGCATACATGTGTTAGTGTTTGAAGTGGTTATTTATTGTCATTCTGAATGAAATTATAATATATAATATAATATAGCTCTAAAGTCGGATTGGGGTGTCATCATCTGGCACTTTAAGTTTTAATTTTTATGTGTATTTTTGATAAACAGGTCAAATTTACATTTTTTATTGAGATAACTGATTTAAATTATTAATATAGACTCTATACTCACTAAATCTTAATTTTTTTTAGATATTTTACTTGACTTCATTTATTATGGCTTGGTACTTGCTAATTTGCTTATAACACCTTTTTCATTTTATTTTTTAACTTTAATAACATATTAGTGGCTAATAAGTTAATAAAACATGTTTTTTTATATTCTTGTGTTACTCAACACATTATTTTGTTTTTTAAACAAGTGGATCGCAGAAAATTTTTAAGGGGTGCTGTGAGCACCCCACGTGGCAGTTGGCGCCTTGCAAAGCCACGTGGCAGGTGCCGAGTTAATAACCCTACATAAAATAATGCGCATATCAATTTTTTTTCATATCTAAATTAGTTTACGTACCATTCCTATCAAGTAGAGTCAAATTAATTTGTGCTTGATCAATAACAGTAGCTGATTCGTCTTTACTGCACTCCTTTATTCGATTATAACTAATATCGGAAGTATACATGTATTGGGACCGTGCAAGTTCGGCAAAGCGACACCTACATGTTTCTACGCTCTGCAACGTTATTCGCACTTTTAATTATATTGGCCAATTATATTAGTCCTGGTTACTGGATAATTGTCAAGGCCATAGTCCAAAAAAATAATAAGAAGAAAAAATAAGATTCAGGTTATGTTATTAAAACGTAAACAATTGTATGTAGTAAATAAAATTAGTTATTAAAATGCAGTACTGCAAGCAAAATACAATTAATTAAATTTACCTTTATATAATAATTGCATATCGTATCAATATTGTGGAGCAACATATAATTTTTCTTCTTGAATGACAGTAGATATGAAATGTACGTCAATTTGACAATTTCAATTGACAATATGAATTATTTAAGAAAGTTGCAATATTTCTCCGCTATTCGCGCACGATCGTTTCTCAATTCCCTTCCAAGTACTTGCACACCGCGAATATAGGATTATGGTTTTCATTATTATCTGATTTTCCTAAAATACAAAATTGTTATTTTATTCAATTGACTTAAAAAACACATTTGATTGGGAGTTTATGAAAAAGTATGTTTAATAATTCAGTGAATAAAATAAGTGGTTCATAAAGCTGCGTTAAATATTTTTTATAGGTAGAACAGTTTTATAAGGAAACACTAGAAAAACTCACCTTCATCATCCATAAAAATTATTTCATCCTCTTCGATTGAGGAGGCTAAATTCAAATTTCTATTGCTGATGTCATTCAAGTAATTCTGAGAACTGGAAGATTCGCGTAAGGTTTTATTTAATACATTTTCTTGAATATTTTGTCCATTAAAAGCGTTATTTTCCAAAGCTTGAAATATTTTGTCAATACGCCTTGCCATAATTGCAAAAAATCTACAATAAAATAGAAAAGATAACTCCAACAGACACAACACAAACAGCTAGGTGTAATTAATAAGAAAAATGCGTATCTCCTTCTGAGATAAAAATTAACGTTTTAAGGTATTTTTAATTGATCTCACTGACGAAAATAGACTACTACATAAAAAGAAAACGTATTACTTACCAAATATTAACAATTTATAATATAATTCCTTTGTTTGTCAAATAAAAACATAACAATTCGGAGCTACACATGCACGCATAAAACACTTATTGGAACTGATGGATATACGCACTCTGCCGATCAGAAATGGCGGTGAAGGAGTTGCGACGTTTTCTAATACGGGAATAATTTAAAAACGACTGATTTTTAGCCGATACGAATTTTTCCGTCAAATGCGTTGACGTTTTGTCAATAAAATGATGTTAAAAGTCACATTTCGCAAAAAAGTGGAGTTACGCATTTTGCAGATTAAGCCGACGATATATTTCTCACCCTTGTGAAGACTATCAAAACTGTTGTAAGCTTTCAGTCTTTTTCTCATAAAAATTATGAATTTTTTAAAATAAAAGGTGCAGATTCGTGAATTGCAAAGTTAAATCGCAAAAATTAAGCGACAAAATTTAAAATTTATCTATTTGATCACGTTTATGTTAAACTATAGAATCCAAACAAGTTTTATGGAGAGTTTTAGATCTAGGTGTGTTATAAAAAAAATGGTGCAACTTTTAATTTTAAGAAAAACGTGTTTTTTTTAATTTTTTTGGTAAAATTGCGATTTTGACAATGTTCTCCCATCTAAAATTCAAAATAAACTTCATTTTCATTTTCAGCACCTTCAAAAACATAAAGTACGACCAAAATTAGCCATTCACCGCCCATGATCAGTATCTCGAAAAATTAGCGTTCTTTTTGGGGATTTATATATTATAACGTCGATGTTAACAGTTGCACCATTTATTTTTTATAAACATTATATTACATTTTGATCTAAAACTTTCCAGAAAACTTCTTTGCGCTCTACGTGTTAACAAGAATGTAATTAAAAGTCTAAATTTAAAATTTTGTTAGTCAACATTTGCGATTAAACTTTTCAATTCACGAATCTGCACCTTTTACTTAAAAAAATTCATAAATTTTATTATAATAAGACTAAAAGCTTGAAACAGGTACCACTGTCTTTAAAAAGGTGAGCAACATAGTACAATGTTTAAAAAGAAAATATTAAAACGAAACAGAGTTGTAGCGAGCTTAACGCAAAAAACCTGATTTCATTTTTTTTATTGTTAGGGTAAAATTGCGATTTTGACAATATTCCCCCACCTAAAATTTAAAATAAATTTCATTTTCGTTTTCAACAGCGTCAAAAACATAATGTAAGACCAAAATTATCCATTCACCACCCATGGTCAGTATCTCGAAAAATAAGAGTTTTTTTAGGGGGGATTTCTAATGTCGATATTAAAAGTTGCACTATTTTTTTTTTCTATAAATCTTTCCAGAAAACTTCTTTGTACTCTATATTTTAACATAAATGTGATAAAAAGCTAACTTTTAAATTTCGTCACTTAACTTTTACGATTAAACTTTGCAATGCACAAATCTGCCCCTTTTACTTTAAAAAATTCATAACCTTGTATCAGAATAAGACTGAAAGCTTGAAACAGGTACCGTTGTCTTCAGAAATGTAAGAACTATGTACTGTACAAATTTCAAAAAAATATATTAAAATGGAACAGAGTTGTAGCGAGGTAAACGCAAAAAAAACGAGATTTAATTTTTTTTTATTTTTAGAGTAAAATTGCGATTTTGACCATGTTTCCCCACATAAAATTCAAAATAAACCTCATTTTCGTTTTCAGCACCATCAAAAACATACAGTATGACTAAATTTGGCCGTTCACCTCTCCGTGGTCAGTATCTCGAGAAATAAGCGTTTTTTCGGGGGTGTGCCGATCGTCTATAGATATTACAGACATTAAGAGATCAAACATATTCATTCTTTCCATTAACTTGTGTAAATAGTTCTAAATGTTTTATATGCGTTGAGAAATTGTTTCTTCTATTTCAGTAAGTCTCATCTGTGGTACATAAATATAAATATCTATTATTTTTTACTACAATTTCGTATAGCTGCTAGTTGGTTGAGTGTTTGATGGAATGCAGCACGGTATAGTTGACTTGCGTTTTTTTTTAGAAGCATTAGAAATTTTCTTTTCTGGAACTCTTTATACACTAAACATCCCTTATAGCTGAACATCTTTTATATCCTTTTATTTTGGACATTAAGACAATGGGTCTTAACGTGCATTTTACACGACGAGGAATCCTGTGACAATAATTATGTGTGGCCAAAATTTGACATCTTTACATTGAGGTAGTTCCCTCTTTGGATGCGGTGCGTCAACTTTGACATTGAAAACTAGAAATAAAAATATAATTTATTGCTAAATGTTATATACCGTCACCTAACGAAACCCATTATCTTGCAAGAGAGTTAGTTTTCATTAAAAAAAAACACAAAAGAAATCACACAGTAATAAATATAAAAATTTGTAGAAAATTTTTAATTCTATTTTCTAGTATTTCAATAAATTCAGATTCGTTTACTATTGCGCTCATAGCTCTATCTATACATAAATTATATTATAAGTACTATTTAGGTTGTTCAAAAAGTTTTGCGGTTCGATAGGAAAAAGCGTTGCTACTGGCATAATATTTTTTTGTTATATTGGTACACTGTTCATATGAACGTAAATAAAGTTTCATTTCAATATGTCAATTAATTCTTTGTTTAGTTTAGAAGCCATTTAGTATCGATGTGTCACACTATTTTTTACAATGGAAATAATCGGAATAAGTATCGGGCAGTGATTGAATTTCTATTTTTGGATGGTTTAAAAGCAAAGGAAATTTATGAAAGAATGTTGAAAGTGTATAAGGATCTTCGCCTCCAATTATTACAGTAGAAAGATGTGTTGCTGAATTTAAAGGTAGTAGTACAAGCCTTGAATACAATCCACGTCAAGGAAGTCCATAAACAACAACAACACCAGAAATCGTAGAAAAATTACAGGATATGGTATTGTAAATTCGTCGAGTGACTGAAAGTGATGTAGAATCCCTAGTCATCTCATTGGGTAGTGTGGTCCACCACATACGGTGAAACGCAAATGTAACGAAACTGAAACTGTCAGTTAAGGCGGGTTCTCACTTGTCAGTTTCACTGACGCAGTCTGGCTGATTCATTAATAATGAAAAATAAAAAGTGACCATTGCATTCACACGTTTCATGTTTTGCTCCATTCAGGCCCACCACATACGGTGAAACGCAAATGTAACGAAACTGAAACTGTCAGTTACTTTTGAATTTCATTTGAGTTTATGCAGTAGACGCCTATAAGATACCACACATGATGAAACCATATGGACCGTTTCAGACCGGCCGTTTGAAACGCAAAACGCGCGCATAAAATGCGCAAAAGGCGCGCATAAAGTGCGCAAAACGCGCGCATAAAGTGCGCAAAAGGCGCGCATAAGGCGCGCAAACAGCGCTCATAAGGCGAGCAAACAGCGTTCATAAAGTGCGCAAAACGCGCGCAAAACACGCGCGTAAAGTGCGCAGAATTCGCTCAAATCGCGCGCATAAAGTGCGCAAATAGCGCGCATAAAGCGCGCAAACAGCGCATACAGTGCGCAAAACGCGCGCATAAGGCGCGCGTTCTGCACGCCGTATGCGTGCGTTTTGCGCGTGAGATATATGATGTTTAATTCAGACATAGAAAATTATTTTAAAAATCATCATATCGTATTTACAGACGCATCTAAAAAAGACCTAGAAAAATCTACGTACGTGGTTCAACACAACCACTACAAGTCTTTTCAGAGCAGCAGTGTGAAAAGTAGAGATTGTCATGATGGTCGCCAACATCCGAAACGGATAGGCACTACAAGAAGAAGAAGAAGAAGGCCGTACTAGTTTATCCTGAAATGTGAATCTTTATTATATGAGGATAAACTAGTTTGGCCTGAAGTGTGCGTCTTTATATCAGAATAAACTAGTTTGGCCTAGGCACTTTTTATTTTTTCATTATTAATGAATCAGCCAGACTGCGTCAGCGAAACTGACAAGTAAGAACCCGTCTTAAAACTGACAGTTTCAGTTTCGTTACATTTGCGTATCACCGTATGTGGTGGGTCATAGGCGTCTACTGCATAAACTCAAATGAAATTCAAAAGTAACTTACAGTTTCAGTTTCGTTACATTTGCGTTTCTCCGTATGTGGTGGGCCTAAGCAATATTTTGGCCGAAGTATTGGGTTTCAAAAAGCTGTGTTCACAATGGGTGCCGCATTCGCTAACAATGGAATACAAACACATTCGAATGCAACTTTCTCAGCAAGATTTAGAGCGTTTTTGAAAGAATAAAGTAGATTTTGTGCATCGATTCATTACAATGGATGAGACTTGGTCTATCACGATGATCCTGAATCAAAACAAGAGGCTAAAGAGTGGTAGAACCTGGATTTTTGGCTCAAAAACGAGTTCGTGTCCAGAAATCGGCCAAGAAGGTTTTATTAGTATCAGTTTTTGAGATGTGAGAAATTTTTTTATGGATTACTTGCAAACTGATAAAACAATCGTTTCTGAATATTATTGTAACATTTTAGACCAGCCGAAGGAAAAAAAATCGTGAAGAAAGACCCGGTTCGCAAAAGAAAAAAATCCTTGTTTGTCAGGACAATGCACCTTGTGTCGTATGAATATTTTACCAATGGCTAAAATTCATGAATTAAAGCTCGAATATTTGGAGCATCCACAGTATTAATCAGATTTGGCTTCTAGCGACTTCGATTTGTTTCAATACCTAAAAAATTTAGGCGTGGAAAGCGTTTTTCATCAAATTATGAGTACATAACAGCTATAGAAGCGTGTTTTGCAGCGATTCCAGATTCTCCCTTTAGGGATGGAATTTATAAATTGGAATCTCATTGGAACAATTTTATTGATGTTCAGGGAGACTATACTGAATAATAAAGTGTATTTCAAATCATAAAATTGTGTTTTTCTTATCGAACCGCCAAACTTATTGAACAACCTAGAATATGAATATCTGAATGGTGAATGATGTGAATTTTGTCGCGCTTGTGAATTTTGTACTTGTAGGATGAGAAAGAAATAGTGCACTGAAAAAAGGCCATGAGAAGAATTATAATAAATTATGTGACACCATGTGCTTTATACAGTAACAAGATGGAAAATTAATTTGTTTTAGGGTAAAGCTGACATTAATATAAGAAATGGGAAAGACTTTACGCTTTTACATCAAGCAATAATTAAACAAAATTCCTCGATGGCCTTATTTTTGTTAAACCATGGAGCAGACATCAATGCCGTGTAAGTAGCTACATTTTATGGTCTCAATACATTTTTTTTATAATAAAAAAATCAATATGTCCAAAACCCATGATCACAAATGTTGTAGTCAATGAAAATGTATGCGTAGACCCTATGCAACAAGATCCATAGACCAGATAATAGTCTATAAATACTTGAGTAATGAGATTCGCGTAGGAAAACATAATCAAACCGTTAAGCTTCTCTGTCGTATAAGACTGGCGAAAAGTTTAACCATGTTTTCAAATTATCCGATTTTCCAATATGTCTTATTTTTTGCATTGGGGAGAATTCCCACACAGCCAAAAGAATCATTAATTATATTATGTATTTAAAAATAAAGGATTTAACAGGGATTACACTCTTCTCGCCCAAGGGTAGTTCATTGACAATACAAGGTAGGCCTCGGATAGTGTAGATATAAACATTTAGCAAGAAAAAGAGGAGTAAAATAAATATATGGTACTATAATAGAATTTTCGCTGTTCTAACTCTTTCATCTCCGCTTTAATATTTCCAACCTCAGCTTCTGTACCGGCAGAAATAATTTCCTTTGAATATAATACACACAAAGCGCGCTTGCGCGTTCAACGGCACTAATGTTTATTTTTTAACCAAGAGGAGTAAACTAAAAAGACAGATTCACACCCAAGGAAAGTCACCAAATACATGTTCTTTTTTAGTTGTTCATGTCGGCCCTCAACTTTAATCCATAAATATTAGATTTATATTATTACATCGCGGTCGCTAAAGAGGTCTAAAAACAACTGCTTTTTATATAAAAGCAGACTAAAAATCTAAAAATTAAAGGATTAACACAGAAAACACAAAAAATCGCTGATAAAACTTAATTAACCTATGAAATCCCAAAGTGTCAAAATTTGATAAATGTCATTAGTGTCAAAATTTATAACAGTTGAGTAAATTTGCCTGCGGTTGGACCAATTACAAACAAGCATTACAGGGCGGTAAATTTGAATCACTCCTCTTGGTTTAAAAACAATTTTTTTCATAGTATGTAGTCATATTTGGATGCGCGTACGCGTCACCGGAGCTGAAAGGGTTAACGACGGATAACAAACAAAGATACATTATTAGCCCAATAAATGACCGTTTTGGAGTGTAATTTTCAGGGGTAACTCCGAATTGCATGAAAATTTCGATTCAGGTTCTACTCCGCTTACCGTCCTACTTACCTACTTACCCTCCGCTTCAAAGTTGAATTTGTGCCGTTGGTTGCTTTTACTTGGGGAGTGACAGTCACCCCTTCTCGGGGGTGAAAAACCGCGTGTTTAAAATAAGCCCGGAAATGGATAAATTGACTGATTATAAGTAAATTTTGTTCTATGGAGTTTTTTATGTTAGTCAATACTTTTCGAGTTATTTGCGATTGAAAGTGTTTATTTTTCACCAAAAAAACTACGTTTTCAGACGGTTTTTCGCAAATAACTTAAAAAGTAAATATTTTATCAAAAACAATATTCTTAGCAAAAGTGTAGCTTATAAAATAAAAAAACTAAAAAAAAATGGTGTATCAGTAAAGTATATGTACCGAGTAAAAGCAAAGTTGTAGCTCATGAAAAATACGTTCTTATTCGCCTAATTCCAAATCAACGTGAAATCACCGAAAAATTGAGCAATTTTCGGGAAAAACTTATTAATATTTTTTAAAGTGTTTAAAGAAAGCTTTATTTTTATTTTTATTTTTTACAAAAGTGTCCAGCATCAAAAATAAACTAGTTAGGCTAAAGATTCGCCCCTTTTTTTGGAAAAAATATCGTGAAGATCTCCCTCTACTTAGCACCCTAAATAAAATTAATCGTTACCACTTTACCATTTACTTTAAATGTATGTATAGTGTTTATATGATCTGTAAGTTTGACCGGTTTGAAGTGCTTATTTTTGAAAAAATTTGGTTTATAGTAAAAAAAATGTTTTCTAAAAATTTTGGAAAAATTTCCATTTTTCAAAATAACTTAAAAAGTATTAGTGATACGAAAAATCTCAAAAAAGTAAAAAAATGTAGGTTTTGCTGTTATAAATATGCTAGTTTCATTTTGTTTTTCTGTAAGACCAAAATTGGTTAAGATATGGCTGTTCAAAATTTGAATACACTCGTAATTAGTAGTGACTCGCTCAAGCCCTTTCAACTATAATCATTTCAAAAATAAGCACTTTAAACTGGTGAAACTGACAGATCATATAAAAGTAGATAAGCAAAGTAAATTGTTTGTAAAGCGGTAACGATTAATTTCATTTGGGGAGCTAAACAAGGGGAGACATTTGGGGAGAGATGATTTTTTTTTACCAAGAAAAAGGGGGCCGACTATATTTTGAGCGTAACTCTCTTATTTTTAATGTTAGAAACTTTTCTAAACAATTAAACTAAAGATTTTTTAAACACTTAAAAAAGTTTAAACGGGTTTTTCTCGAAAAATGTTTCATTTTTTGCTTATTTCACGACGAAATATTCGATTTGGAATTGGTCGAATAAAAACGTATGTTTCATGAGCTACAAATTTGCTTTTACTTGATCTATAGAGTTTACGAATACACAGCACGTTTTGTTTTTTTGCAAGCTACATTTTTGCTAAAAATATTTTTTTTGATCAAATATTTACTTTTTGAGTTATTTGCGAATAACCGTCTGAAAACGTACTTTTTTGTCGAAAAATAAACATTTTTAATCATAAATAGCTCGAAAAGTAATGACTTACATAAAAACCTCTATAGAACGAAAGTTGCTTATAATCAGTCAATTATCCATTTCCGGGCTTATCTTGAAAGTACTTTTTTCATCCCCGAGAAGGGGATGACTGTCACCCCACAAGTAAAAGCAACCAACGGCACAAATTCAACTTTGAAGTGGAGGGTAAGTAGAACCTAAATCCAAATTTTCATGCAATTCAGAGTTGCCCCTGGCAATTACACGGTATCTCCGTATATCCCGTTCATTTACTGGGCTATATATGGGCTTCCGATTTTTAATTGTATGTTTCCTGAAAAGTTCCATAGATGTTGTCCTATATTTATGCACTCAATGAAAATGTGGTCTAGATCCCCAATTATGGTACAAACCTCGCAAAGATCGCTCTGGAGAATTTTGATCTTATGCAAATGTGCTGGATCTTCTCCTTCTTAAAGTGCCTATCTGTTCTGGATATTGGCGATCATCATGGCTATCTTGACTTTGTTTACCGCAGCACGGAACAGTTCAGTGGTAGTCGTGTTATACCACTTTCGTAAATTTAGAAGCCAGGAAATGCGTCTCCCTCCCGGTCCTCTTTTACCATTTACTTTTCCTTGGTGAATCAGTTGGAGAAGGCCGTAACGTTCTTTATTTCTAATTACATGTCCTAGATTTTCTAATTTTTTAGTTTTGTGCTGGATAACATACGTTATTTATAACGATAACGACCAAACTTCATTCTACTGATAGTGATTATACTTCTAGTTACAATTATATTTTTTGTACCAAGGATTTCTTCTCAATTTTGTTTATATTTTTGTATCTCAACGTTGATTTTTTAAAATTACTCTTGCCATTAGTAAGTCCACTTCTTCCACATTTTTTGTTTTGAGAAATTTATTTATTCTTCTACTATTTACATTTATATATTTTCTTTGGCAATATTATCTGCAGCTTCATTATTTGTTATACCTGCGTGTGATTTGACCCAGACGAATTTAATATTTTTATTAAGATTTTGTAAATTTTTAAGTATATTTTGGATGTTATGTATAACGCGACTGTTTTCAGTTTCCACGAATTTTTCAGCTGGTACATAGCAAAATTCTAGTTTTACACAATTTGACAAAAATCTTGTTTCGGCTTACTAACGGGTGATTCATTTAGAGGTACAGTAAAACCTCCGTTAACCGAAACATCTTTTAACCGAAATAGCTGACAGTTTCAATAATTTCGTTAATAAAAAGTAAATTAAAAAAAAAACAATAAAATTAAGGAAAATGAACATGTTTAGAAAGTTTTTTTTAAAGAAATCTTCTAATTTTCTTTTGTGTTTTCCTTTGACAACGATGTTTTGCAGCCATATCTCTCCAATGCTATGTAATTTGATACAAGGAGAATACAAAAAACAATGTTATTTTTAACCGAAATTCTTGTTATCCGAAATGGCCTCCCCCCCCCCAATTATTTCAGTTAACGGAGGTTTTACTGTATATTAAAAAAATTAATTTTATTTAAAAAGATTTATTATCTTACAAAAGAACCATTTCTCGATAACAATTGGTATTTGACCAATGACTCGAGTAATATTGGCCTCCAATGCCTCAATCGTAGTCTGTTTATTCATGTAGACCTCGGACTTTAGATAGCTCCAAAGAAAAAAGTCTAGAAGTGTGATGTCACAGGATCTAGGTGGCCAATTCACTGGTCCGAAGCATGAAATAAATAGTTCATCGAATCGTTCTCGCAGTAAAGCCATGGTTTCACGGGCTGTATGGCAAGTAGCACCATCTTGTTGGAACCAAATGTCGACCACGAGCTTTAATTTCAGGCCCCAAATAGTCCGTTATAATAGCGCGATAACGGTCTGCATTCACAGTACCATTGTGGCCGGCCTCTGTTTTAAAGAAATATGGATCGGCGATTCTACTGTCATATAAACCACACCAAACAATTGTTTTTTTATGTAATGGCAACTCTTGAACCTCTTTGTGTTGCTCATCACCCCAAATACGTTTATTTCGTTTATTCACGTACCCATTAAGCCACAAACGGACCTCATCGGAAAACAATTTTTTTTTTGAAAACAGTGGATGTTTTGCAGTCTTACCAAGAGCCCGTCGCCAGAAACAGTGACGACTTCAAATCTTACACTAATTAAATTTTGTATGATTTTAAACCAAGATCCTTACGTAAAATACGCCAAGTTGTTGCATACGACAAACCATGCTGTTGAGAACGGTGACGAATTGATTCTTCATTATTTACGCTTACACTATCCGCTACCTGCGCTATATTTTCTTCAGAATGTGCTGCATGTGGTCTACTTGGTCGCGTGTTATCCAATAATGATAACTGGGTTTCAAACTTACTGATGGTATAGCGAATTATGCGTTCGGTAGGCCGATTATGTGGATCATAAGTTGTTCTAAGCTAAGCGCACGAAACACATTCCTGATAGAACTCCCATTTCTTAATACTTTCCATGATGAAATGTCAAACATATTGAACAAAAGAGCAACGTCAGGTGACACGATTCATCCCAACAAATCCCCACCAAGAAAAGTACATACCTCTAAATAAATCACATCATTATAACAAACCATAAACAAATCCCGCCTGTGATAATTATGTTTTTTTTTTTCGTTAAAGTAAACTACACATTAGTATTTTTGATTATAGTACAACAGACTACGAAACACCTCTTCAATTAGCGATACATTGCCGACTAGGAGAAGTAGTTGATGCGTTATGTACAAGAGGCGTCGATATGTCAGCACCCGACAGACTTGGCAGTTGCGCTTTGTGGACAGCTTTGGACTCTGGACAAGAAGATATTGCAAGTATTCTTGTTAAACACGGAGCTGATACAGATTGTTGGGGAGATGGACCAGAGGGATGTCGACAAACTCTTCTGCATAGGTAAGAAAGCATATACATAAACATACGTGGCTTCTCATTTTGTTTTACAAATATTGTAAATGAAGTTCCGTTAGGTGCATCTATTTTACGCTATCATTAAACGATTTACTTCCTCAACGGCGTATTATTTACATCGTCGAACTAGAAATACTGACATAGGCCATTCGAATTATACATTAGTCCTATCAAAACAACATCAAAAGGGCGATAAAAAGGATTTGAATTTCGATGAAAATTACCCATAGCCACCTGAATAGCGGTTGCCCAGTTCCGTACAAAACAATTACAAGAGAGAAAATAAACAAAAATGACCAGAAAGCACCGAAATTAAATAAGGAGCCATATCAGAAATAAAAAACATATTAGGAAAGATAAAAATCTACAAATTCTACTGAAATCAATACTTTTTAGCAGAAGAAAAAGAGTGCGAAGAATATTATAAAAGAACAGTAAAAAGGGACAATAAAGGACAATTTGAGGTTTTGAAGGAAACGATAATGAGACTGAATTACAAACTCATATTAAATGGAGTGGTTAGAAATTCTCGAAAATAATTCTTCGGTTCTTTGTATGTCTCTATTGACTATATAATTTCGGTTTTAAAGATAAAACAATCTTTGTAAAAGCAAATTTTATTTCTTGTTTAAGTGAATAATATAGTATTTTGCGGTTTCAAATATAAAACATTCTTCTCAAATTAATTAATATTTCAACGCCACTCCATTACTATTTTTATTAGTTATGCCAGGGGTCACCAAATGGCGAACCGCAGTCCTCATCCTGACCGTAGGCTAGTTTTCTGCGGACCGTCATTAAATTCAAAATGTAGTGTTTAACAATTTTGAAAATATTTGGCATTGAAATTGTCTACTATGTTTAAATCTATCTATGACTTAACTTATGTGTACGACCCTGATGAGAATCAGTTACACTAACTTCACTTCAAACTTCAGACAGGTTGTATAAAATAAAAAATTTCATTTTGTTCACTTATAATTTAATTTTGTAAAGAGTTTTTCCCTTATTGTTATACTTGTTATAATCATTAATTTTGAATTTAGGTAAACTGTAATGTAAAATTGTCATGTGCGTTTTTTATATTCATTTCCTCTCTGCATGTTAAGTGGGAGTGTTTTTCAGCTGTGCATTTAATTAAAATAGTTTTCAGTTTTATAAAGTTTCCAACAAACATCTTACATTGAAATCAATGTAAAAAAGGTAACATGTTTATTACCATTGTGTACTATGATTATTTATTTAAAAATCTCAGTTTCAATAACTGGATTTAAAAAAAGTTAATAACTATGTACAAAACTGAAGATGTCTAAAAACTTAAGAAAAGACGTCATTGACATTTAAAATATGAATTCCTTACTTTTAAAATATTCTCAGTAATAATTTAAAATACTGTTGTGTTCAAAATATACTGATAATAATATCAAAACAATACACAATTTATATTTCATTTACTGTACCAGGAAAGTATTCACTACTACAGTGCTCAAAAAACAATCAGATATTATTAGTTTGCCTTTCCATTTCTTTTTATTCGCCGTAAAATGTACAGAACTGCAGTTGTAAAGTAAACAAACTCTATTTTTTAAGGTAGGCTATCCCTAGAATTCAAAATTTAAATGCAATATTTTTCAAATATGTTACATAAAATTGTTGAACACTATTGTTGAAGAAAATAACAACCAGAAACAAGTAGCATTCAATTCCGGATCCCGGGAGTGTCATAGGTTTTCGAAACGGACCCCCAGAGAACATCATTGGTGATCCCTAGTCTACGCCATAAAATATTCCTTTGAACTTCCGCCACTGAATTTTAAGCCCTCTGAAGCATTAAAAGCTTTAGTTCAAAAAAATAAATAATTATAAATCAAGATCAAAGAAATAATAAATCTTTTTGAATTTAAGGGCAATAGATGAAAATAAGGAGTCTGAAGCTATATTCCTCATCCATGCTGGTTGCGATTTGAACACACCTAGAATACCAGGACCCAATGGTGAAGGAGGAGATGAAGCGAAAGATAAGCGGTCTCCTTTGCATTTATGTTGCCAGTGGGGTTTAGAACCAGTAGTTAGGGTAATTATTAGAAATGTTATATAATCCATATAATTAATTTAGATAATAAAAATAAATAATCCATAAATACAGAGTTGATAAAGATTAGCGAAAAGACAGTAAAGTTGGTGGAAAACATCATGGCTTGATAAAAAACGGTGGTATAGTCGGTTCGCTAAACTCAGACACAACTGGCTAGTGATTTTAGTACGTAATTTTTTGTTTTTGGCCAATTTTGTCAAAATTGGCAAAATTACTAACTATTTAGTTAATTATTAACTAATTAGTAATTATTTTTTTGTCAATTTTACTAAATTGGCAAAATTACTTACTAAAATAACTAGCCAATTGTGTCTGAGTTTAGCGAACTGACTATACAAAACATGATGACGTCTTTTGGACGTCATGAAAAAATGGTTGGCAGAAAGGTTGACCTGCGGCGATCTTGAACGTTTTCCAACTGCCACATTATAATATGTCTATTGTGCTGTCTACAGATAGTATGCTTAGAAGAAGTACACTCGTTTTCATCCTCATAAATATAAACCGGTCACGTTTTATATGTTACCATATATGGGCTCAGCACATTTTACTCAAACAGTACTTGATATTAATATTAATATTTATTGATCAATACTACAAAAATTATCATTATTTTCACTTTCATTTGGCAAAATAAAAATCGAAGGACTATAATTACAGTGGACTCTCTCTATAACGATCACGGATATTACGAGGTTTCGATTATAACGAGGTACATTATGTCCCATGAAATTCCTATTCAACTGTAACATTCTATAACGAGGCATATTTGGTTATAACGAGAAAACACGAAACCGAAGAATATGTTTTTTACCTGTTTTTGAAGCTGTAATGGCTGGCTATAAATAAACACCCCAACTGCCTGTATATAAAAACTCCTAACATCTGTGTTATTATCGAGGCAAGTGCTGTAATAAACTCGCCGCCTGCAATAAACTTCTTCTTGTTTATCTATTGACCGATATTGAATATTGTAGGACATTTACAATTTATGAAAATGTTCTCCAAATGATGAATTCAGAACGTCTGCTCTTAAACATCATAAAGATGAGAAAAACGGAATACTTCGGCCATATAATGAGAGGGCCTAAATACCATCTACTTTGCCTTATTATACAAGGAAAAGTGGAGGGAAAGAGATGGATTGGTCGAAAGAAACTTTCATGGTTGCATTATATTATGGAGAGAGGTTTCAGGAACTTGTAAACATGATGACGGCCAACGTCTGAATACGGACACAGCACCTGAAGAAGAAGAAGCTCCTACCTTATACCTGATGGTCTGATAGGTAACCTCTTTTGCCGATTGGGGCGCTGCGATTTCATAAAGAACATTTGTTCTAGAGTCGAACCTTTTATAGGTATATGTGTCGAGGTAACGAGGCAATTAGGCCGCCATTTCAGTTCTCCTTATAGAGGGAGTCTAGTGTATTAAAAATATATAGATCACTTTCTCAAATCTAATGTTCATTATTGCTCCTCAACACGAAATCGTACCAAAAACATTGACACTCAACTGAAACTCATTGAATAAATTAACACATTGCGTGCCACGCTTTAATCGGGATACTATTCTCAGGGGCCATTGATATCCACGGCCATGAAAGTTAGTCATACGTGTATATCAAAAACAAGCGACGTGGCTCCTGGCAAAATATATGTGTCTCTCATGTACGACAGACGTGGCACACAATGTGTTAGTATGATTTCATATACAGAGAAAAGTAGTAGTTCGACCGCCGTTGAGTGAACACGTATGTTGACCTGCTGTGTTACTGTTAATTAACCAAGTGTTGTTAATATATTATTATTCGAACTTTTTCAATCTTCTTCTAAAAAAGTTAAAAGTATCTACTAAATTTCCACTTAATTTTTTCTTTTTCGACAACCAGCATCGTTTCCTTGTAAAAAAAATGCCATTAACCAGGGAACAGCAACTTGAAATAAGAAGTGCGGCCGACGTATCTATTAAACAACTTTGTCAAGATCAAACTTTTATTAAATCCATCGCCGATAGTGTTTCTGCTGGTATAGTGCAAATTTTAAATAGCAAACTTTATGTCTATGAGAAAAAGATCGACGACCTAAAAACTGAAATAACAAAAATAAAAACTGACCATGAAGTGGAAATACAGACAATTAAGGCAAGCCTAATTGACTTAAACAAAAAAGGGGATTCCTTCGATATGATAAAAATAACGACAGAGTTGAACCAAATTAAAAGAAAAGAAAGTAATATTTTAATATTTGGTGTTCCTGAAACTGAAATTTATTTGCCAGCTTATATTGAAAATATGTTTACAGCTATATTAATGAATCGAAATCCGCAATTAAATGGTTTACATGTTTCCCGTTGAGGTCTACAACCGTCAGCCAACTCAAATAAATGTCGTCCAATTAAAGTTACGTTTCCGAATAGTAATCAAGTGACTAATTTTTTAAAGCTAAATCCAAAACTCAAATCAATAGACTGTTATAAGCATATATATATGAGGTCAGATCAAACTGTTATGCAACGTGAGTATACTTCAAAAATCAAAAAGGAACTTAGCGATCGTTTGGCAGCAGGTGAAAGAAATTTGATTATAAAATATAAAAATAATCTACCATTTATTGTCTCAAAAAACCTGTAGTATCATCCACTGGATCACCGAAAAATAATGACAAACTTTTTGTATATTATCAAAACTGTCGCGGTCTAAATTCGAAAACAACTACATTTTTTCAAAATGTCCTAATATCACAATATCACATTATTGCAATCACAGAATCTTGGCTTCGGGATGGAGTACGCAGTAGTGAACTATTTCCTGAAGACACCTACACAGTTTATCGTAAAGATCGAAGTTTTGGCAATTTTGGAGGAGGAGTGATTTTTGCCGTAAATAATAACGTGTGTCATTCAGAACAACATAGTGTAGTGTTTCCTATTCGCGGTGTGCAAGTACTTGGAAGGGAAACGAGAAACGACCGTGCGCGAGTCGCGGAGAAATATTGCAACTATCTTAAATAATTCATATTGTCAATTGAAATTGTCAAATTGACGTATATTTCATACCTTCTGTCATTGAAGCAGAAAAATTATATATTGCTCCACAATATTGATATGATATGCAATTATTATATAAAGGTAAATTTAATTAATTTTATTTTGCTTGCAGTACTGCATTTTAATAACTAATTTTATTTACTACATACAATTGTTTACGTTTGCATAACATAACCTGCATCTTATTTTTTCTTCTTATTATTATTATTTTTTTACTATGGCCTTGACAATTATCCAGCAACCAGGACTAATATAATTGGCCAAGATAATTAAAAGTGCGAATAAAAGTACAGAGCGTAGAAATAGAGGTCGCTTTGCCGAACTTGCACGGTCCCAATAGAAAAAATTGATGTTTTATGTGTTAAAGTTTTCAAAACCAATAGCAAACCAATCTTCTTTATAACAGTTTATATCCCACCTAACGTGACATTTAGTGAGTATTCTGATTTTTTTGACTATATTGAAACTTTCCATGAAACTCATGAGGTCGTTTTAATTGGAGATTTTAATTTAACCGATCTTGTGGCATATTATGTTAATAATAGTCAAATAACTCCTTTAATTAATAGATTTGTTCAACTATTAAACTATACAGATTCTGTACAATGTAACAAAATAAAAAATATACATGGAAAGATATTAGATTTGATTGTAACACCGTCAGTTTTTAGTTGCGAAGTTACACCTGAAGTCAATGCCTTAGTTCCTATTGATTATCATCATCCTGCTTTAACTTGTTATTTTCCGTATGAAGTCAAAGAAGATGAATATTTTGTTCCGAATCAGAAACGTCTTAATTTTAGAAAATATAACGTAAATAAATTTAACAAACTTTTAACCGAAATGGACTGGAGTCATTTAAAACATTTTTCAGATGTAAATTCTGCTGTAGATTCGTTTAGTTTGTCTCTCCAAGAAATTATAGATAAATGTGTTCCACTTAGTTCAGATAGATCTCAAAAATATCCAGCATGGTTTACATCTGAAATAATCGCCAAAGTTAAACGTAAACATCATTATCTGAGAATGTATAGACGAAGTAAATATTGTTTTTACCTCCAACGAGCTAAAGATCTCAGGAGAACTATTAAATTAGAAATACAACTAGAATATAAAATATTTGTTGAAAGATCCCAAAATTCTTTTAAGTCAGATGCGAGAGAATTTTGGAACTTTGTTAATGCCAAAAATAATAAATCACGGATACCTGGTCTGATGAAATACGGTAGTGATAAGTTTACCACGAGTCAAGATATAGTAAACGCATTTGCAAACTTCTTTAAGATTGTTTATATTTCTGATAGTAATAGCTCTCCTTCTGTTACATCTGATTTTAATTATAATCCAAGTTCTTACTTTAATATCGGTAAAATTACCAGTAAAGATATTTTAGAAGGTGCAAAGAAATTAAAAAATAAATTTTCCTGCGGTCCTGATAATTTTCCTGTTTCGATACTTAAATGTCACGTCGAGTCATTCATAGAACCACTTGTTGTAATTTTTAACCTCATTCTTAAGACAACAACATTTCCAAATGCGTGAAAAAATACAAGAGTTTGTCCTATTTTTAAATCAGGTTCAAACTCTGATATATCTAACTATCGACCTATCGCTCTTATATCAGCATTCTCTAAATTGTTCGAAATTATCTTGACAGATTACTTGTATGCTCATGTGCGTTGTTTGATTACCAGCAGTCAACATGGTTTTGTGAAAGCTCGGAGTACGGCAACAAATCTTTGTATATTTACAGAATATGTTTCGTCAGCTTTAGATTCAAGACAACAGGTGGACGTCATATACACTGATTTCAGTAAAGCATTTGACCGAGTCTCACACAATAAATTGCTAACAAAATTAGATCAGTTTGGAATTTCCAATAACCTTCAAATATTACTGAAATCATATTTAACTGATAGGAGTTTGTTCGTAGAATATCAAGACTTTCGATCTTTTCGTTTTGTTGCCACGTCTGGAGTACCTCAGGGGTCAAATCTGGGTCCCTTATTATTTATCCTTTTTGTTAATGATATCTGCTCCATCGTAGACTCTGAAACACTGTTGAACGCGGACGATATGAAAATATTTCGCAAAATTAACCATATTTCCGACTGCGTTAAACTTCAACAGGATATCTCTGCCAATAATGAATGGTGTTTCGATAATCAACTATCCTTAAATATAAAGAAATGTAAAGTAATGTCCTATACCCGAAAGATCAATAACATACATTTCGATTATAAGGTCAACAACATTTTACTGTCTTCTACATCAGAGTTTAAAGATCTTGGTGTTATATTTGACAGTAAATTAACATTCTCAACTCATATTAATACCGTGGTCTCTAAAGCAACCAAATCTTTAGGATATATTATTAGAAGCTGCAGAGATGTAACGTCTGTGGAAGCTTTGCGTAGTTTATATTTTGGACTAGTTAGTAGTAAACTTAATTACTGCAGCGTGGTATGGAATCCTAATCATGCAGAACTTGTCTCTAATCTTGAACCTGTTCAAAAAAGATTCTTAAGATATTGTTACCTCAAAAATATAACAGATATCCGGTTAGAGGCTATAGCTATAATTTACTCCTTTCTGAGTTTGGATTCCATTCACTGCGTAAGCAGCGTGAAATAAACGGCCTAATATTCATCTTCAAAATTGACAATTGCCTAATTAATAGCGATGTTTTGCTTAGTCTTGTAGACTTTAATGTACCACGAGCTGTGTCACGTTCAGGTGTAACTTTTCATATTTCGGTGCCTAATTCGCAACATAATTTCTATTGTCCGATAAAAAGTATACTCCATCCAATTTACTTACCGTTGCACGTCATCCGCGTCATAGACCGTGACGTCACATGATACCAACACGAAATATTTAGGCGGTAGGTGTGTTCTTTTTTAGAATCACTTTCCCGAGTACACTGGCATTACAGCCACTAGACATATTTTATAATATACGCGTAGAAATAATATTTAAAGATTTTTATTAATGTCAACTTGAAGAAATACCCAATAATATGTTTCATTTAATTTGTATAAATGGATTATAAATCGTTTTTATGAAGCACATTTGTTCGGAATACACTGTAACTATAATCTAACGCAGGTGATATTTTGGCATAAATTGGTAACATTTATTTGACAGTTGCGGTGATGACACTTCATATTTGTTTATATTCTTTACTATAAGTATTTGTTTCATTATATTTACTGTTTTTATTATGTACTTTAACGTAAAATTATAATTTAATTCTTGTTTTCTATTTCTAAAGTTTTTATTTATTTACATTGAATATTAATTTGTTTTGCTGTATAATCCACTTCCGCAAAAATTGTGTGATGTATTTGATTTAAAATGAATTCAAGAATTTTTTGTAATTGGGCAACAATGTCAACTTAGATCTCTAACGTAGATACTGACGTGCAACGGTAAGTAAATTAGATCCACTGTATGTGCAGAAGTGTAAATAACTTAAGATCTGTGGACATTTTTTTTCTTAGTTTTAACATATTTAAACGCGAAATACGCAATAGCTTATCAAATTGATGCCATGTTATTTTTCTTTATTAAGGTCTTTGTTTATTATTGTGTATGTGTATTAACAACAGAAACATTTTTGGTTATTCTTTATTTTATTTTTATATTTTGTCATCAAGTGTTCAGTCAATGTATGTAGTTTTCTTATGTACACCTTTATGGGTTTATACCTGGTGGATGTATATTTCAGTAAATAAAGTAAATAAATAAAGAGTTGGGATAAAGTATGGAACCAAGCAAATATCTTTGAAACGAAAAGAACAATATTTATGAAACTTTGCATGCAAGTACAGTGACGCAAAAGGCATCTGATGCCATATTTTTTGTTACTACTCCACTTCCGGTTTCACCGGAAATACCCTTAACTTATTTACTTTAAATGGGACACCCTGTATATTTTTGCAGATTTTAAAAGAACTTGTTATTTTTAATTCATACATACCAAGTTTGGAAGAGAAAACTATTAAAACAAGAAATAAATCTCTTTACAGTTAAAAAATAGGTTAATTTATTTACGTTAGACCAATGATATTAAAAATTTAAAAAAATAGTTTCAAATGTTGAAAATGTTTGCTGTTTACCTCCTGACAACGTGCAAGCCTATAAATAAATTCGTGAGTCACTTTTTGCAAGATTTCTCCACGTATTAGTTCACATTCATCAATTATTATTCTTTATCTCAAATCCTGCAAGCATGTTGGTCGCCTAACGTAAACACGTAATTTAAGATAACCCAAAGAAAAAATCTAACGGGTTGAGGTCCGGAGAACGAGCGGGCCACTCGATGATTCCTCTACGTCCAATCCATGGATTTGGAAAATTCACTTCCAAAAAATGAAAATTCACCATAACCTATTATCATTAATATTTCAATACGATCTTTTCCACTTAAATGAACCATTTTTAATACAACCTATTTCTGTCAATTAGTTCAGTAACAGTTTTACCTACTATACTAAATTCAAATAAGTCATGCAGTGCATGTAAACAACAATTTTAGTCTACAGTATAGATCTATAGATGGTACTCGTTTATTTCCTATTACGTTGTATTAATATAAAAAATTACCTACAGACACTTTTTAACAAATTTTCTCTACCAAATTTGGTATGTATGAATTAAAAATAACAAGTTCTTTTAAAATGCGCAAAAATATATAGGGTGTCCCATTTAAATTAAATAAGTTAGGGGTATTTCCGGTGAAACCGGAAGTGGAATAGTAACAAAAAATATGGCAACAGATTTGCGTCACTGTACTTGCATGCAAAGTTTCATAAATATTGTTCTTTTCCTTTCAAAGATATTTGCTTGGTTCCATACTTTATCCCAGCCCAGTATGTAAGTACATCGTGTAACTCCATCTACTGTACGATAGAATATATGTACTAGAGCAGTTTTTGTATTTATATCAATAATTACAAAGAGGGATATAATATTAAAGTGATCATATGGTCACGCGGGGCAGAAATTCGCTAATAATTAACTTGAGTTAAAAGTAGAAATTAACCTTTAAAGATTCTGTATAATGGATTAATATATAGGGTGTCCCAAAAGTATAGGAACGGTCGAATATTTCGCGAAATGAATATCGGATCGAAAAACTGAAAAATACGTGTTCAATAATTTTCAAAAATCTATCGAATGACACCAAACACGACCCCCCCACTCCAGCCCCTGGTGGAGGGGTGGCGGGTAACTTTAAGATCTTAAATGGAATCCCCAGTTTCTATTGCAGATTTTGATTCCTTACGTAAAAATATGCAACTTTTATTCGAGAGATTTTTTCGAATTGTGGATAGATGGCCTTATAATCGGAAAAAAACGATTTATTGTGATACCATAGATAAATAATTATAGAAACGGTCTAATATCTCGAGAAAAACACTTCCAAATGAAAAACCAGAAAAAACGTTTAATATTTTTCAAAAACCTATCGAATTACACCAAATACGATCCACACACATCCACATCCTGGAGGTGGGGTCAAAAATCTTAAATAGTACCCCCGTTTTTTATTGCAGTTTTGGATTCCTCATGAAAGAATAAGTAACATTTATCCAAAACATTTTTTAGAATTGTCGATTTCTGGCGATAATAAATCGTATTTTTCCGATTATAGCGCCATCTATCAATAATTCTAAAAAATGTTTTGAATAAATGTTACTAATTTTTTCATGAGGAATCCAAATCTGCAATAATAATTGGGGTTCCTATTTAAGATTTTAAAGTCTCCCCACTCCACAGCAAGGAGGTCATGGTGTTATTCGACAGGTTCTTGAAAAATATTAAACACGTATATTTTTGTTCTTCGTTTGGAATTGTAGTTCTCGAGATATTAGACCGTTTCTATAATTTACCCATGATATCGCGATAAATCGTTTTTTTTTCGATTATAGCGCAATCTATGCCCGACGGCCCACTCCACCTCTAGAGGGTGAAGTGGGGCGTCGTGTTTTGTGTCATTCGATAGATTTTTGAAAATCATTGAACACGTATTTTTCAGTTTTTCGAACCAATGTTCATTTCGCGAAATATTCGACTGTTCCGCTACTTTTGGGACAACCTGTATAATAAATAATGAATGGGTTGAACGTGTGAGTCCATTTCAAATTACATAGTTATAGAATTAAAATTCAGACTTACACTCACAATCTGTTTTATTGGGTCAAACGATTGGGACGACCAGACCGGTTTCAGGCACTACAATTTACTGTCCATCTTCAGGTATTCTGTGGAGGTCCACTCAAAATGCTAAAAGATTATAATTTGCAACTAAAATAGTTTCTAACAGGTATATCTTAAATAGTGCCAATATTACTCATGTAAGGTTTGATAAAGATATAAAATATACATACTAATAATACTTACATGTAGACAAGGCGAAAACGGCGGGTTCGTTGGAAAAAATATCCCCATGAGATTTTTTTGCATGATCACATTCCTGAGACACCCCAGAATAAGGTTCAAGAAGTCGCCCACGCAAATGTTTTTAAACAAATTGCAAAAATCAATATTTTTTAAGAAGAACACTGTAACTCAAAATCGCCAAAAATGTTAGTTACGTTATTGGCTCCGTGTGTCTCCCCTCTACTTACAGTCACATGACACGCTGTCAGATTTTGTAAGGACGTTTTAACATTGAGTCTTATGGGATTATTTTGTTAAACTTGAATATTTTATTTTGTAGTGATAATAACCGAATACAATTGTTAGAATTCATTAGTTATTAATTTATACTGTAATTTATAGTGCAACAAAAATATTTTCTTTTTCGTTAATAAAGATTTATTGACATAAACTGCGATAGTGAGGTTATGTATACAAAATCAAACTGATAATCAATATTGGAAAGTGAAGAATTTATATCAGATTAAGTGCGTTTTTATTTTCTGTTTATATTAATACATAGTATCACTAGCGTGACACGGCATTTTTTTTAAATATCTCATTTAAACATACACAAAGCGTCCTTATAAAATTTCAAAAAACCGCCACCATGAGCAGGTCGGTCGATTATGCTTTGACACTTTGTTAACGCTCGGAGCGAATTCTATGCAGGGGTTGATATCTTCAGAACTAACAATATTTTAACAGTACCTGCATTATATGTAGAGGAGTATCTACTATTATTTTTTTAGAAATAAACATCTGTTTGAAATGAATCTACCTACACCTTGTTATAAAAATGGGGTGATTAAGTATATTTACCCTATTCACAGATTGACTGTGACAGAAAAAGGTACCAAATATTCTTTAATAAATTGATCCACGACATTAGAGTAATGAAAAATATTTAACTCAATATAAAAAGGCTTTGCATATATTACTATTGCAAATTGAACCATACATTCTATGAACTCAAAATATGTAACAGGATTTCTATAATTTCTTTCTTTTTTATGTGTATGTTGCTCTGCATATATGTATGTATGTCTTTGTATACATGTATGTACAATTTTAGAAATAAAGGTTACTACTACTACTTATCAGTTTCTGGGCAAGCAAGGCAACCACACAAGTAACTTTCATACATATATGTAATATTAAAGATGATGTTTTATAATGAGTTTTGTTTTAAGGAGGCACAAAACTGTATTAAATATATCGTAGCTTAGCTAATTACAACAGTTTAGTTACATGACTCAGACTCAAATGTTTAGTTACATAGCTCAAACCCAAATACAAATACTTCACTATAAAACTTATATGAACATAAATATTTTTAATTTGGTCTGAGGTATATAAATAAAACAAGATGATTAATATAGTTTACCTTTCGATAAGGGCTTCCTTTTTTCCAGCAACTCTCGCATTCCTTCTTCTTAATTCGTTTTTTAACGCACAAACAGTCCAAAATCCGTATTTTTCTGCCATAATTATTTATTTATTAAATCGTAAACAAAAACACCATATACAAGTTTCACGAACTGTCAAAGCGTTGACCCCCAACTACACCAGCGCCGCCAGGCGGGAGCGACGGCGTACATAGGTGCCATAGAAGCGCATGAGCGCTCATTTATACGATATGGTGTTGTCTAGTGGTTTTCAACTTCATTACAAATAGAAAAAGTGGGATGTGTCTTGAGGAGGTTGTTGGTAAGCAAGTTAATGTTTTTAAATATTAAGAAAATTTATTTATGTGAATTGTTTGTCTGAGTCAATAGCCCGATCAAAGAACCATCTGACCCAAAAAAAAATAAAGGAAGGATTAAAATTTGGGAATAGGTAGTTGAAATTGTCTATTATTATATAAGAAAAAGTTTACAACTCTACATCCCCTCCATGTTACAAAAATGGAGGGGAATACCCCCTTCTCGGAGGTGAAAAAATATACATTCAAAATAAGTCCGGAATTTAATAAATTGACTAATTCTAAGGAACTTTTGTTCTATAAAGTTTTTTACTAAGTCTATACTTTTCGAGTTATTTGCGAGTGAATATGTTCATTTTTAACAAAAAAATAACATGTTTTTGGACGGATTTTCGCAAATAATCCAAAAAGTGTAAGTATTTTATCGAAAAAAATATTCTTATTAAAAATATAACTTATAAAAAAGAAAAAAAAATGGCGTATGCATGAAGTCTGTATACCCAGTAGAAGCCGAGTTGTAGCTAAAAGTGTTTAAAAGAAGGTTTATTTTTGTTTTTTTTTAAATAACTTCTAACATTAAAAGTGAGTTACGCTCAAAACATTGTTGGTCCCTTTTATATTTTGTTAAATAGAATCGCGAAAATCAACCCCTAATTAGCATACCAAATAAAATTAATCGTTACCGCCTCACAAGTTACTTTACTTATGTATTGTTTATATTATCTATAAGTTTAATTGGTTCAAAGTACTCATTTTTGAAAAAAATTGGTTTTAAAGTAAATTTTTTTTTAATTTTGAAAAACATTTTTTTTTCACACATCTTAAACGTTATTAGTAATACCAAAAATCTCAAAGAGTAATAAAATGTATGTATTGCTTTTCTGAATATTTTGGATTTTTTATTTTCCTGTTAGACAAAAATTGGTTATACTACGGCTGTTCAAAATTTGCATACACTCGTGATTAGTGACTCGTTCAAGCCATTGTAACTACGGCCTTTTCAAAAATTAGCACTTTGAACCGATGAAACCTACATATCATATAAAGAATACATAAGCAAAGTAATTTGTGAAGCGGCAACGATTAATTTTATTTGGGTTGCTAATAAGGGTTTTGATTTTCGCGATTCTTTTTATTAAAAATAAAAGGAACCGACAATATTTTGAGCGTAACTTACTTACTCTCAATGTTGGAAGTTTTTTTAAACAACAAAAATAAACCTTTTTTAAACACTTTAAAAAAAGTTGTAATGAGTTTTCCCCAAAAAGTGCTCCTTTTTTTGGTTATTTCACGTTGAAATATTCGATGTTCACTCGAATGATTCGAATTTGACGGAGAAGAACCTACTTTTCATTAGCTACAAGTCTGCGCTTCTACTGGGTCTACAGACTTCATGCGTATACAACTTTTTTTTTCACTTTTTTATAAGCTATATTTTTGCTAAGAATATTTTTTCGATAAAGTACTTACTTTTTGAGTTATTTGTGAAAAACCGTACAAAAACATGTTTTTTTTTTGTTAAAAATGAACGTATTAACTCGCAAATAACTTGCAAAGTACTGACTTAGTAAAAAAAACTCTATAGAACAATAGTTGCTTAGAATTAGTCATTTTATCCAATTCCGGACTTATTTTGATTGTATATTTTTCACCCCCGAGAAGGGGGTATTCCCCCTAAACAAACCAGTTCTATAGCATTCTATACCTTCCGGTACCCAATCGCCAAGCCTGTCGATCTAGCCAGTCTCTTGAAGATTTCTTTCTGACATGGCTTTTGTAATTCCTTGTTTCCAGGAGGTCGGTGGCCTTCCTCTTTTCTGTTTTTCTGGCGGTATCCATCTCATTGTAATATTTGAAAGTTTTTCATCTCCCATTCGTTGAACGTTTCCATACCAAATGAGTTGGTTCCGTTGTACATCTTCCACTATCGTTTTCTGCTTACCTACTTTTTCTTTGTTCTTTTCATTTCGAACATGGTCACATTTCGATATTCTGGCAGCTCTTCTAAAAAAATCCATTTCTGTAGTAAGCAGCTTATTTCCGGATTTTTTTGTGATTTGCCAACACTTTCGGACTTATTTTGAATGTATATTTTTCACCAAAGAGAAGGGGGTAGTCCTTTCCATTTTTGTAAAATGGATGGGATGCACAATTGTAAACTTTTTCTTATATAATAATAGACAATTTCAACTACCTATTCCTAAATTTTTATCCTTCCTTTATTTTTTTTAGGTTTTCGTAAAGTTTTGTGTTCTTTGATCGATCTAATTCATTTTATCGATCTAGTTCATTTTATCTATTTAATTTATTAAAAATTTGAAAATTTTTGAATTTTTTTGAAAAAAAAATCAGTAAATAAAAGGGAAATTTATGACTATCAATCTGCAATCAATCACAAACAAGTCTGGCTAATTTAATCTGCCAAAGCCAATTTTCAGAAAAAAAAACTTTATAAAACAATATACCACTTTGAGTAAGAGAAACAATTTACATCAATTAGTTGATTAACTTAAAATTTAAAAACAATAGTTTGCTTCCCAACGATCTCCTCAAGATACCTCCCACTTTTTCGATTTTTAATGAAGTTGAAAACCACTAGACAACACGTAGTATAAATGATCGCTTGGTACGCGTCTGTTCTTTGCTTCCATTATAGTATATTCCTTAAGCCGGCATGTAAGTATTATTAACATCTTCAAACCTTACGTGAGTAATATTGGCACTATTTAAGATATACCCATTCCAACTATTTTAGTTACAAATTCTAATCTTTTAGCATTTTGAGTGGATGGACCTCTTACTCTGGGCTAATTAGCAAAATACAAGGAAAAGTTATTTAACAGCAATTTTATTGCTGGAATCGAATCTTATGACCCTATATATTAATAATGTAGGTATGCAAAGTCCGCATATAGTGTGCTACTTTTTTATAAACAAAATGGCGCCCGAAAATCGTGTTTTTTCAATTTTTGCTCTATAACTTCAAAAATTTTAACTTTACACCAAAAACACCCAAATAAAAATTCACCGTAATTAAATTCTGCATAGAGACGTGTTTTTCCCGATTTACTAGGTCCAACCTAATTTTTGATTGGAATTTTGCTATTTTTGGCAATTTTCACTCGTAATATCGATAGTTTTTATTATAATAATATATGTTATGAGTATTTTAAAGATATGAAAATTGGTGTGGAGAAAGAGGACCGAAATAAAAAGGTGACTGTTCAAAAATTATGATCCTATTGTTTATATCTTTGTCGTAAATGCCGGTCAACTTTGACCGGTTGTATCTCAGGAACCACTCATCACAATTAAACGTTTTTTCTTTTAAAAGAAATGTTCTATCGCTTTTTTTCCAATGCCGTTTTCATGATTTAATTTAATTTAATATTTCCCGAGACATTATATTTGTTTATAAGCCAAAAAATTGTTTATAATTTTAAAATACTCCTGAGGCCGCTTAAATAGTCCAATTTCAATTCTGTAAATTACATTAGATAGGTACAGTATCTTTGTACTGTACCTAGCTATTCTTATCTATCATAATTATTGTGGTTATTATAGCGACCGTAAATTTTTAATTAACAATTCAATTGTTGCTGTTTATTTGATTTCCATTGGCTTCTGGAATTATAATCTATACGAAAAGAGTTTTTATATTACCAAGTTATTTAATTATTCATAAACAAGCACTTATCTAACATTTTAGTTGAAAATTAAAGATTTTGTTGGAAAAACCCGCATTTTCCGGGGAAAATTTTCGTCGAAGTCAATGGGTAAAAACATGTCTATTGTCCAATATCAAATATTCAGTATTCATATCCGAAATTGGACAGTATCATTTTATCACCCAGTAGATCGAATGCATTTATTTGTTATTAAACACACACACGTAATTAATTAAATTACATACACATTTGGTCAATTATCAATAATATAATTTGGACATCAGCCAAAAGTTGCTGACATAAGATAAACAATTTACCTTAATTAGATACACAAAATCACGCGGGGCCCGTGTTTACATTGACCCAATTTAAACTTATATAAAACTAAGATCTCTTGTCTAGAAATTCAATTATTATTAATTCATTAACGCGAGTGATTGTCTTCAACGATCATCATTTAAGTCTTTACTCAAAGTACCCCGGGTCAACATCCATAGTGTAAGTCTCATCAATAAACTCTGCTACTATTATTTGGTGTTTCCATCACAACTTAAAGACCATCTACACTGAGCCAACGAAGGGATATTGTTCAAGGTCCTATCGAGAAAAAGAATACTTCAAGGAAGTTTGAGAAAGCCTATACAGTCCACACCAGCAACACCCTCAGAGAGAGACCACTAGACCCGGGAGAACGAGAGCCGATTGCAGAGCTAAGAGCAGTACCAAAGCCGAGAGCCGATTGCAGAGCAAATAGCAGTACCATACCCGAGAGCCGATTGCAGAGCTAAGAGCAGTACCAAAGCCGAGAGCCGATTGCAGAGCAAAGAGCAGTACCATAGCCGAGAGCCGATTGCAGAGCTAAGAGCAGTACCAAAGCCGAGAGCCGATTGCAGAGCTAAGAGCAGTACCATAGCCGAGAGCCGATTGCAGAGCTAAGAGCAGTACCAAAGCCGAGAGCCGATTGCAGAGCTAAGAGCAGTACCATAGCCGAGAGCCGATTGCAGAGCTAAGAGCAGTACCAAAGCCGAGAGCCGATTGCAGAGCTAAGAGCAGTACCAAAGCCGAGAGCCGATTGCAGAGCTAAGAGCAGTACCATAGCCGAGAGCCGATTGCAGAGCTAAGAGCAGTACCAAAGCCGAGAGCCGATTGCAGAGCTAAGAGCAGTACCAAAACCGAGAGCCGATTGCAGAGCTAAGAGCAGTACCATAGCCGAGAGCCGATTGCAGAGCCTACCAGAAGCGAGGGACCCTAGACGTCTAAGAAAACAAAAAAAAAACCGTAAGTTTTTGAATAATTACAAAATCTTCCAACTGTTACAATCGTACAATTTAACAAGTTTGTATTTTTATTATAATTCAACAATCTAGAACAACAATCTCCACTCTATCAATAGTAAAATAATGTACTTTAGAATGTATACCATATAAATAATACAGAGACAAAAATATATTTAAAAAATAATTTGAAAAAAAAAAAGAAACGTTCATAAACATATAGCTTGCTTTAATTTCAATTAAATACTTTATTTCGAAAAAATTAAAATACTACGTAACTTATAGAACGATAAAAGTCCACTCTATATAATAATTTCAGTTAAATTTTCACTATTTTAGAAAATGAAAATATTTTACCTATTTCTGTAAAAATTAATCACATAGATATCTAATTGCCAAATTTGAATAAGATTCCAGTATTAATATTACATATATCATTTACAGATCTTTTATAAATACAAAGGTTCATTAAATTATCCAACCAAAGAATTTCAATTTTAGCGTTAGTGAAATCGTAATACTATTCAGTTTATTTACAAACAGAAATCACTTAGTCAGGCAAGCGACCTACGGTAACGTTGAAAAATTGCAAACTTGACAAGGGCATACAATTACATTTTTATTTATATACATTCTGGCTTACGAGAGAGCGTGATAGTACAGGTATAGTAAATAAATATAATTGTTAATAAGCAGATATTTTTTTTTGTGTGAATTTGATGGCCTTGGACTAGCCAATTAGCCAGACATTATAGGCATATTTAAGTACATTGCTTAATAAATAAAATACAGTTCATATTGTTTAATATATTTACCGCTGAATTTAAAATTTTATAAAAATAACCATGGAAAGTGTATACGTTAAGCAAGCGGAGATAGGAGCAGAATTAGCGAAACTAGTTTCAAATACTAAAAAGGATTCTCAATCTCGGAGGACTCAACAATACATCCGGGATAGGCAGGAAAAATTAGAAGAATATTGGGCAAAATTTCTGAATAACCACGAAAAGCTGCTAGAAGGAGGTATAACGAAAGAAAAATATTTTGAAACAAAATACCATGATCAGGTATTTAAGACATATATTGAGGGGAAAACCCTGTTGGAAGAATATGGAAGGGTGCTGAAAAGAGGAAAAGCACCGAAAGTAAAGGAGATACAGATAAGGAAGCAAAGAATCGAGGAATTATTACGGCCAGAAAATGAACAAGATTTGCAGGAGGATGAAGAGCTGCAGTCAGAGTTAAGAGAATACATGGAAAAGGTGAATACACTAATAATTGAAGCAGCAGCAAATGAGGAACTAGACGCTATAGATAATGGAGAAGTAGAGAGAATAAATCAACTAAAGAGGAGAGTCAGGGAAACCTTGAAGAAAATAAGGCCAGGAATGCAACGGCCAGAAAGCACACAGAGGAGGGACGGTGTGACATTACCGCAGGTAAAAATCCCTGTGTATGAAGGCAGGTATGAAACGTGGAGAACTTTCCACGATCTGTTTACAAAAGTAATACATGAAAACGACCAGTTATCAAACGCAGAAAAAATGCAGTACCTAAAAACTCAACTAAGAGGGGAAGCCAACAGAATGATACAACACTTAAACATATCCGAGGCCAACTACGAAGTGGCCTGGAACATGCTAAAAGATAGATATGAGAATCCCAGGATGATATTGTTTAAATTGATAGACAGGATGCTACTAGCACAGGAAGTAAAGGAATCTTCTGCTAGAGCATTGAAATCACTACATGACACCTTCCACGAAAGTCTGGAAGCCATAGGAGGGTTAGGAACAGACACGGAAGCGTGGAGCCCATTGGTAGCCCGAATTATCATAACGAAATGGGACAATGAAACCAGGAGGCTGTACGAAAACCACGTTGGAGACAGTAGAGAGATACCGACGTACAAATCGACACAAACATTCTTACAGCGAAGATTCCAGACACTGGAACTGCTGGAGTCAGAAAAAAGACAAGAGAAGCAAGGAGGATCTGGGAGGAAACCAAGAACACGTTGCGTGATATGCAACGGAGATCACGGAGTACCGAACTGCAGAGAATTTCAGGAACTCAATGTAAGAGACCGAAACAGGATGATAAAAGAAAAAGGATTGTGTGCAAACTGCCTAGCACATAAAAAAGAAAAACAATGTTATGTACAATATAGGTGCAGACACTGTGGCGGAGACCATCACCATATGTTGCATTATGAGAAAGGAACCACAGGCAACAAAAGAAACTCCAATGAAACGAAAGGAGAACAAACACAAGAAAGAAATGGAAGAGATTCGAATAATAGAAGAAACGGGTATCAAGCTAATAGGTACAGAGGAGGAAATAATAATCCATACAACGCCAGAGAACAAAATAACGGAAGGCGAGAAAATACACAAGATACCAATGGGCATAGGAATATCAACGACCACCAAAGAGGACAGAATTCAGTAAACTGTGCAAGCCATAAGGAAGGTGAAGCATTACTAGCGACAGCTGTTGTACGCATAAGAGATGCGAAAGGAGATTCACACATAATGAGAGCATTAATCGACCAAGGGTCACAATGCGCATTTATAACGGAACAAGCTGCGACGACGTTAGGAACAACAAGGAAGCCCATACAGGCGACCATATCCGGGATAGGCTCGTCAGGAGAAAAAACAGCCAATTGGAGTATGAAACTTTTAATCGAAACTCATTACGAAAGTGACTTCGAGATGGAAATAGAAGCACTAGTATTACCGAAGATAACAAGGAATTTACCGGAACAGGATATAATTCTACCGGACTATAACGAGAAAAATGCAATACTGGCAGATCCAAGATATTACAAGGTAGGGAAAATAGACTTACTACTAGGAGTAAAAGAATACAGTTACATATTGACAGAAGGGATGCACAGAATAAGTAATGGACTCCTGAGTCAAAACACCAAACTAGGATGGATAGTTTCGGGGATAGCACAAGAGAAGGAGACTACAAAAGCAGAAGTATGCTGTATGATATCCAGACAAGAGATGGACATACAAATAAAGAAATTCTGGGAATTAGAAGAAGTAAATCAGGAAACAAGTTTATCAGTAGAAGAACAAGAATGTGAAAAAATGTATCGACAGACAGTAAAAAGAGATGAAGACGGGAGATACGAAGTGAGAATTCCGTTTAAGGAAGACGTAACAAAGCTAGGAGAATCTAAGCAGCAGGCATTCGCCAGATTGATGCAACTAGAAAGGAAGTTTGCAAAAGACAAACAGTTAGAAGCGAATTACAGACAATTCATGGAAGATTATGAAAACCAAGGTCATATGGTAATAGCAGAAAACCAGGGAGATGGGTACTACCTACCTCATCATCCAGTGAGAAAAGAGGACAGTACTACAACGAAAATAAGAGCCGTGTTTGATGCATCAAGTAAAAGCTCATCGGCAGTAAGCCTGAATGATATTATGCACACAGGGCCGAAATTACAACAAGATTTGACAAATATACTATTACGATGGAGATCCAATAAGATAGCATACTCAGCGGATTTGGAAAAAATGTTTAGACAAATCAGAATGGCAGAAGAAGACCAAAAATATCAAAAAATTTTGTGGAGAAAGGACACAAAGGGCCCAATACAAGAATATAACTTAACGACGGTGACATACGGCACGGCAGCAGCACCATTTTTAGCGTTGAGAACAATACAGCAATTACAAGAAGACGAAGGAGCGAGGTTCCCGTTGGCATCGAAAATTGTAAAAGAAAACATGTATGTAGACGATATACTAGGAGGAGCGGAGACAGTGCAGGAAGCAGAAATAGCCCAAAAGGAATTAATACAACTGTTCAGAAAAGGAGGTTTCATTCTCAGAAAATGGTTGAGCAACGAAGAAAAAATAATGGAGAACGTACCGGAGGAAATGAGGAACGTAGACTCCAAGGCATTCAAACAAGAAGAAGTACGGAAAACGTTAGGAATACACTGATCCCCTAAAGAAGATATAATCACATTCAAAATAGGGATAACGACAGCAAAGAAAATAACGAAAAGACACGTACTGTCAGAAGTAGCAAAACTATACGACCCACTAGGGTGGATAGCACCTGTAGTAATTCAGGCGAAAATGTTCATACAGGAATTATGGGAGCAAAAAACCAGTTGGGATAAAGAATTAACTAGCAACCAACAAAGCAGGTGGAATACATACCAGGCGCAATTAGTAAATCTGGAGAAAATAACATTGCCCAGGTGGAACAACTTAAGCAAGACAAACAGAGTAGAAGTACATGGATTTGCAGATGCATCTATGAAAGGATATGGAGCGGTAATCTACTCAAGGGTGTTAGGCCCAGAAATCAAAACGAATCTAATGATAGCAAAATCGAAAGTCGCACCATTGAAAGGAAAAACGACATTACCGAGGCTCGAGTTGTGTGCCGCGGTGCTATTAGCAAATTTAATGAAGAAAACCCTACAAGCATTGAATAGGGAAAACATTGAGGTATATGCATGGTCAGACTCAATGATAACCCTGGCTTGGATAAGGGGATCATCAAAAAGGTGGAAAATGTTCGTCGCCAACAGAGTAGAGGAAATAAGAGGCGTTATAGGACCGAAAAATTGGCATAAGGTAGATACGAAGGAAAACCCAGCGGACATCCTCTCACGCGGAAGTACCGCATCAGAATTATTAGAAGCAGAGCTATGGTGGAAGGGACCAACTTGGCTGACTAGTAACAAAACTTTAACGCAGGAATCAGAAGAAATACCAGAGACAAATGAGGAGGAAGTCAAAACGAAAATAACGGTGCACACGACAACGATAAAGGAGGACATATGCGAGAGATTCTCAAATTTAGAAAGAATGAGAAGAGTACTTGCATATTGTAGGAGATTTGCAGACAAATGCAGAAAAAAGAAGGACAGTGGACAAAGTCAGCTGACAGTCCAAGAATTAGAGGAAACGCTATTAAAGGTGATAAAGCACACACAGCACGCCTACTTCAAACAAGAAATAAAGAAGCTGGAGAAGAAACAGCAGTTAGACAAGAAAAATAAATTAGCGTCATTGGTACCATTCCTGGATAGACAAGGAATTCTAAGAGTCACCGGAAGACTGAGACACACGAATCTAAAGTACGGAGAAAAACATCCGATAATTTTGCCAAAGGATAGTGCATTAACAAAGTTACTTATAACAGATAGTCACGCAAAAAATCTACATAGCGGATTACAACAAACACTACAGTATATAAAAAGGAAATACTGGATAATCAACGGCAGAAGAACCGTGAAAGATCATCTAGCAAAATGCTTAAGGTGCAGGAGGTATAAAAGCCAAGCAGCACAACAATTAATGGGAGATCTACCGAAAGACAGAGTGAACCCGAGTCATCCCTTTACTAACACAGGGATAGATTATGCCGGGCCAATAAAAATAAGTACCACGAGAGGCAGAGGACAGAGGAGCTATAAGGGCTACATCTCAGTATTTGTGTGTCTGTCAACGAAGGCAGTACACCTCGAAATAGTAAGCGATATATCTACGGATGCATTCATCGCGGCGTTCAAGAGATTTACGGCACGCAGAGGACAGTGCAACAACGTATACAGCGATAACGGAACCACATTCGTAGGAACAGCAAATTTGTTGAAAAAAGAAAATCAAAAAATAGATGACGAGATAAAACAAGGATTACTGGCACTAGGTACCCAATGGCATGTCATACCTGCATATGCACCACATTTCGGAGGACTATGGGAGAGCGCAGTGCGGATAATGAAATATCACTTGAAAAGAATCATCGGGGAAACATTTCTAACATATGAAGAATTGAGTACGGTGCTGACACAAATAGAAGCATGTATGAACTCGAGACCATTATGTGGGTCATCAGAAGACCCTGAAGGGAAAATAGCCCTGACACCAGCTCACTTCCTTATAGGGAGAGAAATTATATCACCAAATCGGGAAGAAGAGCTTACGACTTATTTGAAGATGCCGACGAGGTGGAGATTATTGGAGAAAATAAAAAGAGACTTCTGGAAAATTTGGAAACAGGAATACCTGCACCAATTACAACAGAGAAATAGATGGCATAAGGCGCACTCTAACATAAAAGAAGAAGAAATAGTTATAATAAAAGAAGAAGATACACCTCCAGGCAGATGGCCATTAGCGAGGGTAACAGAAACACACCCTGGAGCGGAGGGACTAACCAGAGTCGTAACAGTGAGAAAGGCGAACGGGAAACTGACAAAAAGACCCATACATAAACTAATACGACTGGAAGAAGAGAAACAGGAAAAGCCGAAGAAGGCAGCAGCACTAAGATGGAAGAAAATACTAGTAGCTATAATGTTTTTAACGATGTTAAAACCCATAAAGGCAGAACCGTATAAAATATATAATCCGGAACCAGGATTTTTCACAGAAGATCTTGGAGAGGTCGTTATAGACCGGGGAACATTTCGAATAAAGGTGTTACTAGAAAAGGGAAGAATTCGAACAGAGCACCAACTAATAGGAAATATGATACAAGGAGTACGAGAACTGTGTCAGGATATAAAAATCGTGAATTGTAAGGATATAATAGGGAAGTTAGAGGAAGGACAAAGAAAGGCGGAATCAGTAAGCGAGGGGTTGACAGTAGAAATAAAAGCAAGGGAAAGAAGAGGAATATTAGGAACAATATTAACCTCAGTATTTGGAGTCAATGACGAAGCCTACAGTAACATTGAAGCATTAGACAATAACCAAAAGGAGCTAATAAAGGGATCACAGCATCAAGCGAAGATAATGTTAGAAACAATAACATCAATCAATCACACAGAGAACAGGATAAACGAGCAAATGAACAAGTTTAACAAAGCACTAATCACAGGCCTACAAGAAATATCTAAAGGACTTAACGAAGTAGAAGACAAAGCACAGAGACTAGAAACCGAATATAGCACGTTGCGAATACAAACGATAGCGCTGCAAGTTATGGAATTCATAAACGAATATACTCAATTTTACGAGGGAATATTAAACCTTCACTATAACCACGGACACTTCATTGATATAGTGAAACCGGGTGAGATAACCAAATTGATAGAGAAAGCAGGGCAGATACTGCCACAAGGGGTCGAAATACGACGACAGCCCATTATAGAAACAGAAGTCAGTCATGACGACAGATATATAACAGTCATCGGCTATTTCATAGTGACAGGGAAAATTAAGTACAGCATGCTGAAAGTCACGGCCATACCACTTAACGTTGAGGGGTCGGTGTTGCGCACATTTGTCGCCCCAAGGAATCTACTGGTCGTAGATTATAACACACTGCACTACTTCGAATTGACCGCAGAAGATAGGGAAAGATGTTTACTGTTGACAAAGACGCAGATAGCGTGCTCACCAACGGCTATAAGGAACATGGATAACCAACCAAACTGCACACTTGAAGAAATTTATGAGCGATCTAAGAATAGCACATGTCCAGTGGTAGCCAGGACAATACAGACAGCTCAATGGAGTAAGATGGGTACCCCCAACCTCTGGCTCGTTATCACGCCAGTCACGATACACATATCCATTATTTGCGATGGAAATCGGAGCGAAAGAGTACTGGAACGAGTCACATTCCTGAAACTTTCACCCAAATGTATCGCCCAAACGAAAAATATTACATTACTCCCCACTAGCAGTGGGATGGAGAGAGCGGTAACAAGCTACCTGAAGGCGCCAATCACTCCTGTGGCCCAATTGGTGGCGAGGACACCCCGCAGGTTTAACATGCCTCTAAACACCTACCTGGACATACCAGGAGGAGAGCTACGTCACGCGTTACTTGAGGAGGAAAGTCTAGAACAAGAAATGACGCATACGCAGTGGCAATCGATTCCAGAATCTAATTGGCATTATTTTGTAGCCACCGGGACCATTACTATAATGGTAATAATTGGGATACTCCGTTATGGAAATACCGTCCTGTTGTACGACTATGTCGTTCAGGGAATCCACATACTCAGACTAACGAACAGGAAGTACCTGTATTAAGTAGTAATCGGCATAACAATGTACCGTCGACTTCAAAGGCCGACATCCCACTCTCCACATTTTCATCCAATTGCCCTAATTTTAATCTAGAGATAGAGTCGGACATTGATAGCTAGAGTACGGTTGGAAGATTGTTGATTATTCTTAAACTATTTATTTATTAACATGTTTGAATTTGACTATTTTATGTAATACTTATATGTAAACTTTGAGTATTGACACTTGGGCCAGTTTTTGCCCGATTCCGCAGTATGTCCAATATCAAATATTCAGTATTCATATCCGAAATTGGACAGTATCATTGTATCACCCAGTAGATCGAATGCATTTATTTGTTATTAAACACACACACACGTAATTAATTAAATTACATACACATTTGGTCAATTATCAATAATATAATTTGGACATCAGCCAAAAGTTGCTGACATAAGATAAACAATTTACCTTAATTAAATACACAAAATCACGCGGGGCCCGTGTTTACATTGACCCAATTTAAACTTATATAAAACTAAGATCTCTTGTCTAGAAATTCAATTATTATTAATTCATTAACGCGAGTGATTGTCTTCAACGATCATCATTTAAGTCTTTACTCAAAGTACCCCGGGTCAACATCCATAGTGTAAGTCTCATCAATAAACTCTGCTACTATTATTTGGTGTTTCCATCACAACTTAAAGACCATCTACACTGAGCCAACGAAGGGATATTGTTCACTATGCAGAATTTAATTACGGTGAATTTTTATTTGGGTGTTTTTGGTGTAAAGAGCAAAAATTGAAATAAACACGATTTTCGGGCGCCATTCTGTTTATAAAAAAAAGTAGCACACTATCTGCGGACTTTGTATACCTATATTATTAATATATACAATCACAAGATTCGATTCCAGCAATAAATTGCTGGTAAATAACTTTTCCCAAAAATGGCGCATTCTCCGATAATCTGCCCAGACTATCTATCGAGGACCTGAATATGGACAGTAATTCGGTCCGGTCGTCCTTTTGACGCATTGAAACAAATTGTGACTCGCAATTGTGACACGCAAACATTGTGATTAAGTACGAATTTAATTTGTACAACCCATTTGATATTTATAGCAGTAAATATTAATAATAATTAAACTACACATTATTAAACCGATATTCTAATGTTAATGGTTCTTAAATTTTTGTAGACTTTAGTAGAACACAGAGCCAACGTTAACATCCGCGACGCAGAAAATAAGACGCCTCTTCATATAGCTATCGAAAGTCAACAAGAAGAAATAATATCTCTGTTGTTGAGTGTTCCCGAAATTGATTTAAGTTTGAGAGATAAAGCAGGCCTTAGTCCTTTCGCCACCGCTCTGACTTTTAGAAATAACAAGGCTGCTCAGGCTATTTTAGATAAGTTTCCTAGTGCTGCCGAACAGGTAAAGTATTAAAGTTATTAACATATTTACGATATCATTCTAAGTAGTACAGTGTATGAAGGTAATAATCAACTATACCCTCTTCTTAAACCAGAAAGAGTAAACTCAAGAGACATATTCACACCCAATAATTTCAGTAGAAAAATATTCTTTTTTGGTTGATCATGTCGGTCTTCAATGGTAATCCATAAGTATTATATTGTTTTTAGAACTCTTTAGCGACGTATTAGTATAATATAATAATATTATGCTAATACATCGCTAAACAGTTCTGATCTAATCGCTTGGCACAATATTTCTCATGACAACGGTAATACAATATTTCTCATGACAAAAGGCTAAAAATTAAAAATTATAGGAATAACGCAGAAAACACACAAAATCGACGATATAACTTAATTAACCTATGAAATTCCAATCATGTCAAAATAAAAAAAAAGCATTGCGGCGCGTTAAATTTGAAATACTCCTCCTAGTTTAAAAACGGTATAGTACCTGCGCTTTCACTGAACCTCCATCGATTTCATTTTCATACTGACGAAATTGGTCAGTAGTTAGATAATACCTCAAGAAATTAAAGTGACATGGTGCCAACTTGCGCTTCTATCCTTGTGGAAATTATTTTATTAAAAATAACCCCAGACATCGACAGAGGGACCATTTCTAAGTAAAATAACTATAACTTCAAGTATGCAGATGAGACTGTGTTAATAGTGGCAGATCATAGTACAATAAATTTCCCAGGTATGGCACGTAATGTTCCAAAATCGGTCTCTTTCGCGCATGACGTAGTAAAGATCCTTCTTCACGCAATGTTTGAATGTAGTTTTATAGGAAAGACTTTTTAATTTTAAATGTTTAATATAATTTGGCTAATTTAATTATAGTAATTATAAAGAAATGATAAAGTTGGGTTATTATAATATTTAATAATAAAAAATATTTCGTAGCTAATTTAATTTTGTTGATTTTCGGGTAGTTATTTTAGCGAGGTTTTGAAACTGATATTTTAGAAACTTGTTATTTTGTTATCACAGATATCCATTATAAAGCATCATCATCATTCTCTTTGCCTTATCCCTATGCGGGGTCGGCTTCCCTAATTGCATTTCTCCACACAATTATATCTTGAGTCATGTCAATGTTAATCCCCTTTACCAACATGTCCTGCCTTATCGTCTCCCCCAGGTCTTCTTTGGTCTTCCTCTCCTACTCCTTCCAGGAATCTGCACTTCAGCTATTCTTCGTATTGGGTAATTAACGTCTCGACGTTGAACATGACCAAACCATCTTAACCTATGCTCTCTCATTTTGGCATCAATTGATGCCGCACCTAGACTTCCCCTAATATACTCATTTCTAATTTTATCCTTCTTTGTCACTCCACTCATCCATCTAAGCATTCTCATTTCCGCCACATGCATTCGTTGTTCATCTGTCTTTTTCACTGCTTAACATTCAGTTCCGTGCATCATAGCCGGTCTTATGGCTGTTTTATAGAATTTTCCCTTCAGCTTCATTGGAATTTTTCTATCACACAACACATCACTCGCTTCTTTCCACTTCATCCATCCAGCCCTAATTCTACTGCGTGCATCTCCATCTATTTCTCCATTACTCTGTAATACCGATCCTAGGTACTTAAAACTATTACTTTTCACAATTATTTCACCATCCAAAGATACCATTTTATTTGTAGTAACTCCATCTTTAAATGAATATTCCAAATACTCTGTTTTTGTCCTACTAAGTTTTAGGCCCGATTGTACATTGGTGGCTTAAGCGATCGCTTAGTTGAACCGGGTTCAATTTTGAGCGTCGGTTTAACTTCATTCGGGTTGTTCAATGCCAAGTTCAGTTAAGCTGAGGTTCATACAAATTTTGGTTAGGTTGGCAACGTAAGGCATGCGTATTCAACCCAATTCCCTCAATTCTTGACATAAATTTTCCCGCCATTTATGTATTATTATTTGGTTTTTGTCAATATACTTTTATTACTGTTATTAGTTAAATCGGTATTTTTTATCGGTTTTTTTTATTAGTTTAATCAATTTCCTACGTTAAATTTGTGAACAGACCATTTGAATAGGTATTATAAGTATTAATAAGATATTATTGCAATGTGTTTATTTTCTTTTTGTAAAAAATTGTTTGTTGGTATTTTTTTCTAGAATGGACGCAAAAATACCTTCCAATTTCACCTCTCAAGAAGAAATATTAGTATCTTTGGCCAAACAATACAGCAAAATTGTACAAAATAAAATGAAACAAATGTCAGCCCCCAAAATTTTAAAGAAGTTCATCAAAGCCATTGATTGTAGCAGATATTAAGATATTTTTATAAATAATTACATAGTTGTATGTATTAGTTTAAATTTCTAAATTTTAAATTAACAAAGTATTCATGCAAAAGATTTTCAACCTCTTCCTACGTTTGACGAATTGTATTGCTTCTCATGATTCTCTAGACAGTTAGATTTTCTAAATTTTTGGCTAATGCCATTGCTACTTCCTCTTCTTCATGTAGTATGGCAAAGGGTTATTAAAAAGCATTGCAATATTGTGTAACTTTGATGTTCCAATTACAATGGAATGGGTCTACCGAATAACAAGTGCCATTTGATTCGTTTTTAAGAAATCGAACAAAAACTGTTAAAATTATAATAATGATAAATTTATACATTTTAAGGATTAGTAATTAATTACTTCAGCGTAGTACCATCTGTTTAATTTCAGTACTTAAATTACATCTCAACTGAACTAACTTTTCTTCGTTATTGATATTTTATGAAGTTTACGGTCTTTAAATGTATATTCTTCTTAACTAGTCATGTTTTGACTGGCTGATTGACATATAGTCCATGCCATTAAAAAAAGGATTAATAATACAGTACAGCTGGTTACAAACTGTATTAATAACTAACCCTTAAATGTATAAATTTACCATTATTCCAATTTTAACAGTTCGATTTCTTAAAAACGAATCACATGGCACTTAACAATTGTTATTCGGTATACCCATTCAGTTGTGTTTATGCATTCTGCATTCTCATTGTGCCTCATTAAATAAAATTTCAGCTTGTGATGAAGGATTACGTAGTGGTGTTATTAGGTTTTTCTTGACTCCGTAACCACTATCACCAACGAAGATACTAATTCAATCTTCACATTCTCTTCCCATAAATATTTAACTGTTTACAGTTATGCTTTCAAATTTAATCAAAAATGTTAATATTTGCCTTATTCTAGGGAAGTAGGTAGGGTATTTAAATAATTTTAGAATGTGAATTAATTTGTTATCATTATTAAATAAAGTGATATGTACCGATACATAAGCATGGTACAAATATAATTAATTTTAAATTTATTAATAAATTATGTACATTTAACTTAATATATTAACAAAATCATTTTCTACATTTGCTTCAAAATCATCCACAAGTTGCAAAAAGGAGCCTGTTGCTTAAAACTGATATGGGTCCACTTCACTGCATAAAACCTTACATAATTTAGGGCAATAAAAACCATGTTCTTAGAAGATACAGCTTGGTTCTTGAAATGTCAATAACAAATTTGCCACTTGTTTTCGTTCTTACCTATCTGTTCGACTTTTTATTCTATGAGCAATAGTTTCATTCAAATAGTGAAGTGAACAGCACAGTATCTTAGATATCCAAAATCTTTGCAAAAATTCATTATCATTACATTTTTTAAAATGATTTTCTCTAGCCCTACACTGTTTTCTGTGTTCTCCTTCCTTCTACAATATTTATCATTTCCAGAAAATCTTCATTACTAGTTAAAATTTTTAGTGAGTTTTATTTTTAAGGTGTAAATATTATGATTTCCGTTGACAATTACAAAAATGTGAGGTTAAAAATCCTTGAACCAGCGTTAAACTGCCGAACATCGACCGCTCAGCTGAACCCGGGCTTAAACCGAGATCAAGAATTAAACTTTGTATGTACAACGCACTTCTTGCCCTGAACTCAGTAATGGCGCTGAGCCGGAGTTGAACTTCGATTGTACAACCGGGCCTTAAACCTTTTTCCTCCAGAGCTTGTCTCCACTGTTCCAGTTTTTGTTCTAAATCTCTTTCACTATTTCCTATTAACACTACATCATCAGCATACATTAGGCACCATGGAATACTACCCTGTAGTTTCGCTGTTATCTGGTCCAAAACTAATGAGAATAAATAAGGACAAAGCACCGAGCCTTGGTGCAATCCTACTTTCACCTGAAATTTATCAGTCTCTCCCATACCTGTCCTAACACTAGTTGTTACTCCCTCATACATATCTCTCACAATCTTTACATATTCGCCAGGGACTCCTTTCTTATTGAGTGCCCACCACAGAACCTCTCGAGGAACTCTATCATATGCTTTCTCAAGATCAATGAATACCATATGAGCGTTGGTCTCTTTATTCCTGTATTTTTGCATCAGTTGCCTTACAATGAATATTGCATCTGTTGTTGATCTGCCCTGCATAAAGCCAAATTGATTATCGGATATTTCGGTTTCTTCACGTATCCGGCTATCAATTACTCTCTCCCATATTTTCATGGAGTGGCTAAGTAGTTGTATAGCCCTGTAGTTTGTGCATTGTTGTATGTCTCCCTTGTTTTTGTAGACAGGTACTGATATGATACTGCTTCTCCATTCGTCTGGCATTTGTCCAACTTCCATAATTCTATTAAATAGACCTGCTAGCCAACTTGTTCCTGTCTCTCCCAATGCTCTCCATACTTCCCCAGGAATCTCATCTGGTCCGACTGCTTTTCCTTTCTTTATTTTTTGAAGCGCTTGAGCCACTTTCTCGTTTGTTATTCTGGTAACCATTGCTGTTACTGTCTCCGTTAACTCCACAGGCTGTCTGTCAAATTCTTCATTTAATAGACTGTCAAAATAATTTCTCCATCTCTTTTTGACATCCTTTTCGTGAATTAGTATTTTATTATTTTCATCTCGGATACATCTAATCTGATTAAAATCTCTTGCATTCTTTGCTCTCTGTTTGGCTATTTTATATATCTTTGCTTTGCCTTCCCTGGTATCAAGTTGATCGTATAGGTTTGAATACGCTTCTGCTTTAGCTTTTGCTACTGCTACTTTCGCTTCCTTTTTGGCGACCATATAGTTTTGAAGATCTATGTCCGATCTGGTTTCTTGCCACTTTTTATATAATTTTCCCTTCTCTTTTATTTTTCCTTGTACTTCATTTGACCACCACCAAGTCTCTTTATCCTGAAACTTCTTTCCTGACGTTTTCCCAAGTATTTCAATAGCCGTCTCTCTAATAATATTGGCCATTTTTCTCCAAATTGTGTTAGGGCTTCCTTTCATGTTCCAACATATTTTTTCTACTATTCTTTCCCTGAATAGACCTTCCTTCTCATCTTTTAGCATCCACCACTTGATTTTTTGTGGTCCTCTCCGATATTTTTGTTTAGTTTCACTTTTTACTTCGATGTCCAGAACAAGCAGCTTATGTTGTTGGCTTACTGTCTCACTAACTATTACCTTGCAGTCCTTGCATTCACGTATGTCTTCTTTCCTTATCATAAAGTAGTCTATTTGGGATTGATGTTGTCCACTTTTGTAGGTAATAAGTTGAGTTTCTCTCTTTTTAAAGAATGTGTTAACAATCGCCATATCCAATGCTGTTGCTAATTCTAACATGTCATCTCCAGCTTCATTTCTAGTTCGAAAGCCTAATCCCCCATGTATTGTTTCATATCCTGTCTTGGCTTGGCCCACATGTGCATTGAAATCACCTATTATAACTTTCTCCTCTGCTGGAATATCACTCAGTACGTCTCCTAATTGGTCATAGAAAGCTCTTCTTTCATTCTCACCCAGACCTGTTTGAGGAGCATACACACACACACACAACATTCAATACCTCTTTATCAATTACAAATTTCACTGACATCATTCTATCACTCGTTCTTACAACTTCTACTACATTATCTTTCATTTCACTATGAGCAATTATACCAACTCCATTTCTGGTGTTACTACTCCCTACATACCACAATTTATATCCATCACCTAGTTCTTTCGCCCTTTATCCTTTCCACCTAGTTTCTTGAATACAAGCAATTTGAACTCTTCTTCGTTTGAGCGCATCCACTAACTTCAGACTCTTACCTGTAAGACTACCAAGATTCCAAGACCCTACCCTGATTTTTCTAACCTGTAATGGTGTTCCCCCTGAGATAGTCCTCACCCGGAGATCCGAACGGAGGCTCATTTTACTTCCGGAACATTTTACCTCAGAGATGCCATCATTTCAGGTATAAGTTTTTAGTGCGTTTGGAGAAGGTCTTTTCATTATTATGGCCTGAAAAGATTTTTGGATATTTGATGCCTGAATGCCTTTTCTATCAGCACCATACCCTGCCCTGCATATAAAGCCATATCCATTATAAAGCATTTCTTAATTATTATTTGTTTATTATACATACAGGTTGATCAAGTGGTACTCCATAGTTCGATATTTCAGTTGTTTAAAGATATAAAAAAAGTAATATCCACATAAAAATGGGTTGCTACAAATTTTAAAATTATTTTCAAATATACAGGGTATCCCACTTCTTAATTTGTTGATGATCACTTTGTAATTTAGGTACTCAAAATTTGTAGCTACACTTGAGTCCAGACTTGAGTACAAACACCAAACACAAAAACAAACAAATACACGAAAGCAAATAAAACTATATAGACACTAACGAGTAAATGTGTTTAAATTAGTCTATACAAACTATAACACATATATACTATCCAAAAAACTGAAAAAAATCGCTAAAAACGAGTTAATTATAAGAATTTTGCAAAATAATCCATGTAATAGTAACTACCACTACAAAAAATGGTTCATCTTCTTCTTCTTCTTCGTTTTTTTGGCTTGCATACAAGTGCATCTGCCAGCACATTTCATGTAGGTTATGCGAGTCTTGCTCGAAGCAATGCACAACCTATATCCTTATATATAACTTTTCTTCAAATATCCATTATTCCATTTAACTAAGAACAAACACATTAGCAACCATGCTCGAAAATTATTCTTCCTTAATAAAGATAAATTGCCATAATTTTACTACAATAACTATAACAGACAACACTAAGCTACTTCACTTTCACGAATTATAACTAAAAATTAACTTTTCTTTGGGGATTATTTAGATAACTTCAAATAAATTTTTCATTCTACATAAAACATCCTTCGGCGGCCATGGCCGCCAAAGCCCCAAAAAAAAAATGGTTCACAGGGATCTTTGCTACGTCACACGCTTGACCTCAGCTGTCAAATTTCATGCGCAAAATTGTACCATGAATTTGTATTGTACCATGGTGGCAGATAATATTGAAGATTTGCAGAGAATAGTCGAAAAAGTTTATAGGGTAAGTTTACATTATGGCTTAAAAATATGAACTCGGGTAAACCAAGTTTCTAATCTTCACCAAAAAAACAAATAATAATACCCAACTTATTATTGATGGCCAAAATGTCGGACGTGAATATAAATACCTACCTTGGAACTACAATAAATCAGAATATCGATTTTGCAAAGGAACTGACAACCAGAATTAAAATTGCACGTAACTGATTTTTATCAAAATGAAAAAACAGTATCGACATCAAAATGCGCATGCTTAAATGTTCCATATTTACTATCCTCCTATACGGTATACGAGTAGAGGCAGATACACTGAATAAATCGGTGATGAGAAAAGTGAAGTTTTCGAGATGTAGCTTTACAGAAGAATCCTGAGAATAACTTTCGTCGTAGACAGAGTCGCGAATGAAAAAGTCTCGCGAAGACTTTTAAAAGAAACAGAACTGAATAATGAAATCAGGATACGAAAACTATAATACCTTGGCCACGCGATGAGAGAAACAAAATACCAGCTTCTTCAGAATATCATGCAGTGAAAGATTTTAGGAAAGCGTAGAATTGGAAGGCGAAGAATGTCATGGCTGCGCAAACTCAGGGGGTGGTTTAATTGCGCGTCTAACTAGTTTTTAGAGATGCTGTAAACAGAATACAAATAGTCATAATGATCGAGAACCTTCGAAAGACGGCACCTTAAGAAAAAGACCAATTTAGTGAATTCATTATCCATTGAGTTTACCTAGTGAGTTTGTATGTTGGACAAGAGACCCAAATTACCAATTGAAGTCTAATATATCACTGTCAATTTTGCATAATGATTAATAACTTGTGTCTTTCCGTTGTATTCATTGTTGGTATACTCTTTAATATTTTGATCAATATTTAAATAAACCGCTTAGAGCTGACACTTGTCGTACGTCTGATTTGCTGTGATGGAATGGTACAATCCTTATATTTTAGAATTAACACCCTTTTTCTCTTTATCTTTCTTCCAGTCCTCCTCCAATGTTCCTTCGTACGGATGTAGTGGTGTAATGTAATTTGTTTTACTATTTCTGTTCAATTATTTCCCAATTACACGTGTTGTTTTGCTTCTTAGAATGAGTAATCAATCATGACATTTATTTGGCCCGACCATCGTTGTAGAGATCTTCCTCTGGATCTATTGTTTGCTACGCTGCCTTTAACTATCATTGGTTCCATACCTTCTCTTTTTCTAGTTATATGTCCAAAATATCTTAGTATATTTTGGGTGATAGTTATGGTGAGTCTAGTGTTTATATTAAGTTCTTCTATACCCTGTTTTTAAACCAGTAGGAGTAAACTCAAAAGACAGATTTACGCCCAATAATGCCACTAGAAAAATAACCAAATACATCTTTTTTTTTTTTGGTTGATCATGTTGGCCTTCGACACTTCGACGGCAATCCATAAATATTTTATTATACTAATACGTCGCTAAAGAGTTCTAAAAACACCTGTTTTTTTTTATAGAAGCAGACTAAAACTCTAAAAATTAAAGGAATAACGCAGAAAACAAAGAAATCGCCGATATAACTTAATTAACCTATGAAAGCCAATATTGTCAAAATTTCATAAATGTCAATAGTGTCTATCATTTTATAATAAAATTATTACATTTCTTCCAATGTATCTTTGAACATGCATGAAATTATTCATGAATTACTTTTTATACTAGGTCTCTTTTTTACTCACAGAAACTAGTATAGCAAAATTAACAGGTTGACTGCCATGAGAAGTATGCCATGATGCAAGGGCAATATGACCGTACAGCCGCGAGAATCAACAATTGATTCTCGCTTGAATGCAAATACTATGTAGGATAAAAATATTTGCTGCTGGAAGGAACTTTTTTTCACTATTGTGGCAGTCTAAGTGTTAAGCCGCTTGTCCATAGAAACCACAAAAAGTTAAACAAGGATACGCGATACGGAATGTCTTTGATACATTATTTACTAAGAATTTTGATGTTTTCATTTTCAGTGACATTGGCACATTTATTGTGTTTAAAAATGGTTTTTCATATTATTTAAACTTTTAGTTTTTGTACATCTCATTCTAATTTTTATTTTCAAACATAATTTTTAGAACGACTAACTATTAATCTCATTTTTGATTACCTCTGGACCTCTGGTAATTATTTATTTCTAAACTAATGAGACAAGTAATATTTTCTAACCTACAAATTGTCATTGACCATTCCAGGTCACGTGACTTTGACAGCGTCGCTGAGGGGCAAATATTATGTTTTCAGTGTTATTTTTGCTATTTTCTCGTTTTATTATAACAATTATGTGGTTTTAACTACAAAAATGTCAAATATTGGTTATTATGACACCCTCACAGGGGATGCAAAAACCCGGCATAATCAGAAAATCAGTATTCTTGACCCACAACTCCCGTCGTTCTGTTGACAGTGCATTTAAAAAATCTCGATCTTTAAATGCCGCTGGTATTCTAAAAAACGCACTTTATCTCTTTTACCTTTACTGGAACACTTTACAACTGAACAAAACGCTGGTATTTTAATGATATTTTTCAAATTAAATAATGGTTTTCTGCACTAAACGTACTTTGTTTACAAGATGTTTGCCCTCAGCCGCTGTCAAATGACGTCACTCTGGAATGGTCTATTGTCATCATCTAACCTCAAATTGTAGTTCTGTCGGACGGAAACTTATTTGTTTATTTTCGAGATTACTTTTTGACTTTCTGTTTTTTTTTTATTTATTTATTACCATTTTATATTTATCTTTATATTAGTAGTAATAGTCGGTATGACGTTCAAGCTATTTCATGTTAAGTCCATCAATCTCCTCAGTAGTGAAAAAAGATCAAGCTCTTCAATAAAATAACTTTATGAAGTACGTTCACCGGGATAAATGCAATTTTCTAATAATTACATTGACAGTTTATGCCGAAGTACGTTTCACTTAATGTTTTGGTTTAACTTATAGGGCTTTTCATCGATTGTCATTTGTTTCGAGCTTCTTTCATATGTTGTATAATCTGTGTATAACAATAATATACACGGATTATACGACATATGACAGAAGCTCGAAACAAATGACTGTGAATGAAAAGCCCTATTTGCAAATGAATCATTACGTTTGTGCAAAGATCCATTGGAACGACTGTAGGTACATAAACTAATATTTGTTTGTACGAAATTATTCTTAAATATGTATGAGTTTGATGATAAGATACAAATATGTCTAATATATTTTTTAGTTCGATTCGAAGGGTCAGAATTTCCTTCATATAGCCTTAAAAAAGGGAGACATTGAAAGCGCTCTATTTTTACTAACAGTACAAGTAGACGTAAATTCCAGAGTACAAGATCCAATGCTAACGCCACCTATCCATTTAGCAGCTAGGCATGGGAACGAAACATTAGTTAGGAGTTTAATTCTAGCTGGTGCTAGAGTAGACGATAGGGATGCTCAAAGGTAAGAATTTGAAAAAACCACACACACTCCTTACACAAGTACAAAGCACACACCGCACCGCATATTACAAACACGTCGCGTAAATACACACGGTACACTCACACTCACACGCCGCACTCTCACGCCGCATTCTCACGCACCGCATCATCTTCTTATTTAAGTGCCGTCTTTCAATTGAAGGTTGGTTGAATTCTTATCATCATCACTATCTTTACTCTATCTTCCGCTGCTCTGAAGAGTTCTATAGAACTGGTAATACGCATCATTAGACATAGTCAATATATAACGTTTCAAGTAGCTTCCACGTTTTAATTTGTTAATTTTCTCTTTATTTTCCTAATTTTATGAGACATATCGTATATTCAGTTATTTCTCCGCGGTACTTCCACGCGATATTTTTATGACCATTCTAAAAATTTATTTATATAATATAATATAGAATATAGGGAATATATAGGGAGACCGTAATGGGGCGTAATGAAACGACCCTATTAACCCTTTCAGCTCCTCTTGACGGTAAATTATTGAAAAACCTCCGAATGTTAAAGAACCGATTGGATTGACATGAAATTTGGCATACACATAGCTAACATGTCAAGGAAAAAAGTGATATTGCATAGGAAAAGTCAAACAATAAGGAATGCACGTAATTTTCGCCTTGTGGCCATATTCTAAATTTGAAAAAATATATAGGGAATGATCAGATTTTTTTGACATGCCTGATATGCCGTTTCTATTAGGTACAGCGATCATTTCATTGAGTAGAATTAGTGACGAGTTTATATGACGTCATTATTATATTTGGAGAGATTGTAAATGGTATTCTCCTTTTCATGAACATTTTTCAGTGCGTCACAAATTATAGAAAAAAAGGTAAGTCCGTGATAATACACATTTATGACATTTATTCTAACGTGACATTTTAGTTAAATCTGACAGTTGTCAAATTTTATTTTCAATTTGGAATAAAACCAAATCAATTGTGTCTATTGCATTTATAAAATGGTATTTTCTTTCATTTGTATAGTCTTATAAATTGTACAGATTATATTGATAATATTATTATTTTATTTAATAAATAATTCTTTTTTGATTATGGCGCCATCTATCGACAACTAGAATAATCACCGAACTAGAATAATTACCGAAGTATTCCCAGACGTGCCTTTTTTTCTGTCACATACAATTTAATGCGTTAGAGAGAAATCGAAAAACTGTGACGCACTGAAAGATGATCATGAGAAAAAGAATAACTCACGTCTGTTATTATATTGAAGGTTAAATATAATGTCAAATTATTGTTTTCAAATTATATTTTATTTATTTAGCTTATACTTTAACGACAGTTTATTTTAACCCTAAATGTTGCTGGTTAAATGGACACAGCTCCCAAAGGCAATAAAAAAAAAAGAAAAAAATAAACAAAAATCTTACATAATCTTCTATATTACAACATGACGTTGACACTTATATTACAGATAGATTGGACTTATGGATTACTGTTTCACACTCCGGTGTGTAGAAGACAAAGAGAAACCGTGTAGCCGATAGCTGTTTTGGTAAAAAAACATAGGTATGTCTCAAGGTCCCTATACCATGTCGTTTGAATAAACAATTATAAAGTAAATGAATATATAAAATGGGGAAAATTCCCTTTATTGCACTGAAATTGTATTTTTTTATAATTTTCTGTTAATGTAAAACTTCACAGGTACCTATTGAATGGAATCATAATGTTTTAATAGTTTTAGATATAATCCAGTACCTAACGTAATCAGATGCTCTTATGTTAAACTTAAGGGAAAAACTACTAATTTTGATAGGTACATAAATCTTTAGTTGAATCTCTTTTTCACCATGGTTTACATGTTAGAAGGAATTTATAATAATGTACTACATGCACTATCCCCAATTCAAAATGATTATATACCTACTCAAAATCATTTAAAAAAGTAAATTGTATTCAACCCATTATTAATATACCTAGGAGATTTGAATGATTTAGTCCCATATATAAACACAAGAAAGAATCTACTTCTGCTTTAATTAAGTAGTAATGCTATTCTACTTCATATATTTAATTGCAATTATATTCTATGATTTTTGTAGCTCTACAGGTATCTACCACATTTTTTAAAGAATATATTAAATAAATAGTCATTAAAAATCCAAACGTATTTTTTTTAATATACATATATATTTTCAATCATTAAAAACATTCCTACTTTCCGAGTTCATTTCAATGAGTGAAGTGAATGAATTTGAATGCAGCATTCTGGGTGACGTCACTCCCGCCATTAGATTCTCGACGCTGATTGGTGGAAAGTTACCATGCAACCTGTCTATTTATGAACCTTGGGTATGTCTTTTATTCGGCAACAGCGCTTTCCTGCTAAACCTAACGGTGGCAAAAAAACTAATATATGAGGAAAACTTTGTTGAATTTGTTTGTCGTCAAGTTTGTAATGGTGGGTTGTGATGTCTTTAAATCTATGACGTGCATTCCTAATTGTTTGACCGATGTTTATTTTTGCCCTAAGAAACTTTTGTTCCATAGAGTTTTTTCACTAAGTCAATACTTTTCGAGTTATTTGCGAGTGAATATGTTAATTTTTCAACAAAAAAGAAACACGTTTTTAGAGGGTTTTTCGCAAATAACTCATAAAGTATTTTATCGAAAAAAGTATTCTTGGCAAAAATACAGCCTACAAAAAAGTGAAAAAAATTGTGTATATATAAAGTCCATGACGTAGTAGAAGCAGAGTTGTAGCTAATGGAATGTAGATTCTTATTCATCAAATTCCAAATCGAATAGTTCAACGTGAAATAACCAAAACATCAAGCACTTATCGAAGAAAACTCATTAGAACTTTTTTAAAGTATTTAAAAAAGCTTTTTTGTTTTTTATTTTTATTTTCTAACATCAAAAGTAAGTAAGTTATGCTCAAAATAATATCTTTTTGTGATAAAAAAAATCGTGAAAATCACCCCTAAATAGAATCCCAAATGAAATTAATCGTTACCGCTTCACCACAAACTTTAATTTTGTATTGTTTATAATGATCTGTAAGTTTCATCGGTTCAAAGTGCTTATTTTTGAAGTTGAACGCTGAAGTTAAAAGAGCTTGAACGAGTCTTTACACGAGTGTATGTAAATTTTTATCCGTCATATCTTAACCAATTTTTGTCTTACAGGAAAACAAAAATCTACAATATTCAGAAAAGCGAAACCTAATTTTTTTTACGTGTTGAGATTTTTGTTATTACTAATAATTTTAAGTTATTTTGAAAAAAAAAAAGATTTTTTTTTAATCTGAATTACACTGTAGTCATCAAAAAACTGAACTTCTACGTAGACTGCGATGAGTCCGCGACTGCCAAGTGCGAATACTAAGTACCTGACTGGGACTGTCTTGTTCACGGCGAATCGCGCCCGGGAGTCTCTGATGCGTTCTGGTCTTAATTTTGACAGACGTTTCGGCAAGGTCCCACTTGCCATTGTCAAGTCAGGTAGTTCCGCTTCTCGCTGTTGCTTGATGTAAACTGAGTTTATGTGATGATTATATGCTATTTTTTTTTGTTTTTAAGACGTACAGCATTACATGCAGCCGCAGAGGCAGGTAATCATTCCGCTGTTTTGGCACTAATACAAAATAACTCTGATTGTGATGCTACAGATGTAGAAAATGACAATGCATTTCACATAGCTATGAGAGAAGGACATCTAAATGTTGTTAAAGTACTACTAACAGAATCTTATATAGATGTCGAGGCAGTAAATTTGAAGGTATAGTATTTTACACGTAATTCTTCGTTTTTTCCATAATAGGTCCCCCTAATGTGACATTAAATTACATTACATTAAGAGTAAATTAAATTACATTGGTGGTAGTCAAGAAAAAATAAAGGAGAAGAGAAAATTATATAAACAGTGGCAAGAAAATGGGACAGACACAGATTTTCATAGGTATATTGTCGCCAAAAAGGAAGCAAAAGCTAAAGACGAAGTGTATACAATTCTATATGATCAACATGATACCAGGGAAGGTGAAAAAAATTTATATAAGCAGTCATATATAGAGCAAAGAAAGCAAAATATTTTTATCAGATTAGATGTATTCCAGACGAAAATATAGTTCATGGAGACAGTAACAGCAATGGTTACCAAAATAACAAACGATGAAGTTGTTTAAGCACTTCAAAAAATAAATAAAAATAAAGCAGTGGTACCAGATGATATTTCTGGTGAAATGTGAACAGCTTTAGGAGAGACAGGGACAGGAAAAGTTGGTTAACAGTTTTATTTAATAGAACTATGGAAGTGGGACAAATGTCTGACGAATGGAGAAATGATATCTAAGTACCTGTTTACAAAAACAAGGGAGGTATACACAACAATGCACAAACTACAGAGCCATAAAACTATGTAGTCACACCATGAAAATATGGGAGAGAGTAATTTATAGACGGATACGTGAAGAAATCTAAATGTCCCATAATGAGTTTGGTTTTATGAAAGGCAGATCAACAACAGATGCAACTTTCATTATAAGACAGCCGATGGAAAAATACAGGAATAAATAAACAAATGCTCATACTGTTTTCATTGTTGTTAAGAAAGCATATCATAGAGTTCCTCCAGAGATTCTGTTATAGGCGCTCATGGAAAAATGTAATTGTGGAGGCCTAGACCGCATAGGGATAAAGGCAAAGATGATGATGATATTCAAAATGATACCCATCGAGTTGCAGACAATTATGGTGAAGCCACATTTCATTTTTTAAAAATTTCAAATTTTGTACTCAAAAAAAATTCATATAATTAACGGCACTATTGAACATTTTCAAAACTTTTAATAAATATTTTTTTCTACCACAATGTAGTACATAATTATAAAGAAAAATTATGAATTCCTGAATACTCAATCGAAGTGTTTGTCTCATGATGTGCTAGAAAATATAATATATCTATATTTAAAACTACACGCTTGTGTAACTGGAAAGGATAGAAGTTGACAAATGATAGATGTCGGAAAAAATAGTCATTGGAACAGACTTTTGTCTAAGATCCAAACCTAGGTCGACCTTCACCCATCTGTTATCCGGATGAAACATTTTGTTTTTAATTTCATACATAGACAAATATGACTTCCATGGGTTGCCTATCAAAATCTTGTCATAGCTATCCTTAAAGGGGGCGGGCGTAGGGTTTGAAATTAAGATTTCAAGAACAATTTTGTGAATTTTTATTTGTAATTATGGTAGAATTAGTTTATGTTTAAATTAAATAAGCATATTAAGCACAATTCAACGAATATTAAAAAAAATTAAGGACAATATAGAAAAATAGGCCAATGGTGGCAAATTTAAAGACACCTCAAATGGATTTTGCGGTGGACATCAGAACTCACAATTGGATCACGTGAAACAAAAAAAAATTTATGAGTTTCTCGTGGTAACACTGTCGAGATTTTTTACTTTTAACGATTTATGACTTTTTGTTATCACTCAGAATTCAAAACAACGATTTTTTTGCAAAAAAATCAACATATTTATTATTGTTTAACAAAAAAATAAGCAAAAAATTGAAAATATCATGACAGCATTACTTCAAGAAATGTCTAAAGAAAATTATATGCAAAATTTTAGGTAAATCAGTCCAGTAAGTTTTGAGTTACAATGTTCACCGCCTTTGAAAAAAGCAGTTTTGAAGAAAAACGCGTTTGAAGTATTGTCAACTTTTATTTTCAATTTCTTTTTTGTCTGTCAAATCGTAAAGTGATGCACATCGGAATATGTTTTTGAATCGCGGAGTAATTTACAAAAGAGAATGGGAACAACTGTTTCAAACAAATATTCAACAGGCTATATTTCTGATAATTTTGTTCCAATTAATCTGAAATTTTCAGATAATATTCTTAAAGTTATGTACTTTCATTTAAAATCATTTTCACCCCCCCCCCCCTTAATTAACAAAACTTTGTTTAGCAAGTTTCACCCATTTGTTTATTGTTTACCAATCATATTTTAATGAAACTAAAAGGTCTTTAAAACAAATAAAATAGGTATATGATGTATTGCCTACGTGTTAACGTTCATGCACCGATCTGTTTACCAATCAAAATATATACAGAGAGAGTCTGTAATTTGGAATAAATTCAATATCTCAAATACTAATTGTTTTTTTTTTGAAAAATGCTCAGATATCAAATTTTTATTCTCAACCATTTACAAGATAATAGTGAATAACAAAGTTATGTCCGTAATTTGGAATAAATTCAATAATTATAATACTAATTGTTTTTTTGAAAAATGCTTAGACTAGTCGATTAACATTTCAAATTGTCAGTTTTGACATACAGTTTTAACGTATACAGGGTGTCCCAATTTAGAGATATGACGTCATCGTTGATTTTCATAAATGGCAACACTGTCATTTTGATAGCTATTTTGATAGGGTGTGTAAAGTTATACACAACTGCAAAATTTGAAAATTTCTTCCTTACCATTTACAAGATAATAAAAAATAACAAAGTTATGAAAAACAAGTAATCAAATAATAATTGAATTTAATTATTTCGAATAAACAAATGCTCATAACGTTGCCCATTGACAATTTAACAATAATTGAGGGCATCATTATGAGTATTTGCTTAATTGAAATAATTAAATTCAATTATTATTTGATTACTTGTTTTTCATAACTTTGTTATTTTTTATTATCTTGTAAATGGTAAGGAATAAAAATTTGAAATTTTGCAGTTTTGTATAGCTTTACACACCCTATCAAAATAGCTATCAAAATGACAGTGTTGCCATTTAAGAAAATCAACGATGACGTCATATCGCTAAATTGGGACACCCTTTATACATTATTATTTTATGTAAATAATGACAATTTGAAATACTAATCGACGGGTCTGAGCATTTTTCAAAAAAACAATTAGTATTTTAATTATTGAATTTATTCCAAATTGCAGACATAACTTTGTTATTTTCTATTATCTTGTAAATGGTAAAGAATAAAAATTTAATATTTTGCAGTTGTATATAACTTTACACACCCTATCAAAATAGCTATCAAAATGACAGTGTTGCCATTTAAGAAAATCAACGATGACGTCATATCTCTAAATTGGGACACCCTGTATACATTATTATTGTATGTCAAAAAGGACAATTTGAAATACTAATCGACGGGTCTAAGCATGTTTCAAAAAAACAATTAGTATTTGAGATATTGAATTTATTCCAAATTACAGACTCTCTCTGTATATATATCAAAATAAAGATTATTAAAGAACCTAATGCCTGGTTGCACCAACAAATCTTAAGCTCCAGCTTAGCCCAGCTCAGCTTATAGATAGAGCCGCTTTATGTCTCACTAACATTGCACCATAATTTTCGATTCTTATCTAACCACCTCTTAACTGAGAGGAAATTTAAGATGCAATCCACGTGGCAATCCATTTTGGTAAGCTGAAAATTGATCTAGGACTCAATGGTGCAACGCGTATGTTTCGTAAGCTGAGCTTAAAGCACATCTTAAGCTTAAGATCTGTTGGTGCAATCAGGCATTTTTCTTCCTCTTCGGGTGCCATCTCCGCTACGGAGGTTAGCAATCATCATAGCTATTTTAATTTTTGAGGCAGTAGCTCTAAATAGTTGTTTTGAGCTGCATCCAAACCATTCTCTCAGGTTCTTCAGCCAAGAAATTCGTCTTCTTCCGATGCTTTTTCTGCCATAAATATTTCCTTGCATTATGAGTCGCAGGATGCCATACTTCTCGCCTCGCATCACATGTCCGAGATACTGTAGTTTTCTTTCTTTAATTTTAAGTTCAACTTCCTTCTCTTTACCTATTCTTCTCAGTAAGAATGCCTTAACCAGGCATTAAATAATAATAAATAATTAAATTTTAATATCAAACGCGATGATATAGTGTTGAATATCCCTACCTTCGAATCGCGTTGCAGCAGTTTCGCGCCAGCTCGCTTGAGCGTAGTGAGAAACGTTCAACAGCTGTTCCCATTTTTTTTTGTAAATTACATCGCGATTCAAAAACATATTCAGGTGCGCACCACTTTACGATTTGACAGACAAAAAAGAAATTAAAAATAAAAGTTGACAAAACTTTAAAGCGTTTTTCTCAAAGCCCGTAGACACTGTAACTCAAAAACTACTTGACCGATCCACCTATAGTTTTGTATATATTTTCTTACATTAACAAGATGGGCTGGCCATGTCCATAGACTCACTAATAATCGCCTTGCCAAGCTGATCTGGGAGGAAGCCCCCACAGGAAGTAGGCCCTTAGGACGCCCACGAATGCGATGGAGAGACAAAATATGGTCAGATTTAAGAACAATGGGGCTACCCACTGACCCAATTATCATGGACGACCGTTCGAGATGGAAGCGAGTTGTGCAGTCAGCCAAGACCCACCCCGGGTTGTAGTGCTACCAGAAGAAGAAGAATTAACAACTCAACAGCGTTACCTCGAAAAACTCATAAGCTAATAAAACCTTTTGAATTTTTTGTTTAACATGATCCAATGATCTTATGTCCACCGCAAAATCCATTGTTTTTTGAGGTGTCTTTAAAAATTTGTCACCGTTGGCATATTTTTCAATTTATTTCCTTGAATTATTTTTTGAATATATTCTATGAATTGTACTGAATATATTCTAGCTATGACAAGATTTTGATAGGCAACCCATGCAAGTCATATTTATCTTTCATATTTATCTATAACTTCATCTTTCATATTTATCTATTAATTACGGGTGAGCTGTTGAAAAATCTTCCCCGAAGAGCTATCGTAAAATTAACAAACCTCTTTAACGGTGTATTCCGATTAAAATATGTACCAATGATATGGAAGATGGCGGAAGTCATTATGATTCCTAAACCAGGAAAACCAGCACATGAGGTTTCGTCATACAGACCGATATCTCTGCTTCCTGTAATATCGAAGCTGTTTGAGAAACTGCTCCTCAAGCGAATAAAATCAATTATTGAAGCAAGAAATTTGATACCGACACATCAATTCGGATTTAGAAATAAGCATTCAACAATTAACCAGGTGCACAGAATCACAAATATTATCGAACGATCCCTAGAAGAAAAGAAAGTCTGTTCAACTGTATTCCTTGATGCTGCACAGGCTTTTGATAAAGTCTGGCATGAAGGTTTAATATACAAACTAAAATGTTTTTTACCTATACAGTACTCAAAACTTTTACAATCATACATAAAAGAACGACATTTTAGAATTAAGCAAGAAGACTGTTTTTCAGACTTAAAAGAAATTATAGCAGGTGTTCCACAAGGCAGTGTGTTGGGTCCGGTCCTATACCTACTATACACGTGTGATATACCTGTACTGGAAGACAACACAGATGCCACCTTTGCTGATGATACAGCTATTCAAGCAGTAGGGGCGACAAGTGAAGAGGCGACCAGCAAGGTCCAAATAGCAGTAACCAAATCCATAAATGGACACAAAAATGGAGAATCAGGCTGAATGAAGTCTGTCCATGTTAATTTCACCAACAAAAAAATACAATATATACCAGTTATAATCAACAATATCCAAGTACCATATGCAGATACTGCTAAGTATTTGGGTATAACATTAGATGCAAAACTACGCTGGAAGGTGCACGTTAAGAAAAAAAGGGAAGAACTAAATATAAGATATAAAAAAATGTATTGGCTAATTGGAAGAAAATCCACATTGTCGATGCATAATAAGTTACTAATTTACAAACAAATATTGAGACCTGTATAGACTTATGAATGAAAACTAGGGGGGTGTACTAGACCAAGTAATGTAACAGTAATACAAAGATTCCAGAACAAAATACTAAGAAATATTGTAGATGCTCCTTGGTATGTGACAAACAGTGATCTCCATAAGAACCTAGGAATGGAAACTGTGGATATAATCATCAAGAAGATAACAGGAAGTCACGAGCAACGACTCCATATGCACGAGAATATTGAGCCAATCCAGCTCCTCGATACCACTGGGCAAGTTAGAAGACTAAGAGGCCTTTTGAACTAGTTTAATTGATAGGTGATAGTGAAAAGTGTATGCTAGAGCAGTGCACTACTGTAATAATTTAGGTAAATAAAGTAATAAAACAGTAATAATTATTTATATGGGAAATAAGCCACAATTAAAATGAAAAAAATAATTTTATTAACGTTTCGACGCCCAAATCGGGTGCCGTTGTCAAAATACAAAATATTACTAGAATAAACAAAAGTGTTGTTGCTAAGCAAAAAAATTCTTCTAATAATTTATTTATTCTGACTCATTTATATTGGCAATTCATACATATATTATACATTTTAAAGTAGAAAACTTTAAAATGATATTGCCAATATTTATGAGTTGCGTTCCTGGGACGACTTACTGAAAGATAGTTCATTCGATTACATGAAATCAACCCTAACTCAAGAATATCCGTCACAAAAAAATTATAGCATGTGATCTGTCTTTAAAAAGACAACCAAATGCAACGACAGTAAAATTCTCGCGTTAGAGACTTCTTCGCTTATTTCCCATATAAATAATTAATCATAAAAATGCCACAAGGAAATAGCTTCAGAACAAAAAAACAGTAATAATTTAGGTTAGGTTAAAATTGCTCATTGGTCAATTATGACCAGATTGTAATTGTAATAATCATCATCGTAGTGATGATTATGGGAAAAAATTATTTATCTAGGTATAAAATTTAAAAAAAAATGTTTCATCCAGATAACAAATGGGTGAAGGTCGACCTAGATTCGGATCCCGTACTTGACAGTTTTCATTTTATACTGTGACAGTTTCACTTTCAGATAATTTTTTTTACTTTTTTAAATTTTTTAGGGTAGGAACCCTCTTCACGAATTGTGTAAATATGGAAAAGATAATGCAGCCACCATTTGCGGACTGTTGTTAGAATGCATTCCTACGTATCCAATAAATAATCCAGACATTTTGGTAAAATTAAAAGATACTCGCGTTTCAGAACAAATAGTTATTTTTTTATTTCGTAGGGTAATTCACCTCTCCTTCTGGCATATATAAATGGAAACGGAAGCCTTTGCAGAGTTTTAGTCAAGGCGAACGCTTGTTTGTCTTCCGAAAATTCAGAAAGAGTGACTATATTTAATTACCAGGTATTTAAATTTTTTATACGTTATGCTTTTAATTAGGGGTTACTACGATGTTATTTCTTTCCTAAACTATTGTAAGAAGTTAAGTCGTGGACTCTCACAGACGTCAACTGCAAGAAAATTGAGGCTTTCGAAATGTGGCTTTATCGTCGAATCCTAAAGATATCTTATACCGATCACGTAACTAACCAGGATATTTTGTTGAGAATTCAAAAAGAAAAGGAGCTGTTAACCACAACAAAAACAGTCAAAATCGAATACCTCGGTCACATCATGAGGAAGAGCGTGTGATATGGACTGCTGTAACTAATAATACAGGGAAAAGTAGAAGGAAAACGTGGACCAGAAAGGCGAAGGTTTCCTGGCTGAAAATTCTACATGCGTGGTTCAACACAACAACCGCAAATCTTTTCACAGCAGCAGCATACAAAGCACAGATTGCCATGATGGTTGACAACATCCGAAATGGATAGACACTACAAGAAGAAGATACTTTTAGTGATATGTATATATTTCTTCCACTCTAACTTTTCCCATGCGTCACGATTCATTTTCAAACAAGTTAAATCAAAAAATAAAGTGAAACGTACGTCGATGTGTAGTTTGATACGTATTGTCAGAGTTTCAGTGGTAATAAATAGAAAATGGCTATTATCCCGTGAACGTTTTTTATAAAGTTATTTTATTGAAGTGTTTAATCTTATTCCGCTATTGAGGAGATTGATGGACTCAACATTAAACATAAAGATAAGACCTATACAGCTAAGTATAGAACGGTAATAAATAAATTAAAAAACAGTCACAACAAAAAAGTTAATATTGTTAAGAAGATTTAATATTACCTAAGGTTAAGAAATACAAAACTATCGAGTGAATTACATAAATAAATTATTAATATTTTTAAAATATCGTACCTTTGGGGAAACCGTGATACAAGTGCAAATTTTGCACAAATTGAGTAATCAACACTACAATATTACTAATACTCGTCTTTGTCTGGGGACCCAAAAGTTAGTATTGCAACTCTTCCTCTATTTAGCTGAAATATTATATTTATTTTTTATAAATATAAAACCAAATAAACTTTTTTGATAAACAAATAAAATTTTATTGAATTATAAAACCAAATAAACAATAAATGCAAATTAACCAATAAATTGTCACTTTCATTAAAAATTACAAACGTCAAAATTTATAAGCTATCAAAGACGCCGTATTGTTTATCCTTGTTTGACTTATTGTGATTTCTATGGAAAAGAGGCTTAATTTTGCGATACTAGTTTCTGTGAGTTAAAAAGAGAGATCTAGTATAAAAAAAGTAATTCGTGAATAATTTCATGCATGGGAAAAGGTAGCATGGAAGACTTAGATAATCATATTGTATACCATGCAGGTGAAAACGGTTCACATACACAAAAATGCGTAGTAATAATTGTGACGAAGAAAACAGATGAAGCTGTAGAAAACGTCGTCCTATTTTCAGAGAGGATACTAATGGTACAAATACAAACAACGATAATATATTTGAAGGCACTACAAGCATATGCACACACAACAAGACTGTGAAGAAGAAGAAATTCAATAATTCTACATCTACAAAGAAACTCGAGCTCAATATTGTTATGAGAAATTTTAATGCGAAGGTTATTGAAGGAGAGAAGGAAGATATGGAAACATATGGTCTGGGAATACGAAATGAAAGAGGAGACAATTTTTACATAATTTTCAAACTCCCAAAGCGTCGTCTTCAAACCTGAAAATCACTAGCAGATACACCTGAACGAATGCTTCATAACCAAATAGACTTTACATGTTAATTTTCCCAAAAAAGACTAAATACATGGTTATATTAACAGCAACTCCAATACGATATAAATTGGAGCTGGAGGGTCAGATAATAGAACAAGTCATAGAGTTTAAATATCTAGGCATCACACTAATCAGCTACGGAAAGCTCCAAACAGCAGTGAAAGATGAAGTGAATAAGCAAACAGAGCCGTGGCACAGTGTTCAAAATTGGTCAAAACGTGATCGAAACTAAATTTGTTTAAACTGTAAAAGTTATCTCGCTGAAAACTTGGAATATTTGGGGTATTATACCATATAACGAGTATATATTATAATTGGGGTCGTTTTTTAGTTTTCATCCCTTCATTAGGGGGTGAATTACTTAAAAAATATCGTTATACAGGGTGTTTCATTAAGAATGTCAAATCTTTGAGTTGTAGATTATAGTCCTCAAAATATTAGGATTTAACCCAAATCACTTAAATAAAATGTGGCTCCTTACAGAGTTACAGGGTGTTTTAAAAATTTAAAAACTATTTTTGCTCAGTGGTTTAAAACTTTTCGACGTATCCTTTTCATACTTTGCGCAAAGTGTAGGTACTATAAAACCTATAAAATTTTGTTAAACAAACGTTTCTGGCTATTACCAGAGGCGTACGACAGGGGACAGTGAATGGTTGACCCTTCCCAAATTCTACGCCACTGGCAGAAATGCCATTTTAGCGCAATTTTTCGATTCTCCAATACTCTCTATGTAAATAACATACACTTCATTTGCAACGATAAAGTCATTAGTTTTCGAGATATTTGAAGTTAAACATGTAACGGCACAGATATTTGATTAATGTATGTGCCGCTTAATTTTAAACTACAAATATCTCTAAAATCAATGATTTTATCGTTAAGACTGAAGAGTATATTATTCATTCATAATGATAAAATCATAAGTTTTCAAAATATTTGAAATTAAAAATTCAGCAGCACAATGCATTAATCAAAATATTTGTGCCGTTACTTGTTAAATTCAAATATCTCGAAAACTAATGATTTTATCGTTAGGAGTGAGGAGTATGTTATTTACATAGAGTATATTTATTCTCTATTGAGAAATAACACTACTTCATCAAAACTAAAATCTCTTTTCGTAACCCTAACAAATAACAACATGTGTTTGACATACATGTAAACAATACGTACGAGTGCAATAATTAATTCAGTCCAAATGCGCGCGGCGCTCGATGCAAACTTATGCGCAATGTACTCAATTGCGCACATTTGCGCAGTTTGTCTTATATTTTTTTTTATTCCTTACATTATAACCTTTCATTTAGTGAAGGATTTAATGTGGCACAAGATGGCATAATAAACGTAATACGCTGTCAAACATTAATTTTATCAAAAATTGTATAGGTCTTGAGACAGCCGATTATATCAAAATCACCTTTCCGTGAAGCTAACTATGCTATTTTAATCTTTAAAGTATGTACTTTTATCTCAAATAATTACTTTTATATTAGCTATCCACATAAATGAAGTAATAATCAAAGTAAAAGGCAGCCTCTGAGGATTTAAATTTGATGTATAAAATTTAATTGAATTTTGTACTTTTGATCATTAATACATCTGGCCCTAACAAACATAAAAAATCAATTTTTGCTGAGAAGTTGCATCATGAGTAGTACAAAAAAAACACCTTAATTTCGGCATTATCAGATTTATTTTTTTTGTACTTACGATCACGTTTCCTTCAATTTTGAACACTGTGCGTAGGGCTGAACGACACAATATGGAGAAATAAAAATATCGGAAAAGAAATGAAAGACCGATTTTACAAAACAGTTATCAGACCAATAATGACATACGCGGCAGAACCACGTTCTGACACAGAGAGGACAAAAGATTGTTATCGATTTTAAGAGGTCAAATCTCTGACGATTGGACTGATACTACTCTGGCAAATGTATTATATTTTGTAAAATTTTGGAATGTGTTTAATTCGTAGAACAATTTTGACCTTTGTTTTTAATAGAGATTTCACTCCTTTACAAATAATTTGTTATGACTTTTGACGTAAAATAATTAGGGAAGCAGGAAATCAACAGTTTAGAATTTCCCATTGAGTTTCCTATGGCTCGGTTGACGATTCACCACCCTGTATACATTCTTCGTATCTCATTGATATAATGACCTTATGATTTCTGTGCAGGTTCCAACAAAGCAGCTTTTGAACCGCCTTCTAGACACATTATCGGAACCAGCGCCATGGACAAACACAGATTCCTGCCAAGAGTGTGGTAAAAGATTTACCCTTACAGTTCGCACCCACCATTGTCGCCATTGCGGACGAGCACTCTGTAGCAAGTGTTCGGATACGGAAGTGCCGATTATAAAATTTGGCGAGAACAAACCAGTTAGGGTCTGTAAAGTCTGTTTTGATGTATTGAAGACTGGAGCTAGTTAATTATTAAGATATTGTTCAGGATATAAAATTTTATAATAAAAAAATATTTGCTGTTATTTATAATGTTATTATTATATAATAATAATGTTATTATCTATTTAATACAATATTATTCGGTAAAAATAGAAGTGATTCAATTACATAAAATAAAACTCGTCAGTTCAGATCATTCGTTTATTTATCTAAGCTGCTTTATTTCACACTATTTGTGGAAAACGTTGTGGTTGAAATATAAGCCTAGGTATTATACAGTAAGCGGCACGCTAGACGCTAATAGATACATGGGTACCTAATTCCTAGGCTTGCGCTAATCCGGCCCGTTCTCACCTATGTCGTGTGACTGTCATAAAACTATTCAAAGTAATTGTTTTTCCATGCAAAAATACGTTAAATAATAGCATTGTTAATCTGCTTAAAAAAAACTTTAATTTACCAACTAATTTACTAATTTAAACACCTACAATATTACAGTACTTCATAACTTTTACAACTTTAACACAATGACAACTACAGTACGTAAAATGAAAGATTACCCATGAGCGATCTTATTAAACAGATCTTTTCTATGTTCCAGAAAGTCATGAACCAGTACCAGTATTATAAGAACAGTTTATATAATTATTACATGTACTTGCGCTGGCCAATTGTTTTTTTTTGTGATACGGTCACACTTTTTACTTTACTTTATCGTGTCCGGACATGTCATTCATAAAATTTCGGCCCAGTATCGGGTCACTAGAGCGACCCATTTCTTATCCTATTCATAGTTTTCCAAGTTTAGAGACTGGCCGGTCCATTAAACCTGAGGAAGAGGAAAATACTCAGGCGGTTCATCCTGCACTGTTCCAAGGAAGCTTTTCCTGGATTTTAGTCGCTTTCAGGGTGTTCGAGCTTTGTATAAGGCATGCCGCTCGTCCGCAATCTGTTTAATTTGCTCATGTGCTCTGCAACGCCTCTGAGTGTTGAGGGTTCTGCAAAACCCGCTGCTTTATATAGGTTTGAGAGTGGCGTTGGTTTCATCCACCCTGTTACTATCCTGCATGTTTCATTTAGCGCAGTATTAACTTGTTTAGCGTGAGCAGATCTGCCCCCAAACTGGGCACGCATATTCAGCAGTTGAAAAACACAGTGCCTGTGCCGTTGTTCTTAAGACGCCAGAACATGCACCCCATTTACTTCCCGTTAGCTTTCCGAATATGCTGTTCCTAGTTGTTACTTTCCCTCTCGTTTTATGCAATGTTGTCTAGGTCAGGGACCGGTCCAGAGTTACTCCAAGATATATAGGTTGGTCTGTGTGCTCTAGTATATTACCATTCCACACAATTTGGAGTTTTCGCTTGGCTTTGCCTATTAAATCGCCTTCTGAATGGAATAGTTTGTGGTCTGACAATTGGAAAGATGTTTATACCAATTGGTCTAAGCTGAGTTTTTGGTAAGGGGCCATATACTACTTTGGTACATCAGTCTTTGAGGTTATTACTTGAAAAACAGATATCCGGGTTATATCCCCCTTTTAAAATTTTGCTCTGAAAAGATGGTGGAAGTTTAGGATCATGGATTAGCGTGAAGTCACTCGTTTCAGCCCATGCTTCTACTGCGTCTCCATTTGCATTCGAATTTGCATAGCCCCAGAGTAAACTGTGACTGTTAAAGTCTCCCAGTATAAGCTGACTCGGTTGTGATTGGAAGTTGTTAATTGGGGGTGAAAATATAAAAGGCTCGTTTGGGGGCTTGTATACCGAGGTTATTGTGCATTTTCCGATCTCAATGGTTATTACCTCTATACCGTTTACATTTGTTGTTCCCACAGATGAGACTATGGTTTGACTTATCACAAATATCGGGCTCCCATGTTTATTGTGTGGTATCTCTGCAAACAGTTTCATACCTGAGATTTTCGGTCTCGCTGCAGTTAGGTCTCTGGGTTTCCTGGATGCAAAATACCTCATATTTCGTGTTTTTGCAGAATTCTGATAAGATGTCTTGCATGCTCGCTACCGTCAGTGTTGGCTCTGAGAAGAACCGTTGTGGCTTGATGTTTGCCATCTGATTTGGTTTGGTCCGGTGTTGGAAGGATTAGCCGTCTACTAGTAGACGTTTCCAAGGGACGCCGTCAATAGTGTTTACTGTTTTTTAGTTGATGTGGCACTATTGATCTCGCAGAGGCTACTTCCGTGTCCCCGATACGGTCACAGGAAAATGCAGCGTGTTTTATATGTTTATTCATGGGTAATCTTTCATTTTTCCCACTATATAAACTTCAAAAACAACTGTTCTATAAACTATCAACTTTATATGTTTATATTGGTTTCTATATATTTTCTGACATTCTAAACGTGACTAGACATAAAAGTAAACATTGCAACAAGTGAAGGGTCCAGGACTGTATTAGGTCAATGTGTGTCTAGCAGCGTGGCGGTTACTGTATATGTTACGGACAATAATGGAGATTGGACATTGACGCTACAGACCGGGAATTGTCGTGAATGCCCATTTTCGACAATAACATTAACTATTGTGTCGTGTTGGTCCTTTGGCCAATGTAAAAAAATAACTTAAAAGTGATGTTTTCATACATAACTGGTCAATGACGACAGTGGCCAATGTTAATAAATAAATAAAATTATCCATGATGTATTATTTTTTATTTAAAACAGCCTTTGAAGACTAATCAATTTTATTTTGACAAGATAGTGAACGACATGCATACTTATTATTTTTACAACCACCGTTGCATTGTCAACGCTTGTGTCCTTGGCTTCTTAATATGCTATTTTCCGCTGCAGCTTCTCTGAGAGTTATTTCTTTCTCTTTTATTGAATCATTTATATTTTTCAATAAAACAAACTGTTCGCTACATGGATTAAACTCGGAACATAACATAACTTTTAGCCCAAATTTGCGACAGTGTCGACATTGCCCATACAGTGATAGAAAAGGTTAACAAGAATTTCAAATTTTCAGCAATGTCCAGTTTCTATGGGCAATAAAGTTAATGTCCAGCAATTGTCGACAATGACGAACTCAACAGGCCATTGTTGATATTTACCGGTTAATAACGTTGTTGACCGGATTGTCGTAATTGTCCGTAACATAATATACAATGTGCAGATTATTCTTAAGCTCTAAATTTACTTTTTGAAATTTAAGAATTGTGGATATTTCACGGATATAAAACAATACTTTTGTATATTTTTAGGTGTTCATCTGTTTTGTATTTTTTCCCTTTTTTTACACAAAAAGTTTGTAGACATTCCTGAGAATTCTCATTCGCCATTGTCGATATCTTGAAGTTTAGAATAAAACTAAAATCATTTTTGATACGTTTTTGATGGTTTGCAATAAATTATTACTAAGTATCTGTTTTTGGGTCGGAGACTCTAACCAGATATAGAAGGGCTGGATGGGTTACGGAAGTATGGATACATAAAAACCAATCGCCGAATGTTCGCCCGCCTGGACGAACACTACTACTCTCACCTGTTAACGATTTTAAAAGAAGTACATGAGCATGCTGCCTTAGCAACGAGAGTAAGTTTAACCTCCTTTACATAATTTTCGACGCTAAACAACAAAAGAATAAAATCTGGTCCAAAATTCAACTTGGATGACTTTGACAGAGGTTTACTTCGTGCTATAATAATACATTTTTATGTCACGGAAAAAAGAGTTTCTACTTTGCGACTACTAACAAAACAATTTAATGAGGACAATATTTTTACAGAGTCACATGAAGCTTTGAAAAAAGTGATGTGGGATATGTGATTTCGATAGAGGAAAGCGACGAATGACAGGAAAATTCTAATGGAAATACCTGATATACGCTGCTTCCGAGAAATTTTCTTAAAAATAGTAAACATTATAGGGAAGAACATTGTCCTACAATTTACATGGACGAAACTAATATCCATTCCTCTTAATATCCATCACAAAAACTGGGGAGACAATACCATCGAAATTTTGTACAAGCCAGCATCCAAAGAGCAGAGGTTAATTATTATTCACGCACGTGGCGAAATTTTTGTAATAAAAAATGTTTTTCTACAACCGTGTTAAAAATGCAATTTTTAGCACTCCATACGAGCGTTAAAAATGCTACTTTAAGGCACAAGTGCTTTAAAATATTTTTAAGGCACTGCAGTTCGTATTGACCGTATAGGCAATTTTGATGTAATGTCAAAAAAATATAAAAATGGAATTATTATTATTATTATATAAATCAAATAAGGGCAGAGGAGCGAGCTCCTATTATGCCCAAAAACAAAGAGAAATATCATTTTACAACTAATACAAATTAAGAATAAAGTTAAAAATTAACAAACATCAAATAAAAATATTGAAACAATAAAACGATGTCAATTCAATCCTGTAAAGCTCCCATAATGTTCAAAACAAAGAAAAATATCGTTATAAAACTAAAAAAAATTTTAAAGATTACAATTTCAAACAAAATTTTGAAACAATAAATAATGCCGTCCTAAAATTATTCAGTCTTGCAAAGAAAATAAAGAATTATCAAGTCTATTTTTAAAAATGTTAACACTAGTTGCCGATTGGTGTCTTCATCTAAGTTATTCCAGATGTTAAATATTCTGTTTGGTAAAAAGTTCATTCTGGATCTTGTTGTCGTCTGTTCCCTCTTTAATTTATAACGATGACCTCTTAATCGTTCGTCTAGATTTAGCGTAAATATTGTGTTAAGGTTTGCAAAATTATATTTTAAAATACGGAAGGATATAATTAGGTCACCTCGAAGACGTCGATGTTCAAATGTTGTTAGATGAGCCAAGGATAGTCTGTCTTCATAATTAGGTCTTACATGGCCAAATGCCAGTCTTGTGGCTTTACGTTGAACATTTTCAAGAAGACTTTATCACGGTTAAGATCTGGACTCCACACTGGTCCGGCAAACTCAAGAATAGGTCTGACGTATATAGAGTAAAGTTTACTCATTGAGGTTAGAGATATTCGTGTAAAACATTTGCGGATTAGAAACAATTTGGAATTTGCACGTTTACACACGGACACTATATGGTCAGACCAATTTAAGTTACTGTTAACTATCACTCCAAGATCTTTGTGGGAGGTTACTGACTCTATGGGATGCCCATTAATAAAGTGCGGTAGTAATGGGTTATTTTTGCCAATATGTAGTATGACGCATTTTTCAATATTCAGTGGAAGTAACCACTCTGAGGACCATTTGAATAATGCGTCAAGGTCGGTTTGAAGAACATGTTGGTCAATAATTGGATTCACATATAATTTAGTATCATCTGCGTAAATGGAAACCTTACTGGATACAACAAGAGGAAGATCACTAGTGTATATACAAAATAGTAGTGGTCCAAGTACTGATCCTTGTGGAACTCCACTCTTGACTGGTTTGTCCAGTGAATAAGCTTCCCCAACACGAACTCGGAAGTACCTGTCTGATAGAAAATTTTGAATCCAAAAGTTTAACTTTCCGCGGATACCATAGTGATCCAATTTAGCTAGTAATCGACGTTTGGGAACACGATCGAAAGCTTTGGAGAAATCTAAATAGACTACATCAACAGGATGTCGATTGTTTAAAGATGAAGACCAGTCACTTATACAATGAAGTAAGTTTGTGATCGTTGAAGGACCCTTGATAAAACCATGCTGCTGGTGAGGGATGACATTTTCTTGAAGGAGGAATTCAAACATAGCTTCAGAAATAATGGATTCCATGACCTTGCCGACAATAGGAACTAGGCTGATTGGACGATAATTATTGCAGTCAAGTTTATTTCCTTTCTTGAATATAGGAGTAACCGAAGCCAATTTCCATGACGAGGGAAGAGAACCCTGATTAAAAGAAGTATTCATTATAAAGGATATAGGAATGGTTACAGACTCTGCACACTGTTTAAGGAAAAAGGAAGTTAGTCCATCTAATCCAGGTGATGAATTATTGCGTAGTTTCGACAAATGTTGTTTAATAACATCTGGAGTGAAAGAGATATTATCAAGAGTTGTAAGGAGACGTGGACTCATTATTTGAGGAATGGTGTCATTTGTATGTCGGTCAAGTTCAAGTAAAAGTTTTTGTAGATATTGTCCTGTAATTACGTTTGTAGAAAAATATTGTATGATATGCGTGTTAAAAAGTACATTTTTAAGGCACTCATGTGAATTGCAGAACTCGCTATCGCTCATTCTGCAAACTTTCACATGCGTGCCTTAAACGTGTACTTTTAACACTTATATCATAAATAACTATTAAAATTTAAGTTTAAGCTTTTAAAGAAACACCCTGATTTAAATACAATTGAATTAGTGTGTGCTGCTCTAAAATTATATCGGGAAAATATCAATATAGACTTTAAATTTCAAATTGTTGATTCAATAATTTTGTGATGAATTCTCCAAATTTTCCCACGAGGAATAGAAAAAATATTTCGAACACGCTATTTCTTTCCAGCGATGTTTTATTGAACTTTGGATTAATTGTAGTTGTAGGTGAATTAATAATACATTTTCAGAAAGACAGTGACAATAATAGCGTGGATTCACCGGAAAATAACAATTATTCTAAGACAGAAGACGAACTTGTTAGAACACCATAAAACTGTATTTGCTCCATGCATGACTGACGCGACAGCTAGCGTAGTCGCCTGAAATTTTTGGCGAACACAATTTGACGTTAAACATATGATACACATAATATGACATATTTGACATTAATGTAATATTGTATTCACGATTTTTGTTAAAATTTATTATACAAACCATAGACATATATATTATCATAGACAGAGTGTCATTCAGAGCGAAGTGACGACACCATCTGTTTTATTTGGCTCAGTGCTCTTTCACTCTTAAGTTGTGCTCACTACGGAGAGCAATGGATTGTATCCTCGCTCCGACCCTTGCTCCCTGGTATTTGTATTCGTTATATTCGTGAATTCTCGCATTTAAAATAATGTGCTCACTACGGAGAGCAATGGATTGTATCCTCGCTCCGACCCTTGCTCCCTGGTATTTATATTCGTTATATTCGTGAATTCTCGCATTTCAAATAATGTATTTATTTTATATAGCGATCGATAATATAGTTTCGATCGCTATGTAAAATAAATACATTATTTTAAATGCGAGAATTCACAAATATAAATACCAGGGAGCAAGGGTCGGGGCGAGGATACAATCCATTGCTCTCCGTAGTGAGCAAACCCTTACGCATAGTAAAGCTGCGACAGTAGTCCTCCCCTTCCGTGCCTATACTCACACTTAATGTCATCTTAGTTTCTCGATACAATGTGCTAGAAAGAGATACCGCAAACCAGTCTAAGAGATCTTGTCGTCAGGAAGCGCGGAGGGTAGGCTCACTCTATGTTAATATATACCTCTATGATAAAAACAATAAGTTTCAACGAGTGTCAAATAAACATCAAATTAAAAAACGGATATTTAAAAGTTCTCTGAAGAAAATATAAATTTTAAGGGTTTTTCTTCACTTTTTCGTTATAGTTTAGTAGTCGGTGTTAACATTAATTAAGTGTACATCTAAAGCAATTAGGCAGTGTGAAATTATTATTACCAGATTTTAACATTAGCTGGATGTATTGAACTATTACTTTTGTGGTGTGTGTGTGTAACACAAAATGCAAATAGATGACTATAGGAATATACCAATAGATCGGGGAAGGAAAGAAAGTCAGTATGAAAATATAAAAATAAATAATAAAAATTAAAACAGCAATAATAAGGTAAGCGAAATATCTATTGAAAAAAATATTATTCAATTATTATTCGCCAAAGTTGTCATATTTCGCCGCTACGGGGGCGCTGGTATAGTTTCGTGTATCCCCACCATGGTCACGCACGGAGCCCATATCACCTCAATTTAAACGATGACTTTGTAGATATACACACCTTTTTCTACATTCTACACCTTTTTCTATAATAAATATACAATTTGAAAAATTGTTTCCATTTAAGAAGTTCCCTAACAATGTAAACTTGTTGCACAGAGTGTACGAACGAGGCGAGGAGGGATAAGGCATTATACATCTCTTTTCCTGAAGAGCTAAGTCAATTTAACGAGTAGTAAGCCCTCAAATTTCATGACAACCCGGTCCTGAGCACCTCAAATACATCTCGCAAGCTATCCAGCCCACTATATCTGGTTATGTTCATCGACCGAGCAACATTACGAAAACCTGTGTTTGCACACATTTATATGAGGCGTTTATATCAAACAAGAATAAGAAAATATCATTTAATTATTTTGTTTCACTCTAAATTTTTTATTATTTGGGTATGGGTTTGTCGTATTACGCTGTAGTACTCATACTTTCGGAAGTAAAGGAAGGATTTTGTGTACCGCCTGATAGATCGGCGGTAGAGTGTCCGAGTTCCACGCAGGAGGCCGGGGATCGAATCCCAGCACCGGTGAGAATATTTTTAAATACCTACAGGCCCCAGGTCGACTCTTTCTGAATAAAATAAGTCCCTTGGGTATAACCAGGTCAATAATAGACGCTTGAAACGTTGTACTAGCCCCCTTACTTTCCTTGTATACCCTAGCCCTAGGCCCAAGATATTGCAGACTACTCTGCTATAATTCCAAAGTAAGTCATTTTACTGGCTGTCAACCAGTAAAATAAAAATATGGATACATTGTTAATAGTTACTGCATACGAAGTATGAATATAGTACATTGTTTACCGGGTAGGAAAAGCTTAACATTCCTGGACGACTGTGAAGATTGCTAAGTCGAGGCGCAAGCCGAGACTTAGCAACACAGAGTCCAGGAATGTGGCTTTTCCTATGAGGTAAACATACTATTTTTCCGCAAATCGTTTAAAATTCGACAGATATTGATTGATTTAAAAAAAACGCGATAATTTTATTCCCAAATAAATGGTGCTTTGAAATTCCTAATAAAATTACTTGGGTTACTATGGAAACGTATTGAGGTTGAATTGTCAAACTTGACGCTTATAAATTTAATTGCTGGTGTTCTCGAAAGTAAAATGATAAGTGATGATGAAATTTCCATTCCTGGGACTCCTCCAGAGCTGGTTGAGGCAGTGAATACTGCTTCATTAGAATTATTGCCAAAGAAATCAAGAGAAAAGTACGAAAATGCATACAGACGTTTTATGGATTATCGCATGAGTAAAAATACGAGTTCTTTCTCAGAAAATGTTGTAATGGCATACTTCCTAGACCTTTGTTTAAAGATGAAATCTTCAACATTATGGGCCAATTATTCAATGCTGAAGTCAACCCTTGCACTTAAACACAATGTAGATATATCTACATACTCAAAACTTCGTTCTTTATTGAAACGGCAAGCTCAAGGTTATAGGGCAAAGAAATCTAAGATTTTAACGAAGGAAGAAATTGAAAAATTTATCCAGGAAGCTCCAGATAAAGAAAATTTAATGATTAAGGTAATTTACAAGGTTTTAATAGCAATGTGTTTTCTATCATTTATGTAGAACACTAACAACTGTACGGAAATATCATTTCCTTACAGTAAGGAAGTCCTGACTTTTTCTTCAAGAAATTTTGACAGGAATGTCAAAATTTCCTGGCGATTTGCGGAAAAATAATTTATCAAAATATTTTATGAAAATTGAAGAGCTTTCTACTACACAAAAAAATGTTTATTTTAAGCTTATATATGTAGTTGTAAATTATATAGTTTTATCTTTATAATGTACATTCCCTATAATGATTTATGTATATTTATTAAGGCATTATATATTTACGATTTTATATTTTTTATTTCTTCTTCTTTAAGTGCCCATTAAATCCCCCAATCTGAGGTTGAATACCATCATCACTATCTTTACTCTATCTACTGCTGCTCTGAAGAGTTCTATAGAACTGCATTTAAACCAATTCCTTAAATTCGTCAACCATGACTCTCTCATTCTTCCTTTACTCCTTCCGCCTCTTATCTTTCCCTGTATTGTCAGTCTTAGCATTTCATATCGCTGTCCTCTCATTACGTGTCCCAGATTTTTATTGTGTTTATTATTTCGCATTCTTGCCCATCTCTCGCAATACTTCCGTGTTTGTTTTCTTCTGTGTCCATACTATTCTAAGCATCCTTCTGTGACACCACATTTCAAATGACTGTAGCTTATTTATGTGTTCTTGCTTCAATGTCCAGCTTTCTAGTCCATATTGCAGTATCGAGAACACGTAACATCTCAAAGCTCTTACTCTCAGTTCTAATCTAAGGTCTTTGTTGCAGAGAATTGGTTTCATTTTTATAAACGCATTTCTTGCTATGTTGATCATTTTTCTCTGAAATCCAGGTTCTTAGGTATGTATTTGTATTAATCAACCCTTTCGATCAGTACATTTTCCAAATGTATGCTTGTATGCCTTTTTATATTCATTTTTAATCCATATTCTTCACAGAAACTTTTTATTTTGTTTAGTAGTAATTGGAGTTGTTCAGCAGAGCTTGCCATAATCACGGTGTCATCTGCATATCTTCTGTTGTTAACCTTAGTCGGGCAACATAGCTACAATACAATTGTAACAAAGAGGTAGAGACTCGAACTTTTGTGACATCTCTACATTTATCCAGTAAATTATGTGAGCCAAATGTAACAAAAAAAATCTTTATTCGGTTCCCAGAAGGAGGCTTAAATAGTTCCTACCCCCATAAACGACGGCATAGGTGCATTTGGGCCTTGTACATTTTTTAAATAAATAATTAAAAAAAAATACATTTTGTATTTAAATGATAGCTTATTTGAATAAAAAGACAAAAATGAATGTCAGTGTGATTTTCGCAACACATACATATCTTTTTAGCCAAAGAATTTTCGTCACACACAGGTAGAAAACATACTTCACAAGTATTTCTCGTTTTACGCTGATTGTACAAGACATTGCTGCATGTATTAGTGGCATATACTCCATAATCCACACCTCACACAAGTTTTCTTTGTTATTTCTATGTAACACTTGTTACACTTGTTTTGTCGCCATTTCGGTAAACTAGATGTATAATCACTATTATTCATGATAATTTTTAGCTATACACGTATTGACAACAACTAAATGGTGATGAGATCTATCTTTCCAATTGAAATACAATTCTTATTTATAACTAGAGGAATTGGGATAAAAACGTAAACAAATCATCCGTTAATATCTGTATCAATGTCGATTGAATGCTTGTCGGGTGTGTTAATTTAATTAATGATTTTGTATCAAAATACGTTATCCCAATTCCATCGGTCATTTTCATGCAACTGCACTGCCACCTATAGTCGATTGAGTTCGCGAATACAATGCTGCTCTTCCTAGAATTTGTTTACGACCACTATTTTCAAGTTTATTGTTGTAGTAATTTCAATAATTTACGATAGATGAGAGCGGTCACGTCATAGCGGCTTCTAATCTTTGTTTGCAAATCCATACAAGAACAAATTACCGAATATTATTATTTATTTATTGCAATATTCAACAACTTTTTGCCAGTTATGCTAGTAATAAAAAATATTATCTTAAAATTAACATATATTTCCTTTTAGATTAACGAATTTTTAAGAAAATATATAACAGGTACAATTGTACTTATGCCGTTAAAGGTGTAAAATTATGCCGCTAGACAAAAGTTAATAGATCTTCCGTTAATTATTATTCCTTCACTTTGAAATCGAAATGCTTCTTCAAAAATGGCTTCACTATATGTATATGTTCATTCAAGAGTAATGGAGACATAGGACATAGCACATCCCTGCCTACTCTTCTCGTGATTTCAATTTCTGGACTGGGTACGTTATCTATTACAATAAAGGTTTATTATTATTCGTAAGTCCCTTTTGTCCATGTTTTTTGTCTTTAGAATTTGGACTAATTGGATTTTTTATTTATGCTTGAACAATTATGTGGACAATAAACAATAGGATACAAGCCGGCAACAGATGTCCTTATACTTTTTATGCCCTTCAAAACCTTATAAAATCGAAACAACTGACAAGACAGACGTACAAACATTCATACAAGTATGTTTTGAAGTTACAAAATGAAAATCGATTTTTTCAAATATATCGAAAACTATTAGATATTTTTGATTAAAAATGATCATGTGGCTTTCGGCAGAAAAATATTAAAAAAAAGAATGTGTGTGTACTTTGTACGCACGTAAGAAGTTATACTTCTATTATAATATAATCTAACTTCATATTATGATACGGTTTTTTTGTATTGTATTTAAATATTAAACTAATTTTATAAAGAACAAAAAGAATACAAAAAAAGGATATGACTTTGTGCGGATTTGAACACGGGACCTCTCGATCCCTAGGCGAATGCTCTACCGATCAGCTACCACGGTTTTTGTATTCAGTCGATCATTTCTCGGACATAATTACAATCACGGTGACAGATATATTAATTGATATTAATTGAAAATAAACATTTTCAATAATACTTACCAGGAGGAAGACAAATCCACAGACATAAAAATTATAATAAATATATTTACTAAAAACACTAATAATATTATATTCTTTTCACGCACACCTTATTTGCGCTACATAACTTAAAAGATGTAGCGACTAATACCATACTGTCGGTGTGCGTATGCGCCAGGGAATGTAAAAATTCACCCTCGTGCCTAAAGAAGTATAACTTCAAAAATGACAGCGAAGGTTATGCATCCCATAAATATTTTATAGGGGTTTGTTCCCTTAAACCCCTCCAAATATTTGTGTACGTTCCAATTAAATTATTATTGTGGTACCATTAATTAAACAAAATCTTTTTAAAACTTTTTTGCCTCTTAGTACTTTTTCGATAAGCCAGTTGTTATCAAGATGCGGCTTCTTTTTTAATGTTTTAAAACTTCTTGAGTACCTGACAATAAATTATATTTTACAAATATGTGGTTCTGGTCTCTATAATCCTACTTATTATTTACAAATATGTGGTGGATAATACAAATATTCAAAATTTCTAGATAAAAACTAACTTATCGAAAAAGTAGTAACAGGCAAAAAAGTTTTAAAAATATTGTGTTTAACTAATGGCACCACAATAAAATTTAATTGGAACGTACACAAACATTTTGAGGGATTTAAGGGGAAAAAACCCCATAAAATTTGTATGGGGTGTACGAATTTCACTGTTATTTAAAGATGTTCCTGCCATAAGAAAGGCACATGTCCATTTTTAATATAACATATCTATATTAGATTTTATATATTTAATTTAAGAAAGAACTAGAGATTTGACTTTTCATGAAAACTGCTTTTTATTTATTCAACAACTACTTTCATTTTTATCAACAACAACCTACTTTTTTTTATATACATTTTAAATAACAATCTAAAGGGTGGTTTATATGAACATTACAAAAACATATTCCAATACTCCCACCTTTTTGTTAAGTTGTTCAACCCATAAACAAACCATTTAAATAAAAAAAATATAACAAATGTCCACTTTATTGCACTCTGATTGTCTATCTCTTACTTGTCCAGTGTCCAAAACGTAGTCAGTGGTGGAACGACGAGTTTCTATATCACCTGCATAATCTGCGTCACTGTATCCATGCATGTTAACTTCATTGTATTTGTAGTAACAATAACTCATGCCATAATTATAGCGGCTGATTACTCCCACCGCATGTGCAATGTCAGGTCTTGACACTATGGCTAAAAACATTAATGAACCTGTTAAGTAAGCACTTACATCTTCTGGTGTACTTACAGGATTTGCATTGTGTTGACCAAATCTATCTATTATTTGTTTTGTATAACTTGCTTGACTTAGAAACATTGCTAAGTTTCTTGTAATTTCTAGTCCAACTAAATAGTTCCCAACTGTCACGGTCACTTCAAAACATTCTTTTAACGTGCACAAAACTGTCTCTATTGCTAACAAACCGTCATCAACGTAAATGATAAGGATTACTTTAATATTGTCTACATGTCCAGTAATAACACACTGATTAGCTGATGATTTTTGAAAACCGTAGTTAGCCAAGAACGAGTAGAATTTTCGATTCCAACACCGTGGTGATTGTTTAAAACCGTACAATGACTTATCTAACTTGCACACTAGTCCGGGTTCACACTTTAGCCCCTGAGGTGGTGACATAAAAATGTCTTCGTCAAGATGTCCATATAAAAATGCAGTTTTTATATCGAACTGCATGTCTGGCTTCTTAACCATAGTCCATGTTTCATTTTTCACTAGTGCATCAAACTCTTCATTTATGGCAGTTTTCCATTTTTCTTTGTCACTACTTGACACTGCTTCTTCATATCTCTCTGGTATATCAATTTCAGTAAAATTTACCTCAAAATGATTTAATCTGGCTGGTAAACGCCTATTTCGTTGTGGTCTCAAGTTGGGTATTGTATTGTCAACATCTTGTAAAACTTCTATTTCATTATTAACGTTTATATGTTCTTCTTGTCTCTCTTCGAGTTCATTTTCTTGTATTTCAAAAATTGTCACATCATCTTCAGCTGCTATCTTGATCACATTGTTTTTCTTTGCACTGTACATTTTCTCATTGAAAAACACATTTCTGGATATCACTATTTTCTGTGTTGTTGGGTTGAATAATCTATAATTTGTGGAGTTTTTGTCATATCCAACAAATATAACCTTCTCACTCTTTGCATCTAGTTTTCTTGTTTTCTGGTCAGGAATATGTACATATGCATCACACCCAAACACTTTCATGTGGTCAAATACAGGTTTCTGCCCTGTCCACTGTTCATAAGCTGTAGAACCTGGTGTCTGTTTGCTTGTAATTCTGTTGCAAATGTAGATGGCAGTATTAACTGCCTCTGCCCATAGTCTCTTATCTACTCCAGATTGGTATAACATACATCGAACCATTTCTACAATCAATCTGTTATCTCGCTCAGATCTGCCATTTTGCTCTGGAGTGTATGGTGCTGTGGTTTCTGACTCTATACCTTCTTGTTCTAAATACAATTTAAAAGCATTATTTGTATACTCAGTACCATTATCTGTATGCAGTTTTTCAACAGAGTAGCCATACTTTGCCTTTATTTTGCTATTATACACTTTGAAACAATCTAGTACATCTGCTTTATGTCTAATAAAATATGCTACTCTATACCCTGTGTACTCATCTTTGAATGTTACAAAGTAACGTGCTCCTTGCATAGATTCAGTTTGCATAGGTCCACAAACATCACTGAATATTCTTTTTCCAGGAGGTAACTTAGTGTGTGGTCTCTCTTTAAAAGTCTTCTTATGTTGCTTTCCCATCAAACAACCTTCACACACAAAATCTTGTTTCTTTTCTGTAACACCTTTGATTAAGTTCATTTTTACCATTTCTTCTAAATATTTCTTATTAACATGTCCCAATCTTTCATGCCATATCTTTAAATCATCTACTGTAGTCACACATGCATTATATATTATTGTGCGAAACATCATTTTATATGTGTTGTTTCTATCCTTTATACCAACTGCTGCTAGATTCTCATTTTCATATACTTTAGCTTCATTGTTAATTTTAATTACACTCATACCTTTGTTTGTCAAAACACCTTCTGAAAATAAATTCTTTCTCAACTGTGGGATATATAGCACATCATTTATAGTGGATTTAAACCATTGTCCATTGATCAACTTCTCTATTTTAATAGTTCCCTTACCTTGTACTGGTAGTGTTTGATTATTGCCAAGTGATACCTGTGATGTAAAAGTTCTGTCAATATTAAAAAAATATTCTTCCCTGTAACACATATGTGCTGATGCACCACTCTCCATAATCCAATCATCACTTGTATCCACTTTTTCTAACTGTTTGTCTTCTATGTTGAATGCACTCTCATTATTAACATTATAATATGCGCTACTCGAAGAACCACCATTCTGATTTTCTGTAGAGTTGCCAACTTGTGCTCTGTCATTCTTTTTATAACCTTTTCTGTAATTACTAAAGCCACCTCTACCTCGATTATGACTTCTATATGACCTGCTACTACTGTTTTCTTGTTCATTCTTTTTCTCTCTGCAAAATTTGACAATGTGCCCCGCTTTCTACATCCAAAACATATTACACCCCTTTCTTGACCTTTCTGATCATATTTTCCTTTGAATGACATTGTTGCCAGTGCTTGTTCTGTCTCTTCATATGCAGTTAAGTTCATTTCTTCATCTAACAGTCTTGCGGTGAGGTTACCTATAGTTTGTTTAGCACTGTCTACGGACAACCATGCCTGTCTAACATTTCTGTACTTTTGGGGCAATGTACTCAGTATTTTTGTCATAATAGCAATATCACTCACATCATCACCTGCTTCTTTAATTTGCTTAGCAAGATTCTGCACTTTTGCTATGTGCTGGGCGATAGTATCTAGGCTACTCATATTGATGAAACCGTTCATGCAACATCATTTTATTTGATTCTGATTTCTGCTCATAAATAGACTCAAGGGTCTCCATAATTTCTTTAGCAGTATTACAACTTTCAATTAAAGTAATCTGATTTAAACTCACTGCAGATGTTAAAGTGAACATAGCCTGGGCATCCTTTTTAAACCATGCCTGTAATTCGTCTCCTGCTACTTCTGGTTTGATTAACGAGCCATCAATAACTCCATATATACCTTTGGCCCTTAAGGCACATTTCAGTTGGAACTTCCACTGTTGAAAGTTAACTCCATCAAATTTACCAACTGTGGATATATCTATTTTATCACCCATTATTTTTTTTGCTTCAAATTTCCGGCGACACACGCCACTCTAGTTCTTTCTTTCACTGGGTCTAGTTCTTTCTTTCAAACCCTTATACTTCGGACACACCAGCAAAGTCTTTAAATATACTTCCTTGCTTTTTCGGACACACCGATACTTCAAACTAAATATATGCAGTAGTTAAGTATGATCTGGGGCCACATAACCTATTAGATTTTATATATTTAATTTAAGAAAGAACTAGAGATTTGACTTTTCATGAAAACTGCTTTTTATTTATTCAACAACTACTTTCATTTTTATCAACAACAACCTACTTTTTTTTATATATACATTTTAAATAACAATCTAAAGGGTGGTTTATATGAACATTACAAAAACATAGTCCAATAATCTAACAGTTTTGGATATATCCGAAAACATCGATTTTCATTTTGTAACTTCAAAGGACTGTAATTTTTTATGTGCATATTTCTACTAAGGTAAGTTAGGTTCAAGCGAACTATTTTTGGTCCCAGAATATGTGATTTAATTTATGACTTACCTTTTTGTTACACCCTGTATACCTATATACATATCATCTCTTTAATTATAAATATAGGAATTCATGCAAATTCGAGGAATAATAAAAATGCAAAAAAATAATTTCTGTCAAAAATAAAAAAAAAATGAAGAGAGTTAAAATTAACCCAGATAATGGCTACTTCCGGTATAACGGAACTGCTAGGTTCAAGGTAATTTAGATTCAAAGTACATTAGTTTTCAAATATTTTGTACATTTGGATGCATGGCGTTTAATAACAAATTCATAAATCAACTTGTACTACTCACAGTATTTTCGTTTTTATTTCATTTTGTGAAAACTTTTTTGCAAATATTATACAGTCAAACCCGCTTATTAGAATACCTCTTAAAGGAATATCCCGGTTTAAGGAATATAAATTTGAGGTCCCGAAACGTTTCTACTAGCGACCAATGACCGGTTATTAGAATATCCCGGTTATAGGAATACTTTGGATTGGCACGAAGGCTATTCCAATAATCGGGTTCGACTGTATACTTACTCTAATATTTATAATGAAATAATATATATTATGCAGTATCGATTAGTACACAGTAACTAAAAAAATTCGTTTATATTGAAAATTATGCAAAAAATTGGATTAATTTTGATTAAAGTTCTAGACGCTTAAGATTAAAAAAAATAGTTCAATATTGAATACTTACCTTCTTGCTCCTTTCACAAAAATCACTTGAATTATAAAAAATCGCAAATCGTACAAAAAAAGTGTAGTAAAATCTCTCAACTAAACTGAGCCAAAACGTGTACGAATTACGAAGCACACTCCTGCTCCATAAAGTTTATTTTGAGCCTAACTTTTGTATTTTTAATGCTACAAACTTTTTTAAAAAACAAAAATAAATCACTTTTAAACACTTGCATAACCATAAATACCAGACGCGTAATCATTTCGAGAATGTGGCTTCTTCTCGATTAGCTGGCTTCATTCTTGGATTATGTTTTTATTCAATATGGTATAGTTGCGGTCAGTGAATAGTTTACACCTTTATTTCTATATTGTAATACTGTAAAATCGCAGTGTCGATTTACTAAATTTCAAATGCTAAATACTAAATAAAATAAAATAAAATGCTATTAAACGCGTCCAAAATAGGCATTTGAATGACGGGAAAAACCAAGAGCAATTGGCAAATTCAATAATTTTAACTCGATTTTATTAAAAAAAAACGTCTTTTTATAATTTCCATTTTCTTGAATTTTGTAAAATAGATATATTTTATTTTGCTTTTTTAATTTTAATCAACATATTCTGGGTACGCCGCTGGTAAAGTAGTCCAGAAAGCCACTGCGCATCCGCTAGGAAAAATATTCCGATTCGGATTTTTTGCACAATCTTACTCAAAAAGGACTCTTTTTAACAAATTTGCATGTTACCAGGACCAAAACTGGGTCAAAAAATTTTTAAACTTTTTTTTTTTTGTTTTTTTCCTAACATTATTTTTTTTGCATAGAACAAAGTTTTTTTAGGTGTTTTGGATCATTTCAAACAGAAAAGGTCTTTAGTGACTTTTCTCTAAAGTTGATAGTTTTTGACATATAAGCGATTAAAAATTGAAAAATTGCGAAATCGGCCATTTTTAACCCTCAAAAACTATGTGAAAAACTGAAAATTTGAATGTTGCCAAGGTAGGAAGATATTCTTTAAACATCGATTGTTGAAATCCCGAAGAGTTTTTTGAAATACAATATTCCAAACTCCTTTGTTTTTTAATTGCTAATCAAGCGTGCGCGACACTTTTCCACCGTTGCATGTGTATACAGTATGGTGCAAATGAAAGAAATAAATTCGTTATTATTTCGTAAACCGGCGACTTTAAGGAAAAATCCCAAAACAGGTCGATTTTTGTTTTTAAGTTATGATATTGTGGCATAATATATGGTATACTAATGACGTCATCCATCTGAGCGTGATGACGTAATCGATGATTTTTTTAAATGAGAATAGGGGTCGTGTGCTCGCACATTTGAAAGGTTCTTCAATTCTCTATTCAGTAATATAAACATTTACGTAATTATTTATACAGGGTGTCCAAAAAATTTTTATTAAATTAAATTATTTGACAAAAAAAGAAGAATTTATGTAATTTGTTTAATTCAAAATACATTTGACTGCTTTCACAAATCAGAACACAAAGATTATTTCACAAATAAACATTGCTTTTCGCTTAAATTAAATGTTCAAACTTCCAAGAGGCAGGTGGCTGGCGGGAACTGGCGTGAACATTGAATTTAATCGAAAAGCAATGTTTATTTGTGAAATAAACATTTTTTAGTTTTCGGGTAACAGTAAAATGTATTTTGAATTAAATAAATTACATATATTCTTCTTTTTGTTTTTCAAATAATTTAATTAAAAACTTTTTTTTTGGACACCCTGTATAAATAATTATGTACATGTTTATATTACTGAATAGAGAATTGAAAGAGCTAGCGCAGAACCCCTATTATCATTTAAAAAAATATCGATTACGTCATCACACCCAGATGGATGACGTCACTAGTACGATATATATGCCACAATATCATAACTTAAAAATAAAAATCGACCGTTTCGGGATTTTTCCTTAAAGCAGCTTTACATCAAGGCTATGCAAGTCTCATGCTATGCAAGTCCGTCTTGCATGGCATATCTCTTGCCTAGCCTGGCCTTTTTACATCAGAGCTATTTCTGTGCAATTTTAGATACCACTTTCATTGTTGCCAATAGAAGAAATATATCAAAATATTAACTTTAGATATTTCACTTGGAAATTTCAGTCCATAATTAAATATATTCAAATATAAATCACAAATTATTACATCCGATAAATACCATTTAAATGTACACAATAAGGTTAAGTTTTTTTCTAAACTATAAATTTTGTCATATTGGCAACATGAATTTTGACAGGACTTGCATCAAAAATAATACATGTTTTAATTGTTCGTCTAGCACAGGAATTGCACGGAAATAGCGCGTAGGCATGCGCAGTAGCGTGATCTGTCTTGCATGGCTCTTGCCTAGCATGAAAATAGCATAATGTAAAACTGTCTTTAAAGTCGCCGGATGTTTAAAGAATATCTACCTACCTTGGCAACATTCAAATTTTCAGTTTTTCACATAGTTTTTGAGGGTTAAAAATGGCCGATTTCGAAATTTTTCAATTTTTAATCGCTTATATGTCAAAAACTATCAACTTTAGAGAAAAGTCACTAAAGACCTTTTCTGTTTGGAATGATCCAAAAAACCTAAAAAACATTTGTTCCATGCAAAACAAATAATTTTAGGAAAAAAACAAAAAAAAACGTTTAAAAAATTTTTGACCCACTTTTGGTCCTGGCTACATGCAAATTTGTTAAAAGGGGTCCTTTTTGAGTAAGATTGTGCAAAAAATCCGAATCGGAATATTTTTCCTAGCGGATGCGCAGTGGCTTTCTGGACTAAAGTCACTTTGACGTAAAAGGTGCATTTAAACAAGGTAAAAATTCAAAAAAATTGGCTACGGGATATTATAGGGTGTAAACTATTCAATGGCCACAGTTGTGCCTACCATAAGGGATTATAATTTTAATTTTATTCTTGATAACATATAAATAATCACTTATCACTTACCTGAACATATGGTCGTAGAGCGAAAAGTTATCAACTGAAAATCTCTTATTACTAGGATAATCGCGTCTCTGTTGAAGTCTATTAAAAAACAAGGTAGCATATTTGTGCTGTCATGTGGAGTAACCCCAAACAGCGGTAATATACAAATTTTACACCACGTTTTGGTTGCATTTAATTGTGATATTTAGTACACTTTTTGTACGATTTGCTATTTTTATATTTCACGTGATTTTTGTGAAAGGGGCAGTTATGGCTATGCCAGATGAAGTACTAAATGTTGATCCATTTTTTTAAAATTCAATACTAATTAAATTCATAAATCAGCTGGTACTACTCACAGTATTTTCGTTTTTGTCTTATTTTGTGAAAACTGTTTATAGAAGTAGATACTTTAATCTTTATTATGAAATAATTCTTATGCAGTATCAATGAGTAGAGGGTAACTAAAAACATTCGTGAAACATTGAAAATTATATAAAAAATTGGATTAATTTTGATTGGAACTCTAGAAGGTTAATATTTTAAAAATTCAATACTTACCTTCCCCTGGTACATATAACTGCCCCTTTCACAAAAATCAGTTTCAATTATTATAAAAATAAAAAAAATACCAAATCGTATAATTTCAAAACTAAACGCAACCTAAACGTGTTATAAAGTAGATGCTGTAAAATTTGTTTGGAAGACTATTCCAGGTCGGGGTCCGAAATGCTAGTTTTTGAAATTACCATTTTTTGGCCCGTTTTTCATGTAAAATATCAGTCTAAGCGACGGACAAATGCTGTAGGCTACGTAACCAAATGCTAAACGCACCGTATAACGTGAAAATTGGAGGCCGTCGTCTTACTACTGAAAAACTGTATTATTTGTGATTTAAAATTTTTAAATGCTTAAATTAAATGTTATGTTTATATGGGATAAGCCACAGTTAGGTTGTAATGACAATTATGTACATATTTTTATTCTATAGCACAACCAAATAGCCCGATCAAAAAACAATCTGACCTCAAAAAAAAATAAAGGAAGGATGATAACTTGGGAATATGTAGTTGAAATTGTCTATTATTATATAAGAAAAAGTTTACAATTCTACGTCCCCTTCATTTTACAAAAAAGGAGGTAATAAGTAGCCCCTTCTTGGAGGATGAAAACATATACATTCAAAATAAGTCCGGAATTGGATAAAATGACTAATTCTAAGCAACTTTTGTTCCATAGAGTTTTTTCACTAAGTCAATACTTTTCGAGTTATCTGCGAGTGAATATGTTCATTTTTAACAAAAATAACATAAGATACGAAAAAATGACTAATAACGTAAAAAATCGTAAAATTGGCGAATGGATGTAGTGTCCGCAGTCATATAAACCCAAACAAACAACAACAAAAAAATCCATTTTTGGACGGTTTTTCGCAAATAACTCAAAAAGTATTTTATCAAAAAAATATTCTTAGCAAAAATATAGCTTATAAAAAAGTGAAAAAAATGGTGTATGCATGAAGTCTGTGGACCCAGTAGTAGCAGAGTTGTAGCTAATGAAAAGTAGGTTCTTATTCGTCAAATTCCAAATCGAATATTTCAACGTGAAATAACCAAAAAACGGAGCACTTTTCGGGGAAAACTCTTTACAACTTTTTTGAAGTGTTTATAAACGTGAAAAGTAAGTGTGTTGCGCTCAAAATATTGTTGGTCCCTTTTATTTTTTCGTAAAAAGAATCGCGAAAATCACCCCTCATTAGCATCCCAAATAAAATTGATCGTTACCGCTTCATAAATTACTTTGCTTATGTATTCTTTACTATGATCTGTAACTTTCATTGGTTCAAAGGGCTTAATTTTGAAAAGGCTGTAATTAAATGGCTTGAACGAGTCCCTTATCTCGAGTGTATGCAAATTTTGAACAGCCCTAGCATAACCAATTTTTGTCTAACAGGAAAACAAAAAATCTAAAATATTGAGAAAAGCAAAACGTATATTTTATTACTCTTTGAGATTTTTGGTATTACTAATAATTTTTAAGTTATTTAAAAAAAAGGAATATATTTCAAAATTCAAAAAAAATTTTATTCTAAAACCAAATTTGTTCAAAAATGAGCACTTTGAACCAATGAAACTTATAGATCATATAAACAATACATAAGTAAGTAATTTGTGAAGCGGTAACGATTGATTTTATTTGGGATGCTATTAGGGGGTGATTTTCGCGATTCTTTTTACCAAAAAATAAAAGGGACCAACAATATTTTGAACGTAGCTCACTTACTTTTAATATAATAATAATATAATAATAATAATAGAGTTTATTTGTAGCAATTAGTACATAACAATAAACCCAAGTTCTCACTGAAGTTGTTAGTCACATGGACTACAACTTGTGCGTGAGGATTAAATTTTGATTATAAAACAACATTAATTTATCTTAAAGTTTACAAAAAGGTATTAAATAGTCTGTTTCGCTCATCCGTCTTCAAATTTGGGCTCCTCTTCTCACTAATTCAGTTAACGTTAAATTTTGTTTATCGGACCTACGAAAATCTCTAATAAAAATCAACAAAGGATTGCGAAATACTTCAGATGGAATTTTTCTGGCGGGACTTCGTGTTATATGAGAATTATCATGACTTTTAAGGTGTTTTATTCATTTTGACAGTAATTTTCTCAATTTAAACATTTATAAGTGACATTATTAATGTTATAAGTTTTTTTAAAAAACAAAAATAAACCTTTTTTAAACACTTTAATAAGTTGTAATGGGTTTTCCCCGAAGAGTGCTTTCTGGTTATTTCACGTTGAAATATTCGATTTGAAATTTGACGAATAAGAACCTACTTTTCATTAGCTACAACTTTGCTTCTACTGGGTCTACAGACTTCATGCACACACCATTTTTTTCACTATTTTATAAGCTATATTTTTGCAAAGACTATTTTTTGCGATAAAATACTTACTTTTTGTTTGACCGAACGTCAACACCAGTGAGCATCCAAATCTCAAATACAAAGTGAATTTGGTCTTGTTGTACAAATCCTTGTCAAAAGTAGAAATTAAGAAACAATATTTTATTAACAAGGTATGTACACTTCGCGTCAAAAAAAACTGGTACAACTCTTATAACCGAAAATCGTGTTTTTCAAGTTGTGTAAGTTGATCTTGTCACAAGTGTCATTCTAATTTCTAGGGCAACGTTGCCAGTTCAACGAAAACATTATATCAAACTAGGTAAAAACGGGGCTGTGCGACAGACCGCATTTTTAATATACTAAAAACTAAAACAATTGTAATTTTCCGTCATCTCAATTAAGTATATCGATACATTGATTCGTGTTTTATTATAATTTATGAAAATATTTCAATTCAAAAATATTGATAGATAATAAATCTTGACATGACTTTAAATTATTATGTTTAACGTCAAATCGAGAGGTGTGATTGGTTTCTCGTAAATTGTAGGACAAAACTGCATTAAGTTGTGTAGAATAAATAAAACACACTGGAAAAATTAAAAATTTAATTTGAAATTAATACAAAATGAATAACTTTTACAGTGAACAAGTGTGGAATTTAAATATGTATTACAATAATTCTAAGTATACATTTTAAACGTTATTTTTTTGTATTTAGATTTAGTGCAATTCTGTTATCTCTGATGGCAACAACGAAGTGATTCACGAACAATAATTGTCAGTCTGAACACAGGTTTACATTGGGAAAAAAAAGTGTACCAGTTTTATATGACGCGAAGTGTACCACCGCAAAATGATTGTTATTATTGGCGCTACGTCACATCCCTGCCAACAAAAAATTGTGCTTTGCCTATGATGGTTTTAGGCAACAGCCAGCTATGGCTGAAAAGATATGAGGATGGATGTTATTATACTCCGTGATACATCAAATTCTGATTATTCAGTGTATTTATGCATAAGTCTATGTGTTATGTGATTCTTTGGGATAAATTAAGTTATATGTATTGTGTGTTGCATATTTGTAGTGGATTTGGATTTATGTGCTTCACGTGTGTCTATTATAGGCATAGATATAATAACAGAATAGATTAGGCCAGTCCAAAAAATAGCGTAACGCGGAACAGTTTGGGTCGGTGGTCCATATCTCTCTCTACCGGCGCTTAGCTTTCTCTCTCTAGCATATCATGGCTGCCGCCTCTGTGTCACTGTCGTTCCATTATTCCCACCTCTTGGTAGATACGCTCACACTCGCACGACAGACAAAGATAGCTAGACCACCGTACTTGATATCGGCGTTACACCCCGATGCATTGAGTGGCATATGACTAGCCAGATCTATTATTAACGTATATCTGATTATAGGTATGTTTTTGTTCGGTGGCGCCCAAAATCCCGACAGCCAAAATCCCGACAGCCAAAATCCCGACAGGCCAAAATCCCGACATGCAACAATCCTCGCATAAGTAAAAATTCCGACCACTACATTTTGAATATTTATTGTTTTCTTCTCAAATGCAATACCAAATCATATTATAGAGTATTGAAATTGAAAAATTATTACTTACTAATAAGTATGGGTAATAATTATTATGTATTTTAAAAGAAAAAATTATTTAAACACTTCATTTTATAATATAAAAGCTATACTTACTGAAATGCAAGGTTGTAAGTGACATGATAATATCTAATAATCTATAATAATATATGAAAGTAAACTTGAATTCAGGATTTGATTATACATATTATTGGACTATATATTGACAAACAAAAAATAATTTAATTCATATACCCATGTTAGAAATTTTATTTAGAAAATTAGTTCATATTAAATGGTAAATACTTTTGTTTAGTAACAAAAAAAAAAAGAGATGACCATAAATAAAAAACAAGAAATAAATGTAATTATATGTTAAAAAGAAACTTATCAAACCTGTCGGGATTATGGCCTGTCGGGATTTTGGCCTGTCCGGATTCTGGCGTGTCGGGATTTTGGGGTAGACCCGTTTCTGTTGTTCACTTCTTCTTTAAGTATTGGCAACCGAAGTCTGCCTCGTAGCGAAGCCATAAAAAAAAGAGAAGAAGAAGAACCGAAGTCTGCTGCATTCTGTTGATGAATTTGCTACACATTTTTCTTTATTTAGTAAAATGAGGGCTCCTTCTTTGATTTTTCTCTTTTTCATGTCTGTTTCCTTCATGATTATTGATGCATCTTTCCAATGTGGCCTGTGTTCATTGTCCCAGGCATGTTTGCATATCTGTGATTAGTCGGAATCCCTGTTTTTGATGTATGTTTCATGTTTAGTACATTCTTTCACGGTGTTTGCTCTAAATTTTAAAGAACCGCTTGGATTGACATTAAATTTGGTATACGTATAGCTTACATGTCGAAGAAAAAAAGTGATATTATGCCGATGTGTGCTTTTGCCCTGGGGGTGACTTTCACCCCCTCTTGGGGGTGAAAAAATATATGTCCAAAATAAGTCCAAAAATAGGTAAACTGACTAATTTTAAGTAACTTTTGTTCTATAGAGCTTTTTCGCCAAGTCAACACTTTTCGAGTTATTTGCGAGTGAATATATTCATTTTTCAACAAAATAACCACATTTTTAGACGGTTTTTCGCAAATAACTCAAAAAGTAAGTATTTTGTCGAAAAAAACGTTCTTAGCAAAACTATAGCCTGTAAAAAAGTAAAAAAAAAAAAATGGTGTACGCGTTAGGTCTCTGGACCTCGTAGAACCAGAGTTATACCCAATGAAAAATAGATTCATATTCACCAAATTTCAAATAGAATATTTCGACGTGAAATATCCAAAAAATTAAGCACTTTTTGGGGAAAACCCAATATAACTTTTTTAAAGTGTTTAAAAAAAGATTTATTTCTGTTTTTATAAAAAGTTTCTAGCATTAAATTTAAGCAAGTTACGCTCAAAATAAAGTTGGTCCCTTTTGTTTTGGCAAAAAAAAAATCGGGAATACCACCCCCTAATTAGCAACTTAAATTAAATTAATCGTTACCGCTCCACAAATTATTTTACTTATGTTGTGTTTATATGATCTGTAAGTTTAATCGATTCAAAGTGCTTATTTTTGAAAAAATTTGGCTTTAAAGTAAAATTTTTTAAAATTTTAATTTTGAAAAACATGATTTTTTTAAAAATAACTTAAAAATTGTTAGAGATACCAAAAATCTCGAAATACAAAAATAGTCAGCATTGCTTTTCTGAATATCATGTACCCATTTTTTTGTTTTTCTGTTACACAAAAATTGATTAAGATTTGGTGTTTCTAAATTTGCATACATTCGTGATCAGTGACTGGTTCAACCCCTTTTAACTACAGCCCTTTCAAAAATAAGGACTTTGAACCGATGAAACTTACAGATCATATAAACAATACATACACGAGTCAAGAAACTTGTGAAGTCGTAACGATTAAATTAATTTGAGATACTAATTAGGGGGTGATTTTCCCGATTTTTTTACCAAAAAAAAGGACTAACTAAAAATGAAGCTTTTTTTAAACACTTTAAATAAGTTGTAATGAGTTTTCCCCGAAATACGCTTCATTTTTTGGTCATTTTACGTTAAAGTATTCCATTTGGAATTTGACGAATATGAACCTTTATTTCATTAGCTATAACTCTGCTTCTGCTAGGTATAGAGACGTAATATATAAACCATTTTTTTATATTTTTGCTTAGAATGTTTTTTCGACAAAATACTTACTATTTGAGTTATTTGCGAAAAACCGTCTAAAAGCGTGGTTATTTTGTTGAAAAAATGAACATATTCACTGGCAAATAACTCGAAAAGTATTGACTTAGTGAAAAAACTCTATAGAACAAAAGTTACCTAAAATTAGTCAGTTTATCAATTTCCGGACTTACTTTGGACGAATATTTTTTCACCCCCAAAAGGGGTGAAAACCACCCCCAGGGCAAAAGCACATATCGGCACAATCTTTTTTTCTTTGACTTACTAACTATGTCTATGCCAAATTTCATGTCAATCCAAGCGGTTCTTTAAAATTTGGAGGTTTTGCAATATTTTACCGTTAAAGAACGCACTAGTTCGTTAATCCTGGCGCTTAGTGCCGGCGCAAATTGATCCTAAGCGAACACAACCTGGCACCGGCGAGGTGCGTAGAGAGTTCTGCGCATCCTAATATCAGTGAATACAGTGCCAGGTCTAGCATGCGAACGTTTGTCATCGGCGTACAGTTTTCTGCTGTCGTGGGACGCGTGACTCAATTCTCAGTTGCGGTTTTGTTTTCGAGATGGACGTAGAAAAGCTAATAGAAGTCGTTCGGAATTACTATTATTATAAACAACACTGATTGTGATTGGATTGTCGTTGCAAAAACTGCTTACCTATTACATATATTTATATCTTGTCTACATATTTTATTTTTAAGCATGAACAAGCCCGGTATGATGACACATTTTATTTGAGGGTGGTGCGATATTCACAGATATGCTTAACGGTTTTTAATGATAATGTTGTGTAGATTTAAGAAATGAATGATATTTACAAAATTTTTATACCTATAGAAAAGGGATTACGCCATCATTTGTGGCATTGTATTTCTAGGCCTGGATCCCGCGTACCAACAAGAAGTTGATTAATAGCAAGCTGAAAATTTGTTAATAGCTTAATGGTGTCTCGTCAGACAAATTTTGATGTACGGGAACACTGAAACAGGGGAAGTTTTAATTGTGGAACAGGTTAAAAATTTGGAACGTCAGACTACAAAAACGTTCCATATATTTTGTCGGACAGAACTTCCAATTGATTTGTTACCATTTCATTAAACTCTCATGGAAAAATTAGACTGGTGTTTATCACTAACTGGGCATTTTAATGAGTGAAACAGGAAGTACATGTCAAATAACAGGAATCATGTTGGTTAGTAATAGCAGTCTGATTTTTGAATGAGAGTTTAATGATAGGGTAACAAATCGATTGGTTGTTCTGTCCGACAAAATACATGGGACGTTTTCGTAATGTGACGTTCCAAATTTTTAAACTTTTCCAGTATTAAACCTTCCCCTGTTCCAGTGTTCCTGTACATCAAAGTTTGTCCGAATAGACACCGTTAAGCTACTAACAAATTTTCAGTTTGCCGGATCCAGGCCTATAAAGTATGTTTTGCTTTTAAAATAAAAGGTGTCCTGCATTTTGTGTAGGTTCGTTTAATAAAAATAAAAGTTAAGTTTCTGTAATACTTACTTAAGAGGCGGCATTTCGAAGACTTGCATCATATTGAAAAGATGTACCGCACGGCTCTGTAGTTAGTGTGGCTTTTGCCAATAAATCAAAGTTATGCGTTTACAAGAGCATATTATTTGAAAAATAAGGAGTACCATAATGTGTCATAATTATAATCTCCTTTATACAGATCAAAAAATTGTTTAGTATGTATTTCTAAATCCACACAATCATTGGAAAATGATTCATGGTAAAAAATATCTATTAATGACACTGTTATCGACAAAGTCGATCAATTTTAAACTTGTCATCATATATTTATTAGACTTTTGTTTATCGTTAAAAATTAAATGATGGTTGTGAATTGTATTTTTTGTGTTATTTAATATTTTAGCAAAAACATAATCAGCAAAAATCTTATTTAAAACATGCGAACCGTTTTTGCAATCACAATCAATGCAGTGTTTAACTTACGCTTGTTATTATAAAGGTATGTAGAAATATAATACTCAGTGTAAGATATCTTTTTATGCACCCCGCTTATGATCAAATTCGATGTTTTCGAAAGTCATACCGCTACGACTACTAGGGACGTGTGAGATATTTTTAAAACGTTACTAGTTACATGTACGGAACTACCGTTTTTTAGTTGCCTACTCAATTCAGTACAAGGATCAGATACATCAGTATTTTGTAATCAGTATTTGTACTCAGTACCATTGAGAACCGGTATCAATAGTAACCGTTACACGTTTGCACTTATTTTGCCCGTCTCTATTCGTTACGGCGACAGCCGACGGTCGGGTTAGCTTGTGTTTAATATGCGGCACGCTAGAAAAATAACTGCACAGGTCACCCGTCCCACCGGCGCAGGTTGTGACTCGCTTAGGTTCAATATGCGCCGGGACTTAGTATTCTTGCAGTATTGGATTCACAGGGTATTTTGTAGATGCAGTTTTTGACCTCTCCTGGATTATATTCGGTTTGGTTTTGGATAGGATAGATCGAATGTGTTGGTTGTTTTAAATATTGTTGTTATGTTGTAATTATTCCCTATTCTTTTTTAATTTTTCTGAAAAGGTATTATATAAAATTTTAGGTAAAATAAAATATTATGTAATTGTCATTACAACTTAACTGTGGCTAATCCCAATAAACATAACATTTAGTAATGGTTTTCGATATGAGGCTAAGGTAGTTCAATTTACCACAACAAAAACTACGTTTTTGAAGCTGAAAACTATAATTTAAGTTAAAAAAAACATTATTAATAGACCTTTGACACTAAAGAAGTTTTCAACAACATATTTACAATACAATAATTCAATTTATCATAATAAATACTGCTAATCAATTAGAAAGGTTTAATTAATCATACCGTGCGTTTTTCCTTTACAGAGCCACTAATAATTTCTAATAATTTTCAAAACGCATACTTTAAAGGCATGCAGAATATTTCTAAGTAATTTACTGTATAATACGTTACAAAAAACTGCAAATAAAATTTATTAATTGCTCGTATAATACTTTTTCTATTAAAAGACGATAATTGAAAAAATGCGCGGTAGATTGCAAAAACATATACTAACAAAATTACAAATTTATACAAACTTTTAAAAGATATCTAGGCAAAGACAACGATATTATATATATAATATTTACAAAAAAAGGAAAACAATATTTTGGCGATAATTATTTAGTCACGACCTCTATCATCGACGTTCCTTCAACCAAGAGTACAAAATATTAGATTTATACATTTAGTTTTGCTTTTTTTAATTGGAGAAATCACAGATCACACATATAAAACATTTTTCAATGGAAAGTACCATCATTGTCACTAGCTCGACCATCCCATATGGGTTTTGTCATGTTCTATGATTTTCCGCCATTCTTATTCGTTCCTTGCTTTGTTGTTCCCAACAGAATTTGTACAGGCCTTTTTATGTGTCACTGAGGATGGAAATCATAAAGAGAAATTTACCTAAACAGACAAAACAAAGAGTTCGAAGACGGGGAACCAATAATAGTGTATGATAAGAAAATTACAGTCATTACACTTTAAAAGTTATGAATCGATGAGATAGAAAAAAAAAACTAGAAGTGTCGTTATTAATTATTGTGTGTTAATATTTTAACCTCCGATACAGTACGACAAGCGAGAAGTCCTGTTGGGCGTTGACCAAATTTAATTTTATTCAATCATTCATTTAATTTCAATGAAAAATAAATGTTTCGGATCCCAAGCAAGAGAAATTATTTTTAGTGTGTTCAAGTGTACTATAGAAGCTAATTCAGATACCTTTAGTAGATCTAAAAAAGTACAAGAGCGTGTACATAATACATCATTATAAAACATAATAATATACAGTTAAGTCCACGAGTCTTTACACGTGCGTCATTAATACCTAACGAGATAAAACACATACTTTTTATCTAGAATCATTCTCTTCCACGCATGAAACTAATGACAAACCAGCTGCCGCCTGTTATTAAGTAAAAACATGTTATTTTTATGAACGATCTAGACTTAGTGCATTGAAAAGAGATAGGTACAAAGAAAGACGATTGAGGATGTTTTCACATATTTTAAGTACAATTTCTGACGTTTTGGTTTGTTTACTTTTGTGGCTGTCAGTTTGTTGAATTTTTTGCTGTTATTTTGTCGAATTTTTGCATTTTGAAGTTTTTTATAGTATACAAACAGTTGTTTTCACAACTAATTTTATATTGGAGTTAGAAATTTTATGATTGGTTTATGTTATTTTACGATAAATTTTGACAACGTTATTGTTGACACAGCTAAGGAATGCTTGTATTTAATGTTCCGCCCAAGTGAATAAAATAACAAGAAAATATGTTATTGAATTTTTTTATAAATTGTTTATTTATTTATTAATCAATGATAATAAAAGAATTTATTAAGCTACTTCAAATGTAGCTGTAATTATGCACCAAAATTTTAAAGCAAAACTTAAATTTGACATTCTATTTATTTAATAACGTCAAATTTTATACTATAGCCCGTGATCCGAATAATATCCACTTTCTGTCACTTGCTGTTGCGTTTAGTAAATTTCCGACTTATTTCATATGCTTTAAATGATGACGCACGGGTAAAGACTCGTGGACTCAACTTGTACATTTAGTATTGTTGAATTTACAATTTGCTTTATTTACTCTTATTTCTGCGCTTTAGAGGTAATACGCTACTTTTATTTTAAATAAAGTATTTTCCAAATTCAGTTAATTAAAAATTTCATGAAATGAGAAGTCCCAAATCTGAAGACCTCTACCGTGGAACCAATTTCTGGGTACAATCTTAATCTCTGCCTTCTATAATTTACAAGGCAAGCAGACGACGAATAAGGGATACGAAAGGGACTCTATCAACTATTAATACAGTAACCTCGCTCTGTAACGAGAACTGAAATGGCAGACTAATTACCTCGTTATAAGCCGATCTCGTTCGATCAATAATATTGTGCGTATATATGAATAGGTATGTAGTTGTCTGAAACATTATAGTGAAGCCATTCCGAGCAATATAAGGTGATAAATATTGTTTGAATGGCGCTTTGGAAAGAGTTGCTGGATAAAGAGGAAGAAGTTGACAGGCGGTGAAGTTAATTACATCACTGGCCTCGATAAGCACATCGATTTTAGGCATTTCGGTATACATACAGCTGGGGTATTTATTTATAGCCATCACCGCCCCAAAAACAGGTAAATAAACATGTTCTTTGATCTCATTTTCCCTCGTTATAACCAAATATACCTCTTTATAGAGGGGTTATAGTTCAATAGGAATTTCATGGGACACACACCTAATGTTCCTCGTTATAAGCGAAACCTCGCGTGTTCGTTACAGAGATCGTACTAAACTGTAAGAAGTTCTTTTCTCCGTCTACAATTAACAAGGCCTGTTACGTCGGTCTATTATAAATTTCCACCGTAATGAAAAATGTTTTCGACAGTTAAACGATTATATATATAAAGTTTGTAGGAGCAATGGGTTAGCCTGGAAGCAGAAAAATTTTCCGAAAAAAGTTAATAATATAGAATTTCGTTGAAAAAGAAAAACGAAAATAATAGACATCTTAAAGCAAAGGCACGTTATACGCAAGTTAAGAGTAGATTATCTCCGAAAAATTAAACAATTTCGTAGGAAAAACCGAACGTTTTCACAGATGAGACGTACAATATGAAAGAACTACCAGAAGCGGCTTAAAGATAACCTTCTAATAGATTTACATTCAAACATCTTAGACAGTACACCATTCCATAATAAACAGAGGATAAACAGCCAACTTCTACATACATCTAAAAGCAGATATGCAACTAGGGCTTAGGGAAAGAATTGTAGCATACAATGATGAAATGCTTCGAACAGAGTTATGAGATGATTAAAGTAGGTACGCAAACTTCGATTTTTTAATTATCTATTGACCAATTATTATTAGAAGTTTTAGTAAAAATCTAGCACAGGATCCGGGGAAGGATATTTTTTGCATTTTTTTTTTGGACATTGGACGGGCAAAAAAAGCGAAAAAAGATATATTACAATAAAGACAGAACATTCAAGATGGGCGATATATTTGAAAATTGATGTCAAAACAGGAAATTCTTTAATGAGAATTATAGAAAAAAAATATGCATTGAAATACAGAATCCGTAATTTTTAGAGGATTATAAACTGAGTATAAAGTCATACACGATTAATATTTCAAATTTCAGCTTAAATTTACTGTCTTCGGATATGTAGAAAAACACCCAAGTGGTGAATATGAGATATTACGACTGCCACTACACGGATTGCACTGGTTTGGGCTGGATTTAAAAATTCGTTGGCGCAAGAAATGTCAGCTTCAAATTAAATGACGTTATGAAATTATCTCGTAACTATCTATGGCATTAGAAAGAGACAGAGAACTTTTGACCACCATTAAAAAGAGAAAAACAGCATATTTGGGGCACATACTTAGAAATGATAAGTACGAATTATTACAGCTGATTATGAAGAGTAAAATCGAAGGAAAAAGTGGTCCTGGTAGACAAATATCCTGGCTGAAAAACTTTCGCGACTGGTTAAACATACAGACGCTTTTCAGAAAAGCAGAAGATCGAGACGAATTTGCAATGGTTATAACCAACCTTCATTATTGGCACTAGAAGAAGAATGGAATTATCTGAGTTTTTTTATATACTTTCTGTCGTAGAATGAAAAAAAAAATATGACAAATGGTCATTTCAATTGTGGATACCTTTGTGTCAAACGAATGTTTACTTGATGCAGTTTTTGATCAAATTATAATTGACTTTACGCAAAAAACAGTGATTCTGTCGAAAATATTTATAGCTCGGATGGGTTATGTAGCGGCCGGGAATAAAACGTTTCGGTTTGAAGTAAGGTTTTAACTTTCTAGTCCTTTTTTATTGTACAAGTTTAAATTTAAAATCAACTACAACCTTGCTTAAATATTGTCTACAATAATAATATTGAATTATATCATAGAGTTATACAGGGTGTCCCCGAAAATAGTGCGTTCCTTTAAGATATGGATATAATACACAATGTAGAACAAAAAAGTCCTATAACATTTTTTTCTAAAGCTTACCGTTTCCAAAAAAAAAAAAAAATTACGTTGTTCGCCATATTATAAGCGAACTTTTATTTTCTTAAAACTAACTAATTTGGCATCACTGTACTAGAACTGTTTGTGATTTAGTTTATTGACACCACAAATTGTAGGTCAGACAGGTACACTTGCAAAATAATTGTACCACCCCATGAATGAAATCCAACAAAACACGAATTTGTTTATTTGTTTAGGATGAAGACAGGGTTTAATGTAAATACTTATGGCTAAAATCGTTAAAATGCTGTAACTATTTTTGAATTGTGATTGTCTATGTTTAGATTTTTGTATACATAGTTGTCAGATTTCAATTTGCATACCAAAATGTATTTTGGTTTTTAAGCCAAACGGTTGCATTTAGAAAAAAATGGTATGAGACTTTTTTACTCTACATGATGCCTTCTACCTATACCTTTAAGGAACGCACTATTTTCGGGGACACCCTGTATATTATCATAGAGAGAGTGTGATTCAGAGCGAAGTGACGACACCATCTTTTTTCTTTGGATCAGTGCTGTCTCACTCTTACGCATAGTAAAGCTGCGACAGTAGTCCTCCCCTTCCGTGCCTATACTCACACTTAATCTCATCTTAGTTTCTCGATGTAATGTCGCAAAGAGATGCCGCAAACCAGTCCATGAGATCTTGTCGTCAGGAAGCGCGGAAGGTAGGCTCACTCGATGTTAATATATACCTGTATGAATTATATATTATTTTCGTAATATTCATATCACAACTAAATCATTGACGCGGTAATGGACTACCTAAGCTCTGACGTCACAATGCGCGGGAAATTTGAAAGCCTTTCCAAACATTTCTAATTCCTGTGTTGGTCCCATAAGCAGTTGGAAATATTGGTTTTTTTAATTGTTTGGAGAGTAAATAAGGGGTTTTGTTTATGAACATTCATTGTGTGCGATTGGTATTATTTGTTCATGAATTTGTGACGTAAGAATATCAAAGTATTCAGTTATTTACTCTCATGGTTCCAGTTCTAGATTTAAGGTTATGATATTGTTTGATTAAAACTTTAAATATTTTTTTACTGTATTTCAAAGTATTTTCTTATTGTTTTTATCACGGTTATTTCAAAATAAATCATTAAATATAATAATCAAGACTAGTCTATATTCTATCTCTCTCATGAAACTTTATTTGCTATTTATGCGCAAACTGCCAGCCACTTGTCGCTTGTCTTACTGTACAACCATCTCATTTTATAGTAAAAGTAAAATCAATCAACCATATTCATATCACACAAAGAACACACAACAGGATATTGTTAGTGGGGTAGATAAGTTTTACTGTTTATTATTGATGTTTGTAAATGTTTAGATTTTCCAAATTAGATAAGACTTCTCCCAATTTGTTTCTGAAATTATTTCATACACATAATTAAAATAAATGTTTATTCAAACATTAAATTATCTTTATACGAGCTGATGATATGACTCATAAACACGACTATACCGAAAATTAGGGCCCATACACAAACGGATAATCCGTACATATCGGTTACGTACAGATTTGATGCGACAAATCTGTGAGAGCCCACTAACCAGCACACTAAACACACGTATCAAATTCGCACGTTAGTGGAGTAAAATCTTACATTTTTGGCGGATTTGATCTGGCTCGTGGTACTTTAGTCGAGTTTTTGTTATAAATGAACATTTACGCAACAAATGAGTGAGAAAAGTGTGAATAAAAAAGTAGTTATTACGGCGAAACAATTTTAGTCATATATGTCTCTAATGAGAGAGCTGCGCGAAAATGATCCAAATGATTTTCGAAAGTATATAAGATTGAAGGATATTTCATTGTCGTATGCTTTATTTTTTATATTTTTGTTTGTACATTCCTTTTGATTTTCGATAAGCAAGGTAGTCTAGAAAGCCACTGCGCATCCGCTAGGAAAAATATTCCGATCCGGATTTTTTGCACAATCTTACTCAAAAGGACCCCTTTTAACAAATTTGCTTGTTGCCAGGTCCAAAAGTGGATCAAAATTTTTTTAAACGTTTTTTTGTTGTTTTTTCGTAAAATTATTTTTTTTGCATCGAAAAAAGTTTTTTTAGGTTCGTTGGATCATTTCAAACAGAAAAGGTCTTTAGTGACTTTTCTCTAAAGTTGATAATTTTTGACATATAAGCGATTTAAAATTTAAAAATTCGGAAATCGGCCATTATTAACCCTCAAAAACTATGTGAAAAACTGAAAATTTCAATGATACCAAGGTACGTAGATATTCTAAGAATATCGATTGATGAAGTCCCGAAGAGCTTTTTGCAATACAATATCGAAAACACCTTTGTTTTTTAATTGCTAGTCAAGCGGTCGCTACACTATTTTTAACCGTTGCATGTGTACAACATTGTATGTAATATGCGTAAACATATGTGAGGAAAAATATTCTGATTAATTTTTTTTTTCGCCATCTTGCTTAAAAAGGTTCCCTATTAACAAATTTGCATGTTGCCAGGGTCAAAAATGTGTCAAAAAAATTTTTAATAATTTTTTTAAACTTAAAATGTTCTCCGATTACATATACACATGCAACGGTTGAAAATAGTGTCGCTCCTGCTCGATTAGCAATTAAAAAACAAAGGGGTTTTCGATATTGTATTGCAAAAAGTAATTCGGGATTTCATCAATCGATATTCTTAGAATATCTACGTACCTTGGTATCATTGAAATTTTTGGTGTTTCACATAGTTTTTCAGGGTCAAAAATGGCCGATTTTGCAATTTTTAAAATTACAATCCCTTCTATCTCGAAAACTATCACATTTACAGAAAAGTCACTTAAGGTCTTTTCTACTTGGAATGATCCAAAAAACCTAAAAAAATTGTCCGATGCAAAAAAATTAGTTTTAGGAAAAAACAAAAAACAAACGTTTAAAAAAAATTTTACTTTTTGATCCTGGCAACATACAAATTTGTTAAGAGGGGATATTTTCAAGCAAGATGGTGAAAAAAAATTGAATCAAAATATTTTTTCGCACATATTTTATATTTACGCATGTTACATATACATGCAACGGTTGCCAATCAAGCGCCTGCTTGATTGGCAATTAAAAAACAAAGGGGTTTTCGATAATATATTGCAAAAAACTTTTCGGGATTTCAACAATCGATGTTCAAAGAATATATTATTACCTTCGCAACATCGAAATTTTCAGATTTTCACATAATTTCTGAGGGTTAAAATGGCCGATTTCGCAATTTTTAAATTTTTAATCGCTTATATGTCAAAAACTATCAACTTTAGAGAAAAGTCACTAAAGACCTTTTCCGTTTGAAATGATCCAAAAAACCTAAAAAAACTTTGTTCGATGCAAAAAAAATAATTTTAAGAAAAAAAAAACAAAAAAAAACGTTTAAAAAAATTTTGACCCACTTTGAACCTGGCAACATGCAAATTTGTTAAAAGGGGTCCTTTTTGAGTAAGATTGTGCAAAAAATCCGAATCGTAATATTTTTCCTAGCGGATTCGCAGTGGCTTTCTGGACTAAGAATGGTTACAGTAAATTTATATTAATTCTGATAAAATCTCTTTTGTCCACTCTGCCATGGTAATCGTAACTCATATTGCTCGTATTTGTCTACTAACGGACAGTCAAACCTGCAGATTAAATTCGCACAAATTTTATGCCGCACCGTACTTGGCTCGCGATCAACCATAGACGTGCGGATCTCTTTAACGAATTTAGTTGGCCACGCATAAAATTCGACGGATAATTCGCTCGTGTATGGGGCTCTAATGTTATATCACTGTCTACACAAATCACAAAAGAGAAAAGTGTTAAAGAATAGCTACAAAAAGATAACTGATTGATAATATTACAATACATAAACTTTAATTTCTGTTTATTTAATGAGAGGCGCTAAATACAGATTCCTGCTATTGTTAATTCGGCGAAAGAGAGCGTCAATGTTACGTAATTAGAGAGACTGGTTTGAATTTACAAGCAATCGACGATTTCGGGCAGAAGTAGCTAAAGAAAAAATCACTGTAATGATAATAAGGTACAGTAAAACTCTTTAACACCTTAGCTACCGTGTGAGATGCCGGCATCTCACACAAAATATGTCTGTAGTACCGTGTGAGACGCCGGCTTCCATCGTTATTAAATTATTTAAAATGCTCTAAAACAGCCTGCGATAAAACGAGTATTTTTAGTTTCTCGTTTGGTTTCAAAATAAGGTAATGAAATTATAGTTACCATGGTTTTCGAAAAAGTGTAACATAACTTGCATATTAGATACTGAAACTAAAATGTGATCATAAAATTGTTATTAGTAATAGTGTTATTACTGATTATTATAATTGTTATTACTAATAAAGTTATTAGTTGAAGTGATCGGTAGCCAAGGTGTTTTAAAATAAAAGTTAGAAACTAATAAAAAATAACTGAAAAATGATCGATTATTTTATAGCATTACAAAAGTGGAAAAATTCCAGAAGAATGGAGAAGCAGTATGTATCTGGAAGTAAACGGAGTGAGTGTGTGAATATTGTCAGATATATGTATAAAGCAGTAACAATTAGCGTTCCGTGGCAATATGACACTGCGGGAAGGGAAGTTCTGAACTGAGTACGACTCAGCGCAGGATATACTGGATGGAGAAGTTCTCATACCGACATAGCGTGTCCTCATGGATAATAGTGAACATCCTATGGATATATAAGACAATAGGACAAGTGTTAATAAAGTATAATCAAATGAACAAATGAGCATCAAATGAGAACATGACATGGGAGCTGCAGCTATGTCATTAACTGTAAATTTGTTAATTGAACATGACCACGTACATAAACAGAAAATACGCATACACACCTACACCATGCTCGAAATACAAAGGGATCACCTGATACAAAGAATCTCGGAAAGTTCTTAATTACTAAAAGGAGTGGAATAGGAAAACTAAAGAAGATCTGGTGGTAGAAGCTTAGATATGACAAGTACATGACGTGGCAGAGACTAAAAATTGTACATGGGGTATAAGATTACTACAAACTTAATAATAAGCAATTGGCGCTGACATAGTAGGACTAATAGAGTGTTAAAGTAACTCCAAATGGCCATTAACCAAATTGATCTAAGAATCTGAAGTCAAACCTCTGCAATATATATTTTGTTAGTAATATTTTGTTAATGGAAATATTTGATTACAATAAATAGTAAAGCACAGTTGAAAATAAAATATAAATGAAATTATTGCTAGGAATATTGAACAACTATAAGACTTTAAAGAATCAATTAATAAATATTAATATTCGTCGACCAAAAAGGAAATTATATTTAAAATGCCAAAAATGTTGGGTTCGAAGCTTACAATGACCTTAAGTTTAAAAACGTAATTTTAAACTAGAAAATCTACATTTAAAATATATGACTTCTTCCTCTTATATTTCAACTCTTAGTTGAAATAGTAAAATTTTCAATAACCTAATAACAGAAATTGAGTATTTTCAGAAAAACGTGTCAGCTTATAAAATCTTTATATTTATGTTTAAATAAAATAAAATATACATCATATTAAAAAAACAGTAACTGTCTTTTCCTTTATGGTCTTTTCAATTTCATTATAGCCATCAATGTAGTCATTACGATGTGGCGATTTTATGAATAATCTCAGCTATACATTTTTTCCATATTAAGTGTTTTCATTTTACTCGGTTTAAACAAATTTTAATAAACAATATAACGTATGTTGTCAAAATTTAATGTAACAAAATTTAACTGGTAATTTTTTTCACATTTTGATATTAACTAGTGGAATTTATCAGCTCTTAACCTATTGATTTAAATGCTGACTAGGAGGAAGTTCCTAAACTATGACTATGTTATTCTTACTAGCTTCTTTGCTAATAGTAGGTTACCCTCATACGAAACTTAAGTCTAAAACAGTGAACTTATAAAAAAGATGAAGATAATTACAATAAAGTAGTGTAATGGTTTTTGGCTAATAAAACTGTTACTGTCAACAAAAAAATATATATGTATTATGTTTACTCAGGTCATGGGTCGTCACCGAAATCTCAACTGTCATCAACACGCCTAACTTCACGAGCACCTTTGATACATCATTAATACAATTTCTATATTTATTTTTCTTAATATTATGTATGCGAGTCGCTGTGAATATGATAGGGTCGTATCCAACTTGGCGCCTATGCTTTTTGGATATATCAAAGTTGCGCGTGAAGTCAGGCGTGTTGATGACAGTTGATCTTTTGAGCGCATCCTCAGGTTCATATCGGCTTGCAGATATTTGTAACTAATATAAGAGACTGTCATCTACCGTCATCGAGGTAAGCTCGGTAACTTACTCATAGATGGCAGAATCATTTTAATAACTGAATAATTATCAACAACGTGGAATATAATAAACCCAGGCAAGTGTCTTTCTGACATAAATTGAATTTTAATAGTTATTTATGATAAGTGTTAAAAGTACACGTTTAAGGCACGCATGTGAAAGTTTGCATAATGAGCGAAAGCGAGTTCTGCAATTCACAATGAGTGCCTTAAAAATGTACTTTTTAACACGCATATCATACAATATTTTTTCTACAAACGTAATTACACGACAATATCTACAAAAACTTTTACTTGAACTTGACTGACATTCCAATTTTATATTTTTTTGGCATTACATCAAAATTGCCTATACGGTCAATACGAACTGCAGTGCCTTAAATTTTTTTTAAAGCACTAGTGCCTTAAAGTAGCATTTTTAACGCTCGTATGGAGTGCTAAAAATTGCATTTTTAACACGGTTGTAGAAAAAATAAATTATTTAACCATGTACTTCCTCAACCTAAATAAAATTAAAACATTGATGATAAAACATGATTATTGGTAGACTAAGAATTTTGTGATAGTGTTAAAAACATATTCATAGATCCGATATTTCGTTAGTAGTCACTTACTAACATCATCAGGGACACTAAAATAATATTAAATGTACAATGGTGAAATTAGGTATTAAAAAATAACTCACTAGGTTGAGGTTGTCGTCACAGATGTTTTTTAATACCTAATTTCACCATTGTACCTTAAATATTATTTTAGCGTCCCTGATCGTGGTAATGAAGCAAAGTTGTGATTCTTGTAAATGGAACACCGTGTATAATAAAGCATTTTTGAATAGATGTATTCAATCCTGAATCATCATCATCATCAACCCGTACTCGTCCACTGCTGGACATAGGTCTGCCTCAGCTCTTTCCATCTTTCTCTGTTTTGTGCGGCTTTCATCCAGTTGCCAACAATACGCTTCAGATCGTCAGCTCATCTGGTTGGTGGTCGTCCTCTGCTCCGTAGTGCTTCTTCTCGTGGCCTCCACTCGACAATACGTTTTGTCCAACGGTTGTCTGACAATCTGGCGACGTGTCCTGCCCAATTCCACTTGAGCGACGCGATTCTTTCGACGGCGTCCGTTGTTTTTGTTCTACGACGTATTTCTTCGTTTGAAATTCGGTCCCTCAGGGAGACACCCAACATCTGTCGCTCCAGTTATGCGAATCTTGTTCACTACCTTTTTTGTGAGTGTTAATGTTTCCGCTCCATAAGTGAGTACAGGCAATACACACTGGTCAAAGATTTTCCTTTTCAGGCATATGGGTAAGTCAGATTTAAATACATAGCAGTTTACCAAACGCTGCCCAGGCTAATCCTATGCGATTTGGGAGCTCGCACGTCTGGTTATCTCTTCCCAACCGAATTTCATGTCCCAAGTACTTATAAGATGCAGTCTGCCAAATATCCATTCCATCAACAACAATATTACGATTTAGCACCAGATTAGTCGTAATTTGCGTCTTGTTGATAGTAATCTTTAGTCCGACCTCTAAGGAAGCGTGATATAACTTGTTCAACATTATTATTGCATCATCCATACGATCGGCTATAAGGACGATGTCATCTGCGAATCTCAAATGACTGAGCTTCTCTCCATTTATATTGATACCATATTCGTTCAGATCTGCCTTCTTAAAAGTGTGTTCTAAAAAGGTTGTGACCAGCTTTGGTGAGATTGTGTCTCCTTGCCGTACTCCTCGCTGCATACAGAATTTATTAGTTTGTTGATCAGAGAGTCTTACGCTAGCCGTTGCATTGTGGTAGATATATTTTATCATGTGAGTGTAGCGATGGTCTATTCGGCATTCTGTCAATGCTTTTAACATTTTCTGCTGATTTACGGTATCGAACGCTTTCTCGTAGTCCACGAATTTTAGTCCACTTTTATCAGTGCCAATGGTTTGTTGTATTCCGCCGACTTCTCTATCAAGTTTTTTATTACCAGTAAGTGGTCGTTAGTGCTATATCCGGATCTAAACCCAGCTTGTTCTCTAGGCTGATAGAAGTCTAACTTAGCCTCCCGTCTTTTTGATAATTTTTGTGAAAAGTTTATATATGTGTGATAGCAGACTGATAGGACGGTAGTTGTTTAGATCTGTTATGTCACCTTTCTTGTGCAATAAAACAATGGCTGCATTGTTCCATTGAGAAGGGGTTTTTCCTTGGTAAATGCATTCGGTGAAAAGTTTGGCCAAAACCTGGATAAATTTATTTCCACCTTGTTTGATTGCCTCGATCACTACTCCGTCATCGCCAGGGGATTTTATTTCTGAAAGTGTCTTTTTAACTTCGTATGGTGTTACTTCTGGCATTAATTCTGATCTCTGGTTTGTGATTTTGGGCAGGAGCTGATCTTGCATTGCGTTGGTGCTCTCATACATTTCGCGATAAAACGATTTGACAACCTTAAGGTTTTCGGCTCTATCTGTAGCAATGTTGTTGTCTTTGTTTCTTATTCTGTACATATTTTTGTTGCCAATGTTATTCGTATTTCGCCGCAAAACTTTTAAACTTTTGTTTTCTTGAACCTTCAATCATTAATATCATCCTTGAAATTACGTCATAACACTAGTGATACCGATTCAAACATGGAAGGTTTGACGAATTGTGCTCCCAGGCCATATATTTGGCTTTTCAATTTATCAAAGCTATAGCAAACTTTTGCTGAAATATGTAAATCTTTTGCACATTTCGTATAGTGCAAAGGACAGAAAACGATATTATTAAATCGTTTTTATTTATGGCCATCAAAGTAGATCTTACCTTTTTATCAGCCCGAGTGTCTGACGAAGCAGGTATGCTGAAATGACGAAATGTCTACACTTAAGTCCAGGGTTCTTTACTGGTTCATCATTAATAGCTGGCGAGATAAAACAAATACTTTTTATCTAGCATCATTCTCTTCCACGCATGAAACTAAAGACAAACCAGCTACCGCCTGTTATTAAGTTAGACTCAGTACATTGAAAAGAGATTGGTACAAAAAAAGACGTTTGGGCATGTTTTCAGATTTTAGGTACAATAATTTGTGACGTTTCTGATTTGTTTACTTTTGTGGCTGTCAGTCTGTTGAATTTTTTGCTGTTTTTTGTCGAATTTTTGCATTTTGCACGTTTTTTATATCACACAAACAGTTGTTTTCACAACTAATTTTATATTGGAGTTTGAAATTTTATGTAAGTGTATTTATTATTAATCTTTACAACATACAAAGCTAACCTCATTCACACAGTTAAGGAAAGGCTGTGTTTACGTTTCCGCCAAAGTGAATAAAATTACAAAAAGAAAATATGTTATTGTATTTTTTTTATAAATTATTTATTTAATCAATAATGATATTAAAAAAAATTATTTAGAATTTACTTCAAATGTAGTTGTAATTCTACACTAAAATTTAAAAGCAAAACTTACATTTTTTGACATTCTATTTATTATATAACGTCAAATTTTATATGGTTCTTTTTATGAGCATTTTTCAGTGCGTCACAAATGATAATCAATTTTGTTTATTGCATTTATAAAATGGTATTTTCTTTGATTTGTATAGTCTTATAAATTGTACAGATTCATTTTTTTTTATATAGAATAATATAATATTATTTAATATTATATTATTAGCGCCATCTATTGAAAACTAGATTAAATGTTATAAATGTCACCAACGAAATGTAATCAGCGACGTGCGTTTTTTTCTGTCACATACAATTTAATGCGTTAGAGAGAAATCGAAAAACTGTGACTCACTGAAAAATGCTCATGAAAAGAACCTTATTATATGTATAACCCGTGATCGGAGCAGTAGCAACTTTCTGTCTTTTGCGTTTAGTAAACCGACTTATTTCGTATACTTTAAATGATGACGCACGGGTAAAGAACCCTGGACTCAACTGTATAATATATAATTTCTGTAGTTTTCCGGGTTTGACTGCTCATTGAATAATTTTGTATTCAAAAAACATTGTTTTGACGACATTTCGGCAAGATCACACTTGTCATTGTAAAGTCAGATTAGTTCTGGTTCTTCTTGATGTTCGAGAACTGGTTTATAGACCACTTTATGCTGTGTTTAAATACCTCGCAGCACTTCTTGTGATCGGTCCTGTACGCATACGAGTTAGCGGGGTCTTATTAGCTAATTTTATTTCTACGTTTTTCTGTAGAATCGGTTTCCACGCAGCTGATAATATTTTTGCATCATCTCTTTGTTTTTTTTTGTTTTCAATTTCTATTTCTTTTCCTGATTACTCTCATTTTCAATTAGCATCGTTGTTTAAGTTTATTTTATGTCCTGTTTGCTTTATGGTTTATTTTGCGTATGTTATGCTAGGGATGCCGTCTTCTCTTTTCTTTCGATATTCTTCTCTTCTAATATATTCTCTCTCTCTCTCTAAGGTTTTAACTTTCTATTCCTTTTGTATTCTACAAGTTCAAATTAAAAATCAATCACTACATTTGCGTAAATATTGTCTAAAATAAAAATATTTAACATGTACAGTTGTGGTCACTGAATAGTTTACACCTTCATTTTTATATTGTAATACTGTAAAATCGCAGTGTCGTACGAATTTACTAAATCCACGAGGAAAATAAACTTCCTGTAGCTGGCTGTATACCATAAATCACAGAAATACCAAGTTTCTTGTAAAAGGTATATATTAAAATACCCTAAATAAGGGTCACAATACAAAACGTTTTCGGATTAAGGAATCCATCACCAGTGTTTAAAAGCCAAAATTTGCATGCCTGAGCCACCAAAATGTATTGGGTAAAAACCCTTTAAATGTAAATGATAAAGTTATTTTACATATTTATATAAAAATCATCTGATGTTAAAGATAAACCTGGATGTTATCAGGGCAACAAAGGACTCTCCCCACGTGGTTGGAACTTTTTTTGGAGAAAACCTCACATATTGGATTTCAAGTCAGTTGGCCATTGAAATCCAATATGTGAGGTTTTCTCCAAAAAAAGTTCCAACCACGTGGGGAGAGTCCTGTGTTGCCCTGGGTAACATCCAGGTTTATCTTTAACATGAGATGATTTTTATATAAATATGTAAAATAACTTTATCATTTACATTTAAAGGGTTTTTACCCAATACATTTTGATGGCTCAGGCATGCAAATTTTGGCTTTTAAACACTGATGATGGATTCCTTAATCCGAAAACGTTTTGTATTGTGACCCTTATTTAGGGTATTTTAATATATACCTTTTACAAGAAACTTGGTATTTTTGATTTACTAAATGTCAAATTGTCAAAAATTTCGCATGTATTGAAAAATAAAAAAGCTTTTAAACGCGTCCAAAATGTCTATAGACATTTGAATGACGCGCAAAATCAGGAGCAATTGCCAAACTCAATAATTTTAACTCAATTTTATTCAAAAAAAAAAATTCATTCTATAATTTCCATTTTGTTAGATTTTGTAAACTAGATTTATTTTATTTTGATTTTTTTTAATTTTAATTACCCTATTCTGGGTTCGCCACCGGTAACGTCACTTTGACGAGGTAAAAATTCGAAAAATTGGCAACTGGATATTAAAGGATGTAAACTATTCAATGGCCACAGTTGTGCATGGTTTTCTTAATATTCACATCACGACTAAATTTTTGACGCGGTAACACTGCATTCGGATTAAGCATGACTACAAGCCTGTTCTATTTCTCTCATGAAACTCTCTTTACAATTTACGGCAGACCACCAGCTCCTTCACGTTTGTCGTACTATAAATTACTCTACTCAAGTATTTCAGAGTTTCCTATATTCTCTACTATCCCGAAAATATGGCAATTCTGAAACATTTTTAACGTCAAAATTGGATGACATGCAATTGTATTTATTTGTAAACCATTAAGAAGGAAACGTTATTTTATCGATCTAAAAGACTACAAATTTTACGTAGGAGAAATAAAGTGGGGTTCCATATTACAACCTCCTTTACACTAATCACAGAACTCAAGAGTGCTAATAGTTTTATTTTAAAAATGAGTAATTAATAATATGTTCATCGTTATCAATAAAAAAAATCTTTTCCGTTTAATAAAAATCATAAATATATTAGAATCCAATAAAAAACTTGAATATTAATATTGCTACTAACCATTTTGATTACACATAAAGTAAAATTATGTTTAAATATTATTTAATTCTTACTATTAGTCCTGGATCCCGCGTACCAAATAAAAGATTATTAATAGCAACCTGAAGATTTGTTCATAGTTTAACAGTGTCGGGTCGGACAAACTTTGATGTATGGGAACACTGGAACAGGGAAATTTTTAATTATGGAACGTGATAAACGTGTCATCCTGACCTGACAAGTTTATGATTGTGAAAAATAGTAGGCGGTTAAGTTTATTTAAACCTGTAAGATATAGACATAGACAGTTTCGAACGTAAGACTACGAAAACTTCCCATGAATTTTGTCGGACATAACTTCAAATTGATCTTTTACCCTTTCATTAAACTCTCATGCAAAAATCAAAGTGCTATTTACCACCAAAAAAATTCCTGTCATTTGACATGTTCTATGAGTCGGACTGGTTAAAATGTCCAACATTTATGTCGGACAAACATTTTTTCGTATATTATACAACATTGGCTATTGAATAAACTTAAAAACAGCCTGCTATTTTTCACAAACATAAACTTGACAGGATGATACATTTATCACGTTCCACAATTAAAAATTCCCCTGTTTCAGTGTTCCCATACATATAAGTTTGTCAGACTCGACACCGTTAAGCTATGAACAAATTTTCAGGTTGCTATTAATTATCTTTTATTTGGTACGCGGGATCCAGAACAATATCGTTTGAGCAATTCTTACAAATCTAAGATCTCTACACACAAATTCCAAAATAAAAAACTGTCAGTAAAAATGTTTCTGCCTCCTTTCCCATATTACAGATTTTACCAATATTTTATATTAAGCGTATTACCAAAAACTGTTGGTATACATTAGTCTTTTATTCTTGTTAACCTAATTTTTATTCTATTTTTAGATATTAAAAGTATATATTAATTCGTTTGATCCGTATGATTTACTTCGAGAAACAGTTCAAGATATAATAACAGTGTACTGTTTTCCACATATACGAAAACGTGATCTAAATTCACAAGTAAATGTGAACAGCTGGATATAAGGAAATCGCCAGACTTGCTTTAAACCATTCTTGGCAACAGTCAATACATAAAGATTGACGTAGATACTACTGACGTAGAAGAGAAACTAAAATATTAATGTATCGGACCAACAAGACAACTAGCAATCTAATTTACAACTAGCAATCTATTTTTTAAGCTGAAATTCATACAATTGGAAAATCCTATCAAATTAATGTTAAAGGCTGATTTATTTTACGACAGGACGTGGACGGCACGAGGCGTAGAACAATGTACGGCGCACGTCTCCGTTGTCGCCCGTTCCGTTGGGCTATAAACTAGCCAATGGTTTTCATATCACACATCCCGTCGTAAGATAAATCAACCTTATTAGGTGATACCCGGAATAAAAAATTATCTTACATTCAATAAGCAATTACCTATTAAGTGTGTTACACAGTGTGCACATTACTCAATCAATATGTGTTCTCATCAATAACTCAAAAAAATTAACTCAAATAATTTCTCAAAAAAACTGTCTATAACGAAATATTTATATTTACTTACAAGGAAGTGTAAAACGTCTTAGCTAATCGGTATATTGTTAGCCCTTAATCAGTGACATGCGGTCTACCATACCGCGTCGAAAATATAAAAACCTGTTTTATAAAAGATTCCTAGAACACCATCTGTGTACCTTCAAGTGGTGTGTAATTATACCTGCTCCCAACTGCTGCAGTTTTAGTATAGTTTAGTCCAGTGGTTGGCAAAGTGCAGCTCCGGAGCCGCATGTGGCTCTTTGGTTTCTTAGGTGCGGCTCTGGCACAAATATCCACGGAAAGCGCAATAATATTTTCATTGAAAAAAAAAAGTACATTAAAACATTACCTACATCTTATTCTGATAAATTAGCTTTTATCAAATTTACACACTTTAGCATTAGTCAAAAATCCTCTTAATGCTACGATAACCGAGTTGAAATTTTCTCCTTTTGAAATTGGCATCAATAGCTTTGAAATACAATTTCTGGATTTAAGAACAAGGAAGTATGGCGCTCTAAATTCGAACGTCTTTGTGTTGAATTGAAAATATTGAAGAAGAAAAAAATGTTCACAATACAAGTGGTCTGCTTTGAATCACCTGGAGAAGGAAGACATGATCATTTTCAACGCTTGGAATAGTATTCCTGATTCTTATGAGCTGAGAAAGCTCACGTTTGCTGTTCTTTCCCTTGTCGGTTCTACATATTAACGTAGAAAAAATGGATTTTGCGGCAAAAATTTTGTAAAAAATACAGTGTTGTAGTAAATAAAACCTTACAATATAAATAAGTAAGATAAAATTAAATTATTAGAAAAAATTTTTACTAAGCAACGACATTTTTGTTTAATTTGTTAATATTTTGTATTTTGACGACATCCGATGTGGGCGTCGAAACGTTAATGAAAAAATCTTGTTAGTTAAATTGTGGCTCATTTCCCATTTAGAATAGTTGCTTACAAATCGAAAAAAAAACAGAAGTTTCTACGATGATTAGAAACGAAGATATTGACAAAAAACGAAAAAACACGTTTTTTAATTTTTTGGAAGGTTATGGATTATGGTTATGGGTTTAAAAATTTTTTTTGTCTAATACTTCATGATGCAGCAAATGTGTTTTTTTTTAAATATCGCTGGAGCATTTTTCACTATCTTAACCCACTAGGCCCTTTAGTTTTATTTAGTGTAATAAAAGTTTGCTGCACAAGCAGATTTTACTCCCAATTTTTTTTAAATTGTTGTAATGCTCATATTTGGCTCTTTGGCTAAAAAGTTTACCGACCACTGGTTTAGTCTTTGAGTTACGTTGACGTAAAATTTTCTTGCGGTATCACGTACCGCATGTCGGGGTTTACGTTTTTATAGCTAAAAGCAGTCCAGCGTATTTTTCGCTATTAGTATGACAGAAGTAGTTGTCATACTTTCAAATGCTTTCAACATTATTTTACTATTTTTTAGTTTCCAATACTCAATCTGTAATTCGGTTAATAAAGGATTTTGTAAGAACCTCCACCATTTTCTTAATATTATGCATGCGTTCATAATTTTCTTGAAAAAATAAAGTTTATTTTATTTGGGGCAGTATTTGATTCTACAATAGCGTGAAGAATCATTCCGTAGTTGCTGTAAAAAACAAATACAGTGATATAAGACAAATTCATATTGAAAACAAAGGAGAATATTGTTCGTCCGCTATAACTTTTCCCATGCGTCACGATTCATTTTCAAACAAATTAAGTCAAAACATAAAGTGAAAAGTACGCCGATGTGTGTAGTATATAGTCAGTGCCGGATTAAGGGGGGGACTATGGGACTATTAGCCCCCGGCAGTAAATTTTGAGAGGCGGTACGTCGCGTCGCTCCCATCACGTTTTAATTCTATATGTGGATATTTCAAATTTATGGGGTTGCAGCAGAATGCACTATCAAAAGTACTTCTTTTTTTTTTAGTTGCTGAAGAAATTTATGTTTTTTTCTCAGCTTCAACTTACACATGGAAGCGACTCACTGCGATCCATTGAAAAATTGTGGCCATACAACATTTGTTCCAAAAAGAGTTAATATGACTCGATGGTAAGGACGATTTAATGCATTAAAAGCTCTTAATTTATGTTATCAAGATATAAAGCAAGCACTTTTAGAGTTATCCTCTAACGACGACGAGAAGACGCCAGTTCGCTGTCAAGCAAACAATTTACACGAAAAGATGGCTACGTTAGCATTTGGTATTTATATTGCCTTTTGGTTCGAAGTACTGGAAAGAACTGACCTAGCAAGTAAATCTTTACAAAGCGCAAATATGGATTTACGTACATGTTCGTCTTTGTATAGCTCATTACAACATTTTTACGAGTCTCTTACGAGTGATAAATGTAATTTATTTGAACAAAAGGGGCAGCTCTTATCACAACAAACGGAATACAGCAAAGAAATTAGAAGTCGCAAAAGAAAATTAGTTTGACGAAGCAGATACAGAAGAGATCCTTACACCGCAAAGTAAGATTAGAACCCAAGTGCTGTACAAAACAATTGATTATTTGGCAAATAATATGAAATCTAGAGGAAAAGCTTATGAAGATCTTGCCATCACTTTCTCATTTTTATTTTCTCTACCTCTCTCACAGTGCTACTTTTGTGATGGAGCTTTTGCATAAAAATAATATAATTACAACCTTCCCAAACGTAGAAATAGCACTCAGAATCGTCTTATCGTTGATGGTTACTAACGCAACTGGTGAAAGATCATTTTTCACTTTAAGACGGGTCAAAAATTATTTGAGAAATACGATGACGGAAGAAACATTAAATTCGTTCGCTGTTTTAAATATTCATCATAATCATCTGCTTACAAAATTAGATTTTAATAAAATCATCGACCTGTTTGCAAGTAGGAAGTCCAGGAAAATTTGTTTGTAAATAATTATGTTAATTTACTTTATAAGTTGCGAGTTTGTGTCTTTGTGATTTTTTTGTATATTTGTAATAAATTACCTAGTAATATTAAAATAGTTTTAATGAATTGTTAACCTAAGACGCATCTATACCTACTACTGGAGAGTGGCGGTATAGTATGACCTAGCCCCCGGCGGTCTATGAACTAAATCCGGCACTGTATATAGTATAGAGTATACAAAATGTATATACACATCGACGTTCGTTTCACTTTATGTTTTGGCAACGTACGCAATAATAGTCAACGGTATGACATACCGCATGTCACAGTTTACGTCCTGAAACATCCACGTCAATAGTTAAGGGTTAATACATATAGCAATTACATTAGAAATTGTATACTTCCTTGTTTCCTTGTAAGTTTTTTAAACTATGGTATACAACCAACAACTGGAAATTTTCCCTTTATAAGTTTATTTACAGTTAAACGAAGCTGCTTTATATTTTGAAATTTTCTCAAAGCCTTGTTATTAAGTTACAAAGTTATGTGTTTTTAGTGTTTAAATCGAATTATAATGATTGGGCGACTGCGTTTGAAAAATCTATGCATAATAATGACCTTTATTAGTTAAAAGTTGGTAAAATTACAGGTAGTATGTACGTAATAAATATATACAGTTTTTTTTAATTTGATCAATATTACTGTTTGACCAACAACAAATTTTGGAAAATTAATTTAATTCTTTAATAACATTTATTTCATTTACTGATCGATTTAAAATAAACGATTTCTTTAATATATAATATCTCTTTTCTGGCAAGTACTACCTTATCTACTAACTTTATGAAATATGTTTTTTTAATAATCTTACTTCTTCTAATAATCTTCTAACTTAAGTATCAGTATATAAACAATGTTTTAATAGAAGGAACTCAAAAATGTCATTATAAGGCATAATAACAAGTTATTTTGATTCAAAAACTAGTTTTTCTATTCTCATACTATAATATATCAATTATGATTTCACTGCCTGTATCATAATGAACTTCATTATGATTACAGATTTTCATTACGATACAGATTTTTAACCAATAGAATCGCGATATGGCATTCGCGATCAAAGTGGCACACGCGCAGTGACCAATGGCGAGTCAAATACATACGCTTTGACAGTTCTCAATATGTAAACAAATTACAAACTACTTAATTTGTTTGCGTTACAAAATTAATAAATTTGAATATATTTTTTGTTGTGAATGATCATAGAAAAAATCGTGTATACAACTTGCATTTAATTATCATTATGAAGCTCGTACTCTATACGAAACGAGCGCCTAGCGGCTCGTTTCGTATCCCTCATACTCGCTTCATAATGACCATCATTAAATGCTCGTTCCATAATATACTATTTTGATCAAATTTCATTGTAGAAAACGTTAAAATACCGTTTTTTACATTTTCCTCTATTCCCAAAATACATCATCTTCAATTTGGCTGAAAATTTGCCCACATATAGCCAAAACACAGGACTTTAAGCGTTTAAAAGGATTTTATAGTTTTACAACACAAAAACAATTAACTCGGGAAATATCGACCTCACGACAAAAATTGTTAAAAAGAAATTGTAATAATTTTAAATAGATTTATTTGGAACAATTTCAGTTCGTATCATTTTTGTAGTAAAGTTGAAAATGGCGGAGATATTAAACAAAAACAACTGCTATAAAACCAATCAGATCTTACGCTCGCGCCTTTACCGCATACTTACTACCTTAAATATTGAATTTGACAAAAAAATCATAGAGATAAAAACTGTATAAAATTGAATTCTCACCATTTTTGTATAGGTACATATAGGAATAATATAAAACTAATAATGGTTGTTCTGAAGCTATTGTTATGAAGCCGATGTCGGGATAGTATCACGAGGTTTTTTCCTGGTTTTCCCTCGTGATTTACTATGGAATCTCTAGCGCGAGAATTTTACTGCCACCGGTGCATTTGGTTGTCTTTTTAAAGACAGATCACATGCTATGATTTTTTGTGGCGGATATTCTTGAGTTGAGGTTGATTTCATGTAATCGAATGAACTATCTTTTAGTAAAGTCGTCCCAGGAACGCAACTCGTCAATATTGGCAATATTATTTTAAAGTCTTCTACTTTAAAATGTATAATACATGCCTGAATTGCCGATATAAATGAGTCAGATTAAATAAATTATTAGAAGAATTTTTTGCTAAGCAACAACATTTTTATTTAATCCAGTATTATTTTGTATTTTGACAACGACACCCGACTTGGGCGTCGAAACGTTAATAAAATCATTTTTTTGGTAAAATTGTGGCTTATTTCCCATTGAAAATAGTTGATTATAAAACTAATAATAAACGAGACAGTTTAATAATTAATGTCTAACTGTTACTATTTCCCCCTTAACTCGAAAAATATCGACAGCACAAAAAAATTTGTAATAAAATTTCAGTCTTTACACTTTTTGTGGAAAAGTTGAAAATGGCGGAGATATTGAGCAAAAACGGTTCTCCTTTAAAATCAAGATGGCGGCTAACGTAACGGCGGAATTCATTCGCGATTTTAAATTTAGACTACTATTGACCCCTGTAAAGATTAAAAAAATAAAATTTTGGGCAGCTCGACATGCAAGGTCAAATGCTATCCCGACTGGACTATACACTTTTGAGTCTGATATTATTGCATGCAACTTTTTTTGTATTGTAAAACTATAAAAATGCTTTTAACCACTTAAAGTCCTGTGTTTTGGCTATATGTGGGTAAATTTTCAGCCAAATCGAAGATGATGTATTCTGGGAATGGAGGAAATTGTAAAAAAAACGGTAGTTTAACGTTTTCTACACTAAAATTTGATCAAAAACTTGTTTCTGAAGTTTTACGTTCCGCAGAAGCTATAAACCAAGTTTCAGACAAATCGGAGATGTAAAGTTTTTTCCTGAGGGATTTGACATGGAATGTACCATTTATTTTAAATATGGAAATATTCATGAGATTGTTTTATAGTTCGTTGTTCTGAAGCTACTTTTTTGTGGCATTTTTGTAATTAACTAGTTTTGATGGAAATAAGCCACAATTTTACTAAAAAAATGATTTTATTAACGTTTCGACGTCCAAATCGGATGCCGTTGTCAAAATACAAAAACTATTAATGAATTAAACAAAAATATTGTTGCTTAGTAAAAAATTCTTCTAATAATTTTTATATTTGATTGTTTTTGAATTTTCATCCGTCTTATAAATAGGACATTAGGACTTAGGCTTATCAAAATTGCAATTATGTGTACGTTTTATGATATTGTATAAAACAATTTTCACTTAATGTTACAGTACACTTTCCACAATATTTTAGTGGTTTGGCTTTACAATTTTCTATTTGACATCGTCTCTGCTTTTCAGGTTTCTCCATGAAGTGTTTGTTCCCATCAAATGTTATGCCCGTAAAAATACTTTAGATGTTAAAAATACAAGTTTAGGTAGGGAACTACTATAGATCGACGAAAATCTAATTTTTAGAGAGGCCATGAATTTACTAATACAACATCAATCCGTCGTGTGAATATTGACCAATATCATTTCTTAGCTCTAATTTCAGTGGCATATTTTCCAACAAACCAGTAATGTTAATCCATACCTCCTATGGCTGTATTATATATTTGCGGTTAAAAAATAAACTTCTTTGAATTTGTGATTCCATCTACTGGCTTGCGCCAGAGGTTCTATATAACCAAAATTAGACGCTATAGTAACAAACTTCTTATCGTTTCATTTTACAAAAAAGTATTTCTCCATTTACATCAAACCGAAAAATCATATATCCATTAGCTTCTTTACCAAGAGTATTTGTGTAGAACACTTTGCTAATCTATTTTTCCGCAAGGTTCCTGTTGATCGGTATTCACATTTTTGTAAATGAAATCATAAATATCTGCTGGTAAATAAATTATTTAAAAAATACCCAATGGCTTTCATGTTCAGAAATGCAATCTACCATAACGTACTACTCTTGATCCTAAGCTCAAATATTCGATCATTTTAAGCGATTGTTTTGCCAGTATATAGTTTAAAGAACATTATCCGCTTCTTACACAAGAATCCCAAAATTTGTAGCTGAACCGAATAATTGCTTCAATGAGTTATATCCATATTATTTCACAATCATTTCATTTATTTTATTTTGATATTTATTATGCAAAATAATATTCGTTAAAATAGGAATCGTTCTGAATTTCTTTCTAAATCAGAATGATTTCCGAAGTGGAGATTGAAATGTCAAAATAAACCACAATTTTACTTTTTACGTTTCGATTTCCATTTCGGAAATCGAAAAGCCAAATAACCATTTAAAGTAAAATTGTGGCTTATTCCCAACAAAAATACTAAATTGCATAAGACGATACAAGAAAATAGCTTTAGAACAATATTGAAAATAAACTTATCATAAAGTAAAACTGTGGCTCATTCCCATTAAAAATAGTAAATTAAAAAGTGATACAATGTTTAGTGATATTTTTTGAAATTGTAGCAATAATTAATCCGAATCTGGAAGAGTCAGGAAACATATCACCCTACTACTACTACTTTATTTAAAGATATCTCTTTAAGTGAAAAGATCGCTCAAGTATTGTACTTTCTGTTAAAAAAAGGCTAAAAATGGAACCGAAATGGCGAAACGAAAACAAAAATGTCATAAAGTCTTCATCTGCCGTACAAAAATAAATATTTTAATGAAAATGTTCATTGAGAGAAAAAAGTAAACAAATTTACAACGAAGTAAAAACTTCTAGTGTATTCAATTCAATATACAGTGCTAGTCAAAAGTCCGTGCTCCCCTCGTATCTTTTGAACGGTTATACCTATAATAGTGAAATTTGGAGGGAGGAAATAAACGGACGTAAGCTTCTTAACTAGTCATGACAGGTGACGTAATAGTGACAGATGACAAGTGATACATCGTTTGAAAGGTATTGAAAATAACTATTCAGACATACTAATTTTGTTTGAGTTTAAGCTAATTTTGATGAATAAATCAAATAAATATACAATTGTAGTTTCGCATTTAATTAATAAAAATTCTAAATTCCGCCTATGATTACTTGTCAAAAAGGTTGATGTTGTCGTAAAAACTACTAGAGAATTCAAAACCGTCAACTTTTTTGACAAAAAAACCATAGGCGGACATTTCAATTTTTATTAATTAAATGCAAAACTACAATATTATATTTATTTAATTTATTCACCAAAATCAACTTAAACCCAAAAAAATTAGTATGACTGAATAGGTATTTTGAATATCTTTCAAACGAGGTATCACTTGCCATAAGGTCCCATTTAAAATTATCGGTCACAGTGGCTCTGTAACGTCATCTGTCACTATTACGTCACCTGTCATGACTAGTTAAGAAACTTACGTCCGTTTGTTTCCTTCCTCCAAATTTCACTATTATAGGTATAACCGTTCAAAAGATAAGAGGGGGGGTACGGACTTTTGACTAGCACTGTATAACAATTGCAACAGAAGTTTTTACTGCATTGGAAAGTTTTTAAACCACTATGGTATACAACACCGGGAATTTTCCCACTTTAAGCCTAAAAAAGTAAAAAGTATGTCTCTAATTTGATTTCTTTATTACTCATTAACAATTTATTTTAGAGCTCCTTAGGTTCAGGAATCTTCTACGGAATCAACTGCTTCAAGATAGAAACAAATTCTTTCGTTATTTGCAGACAAAATAAGAGACAGGATCAAGCTATGGTCCATGAGCTTTTGTCTAGAGTCTAGAGCAATATGTGGTACACCTCTATCCCTAGTAGAGAAAGTCATATTTTAAAATTTTATTCGTTCCTTATTAAAGGTGACAACACAATGGCTGAAGTAGCTACCGGGCGCGTCTCCTTCTAGCGGATAGGAAACGGTTGAAGACAGAGTCTCTGGCTATGTCAACTCAAACTCCCGTGCATTCTATGTTTTGAAGCACTTTTATAATTTGATTCTAACGTAATCTTTACAGTGGATAATTATTATTTATGTTATATGGAACCAACTTATAGAATCACTCAGAGTTAACTAAGCCAACAAGTCAATTAATTGAATCTCCGAAATCTTGGTGTTCATTAACAAAAATACTTGCTTAATGTAAAAAAAGCACATTTATATTATTCATAGTAATAAGACTCTACCCATATACAAGGAAATACATGACTAGTATAACAAGAATTTTATTACGAATTTGTCATTTTCTTTTACTTATTGACTGGCTTTTTTATTTGATCATATTAATTAATATTCACCAAGCCTGATAAACGTACAAAAAAAAAATAAATAAAAAAAAATTACCATTAAATTAAATATTTGGTATTATATTTTGACAATTCGTTGTTATCAATAATCTAACAGTAATATCGATCGTGGCTTACTAAACGGAAGTAGGTGGAAAACTGGTAGAACTGTTGGAATGCGCCAGACTAAGCATGGAGCCTGACAAACTAGCATCGTCAACGTCGTAACTGTCGCGCGACATATCATTTATTTGTAGCGACATCTCTGCTATCATTAATGCACTAAAAAGAAATGAATGTTAAAAAAAATATATAATTAAAACATTTTATTGAGAAATTTTAATCTTTCATGACTACTACTATGAACACATGCCTCATTGATACCATAAAGGCAGAAACGCATTAGAGAGTCGCACACGCGACTCGTCGCGAACAAGACAGTAGACGACTTGAGAGTCTCATTACAGATTAAATAAAATCCTCGTCGCGTCAAATAACTCGTTTCAATCAAACGAATACTAACCTGTAAACGAGTGTTGTGAATATCTGCATATGACGCCTGAAGCCGTCATGCGCACCTGACAATGGTAACGGTATGACGTCTTTAGGCGTCATCAGCAGTCAAAGGGTTAAACTATTAACCCAAACAGTCAAACATTGATTTAAAACACGACAAAGCAACTTTTTAGTGAAAATCAATCGACCATTTATGTACAATTTATATTCAGAAACGTAAAAAAAATGAACATTCGATAGTATCTTGTTTTGTCACTTACCTAAATCCCAGTTTTACAGAGTCCTCATCGAACTCCTCCAATTCTTTTTCTTGTTTTTCATGAAGAATTCTTATTCTTTCCCCCCTTTCATCAACGAACCTTTGATTTTCGGCAGTCATCTAAAAAAGTTAAATTTATATTTAGTCTGTCCATTTTCTTAATATACCACTATATGGGATGTATTCTGTAACACTTCCGTTAAATTCTGCAGGACTCTAAAATTTTAGCGCCTGCTAAAAATTATTTTGGTATTCTGTAAATTATGCATCCGTTAAAATCATAACCTAAACCGTTAAAACTCCCGCAAAATCAAAATATTTTAGAGGATGTCAAAACGTGCTCGCTAAATTTTTAGCAGACCGTTAAATGTGGTTTGAATATTTTTGTTTGGTTATGTTTATATGAATAATGAATAGTAGTTTGTTATTTATGTATTATAGATATTATAATGGAGATAAACATTTAAAAATGGCAAATGCCTTTTTATAATGTATTTGGTGAAGAAGTAATAAATAATAATAAGGTAAGTCTAAGAGGTAAGACTAAGGTAAGTCTCAGATTACTTTACAATCGATATACTACACCATAACAAAATTCAAATTTTTGTTTCTTTTTGTAGAGCTGAATTCAGATTACAACAAAAACAAAAAGTAATTGACCTGGAAGTAATTACAATTATCATTTCATAAGAAGTAGAAATGTGATTGAAAAATTAGGTGGAGTGTTGAAATCAAGATGTTTGTTAAAGCAATTAAATTATAATCATATTAATGCAAGGAAAAATTATATAATTATTGTGGTACATTACAAAACATATCAAATATTTATAAAGATAAAGTATTCTTTTCGGAAGGTTTAGAACCAGATGAGACAGATGACCTTAATGCAATTGAAAACAGACCATTTGACCAAAATTTGTGTATAAGAGAATACGAGATGCAATTATTCAGCAATATTTTAATAACTATAAATAAAAATGTTTTACTAAAAAATAATTAAATAAATTAACTACATTTTCTAGCAAACTGTCAATTTCTTCTTCTTTCTTGAGATTTTTGGCCAATTTCTAGGTTAAAAGTAGTTCAAATACGGTCAACGTGCGAGGTTGCCGTATTTATTCCAAAACCTTTTAGAGGATTCCTCTTTAAAATATTGAAATTATTTTAGCGGTCCTCTATAATATGTGTTTATAGAATGTCAATATAACCTAAAAGTTTTAGAGGACAGTTAAAACTTAAATTTTAGAGGTCTCTTAAATATAACGGAAATGTTACAGAATACACCCTGTTACAGAAAGGATTCTAAAATTCTTACCTTTTGTTCGAGAAGAGACTTCCTCACCGCCACTCTTTCCTGTAGCTCATTTTTTTCCCTATCTCTCTGTGCTTGCGCTTGCATTTTATTTTTACTCTGGTATGCTATCAAAATCTCCAGTTCATATCTTAACCTCTCCTTCATCTGTTGACATTGAAGCTACAAACAAACAAAATTTTCACTAAGCAATATAATAACCAAATACCAATTGGCAAGTTTTTGAAAACTAAACGATTTGAAAAGTGAAAATAGTTTTCAAAAGTTTTTAAAACAAAACTAATCGAGAAAAAAATTAACCTGAAAATGTTTACAAATTGGCGCCGAGTGGGAACATCACTTTGACTTACTTGACCTCGATCTTGTAGGCATTAGTCGTATTTTGAGTAAATTGAGGTGTTGTACCCTATCATTGATATTAACTTCTGATCTTTATGTACTTATGTATTTAACGTGTCATATTTTCGGCCTATATCATGTCACGTCGGTTTCATTTCTCATTTGCGAGTTACAAAGCTTAGGGGCTAGACCGGTGAGCAGAACTGGGCAATACCCAGGTACAAGTACCCGAATTTTGTACTCTGAGTACATTTTGGGTACTCAGTACCCGGTACCCGAGTACATTTTCAATAAAGTACTCGGTACTCGTACCCGTAGCATATGGGTAAAATACCCGGTACCCGCGTTTATTATACGAGTACATTTTCCGAGTACTTTTTGCAAGTCTAAACTTGTCGCTGCATGTGGGAGAGCAAATTAATAGCAACAAGCAAATACGCCGTTTTCAGTATCAGTCCATTCGTCAAAAGTTATCCAGCTGTAACAAGATGAAACTCCTATTAATTATAACTCGGTTTCGCAAATTTTAAGTGAAAAAGAAAAGCTACCGTCTCTTTTTCAATAGCTTGATTTAAAAAACATTAACGAAACCGAGTTGTTGTACTTAGAGGAGTACTGTAAGGTCTTGAAACCTCTCGCTACAACCTTCGATGTTCAGCAAGGAGAATATTGTGTTTATTATGGGTACTTCCAAGTCTGCTATCTTTGAGGAATAAATGGGAGAAGTTAAAGCTTCAAACGCTGAGTTCTGGCAGTGAATTTTTCCTAAGAAATATATGCAGAGCTTGGAGAAAAGATTCTCTGAAATACTTAATTTTTCATCGGAAGAGGCCATTATATCCGCAATTGTCGATCCTAAGTATAAATTGCGTTGGTATAATGTCTTAAAAAATGCAGAATTTTCTATGGACTCTTTGAAAAAGATAGTGATGAATGCTGCTGAAAAACTAACTTATTTTGATTATTGCGGAGAACTAGATATGGGAGATTCAAGTTATACCACCCCAGATGGCTTGTTCGATTTCAATGAACCAGAGTATTCACCTAATCAAGACACAAGAAACCAATCTCATCATGCAGTCTCGATCGTCTGAAAATGAAACGATCAAAACATCCAAAATACAACTAGAACTTGTTAAATTTATAGAAGGTAAAAAAGTTTCCCATAATTAAAAAGGTTTTTCGAAGATATAATTAGAGCCAGGATAATATGCAAAGTGGATGTGTATAAACATGGGATTAAGGAAATATTGCGACATGTTTTGATGTATTAGAAAATATCGCATAAATAAAATAGTTTCCTATATATATTCAGATAATACTTTCTTGAAATTATTCAGAGCAGGTATATACTTGGGGTATCTACTAAATAACTTTATTCCAAGTATGTATCTACCACGTATCTACTAAATGGCTTTATTACAACTGTTTATCAGTAGAATAGGGTCAACAGGTAGCTAGGTATGGTAAATTCGTTTTTAAATCCTCTTTACGGCAAAACGTCCTTTAAACCCAAAAAAATATTAGTGAGAATTCTGTTCAGAATGAACGGTACCCCGTCAAAAAAGCTCCGACAAAATAGCCCCGACATAATATCCCGCACACAAAATAGCTCCGACAAAATAGCCCGCAGACAAAATAGCCGCGGAATAATAGCCCGCCGGCAAAATAGCCCCGAAAAAAAGTACACCTCAGAATTCATCATGAAATAATTCCTTAAAAATTTTTTTTTCGGAAATGGTAATTATCCTCTATTATTCAGATGTTTATCTTAACCACATTAAAGAAAAATTGTCTTTTCAGAGAACTTAAGTCCTGTCTTTCCTGCCTCTTGGAAGTTTGAACATTTAAGTTAAGCGAAAATCAATGTTAATTTATGATATAAACATTTTTTTCTGTTTTCGGGTAACAGTAAAATGAATTTTAAATTAAATAAATTAAATACATTCTTCCTTTTTGTCAAATAATTTAAATTAAAAAAAAGTTTTTGGACACCTTGTATAAATAATTATGTAATTGTTTATAAGAGGCTGTTTTAGCCGGGGCTATTTTAGCCGGGGCTGTTTTGACCGGGGCTATTTTGTGTGCGATCTATTTTGTCGGGGCTATTTTGTTTGCGGGCTATTTTGTCGAGGCTATTTTGTGTTGGGGCTATTTTGACGGGGCTTTTTTGACGGGGCTGTTTTGACCGGGCTATTTTGACGGGTCACAGAATGAACTGTTCTATATAAAATCGAATTTTGACATAATATGTAATTATTACAAAACTAGAGAGTCAAAGATAGAAGGAGAACCTCAGAGATAGCATTTGAAAATAATAATATCAAAGATATCAAAGAGAGAATAATAAATAATAAATCTTTCAGGGACAATAATTGGAAAAACAATTAAAGATAAATTTAGTTACGTTTTAAGCAGAAATAAAGGCTTTTGTTTATTGCGATCAATAAATAACATAATCAATGGAAGTTTTGACGACGTTGTTAATATGAATCCCTCGCTAATTGTCAAACTTTAGATTTGCGCCCATTGCATCTTGTGATGTTGAAAGATCGTTTTCCTCATATAAACACTTATTAACTGACAGAAGGCATATCATTAGTCTGGAAAATATTGAATATTTTATGATTATATATTGTAACAGCAGGAACGAGGACATTTTCTTGTGAATTTTCATTTATATTTTATTATTAAATGTAGTCATAAATAAAAACTCTCTAAGTTATACAATAATTTTATTTCTCGCCAAATCTTAAGCCTTGGAAATTGCAAAATATTTTTTCTAAAGTGCACATATAAATGCATATTGCATAATATAATAAAAGCATATTTGGTTACTTTTTAAGTGCATATTGCATGCATATTTTAACCATTTTTCAGTGCATATAATCCAGGCTCTATATATAATACATGCTTGCCTTCGTCTGCGCCCACAGAACGCCTATTCTCTTATGCTACAATAATTAGTAGCCCTCGAAGAAATGCTCTAACCAAGGGCGCCCATATAAAAATTTTTAGGGGGGGGCCAAACGTGAAGATGTTGCACATTACATTTTGTATATTTCGGATGACAATATATACAGTAGACGCTCTCTATAACGAACACGGATATAACGAGGTTTCGCTTATAACGAGGTACATTAGGTGTCCCATGAAATTCCTATTGAACTATAACGCTCTATAACGAGGCATATTTGGTTATAACGAGGAAAATTTAAATCGAAGAATACTTGTTTTTACCTGTTTTTAGCGTTGTAATGGTCATAAATAAATAAATGCCCCAACTACCTGTACATAGAAATGCCCAACATCTGTCTTATTATCGAGGCCAGTGCCGTAATAAACTCGGCCACCTGTAATAAACATCTGCCTGTTTATCGACCGATATTGAATACTACAGGAAATTTACAATTTATGGCGTCGAAGTCTCATATTGTTCACTGTTCAGGTTGACCATCGACATCTAATGAACTACGTAAGAGGCATCAAAACATTTCAATATTATTATTGTTTGATATAACGAGATCCGCTTATAACGAGATAATTAATCCACCATTTCAGTTCTCGTTATAGAGGGAGTCTACTGTAGTTTAAACCACCTAAAAAACCTAATTTGAACCCTTTTGTGAGAAATTATTCATACATTTAAACACTAGACCAAGTTTTTAAATGGAAATGTCATGGGTACCTCAAAAGTTGCACCTCTCTTTAAAACCCGTTTGAAAAGAATACAATGCTTCCAAAGCCTTCCCTTCAACTTTGGCGAGCAGACTAACCATGGGTATGTGTCGAACCAAGTTTTTACTTTAAAATCTTAAAAAGGAGCCCCCTTTATTTTTGCAGATTTAGAATCCTTATGAAAAATAAGGCACACATATTCCAAACATTTTTAGAATCGTTGATAGATGGCGCAAATAAATCGCATTTTCCGAATATAGCGCCATCCGTCAACAATTCTAAAAAAGTTCCAATAAATGTTACTTATTTTTTTAGGAGGAAACTCAATCTGCAAGAAAAAACGGGGGTTCCTATTTAAGATTTTAAAGTTAACTCTCACTCCACCTCCAGAGTGTGGAATGAAAAATCCTGTTTGGTGTCATTCTATAGACTTTGAAAAATATTAAACACGTGTTTTTTAGTTTTTATTTGGAAGTATATTTCTCGAGATATTAGACCGTTTCTATAATTTTGCTATGGTATCACGATATACCGTTTTTTCCGATTATAGCGCTATGTATCCACAATTCGCAAAATGGCTCGAATAAAATTTGCTTATTTTTACAAGGAAAATCCAAATCTGCAACAAAAATTAGGGGTTCCATTTAAGATTTTAAAGTTACCCCCCGCTCCACACCCAGGGGTTGAAGTGGTGGACTTGTTTAGTGTCATCGCATAGATTTTTGAAAATTATTGAACACGTATTTTTCAGTTTTTCGATCCGATGTTCATTTCGCGAATTATTCGACCTTTCCGCTACTTTTGGGACACCCTGTAAATAACACTCATTCATCATGAAAGATCACCTGTTTTTCATTTAAATAAAATTGTTCTGTTCATCATAATGCACACTTTAAAAATAATCACTTTAAAATTTGACTATGTTCAATAAATTTAAAAAATTATTTTTCAGTATGAATTTATTTCGAAATATAAAATATAATTACTTTATACCAGTTCTCAAAGATTATCGGTCAGAGATCGGATTTCTTGCTGATATGGTTTTTTTTGCAGTATTATAAATGATTCATTTAATTGATAATTTTGGGTGTCGATTACAGTGTATATATGTCTCCCACGCCTCTAATCTCTTTCAATGTTTTCGTTAATAGCATACCGTGATTGTGGGAAATGTGTATTATGCACATTCTATATAGACCACTGTTGCAGACACAATTGACACAAAGATTTTCTTAAACTATTAATAACTACCCAATATGTGAATTTTTTTTATTAATAAATATGTTGTTTCCAATTTATCTCTCAAAATTATCCAATAATTTTTTGACAAAAATACGTTTATGTAATATAAATTTAATTTTTGTTCTTTCCCGAAAAGCTAGGGGGGGGGGCCACGGCCCCCCCCTGCCCGTGTGTATGGGCGCCTATGGCTCTAACTGATAAAAACTTTGAAAACTCGGTAATCTTAAAAGCCAATAAACTTAATCAGTGAGTGTGGCTATAGTGATTATTAATTGAGGATTAATTTTTAAAATTCTTTTTTTTTTATGTCAGTTGGAATTGTACGTTATTTTATGTTTTCATGACTCATAAATATGTTTAGAGATGCAGAGATAATTACAGTAGACTCCCTCTATAACGAGAACTGAAATGGCGGACTAATTACCTCGGTATAAGCGGATCTCGTTATATCTGGCAACAATAATATTGTGCATACATATGAATAAATATAGTTTTCTAAGATATTAACTTCCTATAGTTAAGCCATTCGGAGCAATATCAAATGCTAAAAATAATCTTTCCTCAACAATAAGGCTTCGGCCATCATAAATTGTAACTTTCCTATAATATTCAATATCTGTCGAGAAATAAACAGATTAGGAAGCAGTTTAGGAGGTGGATTTTATTACAGCACTGGTCTCGATAACCACACAGATGTTGGGGATTTCTGTATACAGGCAGTTTATTTACAGCAATTACTGCGCTAGAAACAGGTAAAGAAACATATTCTTCGATTTCATTTACCCTCGTTATAACCAAATATGCCTCGTTATAGAAGTGTTACCGTTCAAAAGGAATTTCATAGGACATCTAGCGTACCTCGTTATAAGCGAAAATTCGTAATAACCGTGTTCGTTATAGTGAGAGTCTACTGTATTACCTTCTTACCTTTTTTTGGGTTTTACCTTCGAATGTACTCGAAATAAGTACCCGAGAAATTCGGTAATTGTACTTTCGAGTATTGTACTCTGAGTACTTTTCTGGAGCAATGTACTCGGTACTCTGTACTCGTTCCTTTAATACGAAAAGTACCCAGTACTCTGTACCCGAGTACAATTTATCAGTACCCGGCCCAGCTCTGCCGGTGAGGTCAGTTTTTGTCATATGATGATCCATATTTTGTATTTCCCCACACTCGCAGTTGACCCCGACTTTTTTCACAATTTGTTTAATTTCCACTACATGTTCTGCTTGCATTTCTGCGAATTTTGGGATCTGCAAACTCCGCCCTATTTGTCCTCCATGCCTCATTTAGCATCATATCTACTGGTGTCTGGTCTGGCGTGGGCAGATTTATTCCAAACGGTGTACACATTTTCAGCAGTCGACAAATATAGTACTTATGCCGGTGTTCTTGTACGTTGTGCCACACAACATGCACCCCATTTGTTTCCAGTTAGCTTCTTAAAAATATTACTCTTAGTTGTTACGTTTTTGGAGCTTTAATTTGGTTCTTAGTTCTCCTCTTATTAGCAGTTGGGTGGCCATTTGGTTTGCTGTAACCTTGCATGGTAATGTAGCATGTGTCTTAGGGTCAGCGCTTAGTTTTTGAACAACATTCCATGTCATTTTGCTGCGATGTGTTCATTGTTTCCAGAGTTTCGATCCACTATTTCTTTCTAACTTTCCTAGATATATTCTTTATTATATCCACAAATAGTTCGCAATTTTTTTGTTTTGCATCCTTATTTTTCGAAGTTTGCATGGTATCGTGTGATTTCTGGTAGTTCACAGATATGATGTCCTGTAGACCAACCGGTGTATTTACAATACTTATGAAAGTTTTTCATCACAAATTGTTATTTAACACGTTCGGTGCCCATGACGCAAGAGTAGCGTCACTAGTACTGTGTTACTAAATGAACGATTTAAGTACGTGGTACCAGCAAGTGGCGCTTGTTCAAGGTGGGCACCGAACGTGTTAAACACATGGAATAAAAGATCAACTCTACAAACACATTATAAAAATAACATAAGACGAAAAATATTTCAATTACTTACTTCCTGGCTTTCATCTAACTTAATGCATTGTTTCTGTAACATTTCGGCGATACTCTGTTCATATTGATCGCCTAAGAGGGCCAGTTTTCTTCTTTGTTCCTCCTTCAGTTTCTTAATTACTACCTTTTGATTTTCTTTTGGAGTATTTAAAAGAATTTGAGCTTTTAAAGCTTTATATTGCTTGGTTTGTACCTTGCAAGTCTCTCTGAACTGTTTTCGAACCAACATTTCCTTTTGCTGCAAAAATAATTGTAATGATTTATTATTGTATAAATATCATGAGAATATAATACTGAGCCATCGAAAGAATGCTATAAATCACAACATAATTTAAAATACATATGAGGCGCTCAGGGCTAAAGTAGATCAAGTCCATAAATTCTAGTTCTGAGATAATGAAGGTTAACGTTTATGTAAGACTAGTTGAACACAAAAGTGATTTAAAGACTAATTTTTCTTTATAGCTATAGTATGAACACTAACTTAAATATAGGTCATAATTTAAAAATTAAAAAAATATTGTTCTGAAGCTATTTCCTTGTGGCATTTTTATAATGAACTATTTTAAATGGGAAATAAGCCACAATTTTACCAAAAAATGAATTTATTAACGTTTCGACGCCCAAGTCGGGTGTCGTTGTCAAAATACAAAATAATACTAAATGAACAAAAATGTTGTTGCTTAGTAAAAAATTCTTCTAATAATTTATTTAATCTGACTCATTTATATCGGCGATTCAGGCACGTATTATACATTTTAAAGTAGAAGACTTTAAAATTATATTGCCAATATTGATGAGTTGCGTTCCTGAGACGACTTTACTAAAAGATAGTTCATTCGATTACATGAAATCAATCCCAACTCAAGAATATCCGCCACAAAAATCATAGCATGTGATCTGTCTTTAAAAAGACAACCAAATGCAACGATGGCAGTAAAATTCTCGCGCTAGAGATTCCATAGTAAATCACGAGGGAAAACCAGGAAAATTGGCAATATCATTTTAAAGTCTTCTACTTTAAAATGTATAATACATGCCTGAATTGCCGATATAAATGAGTCAGATTAAATAAATTATTAGAAGAATTTTTTACTAAGCAACAACATTTTTGTTTATTTAGTATTATTTTGTATTTTGACAACGACACCCGACTTGGGTGACTTGGGACTTTGACTATCTCCATAATTATTCAATACATATGGAGAGCATATTATGAGAAGAGCACTTGAAGGATGGGAAAAAGGCATCTCAATAAATGGTCATAAAATAAACAACCTACGTTTCGCAGATGATACAGCCCTTCTTGCAAATAGTCAAGCAGAGCTGATTGATCTTATACGACTGGTTGAAAACGAAAGTCAAATATTTGGTCTGCAATTAAACATATCAAAGACAAAGATCATGATAGTGGATAGACTACATAACAATCATCCACATATAACCACAATTGATCGGTTTGAGGTTGTGAGCTCATACTTATATCTGGGATCATTAATCACAAACACAGGGTCACTACAGGAAGAAATAAAACGTAGATGTGATCTAGCAAAAGTCGCCACAGCAAAAATGACCACAATATGGAAGCACTGTCAAATTTCAAGAGCGTTAAAGATGAGGTTGATCAACTGCTTAATATTCCCAATACTGACTTACGGATGTGAATCTTGGACCCTGAGAAATTCGGGAAGAAGAAAGATAGACGCCACTGAAATGTTCTGTTGGAGACGAATGCTACGAATTCCTTGGACTGACCATAGAACAAATAATTCGATTTTAAGAGAGCTAAAAGTTAGCCAACGGCTCTCCAGTAAAGTCCATCTCCAACAATTAAAATACTTTGGACATGTTATGAGAGCCAACACAGAAAACATGGAAAGACTCATTATACAAGGAAAGGTGGAAGGCCGAAGATCACGAGGAAGATCCCCAACAAGATGGATCGATCAAATTACAGGAATATGTAAAAGACCTATGCATGAGTTAAAAGAAATGACCAGAGACAAAGATCTTTGGAGACGGACAATACACGACATCACGTCGACCACTACACTCCCTCCGGGGGGTCAGGATTGAAGAGAGAGAACCGGTTCACAAGTTAATATAAAAAAGTTTTAAAATTGCACTTTAAATGCTGTTATCAAAAATGGCTTCGTCATAACCTGGTTCTTCATTGTCCCTACCCTGGGATGTTTGTGACATGGTAAAACTTTCTGTTCGAAGGTTTTTAAAGTGGGTGTGGGTATTTAGGGATAGAAATGGTAAAAGACTAAGCATGCCCTTTTTCTTTGCTTCAGTAACCACTCTCTCAGTTGTGTATAGCGGGTCTTGCTTTTCAATAAATTGAGAAATTTTTGTAGACATGTTTACTTTCAAGAAGTCGAAATATTTGTTTAAAGTATTTTTAAACTGCAGTATCCAGGGTTTCTCCCGTTCATATCTCATCCATCTCATCTCTATCCACTTTATAGGATCACCATCAAGTTTTTTTTTCTGTTGACTAATACGTTTTCAAGTTTTTTGGTAGATGTCTAGTGTTGTTACTTTGATGACCACGAAAGGGTTCTTAATCTTTGCAGTCTTGGCTACATGAATCCACTCTTGAGGTGTAAATATCTGAATACACTTTCGAGATGTTGATTCTATCACTCTTGGTTATTAGGTAAAAACCTAGTGACCAGAAACCAAAAATTTATGATCGATTGTTTCAATGCTTAAATGAGGATCAAGGACCAAGTTCATTAAGGTAATACAGTAGCGATCAACAGGTAGCAAAAACGCGTTCCAAGATTGCGGCTGTAATTTTGAATATTTTTTCGAGATATTTGGCACACGTATTCGTAATATAATAAAGAATGGCGGTACAGAGCTTAATTTGAAAAATATATTAATATGTGGAAATTACTCTGTAATTAAATACAATATTAAAAAAACGAGCCTGTACCGCCATTAAGAAGAACAAAAAAAATACACTTTCTTCAAATAAACTTTTTTATCCGATGCCTAGATTTTGTGTCATTTTGGAACTACTAAAATTTTCTATTTCATTAGTAGTTCCAAAATGACACAAAATCTAGGCATCGGATAAAAAAGTTTATTTGAAGAAAGTTTATTTTTTGTTCTTCTTAATGGCGATACAGGCTCGTTTTTTCAATATTGTATTTAATTACAGAGTAATTTCCACATATTAATATATTTTGTCAAATTGGGCTCTGTACCGCCATTCTTTATTATATTACGAATACGTGTGCCAAATATCTCGAAAAAATATTCAAAATTACAGCCGCAATCTTGCAACGCGTTTTGGCTACCTGTTGATCGCTATTGTTTCCTCTTAAGGTCAACTTTAAAATTTCTGTTTTGATCAGTGCAAGAGTCAGAGTAGAGAATAACATGTTTGTGGTTTTTAGCCTCTTGTCTAATGTGTTTAGCCAGCATGGATGCTAATTTTTGAGATCCCCTCCCTCCTTCTGTTTCGTCCCAGAAATGCATGTACCCATTATTATTATTAAAATAATGGATTTCAAAATTGTAAACGTACATATTGCTTTTATAGTATGCTAGGGAAGTAGTCAATTTGGGATATGGGAGGCCTCTTGTAGATCAAATGTTGCAACATAGCATGTGCCTGATGCAGCAGATTTGTCATTTTTAAGAGATTCCCTAGCTTGCAGAGCTTTAGCCAATTGCAATTTCTTTTCCAATTCAAATTTAACACGTCGTTCTGGGTCATTGGGATCCATTGTTTTCAAATTATAACAACTGCAAATACAAAAACAAAAACCACATGTTTTCATGTGTTGTCAACAAAACCGTCCGTTTTGGACTTGATTCACTTTAGCACAGAAATTTTTTAAACCTTTTTCAGAACCTATTAGACTACTGCCATTTGTTAGGAAATAGCAGTATCAGGGACTTGGTTCACTGTGATCCCGAAAAGATACAATATTATATTAACAAATACTAATACGCACCAAGCGGACTTTTCGTAAATTTTGGACTTGATCCACTTTGGCTCTGAACGCCTCAATACATATATGTACATCAAAGAAAAAAAGTTCTTTTTGTCTTTAGTTTGGCCGCTAAAAACGATTAAAATCGAGAGAAAATTCAAATTATACTAGCCAGTCCAAAACGTGCCCTCATTGGTAGTGATGTCAAGTTAAAAATGTTAAAAAAACGAGCCTGTACCGCCATTAAGAAGAACAAAAAAAATACACTTTCTTCAAATAAACTTTTTTATCCGATGCCTAGATTTTGTGTCATTTTGGAACTACTAAAATTTTCTATTTCATTAGTAGTTCCAAAATGACACAAAATCTAGGCATCGGATAAAAAAGTTTATTTGAAGAAAGTTTATTTTTTGTTCTTCTTAATGGCGATACAGGCTCGTTTTTTCAATATTGTATTTAATTACAGAGTAATTTCCACATATTAATATATTTTGTCAAATTGGGCTCTGTACCGCCATTCTTTATTATATTACGAATACGTGTGCCAAATATCTCGAAAAAATATTCAAAATTACAGCCGCAATCTTGCAACGCGTTTTGGCTACCTGTTGATCGCTATTGTTTCCTCTTAAGGTCAACTTTAAAATTTCTGTTTTGATCAGTGCAAGAGTCAGAGTAGAGAATAACATGTTTGTGGTTTTTAGCCTCTTGTCTAATGTGTTTAGCCAGCATGGATGCTAATTTTTGAGATCCCCTCCCTCCTTCTGTTTCGTCCCAGAAATGCATGTACCCATTATTATTATTAAAATAATGGATTTCAAAATTGTAAACGTACATATTGCTTTTATAGTATGCTAGGGAAGTAGTCAATTTGGGATATGGGAGGCCTCTTGTAGATCAAATGTTGCAACATAGCATGTGCCTGATGCAGCAGATTTGTCATTTTTAAGAGATTCCCTAGCTTGCAGAGCTTTAGCCAATTGCAATTTCTTTTCCAATTCAAATTTAACACGTCGTTCTGGGTCATTGGGATCCATTGTTTTCAAATTATAACAACTGCAAATACAAAAACCACATGTTTTCATGTGTTGTCAACAAAACCGTCCGTTTTGGACTTGATTCACTTTAGCACAGAAATTTTTTAAACCTTTTTCAGAACCTATTAGACTACTGCCATTTGTTAGGAAATAGCAGTATCAGGGACTTGGTTCACTGTGATCCCGAAAAGATACAATATTATATTAACAAATACTAATACGCACCAAGCGGACTTTTCGTAAATTTTGGACTTGATCCACTTTGGCTCTGAACGCCTCAATACATATATGTACATCAAAGAAAAAAAGTTCTTTTTGTCTTTAGTTTGGCCGCTAAAAACGATTAAAATCGAGAGAAAATTCAAATTATACTAGCCAGTCCAAAACGTGCCCTCATTGGTAGTGATGTCAAGTTAAAAATGTTCAAGTTCCGCGCCATTAATTCATTACGTTTGATATTCGTTTACTTGTTGTAGTCTCTGTATGATGTATCTCAGTTTTATAAACCTTTAGATAATGTCTGTAACTACATATTTTATAATATTTGAGTGTTTTGGTAATTGAGTGACAATTTTTTTAAAATGACCGAGGAGGGTTTCTCCAAAGGGCAGTATGATAACTTACCCATTATGAACATAAATATTATTATGACTAGTTTATTTTAATTTTATAGTAAAAACAGTTCCAGAAAAATATTGTATAGGTAAATATCATTCAATATGTAATGTACATCTACCAAAATATACCAAAAGTTATATTTTCGTTTTGTTCAAAATAGATTTCTTGATTTATTAAAAAAACTATTAAGCAGACAAGAGACATTAAATACTTACTTTAAATTATTTTCACATACATAAAGACCTTGAAAATGAACTAAAATGTCTTTAATGTAATTTCAACATGCATGTAACCACTTTATTAAACGCCGGTTCTTATCGACTGGTAACCTAATAAATATTTTATTGAGGGTTGTACTTGTAACACAAGTTGTTTAACACAGGTTGTTTAACACATTAAACACGGGTTTAATGGTTGTACTTGTAACACAATGGTACCAAATAAAACATATAGTATTTATTTTTACTTTCCATAGTAAACACACACAATTCAATACTATCTCTTCAAAAACTGTATCAAACTTCAAAGTAAATAAAATGGTATATACTTTTTTATATGAGACAGGAGAAATGACATTACAAAATATTAAGATAAGACGTCACAAGGGTTAACGCGCTTTTTCGATCGTTTAATACAGGGTGAGTCATGAGGAACTGTACATACTCCTACCTCCTATAGAGGCTCCTATGGGGAATATCAAATGACCATTAAAAAGTGTCTGCTCCCATTGTTTAATAATATACAGGGCGAGTTTGGCATTTTGACAGAAATTTGTATTCGTCATAATTTTTGAACGGTCAGATCGATGTGTCTCTTATTTTGGTCAATCGTTACATTATTACCACCTAATCAACTAATTTATTCAAACTAGAAAAAAATCAGGTCCGGCTTCAAAAAAATTAGTTCGTTTGGGTCTTAGAAAAAAATTCACCCTGTATACGTTTTTTGAAAACTATAAATATGAATTTTACAAATTAGACAAATAAGCAATTAAAATGACATATTTATTTTTTCCCCACACGATTACTAATTTTTTTTAACAAATATTTAATTTATGTTACCACCCAATCAACTGATTTTCTCAAACTAGAAAAAAATCAGGCCCGGATTTAAAAAATTAGTTCGTTTTGGTCTTAGAAAAAATTTCACCCTGTATACGCTTTTTGAAAACTCTAGTATGAATTTTACAAATTAGACAAATAGGCAAATAAAATGGCGTATTTATTTTTTCCCCACACGATTACTTAATTTTTTATTAAAAAATCAAATTTGTCAAAATCGGAATTTTACCATAAAGATAAAAAAAAATTAAACAACGTTTTTCTTAAAATGAAAAGCTTCACCATTTTTTTTCTATACCACGTCTAGATCTAAAACCCATAACACTTATCTTTGGATTCTATAGTTTAACATAGACGTGATCAAATAGATAAATTTTAAATTTTTTCACTTAATTTTTGCGATTTAACTTTGCAATTCACGAATCTGCACCTTTTATTTTCAAAAATTCATAACTTTTATGAAAAGAAGACTGAAAGTCTACAACAATTTTCATAGTCTTCACAATGGTAAGAGACATGTGCTGTAAAAATTTCAGAAAAAAAAATATTAAAATGGAACAGAGTTGTAGTGAGTTAAACTGTGATTTCATTTTTTTTTTTCATTTTTATGTTACAATTCCGATTTTGACAGATTTGATTTTTTAATAAAAAATTAAGTAATCGTGCGGGGAGAAAAATAAAGATGCCATTTTAATTGCCTATTTGTCTAATTTTTAAAATTCATATTAGACATTTCAGAAAGCGTATACAGGGTGAAATTTTGTCTAAGACCAAAACGAATTTATTTTTTAAATCCGGGCCTGATTTTTTTTAGTTTGAATAAATCAGTTGACTGGGTGGTAACATAAATTAAATATTTGTTAAAAAAAATTAATTTTTGTAATAAAAGTTATTTTTTTTTAAATCTATGGTTCACTTTTCCAAACTTTTAATTATTCATAGTCAATTTTGATTTTTTTATAAAAAATTAAGTAATCGTGTGGGGAAAAAAATAAATATGCCATTTTAATTGCCTATTTGTTTTATTTGTAAAATTCATATTAGAGTTTTCAAAAAGAGTATACAGGGTGAATTTTTTTCTAAGACTAAAACGAACTAATTTTTTAAATCCGGGCCTGATTTTTTTCTAGTTTGTATAAATCAGTTGATTGGATGGTAACATAAATTAAATAATTGTTCAAAAAAAATTAATTTTTGTAATAAAAGTTATTTTTTTTAATCTATGGTTCACTTTACCAAACTTTTAATTCATAGTCAAATTTGATTTTTTTATAAAAAATTAAGTAATCGTGTGGGGAAAAAATAAATATGTCATTTTAATTGCTTATTTGTCTATTTTGTAAAATTCATATTATAGTTTTCTAAAAGCGTATACAGGGTGAAATTTTTTCTAAGACCCAAACGAACTAATTTTTTTGAAGCCGGACCTGATTTTTTTCTAGTTTTAATAAATTAGTTGATTAGGTGGTAATAGTGTAACGATTGACCAAAATAAGAGACACATCGATCTGACCGTTCAAAAATTATGACGAATACAAATTTCTGTCAAAATGCGAAACTCGCCCTGTATATTATTAAACAATGGGAGCATACACTTTTTAATGGTCATTTGTTATTCCCCATAGAAGCCTCTATACGAGCTAGGAGTATGTACAGTTCCTCATGACTCACCCTGTATGATTTAAATACACAAAAGATTTTAAATTTGTGCTTCTAAATTATTATGAGTTTTTGAGGCGTGAAATTTTGGAAATCTTATTTTTAGGCTATTGATTATGATACTATAGAAAGGAACTACAACGTTAACGGGGTTTTATTATTTCATATGGTATACGATTCTCTATATATGAAAAAACCGCGGAGTGCTACCATTTAAAGGGGTGCGTTTTTGAGAAATGGGTGAATTAGTCCCTGGGCACAGGTTACATTAGGGTGAGTTCTATGCACTTTTGGTACAAACACGTCTACATAAAAATTGTTCCTGGTTAAATTTCCTATCTAAATATAACTTTTCAAAGTCAAAGATACTTTTTTTTACAAAAATATATTCAAAAGAAAAAGCCAAAAAAACTCAAAAGAAATTTTGTTTTTTGTCCCATAACTTTTGTCCACGGGAATATAGGTATAGACATTGCTTCACAGAAAAAAAACTTACATATTTTCTCTTTAGAATGATGTTTGGTAGAGGTCACTAGGATTTACAGTTTTCGAAATATGATTTTTCAAAGTTCGCCACTCACAGCAATTTTGGGCAATTTTCCTTGTTATTTCGCAAATATTGTTCTGTAACTTTTTTCTACGTAACTTTAGGCATATGCAATGGTACATGTAAGAGGAATAGAAATCAATTATCTTTAAAATTTTCTACTGTATAATGTTGTACGACTTCTTTTAAAGAGGTTATCTTTTTCAAGACTTTATACTTTTAACGATTATTTTTTAAGTTTCCTATTATAACTTTTTTTCTACATTTAGATATATATTAAAAAATAAAAAAGAAAGCTTATTCTGTTTACTGGTGTATGGTGTATTATAAAAAATTCTAGGATTATTTTTGAATAAGATATGCTTTTTCAAAATGTAATAAGTACTTGCAACGATTTTTGATTTTAGGATTATTTTTTCCTCATTATAACTTTTTTATGTGATTGTGTGTTATGATTGAATCTTATTTTTTATAGGTAATACTTTGGATCCACTTGACTCGGCCGGGCAAACTTCAAAATATGGATTAATTCCAATATTTACTGTCAAAGCTCCTGCACCACAAGCTTTGCTTGAAAAAATAGCATGTAAATGTACCAAAGGATGTACAAAAAACTGCGGTTGTAGGAAGATAGGAATTAGTTGTTCAATATTCTGCAAAGGGTGCATGTGCATGGGTACTAATTGTGGGAACTCTAAGATAACTGAGGTGTCAGAGGAAGATATTGAAGCTAATGCTAACGAAGAGATGAACTTTGATTTTGAAAATTTTGTAAATGTCAACGTTTAAATAATTTTAACTAAAGTGATGTTTTTTAAAACTAATGTTTATGTAATTTTTGTATTTTTGTAAAAGAAATAATTTTAAATAATACAGGTAAAAAAATATCAAAGAATCACTCGGTTTCCATTACATATTTAAATATAGATGATACACCATTTTAAAGAACAGAAAGTAACCCTTTTTTATTGAGCAATATATAGTATATTCATGTACAAGAAAAAAAAAGTTATAATGAGAAATTTCAAAATAAATCGTAAAAAATGTAAAAAATACTATTTTTTATATTAGGTATTAAATAATATATAATATAATATTATATTATATATACTATATGTAATATAATATTATATAATATATAATATATTATATAATATTATTTTATTTTTTATATTATATTATAAAAAATCGTTAAAAGTATAAAACCTTGAAAAACCATAATCTCTTTAAAAAAAGTCGTACAACGTTATACAGTAGACCATTTTAACGACGTTCTACACCTTCGTTGCGGGGTATGCCTCTCAGAGGAAAGGGGGGGAAACTTATATGCAAGCGAAAGTTGGTAACAATGCATTTATAGCAGAATACTCAAATCATATGTTTCAGTATTGAATACTTTATAAAAATAAATTATAATAAATTACGGAAATTACGGAATTAATTATAATAAATAAATTAAAAATAAATGGTACGGTAAACAATTCTCATTTTTTCATATGTTATTCCTTACAAAAAAACCTTTAATTTAAGCACAAATAATTAAAAATCGTAAATTTGGGTAAAAAGTTATTTACTTTTTAAGAATTCCCATAAGAGCCCATGTTAAAACTTAACTTGGACCCTTAACAGTAATTAAACGGCACGGTAAAACAATTTTCAAAAAAATCAAATCTTAGTTTTTTGAAGTAAACTATAACATACTAAAATTTCATGCAAATCCTTAATTCTTTGCCGAAGGTGTAGAACGTCGTTAAAGGTAATTGATTGCTATTCCTATTACGTGTACCATTGCATATACCTAAAGTTACGTAGAAAAAAGTTACAGAACAATATTTGCAAAATAACAAGGAAAATTGCCCAAAATTGCTGTGAGTGGCGAAATTTGAAAAATCATATTTCGAAAACTGTAAATCCTAATTACCTCTACTAAACATCATTTTAAAGAAGAAATATGTAGGTTTTTTTTCTGTAAAGCAATGTCTATACCTATATCCTCGTGGACAAAAGTTATGTGACAAAATACAAAATTTCTTTCTTTTGGGTTTCTTTGTGCTTTTTCTTTTGAATATATTTTTGTAAAAAAAAGTATCATTGACTTTAAAAAGTGATATTTAGATAGGAAATTTAACCAGGAACAATTTTTATGTAGATATGTTTGTACCAAAAGTGCATAGAACTCACCCTAATGTAACCTGTGCCCAGGGACTAATTCACCCATTTCTCAAAAACGCACCCCTTTAAATGGTAGCACTCCGCGGTGTTTTCATATATAGATGTCCATTGACCATATGGAATAATAAAACCCCGTTAACGTTGTGGTTCCCTTTAGCTATCGTATTTTGAATATGATCAATAGCCTATTTTAAACGAAACTGAGTATTATTATTTGATTAAATAAAAATGTGGAAGTTCCCTATTAGTTGAGATATCTGCTATATTTAACGATTTATCTATAAATAAACATATTTTAGAGGGCATAAAATGCTAATATTACCCGTATGCACGCTAATGGTGAATATAAAATTCTTAATTTTATGTCAAAAAATCGGCAATACAGTGGAACCTCGATTATCCGTCTCTCTATTAACCGTCACCTCTATTAACCGTCAGGGTCCATACCTACATAAGTTATATTGACTACATAAGTAAAAATTTAGTCATCAATTCATTTTGTTTGAGCATTGCGATAAGCCAAACTAAATTCGTTGAAATGTACACGTGCAGTTATGCCACCATCGCATTTTTTTATGTAAATAATTTTTGTTCTTATTCAGGGCTCTGGATTAAATTTTAATTTAAATAGGTGATAAATAATCACCTATTTAATAATCGGTGATAAATAATCACGGAAAATAAAAATGCACAGCACAATAATTATTACAGTCAATATCTGTGTGTCACCATAATTAAATTTTATTCAAATTCGAACATTGATTGTGTCACTTAGTCATTTGATCAATTAAGTTTTGTTAATGTTCTGTTAACCGTCTTTTCGATTATCCATCATACCCTTGGTCCGGTGCCCTGACGGATAACCTAGGTTCCACTGTAACTACCTCTTAAAACCTACCAAATTTCATTTTCATATCTTAACTGGTTTTAGTGCAGTAAATAAATCGTCAGTTTGTAAGAAAAAATTCAACATCCCGTATCTCTGAAACGAAACATTTGTAAACATACGTTTATAAAGCAAACTGTCATTATCTTTGCTTGCAGAATTACCCCTTAAAGTTTGTCGCACTTATTTAGAAACACTGTGTATTGATGAAGAACATGTCTAGTTGTTAAAGTACCTAACTTTTTTATTATCCAACATAAACGAATGAATCAAAAAACAGAATAGTTGGGTTTTAATTTCAGTATTTTATAAATCCTAGAATATTCCACAGTGTGATGCAAACTTTGAGAAAACAACACAGTTTGATTCGTACACCCGGTATACAATAAAAATTTACCTGTTTAGCAACAATATTATTACATCGGTATTGTTAAAGAATCAGGCTATAACATATTAAAAAAATCACTTAAATCGGCCAACAGGTTTAGGAAATACGATACATAAAAAATGACCAAATTTTTAAGTGGGTCGATTTCTATGCACGTAAGTTTAGTTGCAAGAACAATAGAAGAATTACAACGATTACTTACAAACATAAATATTGCTTGCAACAATTATGGCATAAATATCAATATAAAAAAACCAAGTAGTATATTATGGTCTTCAGTAAAAACATGACACAACCAGCACATAGTATAAATGGCATTCAAATTGAAAAAAGTATCAAGTTACAAATACTTAGGAACTTTAATAAACAAACCTGGATACCAAAACAATGAAATAAAAAGACGTATCGAAATTGCTAGGGCCACCTTCATAAAGATGAGAAAATTCTTCTGTATGCAACAGAGATATAGGCATCCCTCTACGATTATGAATGGTAAGAGACTACTTATTTAACACGCTATTATACGGTGTAAAGGCCTGGACTCTCAAGTAGAACAACATAAAAAATATTGAAAGTTTCTAGATGTAAAAGACGGTAGTACCGTCGAATGCTGAAGATAAGTTGGGTTGAAAGAATCACAAACCTTGAAGTAATACGAAGGATAGGAAAAGACCCAGAAATTTTGTTACGGATTAAACGAAGAAAACTCGAATATTTGGGTCACCTGATGAGAGGACATAAAGAATATGCTTCATTAAAAAATTACTTCAAAATATAATTCAAGGATAAATAGAAGGAAAACGGAATCCATTCAGTAGGATGTCATGGTTGCGGAATTTGAGGGAATGATTTAGCTGCACCACTGATGAATTCTTTAGGTCAGCTGTAAACAAGGTCAGGATATCCTTGATGATGTCCAATCTCCGATAGGAGTGGCACAAGAAGAAGTAGCCAAAAGTTCAACAACATATTTCAGATTTAAATCTAGTTAAAAGATCAAATAATAATTAAATTCAAAAATTAAGTAATACTTAAAGATATCAGTTGAAATTAATATAAAACAATTAAGAATTAAATAAAGTGTACCCACCTTTAGAGACTTAGGTTGCTGTTTCAGTTCTAGAGCATGTTTCTTCCTCATTTCCCGTTCAGTTCGCTTCATATATTCTGCCTGGTTAGCCAATTCTGTATCATGTTGATTTTTAACCTACAAATAAATAATTAGAATATGACAATTTCATCTCAGTATTGATAAACACCGTGCCGGTCAATGCATAGGACCGTGCCGGTCCTAGCTTGCGTGGGGGAGGAGCTATGAACTGAGTAGGGGCTCTTCAGTACTTCACGGAAGACGGACTGGACTGGGAGGGGGATGTCCTCAACCCCGACACGGCGCGTCCCAATGGCTGATAGGGAACGTTCCTGCAGGTCAGGTATGAATAAGGCTGAGGGCATGACATAGGGCAGCAGCTACGTCATTATTGAATTTGATACTGGGGCTGTGTGATTCATACAGGTCTGGTGTAAAATACTCACAGGCGGCAACTACATCTTAGTTCAACCGGCTGTGATACTGCGATCAGACAGGCAACGGGAAACCACCTGATTATCTTCCCAGAGAGCGTTATGAAATGACGACTAGGCAAGGAAATTCTGTGCTTTGCAATCCGGCTAGCAACCGGCACCGTATCGATTCCGGGTCGAATGGTGTGAAATGGGCGACCGGGCAGATGATTGTGGACGACCAGGCAATATGTGCGAAATGGGATACTGGAAGATCAAACTTAGCATTACGTAAAAAACACCGCATCGCAACATGGAATGTTAGGGGTCTGATAGAGCCAGGTAAATTGTATATATTAGAAAATGAACTGATCAAGGAGAAGATAGATATCTGCGGGATATCTGAGACACACTGGGAAGGCCAAGGACATTGGGAGGCCACTCACATAAAGTTTTCATGTCAGGAGCTAACAAATCAGGACAAAAAGGCGTAGCAATATTAATTCAAAAACGTTGGGCAAAATATGTACATGAATACCTTCCGATAAACGATCGTATAATAAAAATAACCCTAAACGCTAAACCAGTCAAAATGCACATTATACAAGTATAAATGCCAACATCCGAAGCGACAGAAGATATAGTAGAAGAAACATACCATCTGATACATGAAACCATCTCTAATATACCTAAGAAAGAACCAATGATGATAATAGGAGATTGGAACGCAAAAATAGGAAGAACGAAAGTAGACGAACATTTGAAAGGAACAATAGGTGAGCATGGCTTAGGCGAGCGAAATGACGAGGTGAACGGCTCCTTCAATTTGCCATCGATATGGATCTCAGTATAGTAAACACAATGTTTAAACATCATCCGCGAAGATTATCAACATGGTCTTCGCCTGGAGGACGATACAAGAACCAAATAGATTATATTCTTATCACTAAACGATGAAGGAGCTCTGTAACCAATGTGAAGACAAAACCAGCTGCAGACTGTGGTTCGGACCATAAAATGCTACAAGCAGAATTTCGCATTAAGTTGCAAAGTAAAACAATTGTAAACAAAAGACAAAAATTGGTTTCAAAACACCCGGAAAAGTTTAGAGAGGCACTAGCAAAAGCTGACCTACCAGCGACTACCGGAGACCCTGACAAAACGTGGGAATATACAAAGAAGTTGATAACCGAAGCCATCAACAATACAAACCCCAAAGAAAAAATAGATAGGAAAAAACATTGGATGACTGAAGAAACTCTCAACCTTGTTGAAGAAAGACGAAAACTTAGAAACGGCACGTCAAATTCAATACAAAAAGAAATAGAGATAAGCACCATAAATACAACTATAAAACACTTGTGCAGAAGGGACAAAAATAATTATATAAAAAGCATATGTGAACAACTAGAGGAACATGCTGACCGCCAAGAATCTAGAGAACTTTTCTCAAAAGTCAAATATCTAGCGAGAGAACTCAAACCACAGACACAGATCATCAAAGATAATAGTGGAATACCATAACAAACCCAGACGGTATCGCAGAGGTGTGGAAACAATATTGTGAAATACTATTCTCTAACAACGACCCAGACCATAATACAGAAAAAAGAAGTTATGAAAAAGAACCTCAAATATTGAAATCAGAAATTGAATCGGCAATAAAAAAGCTAAAATGTAGAAAAGCACAAGGAGAGGATGGAATAACACCTGAAATACTCAAAGAAATGGGAGAATTAGGGACGGAAGTAATGCTTAGAATTTGCAATGAGATCTGGAATACCGGAAAGTGGCCAAATGACTGGGGTAAACTCACGTTTATTCCCATATACAAAAAAGGTTCTCCGACAGATTGCAGTAATTACCGTACAGTAGCGTTGATATCTCACGCGAGCAAAGTACTTCTAACAATAATCAATGAAAGATTAAAATCCATTCTCTTACCGCAAATTCCCCAAGAACAATGCGGATTCGTCCCAGGTAGGGGAACAAGAGAACACATTCTTAATATTCGTCAAATTATCGAAAAATCTCGAGAGTTTAACATAGAAACATATTTGTGCTTTGTTGACTACTCCAAGCCCTTCGATAACGTAAAATGGGATAAAATGTGGCATATACTTAGAGAAATGGGTACGCCAGAACATCTAATCTATATATTACAAGCACTTTATGTAAATAACACCGCTAATGTAAGAGTTAATAACGTGGTTTCGAAAAATTTCAAATTAAAATCTGGAGTACGGCAGGGATGTATAATATCCCCCATTCTATTCAATATATATAGTGAACACATTATGCGTCAAGTTTTTGAGGAATGGCAAGGTGGAGCAACGATAGGAGGAAGAAAAATAAAAAACCTACGTTATGCTGATGACACTGTTATATTGGCGTCTTCACCAGAAGAACTGGAAGAAATTATAAATAGGCTAGGAACGGTTACGGAATATGGTTTGAAAATAAATATACAGAAAAGCAAAGTAATGATCATCGATAGAATCAGAAACAACCAACCGGAGATAAGAGACTTGGCAGGTTACGAAGTGGTCAGACAATTTAATTACTTAGGCTCCGTTATTACTAACAGTGGAGGATGCGAAGACGAGATTCGTAGGCGCATCATAATGGCCAGATCGGCAACAGCCAAACTCACAAAAATATGGAAGAATACTGACCTTACAAAAAATACAAAATTACGCCTTGTCCGAGCGTTAATATTTCCTATCGCCACCTACGCTTCAGAGACTTGGACCATCAAAAAAGTAGATTCAAAACGTATAATGGCATTTGAAATGTGGGTCTACCGGAGAATGTTGCGCATACCATGGACCGCACATCGCACAAATAATTCAATATTAGGCGAACTTAACATAAAAACTAGACTCAGCACAACTATCAACCAAAATATACTGAGATATTTTGGACATATAACTAGAAGAAGAGAAGGCATGGAACGAATGATAGTTGAAGGCAACGTACAGGGCAGAAGATCCAGAGGAAGGTCTCCATTACGATGGTCGGACCAAATAAAGGACATGACTGGTTACTCATTCTCCGAAGCAAAACAACACGCACAGGAGAGAGAGAACTGGACAAAAATAGTCAAACGACTTACATGACGCCACTACATCCTTACGAAGGAGAACAGATAGAGGAGGAGGATTGATAAACAAGACCCGATACAGCCACAACACAAAGACTACTGGAAACGGCAGAGATGAGACTACTGAGGAATTACAGGAAATACGCTGAGAGATTGAAAGAGGAGTGAAGACATTAGAAGACAATGTAAAGAACATTGTATAAATGAATGGACACTAAATAGAAAAAAATAAGGGAATAACCACATAAACAGAATGAGGGAGACACGTGTGGTCAAAAGAACAAGAGATAAATCTTACAATCGGTAGAAGTATCCACCGGCCGCGCAAAAGATGGAGTGACAACCTTCCATAGAGATATCAATACGCCAATGAACAAGCAGAATTGCTTTTTAAATAGGACGACGAAGAAGAAATAAATTACAAAAAATCAAACACAAATGTAAAAAAAGAGAACGGTGTTATTTTAAACTACTAACAAAAAAAATTAACTCCAGTGTTTCAAAATCCAAGGCGAAGGATAGAAGGAATGGAAGCTGATTCTGTAACAGGCCAAGACCCATCATTGGTTGTAGAGGCAATAATGATGATGATGATTCCAAAGCAATTCATCCTTCAAGTAATGTAGTCAAAACCTGTCTTATGTTATGCTTTTATTGATGGTAAGAATTACCCCGTCAAAATAGCCCCGTCGAAAAAGCTCCGACAAAATAGCCTGCAGACAAAATAGCCGCGGAATAATAGCTAGCCCCCAAAATAACCCCGACAAAATAGTTCCGACAAAAAAGCTCCCTTCAGAATTCATCATGAAATAATCCCTTAAAAATACATTTTTTCGGAAATGGTAATTATCCTCTATTCAGATGTCTTTTCAGAGAACACGAACCCTGTCTTCTGCTTCGATTAAAGGTGTTCTGCTTTTCGATTAAATTCACTGTTCAAGCCAGCTCCCGCCAGCCATCTGCCTCTTAGTCGGAGAGATAGAAGCGGATTTTGTGCGTGATAAGTAATATGGAAAAACTAAACGGGGATATGTTGAATTAGTTGTGTACATGACTTTCACCAACTACCGGAAACCAGAGTTGGGGCCGAGGGTAGTTATAAGGGGTCAAAGTCGCGCATTTTATAATTTTTTTTATGACGCTCATGATCGAGATAGTGCACCAAAATTTGGGAATAAGTAGGTCATGACGTAACTAAGTAAAATCTCTAGGGGCGAAACGCTGCGTGGCCGACAAAGGGGTGGGGGTAGGGGTGAATATAAAAAATATAAAGGGTTTTTTGCGACGTTCGTGATTGAGATAGTGGATCAAAATTTGGGAATAAGTAGATCATGACATTACTAAGTAAAATCCCCAGAGCCGGAAACCAGAGTTGGGGGTGAGGGTAGTTATAAAGGGTCAAAGTCGCCGTTTTTATTATTTTTTTTGTGACGCTCATGATCGAGAGAGTGCACCAAAATTTGGGAATAAGTAGGTTATGACGTAACTAAGTAAAATCTCCAGGCGTGGCACGCTGCGTGGCAGACAAAGGGGTGGGGCAGGGGTGAATAAAAAAAATATAATGGTTTTTTTGCGACGTTCGTGATTGAGAGAGTGTACCAAAATTTGGGAATAAGTAGATTATGACATAAGTAAAATCCTCAGAGCCGGAAATCAGAGTTGGGCATGAGGGTAGTTATAAGGGGTCAAAATCGCCGTTTTTATTATTTTTTTTGTGACGCTCATGACCGAGATAGTGCAGCAAAATTTGGGATTAAGTAGGTCATGAGGTAACTAAATACAATATCCAGGGGTGGAACCGTGCGTGGCCGATAAAGGGGTGGGAGTAGGTGTGAATATAAAAAATATAAGGGGATTTTGCGACGTGCTAGATTGTGATAGTGTACCAAAATTTATGAATAAGTAGACCATGTCTTAGCTAAGTAAAATCCCCAGAGCCGGAAAGCAGAGTTGGGGATGAGGGTAGTTTTAAGGGGCCAAAGTCGCAGTGTGTATTATTTTTTTGTGACCCGGCACAACATTTGTCCCCCACGGAGCGTTCCGCCCCTGAAGATTTTACTTAGTTACGTCATAACCTACTTACTCCCAAATTTTGGTGCACTATCTCCATCATGAGCGCCACAAAAAAATAATAAAAAGCGCGAATTTTACCCCTTATAACTACCCTCGTCCGCCACTCTGGTTTTCGCCTCTGGGAATATTACTTACTTATGTCATGGTCTACTTATTCCCAAATTTTGGTGCACTATCTCAATCACGAACGTCGCAAAAAACCCCTTACATTTTTTTATATTCACCCCTGCCCCACCCCTTTGTCGGCCACGCAGCGTTCCACTCCTGGAGATTTTACTTAGTTACGTCATGACCTACTTATTCCCAAATTTTGGCGCGCTATCTCGATCACGAGCGTCACAAAAAAAAATAATAAAAAACGGAACTTTGACCCCTTATAACTACCTTCCTTCCCCACTTTGGTTTCCGGCTCTGGGGATTTTAATTATTTATGTCATGGTCTACTTATACCCAAATTTTGGTGTACTATCTCAATCTAGAACGTCGCAAAAACCCCTTATATTTTTTATATTCCACCCCTTTATCGGCCACGCAGCGTTCCACCCCTGGAGATTATACTTAGTTACCTCATAACCTACTTATTCCCAAATTTTGGTGCACTATCTCGATCATGAGCGTCACAAAAAAAAAATAAAAACGGCGACTTTGACCCCTTATAACTACCCTCGTCCCCCACCTCGGGTTTCCGGCTCTTAGGATTTTACTTAGTTATGTTATGGTCTATATATTCCCAAATTTTGGTGCACTATCTCAATCACGAACGTCGCAAAAAACCCCTTACATTTTTTTATATTCACCCCTGCCCCACCCCTTTGTCGGCCACGCAGCGTTCCACTCCTGGAGATTTTACTTAGTTACGTCATGACCTACTTATTCCCAAATTTTGGCGCGCTATCTCGATCACGAGCGTCACAAAAAAAAAATAATAAAAAACGGAACTTTGACCCCTTATAACTACCTTCCTTCCCCACTTTGGTTTCCGGCTCTGGGGATTTTAATTATTTATGTCATGGTCTACTTATACCCAAATTTTGGTGTACTATCTCAATCTAGAACGTCGCAAAAACCCCTTATATTTTTTATATTCCACCCCTTTATCGGCCACGCAGCGTTCCACCCCTGGAGATTATACTTAGTTACCTCATAACCTACTTATTCCCAAATTTTGGTGCACTATCTCGATCATGAGCGTCACAAAAAAAAAATAAAAACGGCGACTTTGACCCCTTATAACTACCCTCGTCCCCCACCTCGGGTATCCGGCTCTTAGGATTTTACTTAGTTATGTTATGGTCTATATATTCCCAAATTTTGGTGCACTATCTCAATCACGAACGTCGCAAAAAACCCCTTACATTTTTTTATATTCACCCCTGCCCCACCCCTTTGTCGGCCACGCAGCGTTCCACTCCTGGAGATTTTACTTAGTTACGTCATGACCTAGTTATTCCCAAATTTTGGCGCGCTATCTCGATCACGAGCGTCACAAAAAAAATAATAAAAAACGGAACTTTGACCCCTTATAACTACCTTCCTTCCCCACTTTGGTTTCCGGCTCTGGGGATTTTAATTATTTATGTCATGGTCTACTTATACCCAAATTTTGGTGCACTATCTCAATCACGAACGTCGCAAAAAACCCCTTATATTTTTTATATTCACCCCTACCCCCACCCCTAGCCCCTAGAGATTTTACTTAGGTACGTCATGACCTACTTATTACCAAATTTTGGTGCACTATCTCGATCATGAGCGTCATAAAAAAATAATAAAATCCGCGACTTTGACCCCATAACTACCCTCGGCCCCAACTCTGGTTTCCGGCCGTTGGTGAAAGTCATGTACACAACTAATTCAACATATCCCCGTATAGTTTTTCCATATTACTTATCACGCACAAAATCCGCTCCCAGCTCTTAGACTATCTTGGAAGTTTGAACACTTAATTTAAGCGAAAATCAATGTTTATTTGTGATATAAACATTTTTGTCTGATTTCTGACGGCAGTAAAATGTATTTTGAATTAAACAAATTACATACATTCTTCTTTTTTTTTTGTCAAATAATTTAAATTAAAAAAAAAGTTTTTGGACACCTTGTATAAATAATAATTATGTAAATGTATATACTACTGAATAGAGAATTAAATATCCTTTCAAATGAGCTAGCACACGACCCCTATTCTTATTCAAAAAAGCATCGATTGCGTCATCACGCCCAGATAGATGACATCACTAGTATGACATACAGGGTGTTTGGTAAAGAATGGGCCATAACTTAATTTTAGAATCCTGAGGTTAAAATAGGTCGATTTAAGCTAACTGACCTTAGTACTAAAATTCATAATAACCGAAATACAAGGTGTCAAAGTTAAACTTTTATTTTACTTATTTTTGAATATTTCCTGACATGCATGGGATAACAACACGAAATTTGGTAAGTGGTGCTGGTACTATTCACCTTACTAAATTATGCTAAACAAACGTTTCTGACTACTACCAGAGGCGTACGACGGGGGAACGTGAATGGTTGACCCCTCCCAAATTCTACGCAACTGGCGGAATTTGTATTTTAGTTTAATTTTTGGATTTACCAATACTATCTGTGTAAATAACATACTTTTCATTCATAACGATAAAGCCATTAGTTTTCGAGATTTTTGAAGCTAAAAACGAAGGAGCATAATACATTAATCAAAATAACTGTGCCTTTTTTATTTTTAACTTCAAATATCTCGAAAACTAATAACTTTATCGTTACGAATGAAGAGTGTATTATTTGCATAGAAAGTATAGAAGAATCTAAAAATTGTGCTAAAATAGCAGTTCCGTCAGTGGCGTAGAATTTGGGAAGGGTCAACCATTAACTTTCCCCTGTCGTACGCCTCTGGTATGAACCGGAAACGATTATTTAACATAATTTAGTAGGGTATACAGTAGGGTGCATCGAAAAAGGCGAAAAAAATTTTTTTTTGCGATGGAAAAGTAATACCTCACCAAAGTTGCCCAATCAACTATTAAGTATTTTGGTAAAATTTTTTCGAAATTGGAAAATATCTTCTGCCCCCCCCCCCCTCCCAAAAGAATTAAAAATTTTGAAAAAATGTTAAGAGACGAAAAAATTATTTCGAAACGAAAATGTAATAGCTCACAAAAGTTGCCTAAAACACTATTTAGTATTTTAGTAAAATTGCGTTGAAATAAAAAATATTTTCTGCCCCCCACGGAAACTAAAAATTAGAAAAAATAGATTAATATGCGAATTTCTTTTGTAAGAGAAATGTGATAGCTTGTAGAACTTGAATAAATAAATTCGGTTTAAATTGGAAAATATTTTCTGGTTTCACAAGGCTATTAAAAATTTAACTTAAGAAAAGTATAGTAAAATATTTTTATAACAAAATAGCCTAACTTATCCGTCTCCCTGACGTCACCCAAGTTTTTTAATACTAAAATAAATATAAAGTAAAGTACAAAATTAGGTATATAAATTACAAAAAAATATGGTATAAGCATTCTATTCAAAGATGTCTTCCGATTTAGCATAGTGAGGCATGGTTTTTCTGGAATCAATTCGAGTTTTATAAATCCATCCCTCGAATGATGTGTCACAAGCTTGACACATCATTCTACACATTGTTTGTGGCAGTGATATTTCTCCATCTCAATGTTAAACGGGTCTAAGTTAGGGTTCTTAATAAAATCTCGCAGATTGTCACTCGAAAATCTAGAGATATAAGTGGTTCTGTTCTGTAAGGTGATATTCTTGTTAGTTAATTAACTCAAAGTAGTCGTTTGAATAAAAATTTTTATATGATATAGTTTGAAGACCCTCACGTTTTTTGATTTGGTCACTGGCAAACTTCTTTTGATGTCCAAGGGCCCAAGGGGTAGATCATTTGAATGTCGCAGACATACAAACCACTGAAGCGGTTTTTTTAGATGTTCTTCTAACAGCCGTATTACATCACCCTTAACGCCAGTATCTACGACTGTTTCGTCACATGCAATAGCTGGATTTGATACTTCTTTCTGATATACCAAACAGGGGATACCCATATCCGAAATATTTGCACCCTGGCTCATGCACAAGTGTTATGTGTTCTTCCACGATCGATTGACAATAAATCTTGGTACTGTTTTTTACTTGAGCTAAAGTTTTGTCTTTGCGTCGGTAACTTTCTTCTTTTACCGTTGTTCTCTCTGATTATATTTGTTTTTGTTTTCCCTATCAATCGAGCTTATCACCATTTTTCTGAGACCTCTTTGATTTAATAGAAATTCGCGCTCATCCAGAGGCACTTTTTGAGATTTGCTACAAAGACAATTAGGTAATCAGAGTGTCACATTTGCATGCTGCAAGATTGAAACGTGTAGTTTTACTTTTGTTCTTAAAGAATTGAATTTTATTTTTGTAAAATTCACTGTTTTGCCTGTTCTTAAATGGTTTCATAAGTTTCATATATTTGTCATGATAGGCTTTTAAAATCTGAATAATTCTTGTATGTTAAATTATTGGAATTAAAGCCTTCTTCCATATTTCCTCCAATTTAATTGCAACCTGTTCGGCAATACCAGAAAATTCTGGATCTTTCTTGCTGAGTTTTTTATCCTCTTGCAACCACAAAACTTCATCGCTTGTTTGTATTTCGGTAAAATATTTTCAGGTATATTTGGTGGTTGCCCAAAAATGGGGCGGTCCACAGCACATCTTGATTTTATTCCCCATGGTCCTGGTTTATCTTAAGGCATAGCACCATACATAAGTTAAAATTACGGACTCACGAAGCGGGACATTTCAAAGGGGTTGGGGAGACTGAAAAAACAAATAAAACTTTAAATATCGTTTAAATTTGTAATTGACAACATTTTAAGTTTTCTTTAATTGATCTTAGATCGAGTTAGCGCACATTTTATTCCAAATAATATAAATTGAAATTTCCATAAAAATCAGATATTTAATAAAATTCAAGGTCGTTGGAAGAGCAGAAGATTCGCTTAGAAAAAAAAAATTAAAAATACTAATATGCTGAAAAATAACACTAGCAACTTTTTCAGACTATTAGATATAACATTTTCAACTTTTATTTTCATGCCTGTCAGGAAATATTAAAAAATAAATAAAATAAAAGTTTAACTTTGACACCCTGTATTTCGGTTATCAACTTTCGTACTAAGGTAAGTTAGCTTAAATCGACCTATTTTAACCTCAGGAATCTAAAGTTAAGCTATGGCCCATTCTTTACAAACACCCTGTATATACCAAAATATCGTAATTTAAAAATAAAAATCGACCTGTTTCAGAATGTTTCCTTAACGTCGCGGGTTTACGAAATAACGTTTTATTCCTTTTATATGCACCATATTGTATGTCTGAATTGCCGATATGAATGAGTCAGATTAAATTAAATTATTAGAAGAATTTTTTAATATTTTGTATTTTGACAACGACGTCCGAAGTGGAAATCGAAACGTTAATAAAATATTTTTTTTAAGTTAAATTGTGGCTTATTTCCCAACTAGAATAGTAATTTAAAATAAATGGTACCCCGTTAAAAGGTAAAACATTTTATTGGGGGTGTTTTCGCCGGGGCTGTTTTAGCCGGGGCTGTCTTGACCGGGGCTATTTTGTGTGCGATCTATTTTGTCGGGACTATTTTGCATACGGGCTATTTTGTCGAGGCTATTTTTAAGGGGCTTTTTTGACGGGGATGTTTTGAACGGGCCATTTTGACGGGTCACGGGTAAGGGTAGGTTATAATTAAGAACATATTACCCAAATGGCAAAATCTCTATTCAGACGGTTCTAAAGTATAAAAAATAAACTAAAAACACCAAACTAAATAGCATATCTACAGCTCCGAAGACTGCAAACCTAAAGAGGAACAAGAGTAATTCTACGAGCAATTACAAACTACCCTGCTCGAAATCGATCATGAAAAATCCTTAAGCCACATACGCGACTTTAATGTACGTTTAATGGGAAATTAAGTAGTTCCAGGGGTAAAACAAAGATTTAGAGAAGAATACATCAACGCAAATGGAGAACTAACTCATTACTAATGTAAAGACTATTAATACAATGGAAACTGACCTGCTCTTCTCTTAACGCATGTACGGCTTTCTGTTGCCGATATTCCAACTCTTGCGTTTTCTCGTGGTGCCGTAGCAGCATAGAGTGAGCCTGTTCTAACTGGTGTTGTCGTTTGTTTAATTCTTGTCTCAATAATTCTTGTTCTAATTGATGATAGGTCATCAATTTTTTTCTCCTGAATTTTCGTAGTTCCAGTTCGAGATACTCCTTCTGACAGCGCAACAACCGCTGTTCTTCTAGTGCATCTACTACTTTTAAGTTGTCTTTGTGAGTTCTGAAAAAAATGATTTTTAAAATTAATTATAACATGTAACTATACAGGGTGTAACAAAAATACAGGTCATAAATTAAATCACATATTCTGGAACCAAAAATAGTTCGAATGAACCTAACTTACCTTAGTACAAATATGCACACAAAAAAAGTTATAGCCCTTTGAAGTTACAAAATGAAAATCGTTTTTTCGAATATATCGAAAACTATTAGAGATTTTTTATTGAAAATGGATATGTGGCATTCTTATGGCAGGAGCATCGAAGAGAAAAATTATAGTGAAATTTGTGCTCCCCATAAAAATTTTATGGGGGTTTTGTTCCCTTAAACCCTCCAAACTTTTCTGTACGTTCCAATTAAATTATTATTGTGGTACCATTAGTTAGATTGAATATTTTTAAAACTTTTTTGGCTCTTAGTATTTTTTCGATAAGGCAGTTTTTGTCGAGTTGCGGCTTCTTTTTTAATATGTTTACATAAAAATTTTATGGGGGTTTTGTTCTTTTAAACCTCCCAAATGTTTGTGTACGCTCCAATTAAACTATTACTGCGATACCATTAGTTAAACAAAATGTTTTTAAAACTTTTTTGCCTCTTTGTATTTTTTCGAGAAGGCAACTTTTATCGAGATATGACTTCTTTTTTAATACGGTTCAAAATATACCTAAAAATGTAAATCATACATAAATTTTCATATTATTACTAACGTCTCCATAATCGTACTTAACCATATACAAATATGTGGTGGATTTGACAAATATTCAAAATATCTCGATAAGAACTGACTTTTCGAAAAAGTACTAAGAGCCAAAAAAGTTTTAAAAATATTTTGTTTAAGTAATGGTATCTCAGTAATAGTTTAATTGGAACGTACACAAAAGTTTGGGGGGGCTTAAAAGAACTAAACCCCCATAAAATTTTTATAGGGTGTCCAAATTTCACTATAATTTTTTCTTAAGATGCTACTGTCATAAGAATGCCATATGTCCATTTTCAATAAAAAATATTTAATAGTTTTCGATATATTGGAAAAAATCAATTTTCATTTTGTAACTTCAAAGGGTTGTAACTTTTTTTATATACACATTTGTACTAAGGTAAGTTAGGTTCAGTCAAACTATTTTTGGTCCCAGAATATGTGATTAAATTTATGACCTGTATTTTCGTTACACCCTGTATAATTATAATTATGCAATTTACAAAAAAGTTGTGATTATGAGTTCCGAAAGAACGTTTATGTTTGTTTCACTGAATTCGAGAAGGCATTCAACCGAGTACAACAGGATACACTTTTCTATTGCCTGCGGACAGCAAGACTTGACCACTACGACATAAGACTGCTAAAATACTTATATTACAAATTCGAGAGTCATACTGAAAAACTACCCATCAAACGTGGAGTACTGGGTTGTGTCTTGTCACCCAGTCTTTTTAATCTGTACTGTGAAGAAATCTTTGACCAAATCTGAGGCTTTGGATGACAGACAAGAGGGAATAAGACTAGGCGGAGAAGTAATCACCAACATCAGATACACCGCGCTACAGCCATTCTTGCAAAAAATTTACAAAATCTCCAGACATTAGTAAGTATCGTCAGTGAAGCAAGTTATCGGAGAGGCCTTAAAATCAATATTTCCATAGGACAAACTGGACGGCAGTTGGAAAGATTGATATAGATATAAACTTACGTGCATAGAAATCGGCTCACTTAAAAATTTGGTCATTTTTGATGTCTCATATTTCCTAAACCTGTTGGCCGATTTAAGTGATTTTTTGAACATGTTATAACCTGATTATTTAACAATACTACTGCGGTAATATTGTTGGTAAACAGGTAAATTTTCGTTGTATACCGGGTGTACCAATCAAACTGTGTTTTTTTTCTCAAAGTTCGCATCATCCTGTGGAATATTCTAGCATTTATAAAATACTGAAATTAAAACTCAACTATAGCCTCAGGTTTTCTTAACATTCTGTTTTTTGATTCATTCGTTTATGTTGTATAATAAAAAAGTTAGGTACTTTAACAACTAAACATGTTCTCCATCAATACACGGTGTTTTTAAATAAGTGCGACAAATTTGAAGGGGTAATTCTGCATGAAAAAATAATGACAGTTGGCTTTATAAACTTATGTCCGCAAGTGTTCCGTTTCCGAGATACGGGATGTTGAATTTTTTCTTAAAAACTGACGATTTATTTATTGCTTTAAAACCAGTTAAGATATGCAAATGAAATTTGGTAGGTTTTAAGAGATAGTTATTGCGGATTTTTTGACATAAAATTAAGAATTTTATATTCACCATTAGCGTGCATACGGGTAATATGATCGGTCATATTACACGTATGAGCGCTAATGGTGAATATTAAATTCTTAATTGTATGTCCAAAAATGTGCAATAACTACGTCTTAAAACCCACCAAATTTCATTGGCATATCTCAACCGGTTTTAAAACAATAAAATAAATCCTCTGTTTGTAAGAAAAAATTCAACATCCCGTATCTCAGAAACGAAAAATTAGCGGACATACGTTTATAAAGCCAACTGTCATTATTTTTTCATGCAGAATTATCCCTTAACACATTCGCGGTCATGACTGCATATGAAGTCATTTACTCCATAAGAATACGTGTATAAAATGACAGCGTGTCCGCGAATGTGTTAAAGTTTGTCGCACTTATTTAGAAACACCGTGTATTGATGAAGTACATGTCTATAGTATTTTTACTACAAAAACGTTATTACGTAGGTCAAAATTTTTGACGTAAGAGAACTGTCAAAACATTAGAATGTGACTTTTCATTATTGGCATGTTTATTATAACATGGCAATAATGAAAAGTCACATTCTAATGTTTTGACAGTTCTCTTACGTCAAAAATTTTGACCTACGTAATAACGTTTTTGTAGTAAAAATACTATAGTTATTAAATTACTTAACTTTTTTATTATCCAACATAAACGAATGAATCAAAAAAACGGAATGTCAAGAAAACCTGAGACTATAGTTGGGTTTTAATTTCAGTACTTTATAAATGCTAGAATATTCCACAGGGTGATACGAACTTAGAGAAAAAAAAACACAGTTTGATTGGTACACCCGGTATACAATGAAAATTTACCTGTTCCCAACAATATTATTACAGTGGTATTGTCAAAGAATCAGTCTATAACATGTTCAAATAATCACTTAAATCGACCAACAAGTTTAGGAAATATGAGACATCAAAAATGAGCAAATTTTTAAGTAGGCCGATTTCTATGTACGTAAGTTTAGATCAAGGTCTGCTTTCCCATAATGGAGAGGATGTGGAACGGGTAAGCCATTTTAAATACCTTGGCGGCTGGCTAGATGTAAATTCTGACTCTGACGAAGAGATTATAACCAGGATCGAAATATCACATAAGGCTATGATCTGGAAACCAGTTCTATGTAACAAAAACCTTTCGATGAATATTCGCAAGAAGGTCCTGAAATGTTGTGTGGTATATTGTTGTATGTTGAAAAATGAGCATATTCACTCGCGAATATCTCGAAAAGTATTGACTTAAGTTCCTCATTAGAAGAAAAGTTGCTTAGAATTAGACAGTTTATTCACTTCCGGACTTATTTTTAACGTGTTTTTTCACCCACGAGAAGAGGTAGTACTCACCTCCAGGGCAAAAGCACACATCGGCACAATATCACTTTTTTTCTTTGACATGTTAGCTATGTGTATGCCTTTCATGTCAATCCAAGCGATTCTTTACAATTCAGATGTTTTGCAATATTTTACTGTGAGTGAATGGAGTATGGTAGAACAAGGAAACAGAAAACAAGTGATAGACGTGAGAGTTAGAAGAGGGCCAGAGATAGGAAGTGATCATTACATGTTGATGACGAAGACAGAAGAAAATAATGTGAAAAAAGAAAAAATCTATATAGAACACAAAATAGATTTCCGATTACCAAACATTTGTTGGTTACCATGTAACCGAAGTTTAAAGCTTGTTGTTCTTCCTTGACTTTTCTTGAGTAATAGATTTCTGATTCACAGATGATCTTTCTTGAGATCGACTATCGAGGCTAATTGGCGGAAATTCCAATTTCAATAGTGCTTGTAATTGGCTTATTGGCGATAACTAAGGAGAAAAACTTATAATCCAGGGTAAAATTGAAGGCAAGACAGGAATAAGACGCAAGAAAATGTCCTGGCTCCGAAACATAAGACAATGGACAGGGATTAACGACATTCAATCTCTGATACACATTGCAAGAAACAGAGAGTTAATGGAAAATGTGATCGCTAACATCCATTAGTGGATTTGCAACTGAAGAAAGAGAAGGAGAAAAAGAATAGACCCACTATTGGGGTCTAGGACATTTCGCCGTCGCCGTTTCGCCGTCGCCATTTCGCCGTCACCATTTCGTTGTTAGAATTCGTACTTATAGTTTCGGGATGATCATTACTTGTATATAAGTTTTGAATGGTTTTCGAACTATTATATACTATCACTTTTGCATAATGAAGTTTTTTATTTTTGATACAGTAAAAACAATTGAAATTGAAATCCCTTTTCTCAATATTGTTTATTTCCGAGAATCTGATAATAGTCATATTTATCTATTTAATGATGTATTCTAATTATACTCTTGTTTATTGTCCTTAATTTTCTAGAAATAATAGGTTAAACTTAAAATTACAAACAATAGGTGACTATTAAAGGTTGGCAGGTACATCAGGTACCGTTAACAGATTATTATCTACTTAATGATGTATTCTAATTATATTCTTGTTTATTGTCCTTAATTTCCTAGAAATAATAGGTTAAACTTAAAATTACAAACAATAGGTGACTATTAAAGGTTGGCAGGTACATCAGGTACCATTAACAGATTATGTCCCTTTTCCTCATTTCTCTCTTTTGATTTACTATATAAGCGCAGAATTCATCTGAAGAGTTCAGTCGTATCTTGAAAGTGTTTGCGATAATTACGAACTTAATTATGGACCGACAAATTCTATCTACTACAGGAAAGCCAAAATTTAGCTCAGATGGTTTTATTTATGTTTTTGATACCCTTAGCAAAAATGACGATGAAATTAGATTTTGGAGATGTGAGAGAAGAGGCATGTGTAAGGCAATAATTCACACTAAAAATTGTAAAATAATAATTTATTCTAATAAATTTTCTTATTTCCAACAATATGTATTTTACTTTGAAATTTTCACTGATTGATTCATTTTTTTATTTTAGGTAGTCAACGAATGTTTGAATAATACCAGTCAGGCTTCTCAAGCTCGACTTCCAAATAGTTGCGCACTGAGGAAGTCCATCAGACAAAAACGCAACGAAATTCAAGCTGCACCGCCAAACCCTGTTAATTTGGAAGAATTGCGAATACCGGAACATTACAGGATTTATTAAGTGTCGGATGGCGTGGAAGAAAATTTCCTTTTGGCGGACAATGGAGAAGGGGCCAACAGAATATTGATTTTCGGGAGAGCTGGCAACAGCATTTGCAAACTTCCCCATATAGTTTGCCGATGGTACATTTTCAATAGCACCGCCGCTTTTTTCCCAAGTGTACACCGTGATGGCAACTAAAAATAATGGGGTCCACCCTATATTTTATGCCCTTTTGCCAAACAAATCACGAGCTACTTATATCTAATAAAGAATTTGAAGCCAAATCTGAGCCCTACTGCGATCCATTGCGACTTTGGAAGATTGCTTCCCAGGAGTAAATATCAACGGATGCTTCTTCCACTTAGCACAAAATATGAAGAAGCATGTGGCACAGTTTGACCATCTTACATAATACAATAATGATGCCTAATTTGCCGTAAATTGTAAGATGGTGACATCCTTGGCATTATTCCCAGTTCGTCATTTAGATCAGGCCATTGATGTGTTGGGAAACGCTTTACCTGTTGCGCTTCAACCACTGTTGGATTGGTTCGAAGACAATTACGCAGGACGTATGAACAGGTAACTATAAAGTGTACTTCTTCAGAAATTCCAAAATCTGTATATCATTTTATTAATTATTTATAAACGAGGAGATGGTAGACGCCCTCCATTATTTCCCAGGAGATATGGAATCTCTATCAAAGGACGATGAATAGGGAGGATCGAACCAACAATTACGCGGAGGCAGCACACAGAAGGCTTCAAACAGAATTAGGAGTCGACCACCCTACAATATGGAAATTTATCGACAGCCTCCGTAAGGTGCAGAAGGGTAGGGACGTTCACTATGAACAATTAGTTGCTGGGAATCTGCCACCCTTGAAAAAAAAAATATAGGGACGCGGATGAGCGAATTTTATGATTTGTCCGAAACTTCAATGCCGATGAAGAAATTTTAGAATATCTTAGAGGACTTGCCCATAATTATGAAATGTAACTTTTTAAATATTTTTATTACTGTAAATATTTTATTTTTCAGACGAAAACAATGTATAGTTAAATACGAAAATATAACTTGGTTTTACTAGCAACTAGCTATTATCAGCTAGCAACAGCTAGCAATTATCAGCATTTTATTTACACTGACATTTAGTATAAAAAAAGTTAGTATGTTATCACGTTCTTGCTACATTTAGTATAAAAAAAGTTAGTATGTTATCACGTTCTTGTAAACTTAACCAATGCCGGGATGGCGACGGCCGACGGCGAAGTGGCTCGACGGCGAAATGGCGACGGCGAAACGTCCCAGTCCGCCACTATTGTACAGCTCTAAGAAAATTATTTTTGTTGGCCAATTGTTTAAAAAATTTATGCTAAGCAGGCAGGTAACAGGTAACTAAACCGACCATTTATTACGCAGATTCAAGAAAAACGGTTTTGTAATGCATATGTTAATTTGTTGATGTTGAAAGCATACCAAATATATATACTCATGGCATTTTTTCCATTATTACCTTCTATACAGTGATGAGCGCGCTAATAACCGGCAAAATAACGCAAAAGATGGAAAACATATTAAGTTGTGAGATAAAAAGAAATGAAGCTAGCCAAGGTGGGAAATTTAGCGATAAAAACGTATTAATTTACATTCTATTTATTGTTTCCCATCTTGAGACGTATCAGGGGATTATGTCAACTAAAACTGTCACTGTCACAGTGGCAGTTGCCAAACTCGTCCAATACGTCTAAAGGTGGGAAACAATAAATATAATGTAAATTGATAGGTTAATATCGCTAAATTTCCCAGCTCGACTAGTTTCATTTCTTTTTATCTCACAACTTAATATATTTTCCATCTTTTGCGTTATTTTGCCAGTGATTAGCGCGCTCATCACTGTATACTGGACAAATTGGTTCGCGATTTGTTACATCTACTGTTATTCAAAATTAATGATTTTCAGCTTTCTCCTATCAATAGCTAAATACATACAAATTATTTTCAAGCCAAAAAACTGATGTAGATAAGTTAATACAAGATTTCCTTATAAATTTTTTTCTTTGGAATAAAATTAATGAAATAAGAAATTCAGAGAGATAAGTCTTTCAATCATAATGATATTGTTATTAGATAGTTTTGTATGGCATTTAGTCCCAAGCGGCATATTTGTAAATTACTTACTGTAGTGTGGCATCCCTCTGTCGTTTTGGTGTCGAATCGTCCTGTGACAACTCCCGTTTCCATCGTTCCTTATTTGCTTTATATTCTTTCTTTCTATGAGCGTCGAACGCCTTTCTGTCCATATCCTGTTGACTACTAATATCTTTCATCAACTTCTTTTCACCAGCCAAATTATATTTATGCTTCCTTTCAAGCTCTTGCTGATGTTTAATCTAAAATACAAATATGTTAAATATTATTGATATTCAACTAAAAAGAAGATATAAATCTATATTTACTTGTAATTTTTCTAATTCTTTACTAAAGTTTTGAAGCAAGCTCTCGTACTCTTTATCTAATTGGTTTTTATGCGCCTCCATTTCCATCTTACATTTGTCTTCCAGTTTTAACAAGGCACTTTGATGTTCCCTACGCATTCTTTTATATCCAGACATCTGTTCATGCATTTCCTCCTTTAACATAAAAAAGCATAATTTAAGTTACGAAACATTAGCATAATTCAATTTCTATAAATAATTTAAGTTCCAGCAACCTGTAAATAGAAGCACAATGGTGTGGAATTTCATTTATTAACAACACTATTATTTGGTCTAAAATAATCAATAAGTGACAAGGATACTAGAACTCAAAAGAAACTTTATTGATCCCAAATTCAATAATGCCCTTCAATGGACGAAGGAATCTAGGTACCCACTGTCAAGAGGTCAATACTTTTCTCCTTCAGAAGTTATTGCACAGACAGACAGACATTGACTGAAAAAAAGACCTATCAGGTATAACCTAGTAACTACTTTAATTTAATGTATACTGTTTTTAAATGTACATAGATTACTGTAACACAAGTTATATATTACAGACATCTCCTGTACCTACATGAAAGTTGTTTGAACTAAATTTAATTTAAAATTGTATTTAAATGTTACGTGTGACAAATGGAAACGTGTGACACATTTTAGAACTATTGGTAGGGCTCCATTAATCTGTATATTATGGTATCTAGCATTGTTATTGATAACAACAGATCCTACAGCCAAATTGGAGATTAACTGTTCTTTCAACCATTTTTCGTAATTTTCTACATACAGTACAGCGTCGATAATCCGAACTAATTGGTACAGGGGTAGTTCGGATTATCAAATTGTTCGGATTATCGAACATATGTTCAAAATACATAAAAAGCTCATAAACATAGTACATATTATGTACATACGTTTTAGTTACAAGGAATAAAACACATGCATAATACACAAATATAGGTATTGTATGTATTTCTGCATAAAAAAAAACAAAAATCCGCGGTCATATTTTGCCCATATTGTCATATTAAAGCCAAAAATTCGGTCCGTGATCATATTTTTTAATTTTATAATTTTTTTTGGGTTCGGATTAGCGATCGTTCGGATTACCAGGGTTCGGATTATCGACGCTCTACTGTATATGCCACCATGATAATCTTTCGACTTAGCACTTAATGTAAAAATTAAAAGGGTATTCGGTATGAAACCCATTTACCCATTACCGTGTGTAATAACAAAACTGCTTCCTTTTGAAATGTTTTTGAACAATCGTTTACCACTATTATCTGATCAGATGTTCGGCGTAGTGTGTTCTACATGTTTATCAATATATACAATTTAGCTTACCTTACCTTCTGTTGCAATTAACATTGTCTAAATACTTAAAGCACTAAAAACAAAGAGCATGAATGTCATTATGTTCAATTAATAAACGTCGATTATCTTTCCTTTTCTTTCATTTAAATCTCAAATCTTTTACAATTCTGTAGACAGAACTAACACATCCAGTTCACTCGTACGTATCTTCAAGCCTTTTCTGCAAAAGTTTCAGTGATACACGACAATCATCAGTCTCATGAAAATGGTAAATTGTATTTATAATGAATTGTTTGTCATAGTTCCTTAAGTTGCTCATAGTTGGTTTTCGTTTAGCAGGTAGCTGGAAATTCTTGTGAATTATTTGAATCTGTGTTTGTTAGTATTTTCGCTCAATGAATTATTCTTTCTATTGTGAATACAGATACTCCTGTAGCTTCGCTCACACATTGTATAATATTGGTTCGATTATTTTCAGGAATCAGGGTTTGTATACAAACCGCCGCGCTACTAGACACACTGGAACATTGAGCTTTTACAGTCCTGGACCCTTAACTTGTTGCAATGTTTATTTTTATGTCTAGTGACATCTAGAATGTCAGAAAATGTATAGAAACCGAATATTTGTCATTTTGTTAAAGTTGTAACAGTTTTAAAGTATTGTAATATTCTTGGTGTTTTAATAAAGTTATTTTAAAGCAGAGTGACAATACTATTAATTAACGTATTTTTTGTATGAAAAAACAATTATTTTGAATGGTTTCTTGACAGTAACATAACAGAGATGAAAGTCACATCTGACAACGGACCGGATTAGCCCATAAGCATAGCAATTAGGTACCTACCCAATTGTCTAGTAGCGTGGCGCTTACCGTATATAAACACTTTATGTGTTGAAAACTTGAGACCGGAGACTGAATTACAACCTTATGACCTATAGTGACTATATAACTACGTTTTTAAAGATTTTACAATCTTTTTAAAAGCATTTCATTTAAAAAAAAATAATTTTTACTTTAAGCAAATAATAAAATATTTTGCAGCTTTAAATATAAAATATTCTTCTCAAATTGTTTAATATTGCAACGCCATTGCATACCTGATTCTAGTAGAGAGATATCGCAAATGCATTTTTATCGCACGCTAATAGCGGAATACGCTATTTTGACATGTACGCAAGCGCAGAGTGAATGTTACGCTAATACCGGATAACGTGTCCCGCTATTTAAATCGAAATAAGGGACGGTAATAACGTTAACGCTAATTTGATATTTGGGACGAAATATAAAAATAATTTATAGAATACAAACAAATTTTATAAACTAAATACCTACTATGAATCATCTTGTTTCATGTGTTGAGAAACATGTGTGTTCTTATTTTGTCTACAATAGACTACTTTTTGTACTTAGGATATTAGTTATTCAGATATTTTATTAGATATTATTTTTTACTGATTATTTATATTTATTGATGATTAAATCATTAAAATTAAAATGCATGTTAAACTACCCAGTATCCAAATTCATTTTTCAATAAAAAAAAAACATTTTTTACAGCACTGCTAAACATTAATTTCTAGGTTACATTTAATCCCAAACGTCGGCTGTCATAATAACGTTAAACCCCGCCCCAGAACATTTGCGATAACTCTCTTGATACTGAAATAGACCGTTATCCGTTATTTACGTCTTGACACGGTAGTAACGTTTGCCTTTGCGATATCTCTCTATTTTCTATGTTTACGTGAGAAACTATTTCCAGGAACAGCACTCCACTGCATTTGAAACCAAACTGTAGTTACTTCTAAAGGGCAGACGATTTAGAAAAAGAAAGAATACCACTGGGTAGAGAAAGAGATCAGTGAGTCGATTCGGCAATATATGTCACCGCTAAGCTAATTTGTATTTTGGGATAGGTACAATGAGTAAGTAGGACGACACAGCTATTCTTGCTGACACGAGCAAGCACACCTTCTCATAGACGACCAACAACTTGAAAAAAGTTGAGACGTTTTAATATCTTGAGTCCATGATTTGAAGTAATTGGGGCTTTGGGATGGGCATGTGTTGCAAGTGTTGAATATGGTGAAACAATAGAAGGTTTCTTATTTTGGACACTTCTTACATGCAACAAGACATTAACACCTGTGATGCATACTCATTTAACACCTATTACATTACCATGTTATAAAAAAAGTTAAACAAAATCAAAAACCACAACATTTTTCATATGTATAAGTAAAAATTACCTGCATATGCTCTTTCTGTTGTTTAGTAACTATACTGGTAGTTCTAATAGTAGCAAAGTTATTGGTACCATGATCTGAAACAGCTGCAGCAGCTGGATGATTAAGTTGTCGATTTCTTCGCGTCGTACCATCTTCTACACCTTAAAGCATAAGAATAGAATTGGAATGTGCTTATTACTTATTCTGACTTAGTTTAATAGCAATCTAAATATATATTAACCTTCATCGGACTGGCCGGGGTCTATTTTGAACCCAAATCACAAATGTTGGCTGTTACTTTATAGATCTTAATTTTTAATCGGCACTCTTCCGTCTATCTGTAGTTTATATATATTTTATTGATCAAAAATCATGCATACAAGAACATTTAACGGTTAGATTCGGTTAGAAAATATTAAAAAGCGTCATATTCAGACGTATTCCCAGAACTTTTGGATATTACTGAGCTCAGATAGAACAAGTAGTGAAATATGCATAAAGTGTAATAATTTTATATGCCTAAAACACGCGAAATCAGAGATAGAGTCTGTACATTGTGCAAATAGTGTGTATGTAGTTGTTATTTAGTATCACTCAGTAGAATGTGAACGTATTTTGTAGTAATGCGTATGCTTTAGTAAAATAAATGTTCAATACTATAAAAATATAGTGTTATTGCTACAGTTTTTTTTTCGTATAGGTAGGCTTAGTTGAAGCATTATCAGAATGGAGTCCATTCAGACCCAGCCGTCTTTTGTGTAATATTTTGAGGCTCGTCCGATGAAGGTTAAAAAGTAACTTTACTATAATATTATATTAGGATTGGAAAACAAAATGTTACATTACCTGCTGGTAAACTATTGGTACTACTGGATTGACTACTGGCAGATACTCCCACGGAATGAACACTTTGTTCGGAGGTAACTGAATTGCTTTTAGAACTATCACCGCCAGTATGTTCATCTGGAGTATCGTCTACATCTACGAATAATTGATATTAATAAAAGATTAAAATCGTCCAATTAAAATCGATATATGAATATTGAGTAATAATACAAAAGGTCTAGCCTGTTAAGATGGTCAAAATTTCACCCAACCTTACATCCTAACATCACCTCAAAAAGGCTAAAACGTGATCTACGGTTTTTAACTGTATATCCAGTTCTAATCATGGTTTAAAAAAATTAGCGTGAAATTCAAATTCAAAAACTCCTTAGAAATTTTCGATATTTAATAAAAAAACATTATATTTATTTTAGGTTTTTTGGTACCTATTTATTTTATATTTAAGTTTACATTTTTGTGTCGTATCTTAAATATGTATACTGGTCTGATATGTAATTTTAGTTGGTCAGATTAAGTTTGGAAAGATTTACCTTTACTTCAGAACACAGTAATTGGCTATATTGTGTAACGGTGCCCACAAGCCCACCAACAACCGACCAGAACTAAGTTCGATTAGGAGTATTGATCTAGAAGAACTTTTACCTTGATCTCTGAGTACTAATCAGAGTCCTCCGTCCTTTCCCGTCTCTGTGATCTACTATTGATCGGCTGCTCCCCGATTTTCGGGTATTGACTAAAGATCTTCCTTCGTCCTACCCATCCAAAAGCAGTTAACATTTATTTTCCGTTCGCCGACATCCACGTCGAGGATCGCAGCCCTCAAGGATTCGTCTTTTTATTTTACGTAGGATGTCTGACTTCCATGCAAGTAGACCGGGGTTCGAATCCCAGCGCCGGCGAGAACAGCTAGACTTTTTCAGTCGACTCAGCCTGAATAAAATGAGTACCTTGGTAAAACCAGGGGCAATAATATGCGGTTGAAGTGTAGCACTGGCCCTGTTACCTTCCTTGTATACCGTAGGCTCTAGATATAACAGACTACCCTGCTATAATCCCAAAGCCGCGTAGCGGTATAAAACGGGAGACTATTATTATTATAGAAGTAAATTTTATTTTGTTTGTTATTTATTTGAATATATTTGAATCCAATTAAACTTGCGTTTTACTAAGGGTCGGTTGTTCGAACGCTAATCAAAAATGGAATCAACTGACCATTATCAAATAACGAGCGATCCACAATTATTGGGATCAAAGTTATCCGTGTATGTCTTGTTTTAATCTGAAAGACCGCCGGAGTGTGACGTCACGGCCAACTGCGGCTATATTCAGTGTTGTTATGATCACTTTTCCAAACAAAGAATAAAGATTGAAAACATGTTGAAAAGATACCCAATCTCAAGACCTTTTAATTCGTATAAAGTTAAAATTTTGCTTCCTCTGTTACTTTTTATGTTCAATTATAGTGTTTTTTAAGTTGACGTACGTACACTAACAAGTATCTGTCAAAGTTGATGTAAACTGGAAAGTATATCTGAATTAATAATCGGCATCCACTGTATAGCTATCTCTGTCGTTCAGAGTCACCTATGGTGATAATAATTTTGGATCACACGTTAGTTAATTACTGTCACCAACTGTCAATGTCAACTTTGATTGGGTTGCTGAAAACATAATTGATTACAATTATGAGATTAATTGATCAGTTAATCAATTATGTTAATAATTGTTATGTTAATTAACAATTAATTAATCAATCAATTATATGTTAATTATCATAATGATAATTAACATAATTAATTACAATCAACTGATTGGCGTACGAACAACGGATTTTGTTATTTGATGGTTGTTAAGGGGACTCGATTATAATTAACTTCTTAATTAGCGTTCGAACAACCTTCCCTTAGTCTGGTGTCTAAAACCACCCTTCACAAATTTTTGTAATCAATTTCGTAAACCGGTCTTTATAGCCCGATCAAAGAACAATCTGACCAAAAAAAATAAAGGAAGGATGAAAATTTGGGAATGGGTAGTTGAAATTGTCTATTATTGTATAAGAAAAAGTTTACAATTCTACATCCCCTCCATTTTACAAAAATGGAGGGAAATACCCCCTTCACGGGGGTGAAAAATATACATTTAAAATAAGTCCGGAATTGACAAAAACAAAAAACAAAAATAAACCTTTTTTTAAATACTTTAAAAAAGTTGTAATGAGTTTTCCTAGAAAAGTGCTCTCTCCGGTTTTTGGTTATTTCACGTTGAAATATTCGATTTGAAATTTAACTAAAAATAACTTACTTTTCATTACCTACAACTCTGCTTCTACTGGGTCTACAGACTTCATGCATACACCATTTTTTTCACCTTTTTATAAGCTATATTTTTGCTAGGAATATTTTTTTCGATAAATTACTTACTTTTTGAGTTATTTGCGAAAAACCTAGACCAGTGCAGATAGCTCTAAAATGGACCAAAAAAATAAAAAATTAATAGCAGGATGAGACCAATTCCAAATGAAAGTACACATATTAGATAACATGTGAAACATTTTTCACCAAATCTGGATGAGGGGAACATGGGTTGGGGGGAGCATTTTTAGGGGTGAAAACGGTTAATTACGTTTTGCGGCAAAACGGCACATCCTATCGAAAAAGTTAAATCGCAAAGTTGTAGGCAATAAAAAGATCTACAACTTTTGTAAATAAACATTTTTCACACAACCTCAAAATATCCGAGAAAATCGGAAAATTCAATGTTTTTGATTTTATTTTTTTTTCTCACTGAAAAAAAAATTACTTTTTACCAAATATGGTGGAAACTTACCTCTTTCTATCCCAAACAGGCTGTAATTTTTCTGTATAAAAATATTTTTTAAAACTCTTGTTTTTTATGTCTAAGGGAAAATGTAAGCATTTTTTCAATTGAAAAATCTCCCGAAATTTTTTTAGCTTTTTTAAATAAGTTGGCATTTTTTTTTGTTTATTGAAACCTCTATTTTCTGATGGTGTAAAAAAATATATACGTTACTGTGGAAAATTTTGTCACAAAAGGCAAAAATCGGAAATTTATTTTCAACCTCTCACCATTTTCAGATTCTCAGACGTAATATAAGTTGCATAGCGAGCAGGAACCAACGAACCTCTGTTAAAAATTTACTACACTAATGCCGTTGTCTGTGATTTTTAATTTTGTGAATAAATTATGGTTAAAAAAAAATAAAAAACACGCTTTTAAAGCACTAAAAATTTAAAAATAAAATATTACTAGCTTTAATTTTAAAAGTTATTTTTAAATTTTTAGTGCTTTAAAAGCGTGTTTTTTATTTTTTTTAAACTATATTTTTTTTAAAGGTCGGCCTGCTTACCTAGAAACTACATTTTTTTTAAAACTTTTTTCTCATGAACCAAATTAAAAGTCGCAACAACTTTTTTAACGAAAAAGTTTATTTAATACAAAAGAAAGTAATTATTATAATTTTAATGGCCAATTTTTCATCAATTAATTAAGTATTTGCTTCTTTGATGGCATTTCTTCATCACATTCGGTAATGCTTACAGATTCTGCAGTTTCCTCTAAATCTTCTAGACCATCATGGTCTTCGTCTACATTTTCTTCATTTGGTGTTGGTTTCTCATCCATAATGGCATCATATTCATTAATATAAAAAAAATATGGTTTTTCAACATTGGAGAATTTATCAGAAGTACCGGGTGTCCCAATAAGAATGGCTCTCGGCCATATCTCAGGAACGGTTTATAGTAGAGCTTTGAAATAAAAAATTTTATACCAAAAGTTGCCTCAGGAAAAGCCTGGAAATTATTTTCATAATTGTGGGTCCACCGCTAGAGGGCGTAATTGAATATCAAAAATAAAAAAATCTAAATTTTACAAAATTTTCCTAATGAAGGGGCACTGGAAATCCGATTATTGTATTCTTCATCAAATTCTGCGCATATTTGATTTAACAAGTTTAACTCTACCTTTGCAAATAAGAGGTGGGGGTGAGTGGGAACCTTGTTATGAAAAAATGTCTAAGTCCGGTTTTGCTAAATCAAATTTTGAAAACTGGGTCTTGTTGAAGACAGATCTTTTTCTTCAATGTAAGCGTGATAATTTTGAACCATCCTAATAAGTAATAAGCCAGATGGGAGGCGCTATTTAATTTTTTTCAGAAATCTAGTTTTCTTTGGAAAATATTAAATACAAGTATGCATTTTTAATCATACTTTATAAAATTAGATTAAATTAGCAATGGAATAGCGAAAACCGCATGTCGATACCTTTTGTCTATCTCAAGATATCTCGAGAAACGTGTAAATTTTATACATAACTGTTACTATCACCGGTAAACTAAGTTAATGAAAAGTAGTGTGCTGTGGAAAAAAACAAAATAACATTTTCCAGATGTCAACGTATAAAAATATAATTAATTAAAACAACAATATAAAGAGAAACAATACTATTAAAATTAAATATAACACAGAACAAAAAGAACTACTTAGTGACGACCTAAATATTCAAATTGTTGCCCATCATACACTAATCTAGAATACATTATCCAGAGAATACTAAACGCCATTCAAAGCCTATCGAGAGCAGAAATTGAGACTGCTGTTCAATCTACTCTTGAAAGAGTAAATGTTTGCAACGAAAATGATGGGCAAAAATTTGAACGTTTATGTCATCACTAAATAGTTGTTTTTATTTCTTTGTAATAGGGCTTTTCAACGCTTCTCATTTGTTTCGAGCCTCTGTCATATGCCGTATAATCCGTGTATAATATTAATATACGAGATATGAACGAGGCTCGAAACAAATGAGAAGCGTTGAAAAGACCTAATATACGTTGACAGCTGGAAAATGTTTCTTTGTTGTCTCCATAGCACACTACTTTTAATGAATTATTTCGTTTACCGGTGACAGTAACAGTTATGTTTTTAAATTTACACGTTTTGTAAGATATCTCGAGATAGAAAAAAGGTATTAACATGCGGTTTTTGCTATTCTGTTGCTAATTTTGTCTAATTTTGTAATATGGTATTAAAAATGCATGTTTGTATTTAATATTTTCCAACGAACACTAGATTTCTGAAAAAAATTAAATAACGCCTTCTAGCTGGCATATTACTCAGTAAGTTGGTTCGAAATCATAACTTTTACATTGACGAAAAAGATCTGTCTTCAACAAGACCAAGTTTGCAAAATTTCATTAAGCAGAACCGGACTCACAGCCAGTTTTTCATAACAAGGTTCCCACTCACCCCCACCTCTTATTTCCAAAGGTAGACCTAAACTTGTCAAATCAAATATGCGTAAAATTTTATGAAGAATACGACGATCGGATTTCCAGTGCCCCTTCATTAGGAAAATTTTGTAAAATTTAGATTTTTTCATTTTTGATATTCAATTACGCCCTCTAGCGGTGGTCCCACAATTATGAAAATAATTTCCAGGCTTTTCCTGAGGCAACTTTTGTTATAAAATTTTTTATTTCAAAGCTCTACTATAAACGGTTCCTGATATATGGCCGAGAGCCATTCTTATTGGGACACCCGGTACAATTTGAACATAAATTGGTACATTTCAAACCATGCTTTCGGCACCCACATTTTTGACTATTGCATCCAGTCTCACAGCTGCAGCAAATACTTTTTAGTAATATATCTGGAATTAATTCTGCATTTGTGAATATGGGCACAATGCCACCTTCATGTTGCTTCCAGCCCCAATTTGTTGCCGTCAGTTTGTTACCCATCCAAGATTGAATCTGATGGTATGCTCTGTAACAGTGTTGTTCTGCTGCGCCTTCAGTTGGTGGGAGATTAGCTAGTTTAAAAGAAGTTTTTACTCTTGCTAATTGGTATTTGTTAAATCTTAATTGATTCAAACTTATATTTTCATTTCTACATTTATAAATTGATAGAATTAATTGTAAACCATTTTTGGCGATATTTTCTTTACTTGCATCTTTTTTGTAGAAAATATTGGCTAAATGTGACAAGTTTTTATTGTCTAATAATGCTTTCACTATGTTTTTTGCCATAAATCAAGGTATTTAGTTATTAGAGCATCATCATTATAATTTTTCTGACAACTTTTATGAATAAAAGCTGATGTCATATTTGCAAATTTTTTGTGTCTACTGTCAAATCTTTTTTTACCAGACTCCACTAAACGTTTCAAAGCATTTTCTTTTATTTTATACAACTGCTTATTATCTGCCTCATTGCAGATTATACAAACAGATTCTTCCATATCCATAGTGATAATCTACAAATACAAAATCATGATTTTACAATTTTCTCTTTGAGTAAAACTAAATTTGCTTGTGCAAAAGAAAGAAATTATTGTTTGTTAATATTGTACTAAAGTATGTACCTATTTCTAATTTATTTTGAATATATTGTATTAAATTATTATTAAAAATTTGTTAATTTAAAAAAATAAAAAAATTTCAGGTTATTTTAGTCATACTATTTATGAAAGAAAATGATAATATTTCATTGATTAATTGAGAATAAGACACAGGTAGTATTTACCTTTTTATGTAGATTCCACAATTTCCTTTAAAATAAATAAAGGCTATAGCGGGATAAGATGGTCAAAAATGCCCCCGCACCGATCAGCCCCGCAACTTATGTTTTCGATAAAGGATTTAAAATTATGCCCTCATGCAAATTTTTAGGTTTTATTTTTTTGTGAGCGCACTTTTACTTTAAAAAATCTGAAAAAATTCAAGAGGTTGTATCTTTTGGATACAAAATAACTTGATTTTTTTCAGATTTTTGAAATGAAAAATGAGCCCAGGAAAAATTTTTGAAATTTTCAAAAAATTTTTAGGTTATAATATAATTTGGCCAACTTTTAAATAGTATTTTTTTGTGTACTTTTTGCCGTTCTTTCGAATGGCAGAGGCAGAATTTTTAATATCTGAGCGGAAAGAACGAAAAAACCGTTTTTGGCTGTCTCGAGATGCATCTCGGGACAGCCAAGTTCAGGATTTAGGATCCTGACTACAACTGAAAAAAAAAACTAAAAGTGTGAATTTTGTCATAAAATTTGGTATGTGGGGTTGTAATAATATTTTCAACAACTTTTCCAAATAACTTTTATCAATATCTCTAACGCGAAGCAAATCGAATCGCATATCGAAAATTCACCCTGTTTGTAGTAGGCCGCGTTTAAAATTTAAAGTTTAGTTGACTATTTTAAAAATTGCGAACCATCACTCTGTATGACTGTGCAAAATTTCAAATCTGTATATATTTTTATAGCCGAAACATAGGGGTGTATTCATCTTAAATGGGACACACTGTATCTTATCAATTTGATAATTTATTGCAACTAATATAGTCGTATTTTTTATAGATTCAAAATATACAATCAAAGTACTGACTAATTCACTAATTTTATCACAAAAAGTTCAAATTGCATTGAAGTATTGAACCAATTAATTTGTAATAATATAATATAATATTTTATTATGAGTTTTATGTATTTTTATGTATGGAAACCCTCAATTATCTCGGAAATGGCTTGCACGATTTTTATGGATTGTGGTCGGTAGGGGTTTTCTAATGTGGCCGATATTATAGTAATACTTACATTGTTGTCAGATCTTCCGTTCTTCTGAAAATCTAATTAACTTTCTTATTTCAAATGGAACACCCTGTATATTTTTTGCGTTTTAAAGTCCTTAAGAAATACTGATTATTTTCCATGTTATATTCCCTATACCTAAAGGCCATAATTTCGGAGTTATTGCTACATTTATTTAAAAAAACGTTTTAAACAAATTATAAAAATCCTTTTTTCGGCCTTCGTAGACAATATTTTACGTTCTTTGGATCATTGGGAAGAAAAAAGTTCTCTTATAATTTTTCTCTAAAGTTAATCGTTTTCGAGTTATAAATAATTTAAAACTGAAAAGAAATCGAATAATTACGATTTTCAAGGTTGAAAAACACAAATCAAAAATTATTATTTTTGAACCTGCAAAGTATAGAAATTCAAGCTAAAGCCTTATTTTATCAGTTAACAATAAGTAATTTGAGCTTGTTTCATTCTAAAATTTTGTTTTTTGTTGTTAATGCAAGCCCGATCGCCCGCCCTCTCATATTCGCTCCATTAACATTTATTAAAAAGCAATGTTTTAGAATAAAACGTGCCAAAAAATTTTATAGCGAGCCCTTGGAAGAAGGGTTTAGCTTGAATTTGAGTACTCCGCAGTTTCAAAAATAATGTTTTTGTTTTTGAACCTTGAAAACCGTCATTATTCGATTTTATTCAGTTTTAAATTGTTTATAACTAGAAAACGATTAACTTTAGAGAAAAATTACAAAAGACCTTTTTTTGTTACCAATGATCCAAAGAACGTAAAATAATGTCTACACGGGCCGAAAAAATTGATTTTTATAATTTCTTTAAATTTTTTTTTAATAAATGTTTCAATAACTCTGAAACTATGGCATTTAGGTATAGAGAATATAACATAAAAAATAATCAGTACAGTAGAACCCCGATTATCCGTGCTCCCCAGGACCGGAAGTTGGCACGGATAATTGAAAAGCACGGATAATCCGAATATTTATTTCTTATTATAATACATATGTACGTATATCCAGTACCTACTATGAAAAGACAACAGAACAAATAAATCTTTCATTATGAGTCTCCCTCTCGGCGTATAGAGTTTCCGTCGAGTGATTTACAGTGACGCTATTTTGATACAACCTCAAAAATGCAATTTAAGTAATACAAAATCATAGCACGGATAATCCGCAGCCCGGCTAATCCGCACACGGATAATCGGAGTTCTACTGTATATCTTAAGGACTTCGAAACGTAAAAAATATACAAGGTGTTCTATTTGAAATAAGAAAGTTCATTAGATTTCCAGAAAAACGGAAAATCTGATAACAATGTAATTATCACTGTAATATCGGCTGCATTAGAAAACCCCTACCCACCAAAACCTATGAAAAACGTGCAAGTCGTTTCCGAGATACTTGAGGGTTTCTATACATAAAACTCACTCTATTAATAATATTATATTAATACTCATTAATTGGTTCAATATGTCAATGCAATCAATTTGAACTTTTTATGATAAAATTAGTGAATTAGTCACTATTCTCATTGTATATTTTGAATCTATAAGAAACACGACTATATTAGTTGCAATAAATTATCGAATTAATAAGATACAGTGTGTCGCATTTAAGATGAAGACACTCCTGTGTTTCGGCTGTCAAAATATATACATATTTGAAATGCTGCACAGTCATACCGGTTGATGTTTCACAATTTTTAAAATAGTCAACTGAACTTTAAATTTTAAACGCGGCTTACTGCGAATCCACAAACAGGGTGAACTTTCGATATGCGATTCGATTTGCTTCGCGTTAGAGATATCGAAAAAAGTTATGTGGAAAAGTTGTTCCAAATATTATTATAACCCCACATACCAAATTTTATGACAAAATTCACACTTTTAGTCTTTTTTCAGTTGTTGTAAATAAATCCTAAAATTGGCTGTCCCCGAGATTCATCTCGAGACAGCCAAAAACGGTTTTCTTGATTTTTTCGTTCTTTCCGCTCAGATATTAAAAATTCTGCCTCTGCCATTCAAAAGAACGGCAAAAGGTACACAAAAAATACTATTTAAAAGTTGGCCAAATCATATTATCATAACCTAAAAATTTTTTGAAAATTTAAAAATTTTTCCTGGGCTCATTTTTCATTACAAAAATCTGAAAAAAATCAAGTTGTTTTGTATCCAAAAGATACAACCTCTTGAATTTTTTCAGATTTTTAAAGTAAAATTGCGCTTACAAAAAAATAAAACCTAAAAATTCTTCTTTTCTTGATTTAAGACGTTTTAGGACCTCTGGAAAGCTAAAAATTTGCATGAGGGCATAATTTTATATCCTTTATCGAAAACATAAGTAGCGGGGCTGATCGTTGCGGGGGCATTTTTGACCATCTTATCCCGCTATAGCCTTTGTCACTAAATGGGCTGCACCTACTCGCTATGAAACTTACATTACGTCTGAGAATCTGAAAATGGTGAGGGGTTGAAAATAAATTTCCGATTTTTGCCTTTTGTGACAAAATTTTCCACAGTAACGTATATATTTTTTTTCACCATCAGAAAATAGAGGTTTCAATAAACAAAAAAAAATGCCAACTTCTTTAAAAAAGCTAAAAAATTTAGGGAGATTTTTCAATTGAAAAAATGCTTACATTTTCCCTTAAACATAAAAAACAAGAGTTATAAAAAATATTTTTAAACCAAAAAATTACAGCGTATTTGGGACATAAAGAGGTAAGTTTCTACCATATTTGGTAAAAAAAAAATTTCTTTTTTCAGTGAGAAAAAAAATAAAATCAAAAACATCGAATTTTCCAATTTTCTCGGATATTTTGAGGTTATGTGAAAAATGCTTATTTACAAAAGTTGTAGATCTTCTTATAGCCTACAACTTTGCAATTTAACTTTTTTCGATAGGATGTGCCGTTTTGCCGCAAATCGTAATTAACCGTTTTCACCCCTAAAAGCGCTCCCCCAACCCATGTTCCCCTCATCCAGATTTGGTGAAAAATGTTCCACATGTTATCTAATATGTGTACTTTCATTTGGAATTGGTCTTATCCGGCTATTAATTTTTTATTGTTTTTTTGCTATTTACACTGGTCTAACCGTCCAAAAACATGTTTTTCTTTGTTAAAAATGAACATATTCACTCGCAAATAACTCGAAAAATATTGACTTGAGGGAAAAAGGGTTTTTGTAAAATGCAGGGGATGTAGAATTGTAAACTTTTTCTTATATAATAATAGACTATTTCAACTACCTATTCCCAAATTTTCATCCTTCCTTTATTTTTTTTTGAGGTTTTCGTAAAATTTTGTGTTTTTTGATCGGGCTATTAAGTCTGTAAGGCCTTTCTAGAATGGATGGTGGCATTTTTCCTGCGATGATTTATACTGAAGGTATTTCCTACAGTTTCTAACGTTGTCTCTATTTGTTTGAACATCTTAGGCCAGCAGTATTTTTGCTCTATGCGGCAAATGGTTTTTGCAATTCCTGAATGGTCTGCTGCTATGCGGTTCCTATTTGGTTTATATTCGGTTCGTTTTCGGTTGCTCTGGAAAAAAGTCTCTTAGCTCTGATCTCAATTCTTCGACACGTCTTCGACGGTCGCGACTCTTCCTTTGAAATCTAAAGCGGAATCTTTCGGCTTCGTGCTGTAATTCATCTTTGGACAGGGGATGTATCCATGACTTACCTGCCGTGGCACCACTTACTGAGTCTGTGTCGTTTCTGGATGAAGCCGCATTTTCATTTTGCTCGGATGCGAATTTTTGACAGGTAGTTCGTTGTTATTTACGTCATTTTATACTTTTGGCCGATGTTACAACTATTGCGCGCATCGTCGTTGTTAGTGGGAGTGCAGCTCCACACAGAGAGAGCTAGCGAGCGATTGTCAATCGTTATTGTTATAATTGTAACAGAAAAGATTTTATTTGAACTAATTCGCAAATGTTTACATGTTATTTCTCAACTCAATCGTCTGAAAACGATTCCGATAAAGATTTACAAAGGTTTTGGTGGACACAGACGATATTTTGTGCAAAGAAAAAAGCTAGAAAATCTTTCTAGAGCTGTAGATTTAGGTGATTCTAATACTTCTTTTTCTTCTTCTTTTAATGGCGATACAACCCTTTGTGAGTCTTGGCCTGCTTAACAATGTTCTTCCATTCTGCCCTGTCGGATACTTTCCTTCGCCACTGCCTGATGTTCATGGTTTTAAGATCCCCTCTACGTCGTCTATCCATCTTTTACGGGGCCTTCCTCTTGATCTATTTCCTTGGGGGTTTCCATCTCTGGATTACCTTTACAGCTCGATTATCTGGCATTCTTTCTAGGTGACCAAGCCACTTTAGTCTTTGTGACTTTACAAATCTAACAATATCTGCGCTCTGCATTAGTTCATCCAGCTCCTGGTTCATTTTAATTCTCCACGAACCATCGCTGCATTGGGTTGGTTCAAATATCTTCCTTAGTATTTTGCGCTTAGATATTCTCAGTTGATTTTCGTCAGTGGTTGAGAGGGTCCACGTTTCTCATCCATATGTGACCACTGGTCTAATTATTGTTTTGTAGTTTCTAAGCTTAGACTCACGATTCAGTAACTTGCTTTTCATTAGGTCTTTGTATGCATAAAAGCACTTAGTACCACTAAGAATCCGTGCTTGTTTCTTGACTGATGTTGTTGTCATTTATTATTGAGCCTAGGTAGGGAAAATGGGAGGCATATTCGTAGGTATGGTTGTCTACCTTCAGATTCTCATGTTGATTCCACTTTGTGCACTCTATATATTTTGTTTTGCTTTTATTTATATATAGACCAAATGTAGCAGCTTCCTGTTTCAGCTCTATAGATTTTTCGCCTAATACCCTTTTGTTGCGGCTTATTATGGCAACATCATCCGCATGTGCGCATATTTGCATAGATCTTGTATTAATACAGCCGTTTATATCCAATTTTCTAACAACAGCTTCTAAAGTTAGATTAAAAAGTGTTGTTGATAAGGCATCACCTTATCGTAACTCCATTTTCAATATCAAATGCCTCTATTTTCACCATAGCTTTGGAACCCTCTAAAGTCATTCTTATAAGTTTAACTAACTTATTGGGTATCCCTAGCATAGATAGTTGCTGTAACATTTTTTTGTCGATCTACACCATCAAACGCCTGTTTGAAAGCGATATACAAGTTGTAAATTGGTATATTATATTCAACACATTTTTCTTGTATACTTCAACATATGTATTAGGTCTTTCAACATATGTATGTTGACCTCTTTGGTTTGAAACCACATTGGTATTCACCAATCATTTCTTCATAAAAACGATTCCAGGCGGCTATATATAATTCCTGATAGTATTTTGTAGACGACATTTAAAACTGTTATGCCCCTATAATTTTTGCAGAAGCGTTTGTCTCCCCCTTTGTACGTAGGAAGTATGATTCCTACTTTCCAATCTTCTGGGATTACTTCTAGTGTCCATATGCGGTCGATTAGTTTATGGATACGCTTCCCTAGCACATGTCCACCATTAATTATCAGTTCTGCAGTTATTCCATCTGTGCCAGGTGCTTTGTTATTTTTTAATGTTTTATGACGTTTATCGTTTCTTCCAATGTTGGTTGCTCAACTAGTTGTTCTGCTGTGTGGTGATTCTAATATTATGGCGATTAATGACACAGCCCAACAAAAAAAATTTTGTCTTGCTGCCGAAAAAAAATCAACTGGTATTGGTTAATTCATCTGTGCTGATTCCAAAAATACAAACCTTTTCTTTGTATCAGCTCTAGTTTTCGAGATATAACATACTTATCAAATTCTTAAATATTCTTACATATTTATCTGTATATTCCACCACTATAATTGCAATATGTTTATAAACAAACTTAACAAATTCTAAGCCAAATGGATACTAATGACTTCTAATTAAAGTGTATCAGAGTATACACCAGATCACTGGCGTCTTTTTATCGACAGTTCCAAACGAAGTTTAAAGTGTATCCTTCTACATAATGGCAACAAATATGGAAGTATACCAATTAGGCATTCTACAAAAATGAAAGAAGACTATAAAACAATACCGCTGGTGCTAAAAACATAAGTATGGCCAACATCAGTGGGTGATCTGTGTTGATTTTAAGATGATGAACTTTCTCCTGGGACAACAAGGTGGCTATACAAAATATCCTTGTTTCCTGTGTCTTTGGGTTAGCAGGGCTAAGGACCAACATTGGAGTAGAAGCAAATGGTGTTCTAGAGATACTATAGTTCAAGTAGAAGCTAACGTAGTTAACGAAGCATTGTTCGACCGAGAGAAGATAATATTACCTCCGTTACATATTAAACTAGGGCTGATGAAACAATTTGTAAAGGCTTTAGACCAGAATCGTCCTTGTTTCGAATACTTGTCCAGCAAATTCCCTGCACTTAGTAAAGAAAAATTGAAAGCCGGAATATTTGATGGGCCTCAGATACGACAACTTATAAAAGATTCGCATTTTACAGAATCGATGACTGAAATTGAATGTAATGCATGGTGCTCTTTTGTGAAAGTTGCGACAAATTTTCTTGGAAACAATAAATCGGAAAATTACCGGGATATAGTGGAAGTAATAATATTAACAAACACGGTTGTCATATGAGTATTAAAATTCATTACCTCTACAGCCACCGTTTCCCAGAAAATCTGGCTGACCTTACTGAGGAACAAGGGGAACGCTTCCACCAAGATATCAAAACCATGGAAGAGAGGTATCAGGGGAGATGGGACACTCACATGATGGCAAATTACTGCTTGAGTCTTCAAAGGGACCGTACTTTTAAAGCCTTTACAAAAAAAAAATATAAAAGGAAATTTTTGGGTGACGCCGAATAACAGATTTGTGCTGCGATGCTGGTTTGGTTAGATGAAAAGTTAAGTTTTTTTTGACAGATGTATGTGATGATTTTTGTAAGTATATTGTTGTACAAATAACATCTTACTTTTTATTCGTGTTTTGTTTATTTGATGGGTAGCAGCACTACATTACTACATATATTATATAGGTACCGCTGCGTCAAATTACCTTATAGATATGTTAGAAATGTGGTCTGCCGTATTTTCTGAAAACGATCTGATGGAGCAAATCTGGTGGCATTTTTGGATTCAGCAGACCCAAATTACCTAGAAAAAGTAAAACAATTTCCGGCAGCAAACTGTGTGTTTACCAGTGAAATCGTTAAATCTTGAGAAAAGGTTTCAAAGAGATCTAAAATTTAAAGGGGAGTTTGTATGTAATTACCATATTATATCTTAAAATCAAGATCCAACAGAAATGGCGTAGTAAGTTGTTTTTCAAATAAGAGTAAAAAAGAAAGTTACTTATCAATACGAATAAACTCAAAATTGCCTAGTCCCCACTGACTAGCCTGAAAAATCTTTATCATATAAAAATAAAATTTTTCATAACCTTCATCAAAACTGTCAATTATTAAAAAAATACATACCTATGGTACTTTCTGTTTCACAATTCTCTACCATGAGAATCTTTTTCATTTTCCTATAATTCAAATTATCCAAATCCCTAACTGCAGCCTTAGTACGTTGAATTAAGTCTATTAAAACATTTGACGACCGACTCCTAGTAGAGAATTGGTGATTTAATAACCTAGATGAAGTTGGACGCTGTCCTGGGGATTTCTAAAAATAAAATTCTCATAATATATGAAATAAGATCATTTGATCTGCAATAATTTAATATTTGCAATAATTTAAGTTAAGACAAATTTTTTTAGGAAATACCAGTAGAAGGAATTTTACGTTAGACTTCTTGTAGTTCACCTTAGGCATGCTGTAAGTAACGATACGCATCTAGCCCGGCATTCAGCAGATACCATATTGAAGGATTGTCAGCAGATGAAGAACACCTATTGTATATGTACAGAGAACATGGTGTTGATGTTCTACTGGTTCAATAAACCCATACAGGTACTGCAAGCCGCAGACCAAGGATTCGTGGTATGAAGCTTATACTGGAGAGACCACACGACCAATATGGTAGCGCAGTCTTCGTCAGACCAGATATCGACGTAGCTTCCACATCTATAACAGATCAAAATAACATCGAGATCCTCACAGTGGAGATAAACTCCTGTACAGTAACGTCAATCTACAAACCACCAAACGCTGACTTTGCTTTTGAGGAACCGAGTAACTTTCAATCACAGCAAATCAAATTCGTACTGGGTGACTTCAACTGACACACTGTCGCGTGGGGTTATAACGAAACAGATTCCAATGGCGAAGAACTAGAAAAATGGGCTGAAAGCATGAACCTAAAACTTATTCACGATCCAAAGCAGCCTGCGTCGTTCAACAGCGGAAGATGGCGCAGAGGTTACAACCCAGACAATATATTTGTCAGCGACAGAATTGGAGACCAGGTGACAAAAATCGTTGGAAGGGCCCTCCCAAAGACACAGCACAGACCAATAATTTGTCTTTCCAGCGCGGCAATCAGATACGAAATTGTTCCTTTCAAGAGAAGGTTCAACTTTCTAAAGCAAAATGGGAAAAATTTTCTGAAGCATTGGATCAAGAAGTTTCCCAGCTAGAACATTGCCCTGATTCATACGATAAATTTGTAGAAATCGTAAAGCAAGTATCACGGAAATTTATCCCTAGAGGTTGTCGAACTGAGTACATAGCGGGGCTCAATGAAGAATCTAAACCCCTACTTAAAAGCATTGTTTATATAGGGATAGTTGGTCAGCCCAATAGGAAAATTTGTTTGATTCAAATTGAGACAGTCACCAGATGTCCCCACAATTTCTGTCAGGGTCGCAACGTCAAAATGCATAGACACCAAGTTGGATACGATCCTATTCATAACACCCCCAACTCGCATACATATTAGGAAAAATAAATATGTATGGAAAAATATATTTAGAAATTGAATTAATGATGTCATGCTATTATATATTATTATATAATATATATATATATATATATATATATATATATATATATATATATATATATTTAAAAACATAAGATGTAGATCTTTGAAACACACTCAGTGAACCAAAGATCCAAGGTTATTGGTTTAACGACCACTCGTACGAAATCAAATAGATGAAATAGAGAATGTGGAAAAATCCCCTTACGAACAATTCACAATTCTATTCGAAAAATTTTTCCCAGCCCGAAATGGTGGATGTGTGAATTGTTCGTAAGGGGATTTTTCCACATTCTCTATTTCATCTATTTGATATATATATATATATATATATATATATATATATATATATATATATATAGATGAAATAGAGAATGTGGAAAAATCCCCTTACGAACAATTCACACATCCACCATTTCGGGCTGGGAAAAATTTTTTCGAATAGAATCAAAGATCCAAACACCAGTTCTTAGAAATGTGTTTCGCCCTCTTCAATATATATATATATATATTTAGAAATTGAATTAATGATGTCATGCTATTATATATTTTAATGTATAGTAGCATGACATCATTAATTCAATTTCTAAATATACTCTTCTATATATTTATTTTTCTTAAAATATGTATGCTAGTTGGTGTGTTGAATAGGATCGTATCCAACTTGGTGTCTTTGCATTTTGACGTTGCGACCCTGCCAGAAATTGTGGGGACATCTGGTGACTGTCTCAATTTGAATCAAACATATTTACCTATTGGGCTGACCAACTATCTCCCTATATAAACAATTTTAAAAGATATGAACAGCTATATGAAGAAGACCCTTTCTCGGAAGCAACAATACAGGCTGGGGAGGAAATGTTACTTGCGATATCCGCCAGCAGAACGGAAAGGTGGTGCAATCTGGTCACGAGTCTGGACACGAAACAAAACAGCAGACGTGCCTGGAAGCTGATTCGGAATCTTGGCAACGATCCCGCTGCTCCGGCAGTCCACATGACGGAAGTCACACCCGATCAGATAGCCCATCGTCTTCTAATGAACGGTAAGACGACATCAAGAAAGAACAAGGTGAGAGCTCAACGGAATATCGACGAAGAACGAGATGTTCTAGGTACCTCTTTTTGTCTAGAGATGAGAGGCGCGATCCACCAAATGAAAGATAATAAAGCGGCTGGCCTGGACGACATACGAACAGAACAAATAAAGAACTTTGGACTAAAAACCGTAGATTGGCTCGTAAAAATGATGAATTGCTGCAACCGTACATTACAAATCCCCAAAATCTGGAGGAAAGCTAGAGTGGTAGCCCTCTTAAAACCAGGGAAGGATCCGGCGGATACAAAGAGTTTTAGACCTGTCTCTCTTTTGTGCCACCTTTTCAAGGCATTTGAAAGAATGATACTGAACCGGATCGCTGAATATGTGGAGACTAAAATTATTCCAGAACAAGCAGGATTCAGACCCGGAAAGTGCTGCTGCAGTCAAATTCTTAATCTCACCCAACATATTGAAGATGGTTTTGAACGGAAAGAAATAACAGGAGTAGCGTTCATAGACCTAACTGCCGCCTATGACACAGTTAAACATCAACGGCTACTCGCAAAACTCTACGAAACTACAAAGGATTTCCGACTAACAAGGTTAGTGAAATGTCTCCTCCACAATAGACGCTTCTACGTAACGCTCCAGTCCAAGAACAGTCGGTGGAGGAACCAAAAAAATGGGCTACCACAGGGAAGTGTCCTCGCGCCGATTCTATACAACATATACACCAACGACCAACCCATACACCAACAAACAAGGCAATTTATTTACACTGATGATACAGCTGTGGCAGCTCAGGGAAGAACCTTCAATGAAGTCGAAGTGAAACTGACAGATGCCCTGGGAGACTTAGCTCTATACTACGATAAAAACCATATGCAACCCAATCCCACAAAAACCCAGGTACGTGCTTTCCACCTTAGAAACAAGCATGCCCGAAGGCCGCTGGAGGTGGAATGGCGTGGTCAGATGCTGAAACACAAAGAAACGCCAAAACACCTTGGCGGATAGAACTCTGTCTTACCGATACCACTGTCAAGATGTCAAGAAGAAAGTAACTGACAGAAATAATATCATCCGCAAGCTAACTAATACAAAATGGGGAGCACAACCACACACTCTCCGTACTTCTGCCTTAGCCTTATGTTTTTCGGCCGCGGAGTTTGGAGCACCAGTATGGACAAACTCTGCTCACGCAAAGAACGTCGACGTGGCTCTAAATGAAACGGTTCGTATAATATCGGGTTGCCTGAAACCGACACCTATCGAAGAGATATACCGTATATCCCATAGCTGGGATTACTCCACCACCTATCAGGAGGAAGGTCACGTCAGAGGTAGAACGAAAAAAGCAGGAGACGGACCGAGGACACCCCTTATATGACCACCAAACCCAGCCAAGCAGACTAAGATCTCGGAAAAGCTTCCTGAAAACATCAAGATCCATCCCCGAAGCGCCAGAGATGCGCCGAATACACCTATGGCAAGCGTCAGCTACCGCGACACATTTTCCTCCCTCAGAGGAAATGGCTGCTGGACACAATTTAGCGTATTATATCCGACTTGGAAAGCGCTAAACAGACTAAGAACCGGCGTTTCACGTTGTGCTAGTAACCTGAAAAAATGGCGATACCAGGAGGACGATACCTGCGACTGTGGCGCGGTTCAGACCAGCCGGCATCTACTATCATGCACAGAGATGAGAGAGACCAGCACAGAAGAAGACAATTATAGCAAATGACAAGGCCATCTATGTGGCCAACCATTTGGAAATACAGTATTTAAAGTTGTTGGTGTTCCGGAGTAGTAGTGTTTTAAAGTAAGTAAGTAGCAGATACCAAACGCATATCTAATGCACGCCGTCCCACTAGGCTTCCATCACCATGGATGAGTGTTAGGAGATGGGGTCGCCCAAAATGGTATAAAACAGCGATCGAGATGGCAGAAAGTTAGTTCCACTTAGCGAATTTAGCTCGTAGGTACTCAATGGTCACCAGCCAGTTTTCAACGAATTGAGTTGGAACCAACCGGAGTCTTACGAGTCACCGGTTTAAGTTGGCGAACTGAGCTAATGAAAAATCAAATGGGGCTGATGACGAATTGAGTCGAAGAATTCAGAATTGACAAAACGATCGCGACGCGACGTTTGTAATCGCACACGAAGAGGTTAATTCCATCTTCATTTGCTCTAAGTCTAGCTGATGTATGTATGTGTAGATATTAATAACTTGATTCCGAATTGAGGAATTATTGTTATTGATACATTGTCACTGTGTTTTGATATTAGCAAATACAATTTTGTTTTTCCTTTATAGATAACCACCAAGGGGGTTTTCTTCGAAACGACTGCTATAACTTATTTTATTCAAATCTATATGTAACATTTGTTGCAAATGATAAATATATATATTATATATATATATATATATATATATATATATATATATATATATATATATATATATATATATATATATATATATATATGCCATAAAAAGGGAAGACAACAATAAACTGTAAACTATACTAAAATAAGACATGATTTTAGTAAACAATGATTTTAGTTGTTAAAGGTGTTCAAAATGTATCTACTCGTTCCATAGTAACAGCATTGTGTATACAGTGTGGCCCATTTAGATTGGAAACACCTCTATAAAATTTGAAGTTGTTAACCGATTTTAACCAAATTTTTTTTTAATGTCATGTAATAAAAGGTCTATTGCGGGACAAAATATGAAATATTTAGTTAAATTTTCAGGGCATTCTACGATACTTTTTCTTTGTCGAAAATGGAGAATTTGTATTAGCGATTTTTTTATTAAAAAAATTTCTACGCCACTGGATTTAGAGTGGCTTCAAATAGCTATGACAAAATTTCATTTTAAATTTATTTTAAACATTTTTTTGTCCAGTAGTGGTTTATTATTAAAATTATTTGAAAAATAATTAGTTTTAAGGTTATCTGTTGATACAGGGTGTTCTTTTTTGACTCATAGCTTAGTGAGTTTTAAAATTTTAAGTTGTCATAACTTCGATATTAATAAATATATTTTAATGAAATTTTTGTCATAGCTATTTGAAGCCACTCTAAATCCAGTGGCGTAGAAATTTTTTTAATAAAAAAATCGCTAATACAAATTCTCCATTTTCGACGAAGAAAAAGTATCGTAGAATGCCCTGAAAATTTAACTAAATATTTCATATTTTGTCCCGCAATAGACCTTTTATTACATGACATTAAAAAAAATTTGGTTAAAATCGGTTAACAACTTCAAATTTTATAGAGGTGTTTCCAATCTAAATGGGTCACACTGTATAGGGATAGTTGGTCAGCCCAATAGGAAAATTTGTTGATTCAAATTGAGACAGTCACCAGATGTCCCCACAATTTCTGTCAGAGTCGCAACGTCAAAATGCATAGACACCAAGTTGGATACAATCCTATTCATAACACCCCAACTCGCATACATATTAAGAAAAATAAATATATATGGAAGAATATAATTAGAAATTGAATTATGATGTCATGCTACTATACATTATATATATAACAGCATGATATCATTAATTCAATTTCTAAATATATTCTGCCATATATATTTATTTTTCTTTATGTATGCGAGTTGGGGTGTTATGAATAGGATCGTATCCAACTTGGTGTCTATGCATTTTGACGTTGCAACCCTGACAGAAATTGTGGGGACATCTGGTGACTGTCTCAATTTGAATCAAACATATTTTCCTATTGGGCTGACCAACTATCTCCCTATATAAACAATGGTAACAGTATAATTAACATCACTTTTTCTCTTTTGTAGATTATTAGTTTTTTTTGTATAGTATATAAATTATTGTAATAACTGAATCCATAGATAGTGGAAAAATAGTCCTATTAATTAAATTAATGAATAATTTACGCGATTATACAAGTAACTGTTATCCAAAAATATTCAAAACCTGAACCAAATAGCCACCTGGTTCGTTGCTGACGACGACATCGCTGTTAACTAATGTTTACATCTAGTGCACAGCTCATGTGAATAAACTGTACATAATCATGTGGTATCGTCATGTGTGAAAATATCAACCTAAATAAATTAGTCGAGGAAATGAAGCTAAAAAAATGCAATCCTCGCAATTTTTTCATCCAGCATCGATTTGTACAAAAATTTGGGATTAGGCTCATTACACCCTCTAGTTCATTTTCTATATTGAGCCGTTGTACGCTTTTGGTTTTTTAAGGGTGAAAACTACCCCTAATTGTAAAAAATTATAAAATAACATTTTAAACTTTAATATTGTCAACATTTGGTTCTTATTATAATACTTCTTTTATGCTTTAAGATATACTATCATAATATTTCAACCCTTAAAACCACCCTTGTTGGAGCTATATATAAAAAATTTACTTATCCTTAAAGAATAATTTCGGCTTGCATCGATTTACATAAAAATTTGGGATTAGGATCATCCCACCCTGTACTTCATATTCTATATCATGTTTAATAACGCTGATTATTTTTAGGGGTGTAAACTATCCCTTATTGTCAAAAATTATATAAAAATATTGTAAACTTTAATATGGGTAAAATTTGGTTTTGATTGCTTAAATAATGATTGTTTTATACTTTAGGATATAATATCATAAGATTTCAACCCTTAAAAACCACCCTTAATAACATTACAGTTTTTATAAGTAGATATTTTAATAGATCTATACAGAAAAAAAAAGTAGAATTAAAGAATTACAAAAACATTTATTTACACAAAAATACAAATTTACAAATATGTACAAATACAATACAAATAGTTTTTAGTTATCTTCCAGTATACGAACCAGTTCTGTGGTATTATACATACATCGAAAAGTATCCATAAGCGGACTATCCGAATTTTTCGAAAAAAAAAAATCGTTTTATAAACATAGCTCCTTCAATTTTGGTGATAAAAAGTTTTTTCAAAAACGAATTTGTACTATTTTTGAAGAGTTATAAGACTGTGTAGACTAAATTCCGTAAGATCCCTTAGTTTTTAATTAGGGTGGGTTTAAAGGGCTTGAATAAGGGGGCGTTTGCTCGTAAATAGAGGTTTTAAACAGCTATATCTCGCTAACTGTTTACTGTAATGAAAATCTATGCACAAAGGAATTTTAGTTATTAAAGAAGCTACAAATTAGTAGTTAATCATTTTTCTCGTATTTCTAGTATTTTCGGAGATATTTTGAAGAAAATGGTGAAAAATACAAAATTGCAAAAAAAAATTTTTTCTTTAAACTCCAATTTTTCTAAAATTAGGCCTTTTAAATAGGTCAATCTTCTTGGGTGTATTGATAATACAATACAAAAGGAATTACAGAAAGGTGAAGACCAATTTTTAATTAGGAGGGTAGTTAGGGGGTTGTTTTCACTGATTTTTTCATAGAGAAAAGCAGGTATCGACCTTTTTTTGATCATAAGTCGCTTAATTTTCAGGGTAGAAACTTTTTATTATTTTTTGAAATACCTAACTGCATACTTGAAAAAATATTATTTAAGTTTTCCTCGAAAAATGGAAAGTTTTTCCGTTAATTCCACACCTGTAATTTTGAACCAATCAAAATACGTTATTTTGACAGATCACCATGGCAACGGAGTTATTTTATCGGAAATTTTTTGCTCGTGGGGTACCCAACAGCGAATTATAGTGGACATTTTTTGACGTTTACAATAACAGAACATTTTTGACAGACTGGTTTTTATTTGTTTACATAATTTAAAATAAAACGCCAAAAAATAATTTTCTATCACTTGTAGTTACTCAAAACTTATGTAAAATTGAAGAATATACTATTTTCTATCTTGAAATGGTATTCCCATGCAACTACAATGAGTAGAAATTACGAATTTGAAAGCCTAAATAATTGCTGACAAAGCTATGGCGCGCTATTAATCTGTTCATGCAGCTTTGGATTTTCAAATGCAAATTTGGTGTGGAATTTTCTTACCGAATACCACGCGAAGTGAAATTAATATCCGGAAATTTTTTTTTGATCATGAATATTTTTAGAAAATTTCCCTCGTCTGCGACTCGGGAAATTTTCAAAATATTCATGATCTCAAAAAAATTTCCGGAAATAATTTGACCTCTAGTGGTATTACTAGTGAATATTTCAAATTATGCATTTGACGAAAAAAGCTAACTTTTAACATGCCGTATCTCGGTTTGTGTTGGTCTTAAAGATATTACAGAAAAAGAATTTGGTTTGTGTTACTAAAAGGTACAATTTTGATATCTTCAGTTTTTTTATTAAATGCATATTTTTCGAGGTATTCTCAAAAAACTCTCTAAAAAAGTCGATTTTTTCATCGAAAAACTGTTACTTTCAATCGCGAATAACTCGAAAAATATTAGTTTTACGAAGAAAATGTAAAAACATTTTTTTCTTAGAATTACTTTTTACATCGATTACATTGGTAATATAATAAAATGTAATAAAAAATTCCCGGCCCCGAGATGGGGTGGCAACCACCCCCAATGTTTTAGCGTACAGCGACATGATATAGAAAATGATCCTTGGACTATTCCCTACCATCTGTGAAAATTTCAAGTAAATCCATACTGGACGAAAAAATTGCGAGCCAAAATGCTTCATTTCCTCGACTAAATATATTTTTGCAATAATGGAAGTTCTTTATAGTATGTGTTTACTTTATCGTCGGATATTGAATTCGGTTTTTGAATGGAGTGTCGTTGGTATCATCGGAATTCTCGGAACAAGATCTTTTTCATCCTTAAATTTTCCTTAGAGAATCGTCGCGTTGACAGGTAGTTTTATTAGATATCAAACTCGGTAAAATGTAAGTTTAATTTAACCTTCCGATGACCAACCTTTTTTTGTTACACGGATGACCAAGGGGGGAAAAATGACCCCAGGTCAAAAATGTCAAAAATGACAATTAACAAAAAAATGAAATTTTTTATGGCATGGACTTTATGTCATTCAGCCAGTCACAACATGAGTGTGTAGTGTGTATGTTGAGTAAGTGTCTTGTTACTTTGCAAAGTCGACGTCATTAGCGTAAAACTACTTGGAATTACACATAATAGACGGTATTTTACTAAACATCAACTTCAGAATATATTTTTTATTCGTAAAATATAGGGAATTTTTTTTATTTCAAAATATGAGGATATCTAGAATGATATTAAAGTCAAATAAAAAAATAATGAGTTAAAAATTGAAAATACTTTTAAATTTAAAAAAAAAAAAAAAAAAAAAAATCAATGGGAAAATCCCAATAGTTGGCTGTATACCATAGTTTAAAAAACCAATACAGAAGTAAAAACCAATACACTTTTAAATTTATTAAAGAAAAACATACGCTGGGGTCCAAATTTCCCCCGCTTGGTCATCCGAAGGTTAAGGGGGGATGTTGTTTGAAATATTTAATTTTTTTATTATTTCAAATAAAAGTGCCCACTTTCAAGAATACTCTCCGAAAATATTAGATTGATCGGAGTAAAATTACCAGAGATACAGCGTGTTGAATAACCCAACCGTCAAGAAACGTTAAACGAGAAACATTAAACCACCGTTTGCCTTCTCTTTTGTAGATTACTTCGCGATTTAAAAAAAACATATTCCAATGTACAGTTACGGTCACTGAATAGTTTACACTTTAATTTTTATATTGTAATACTGTAAAATTGCAGTGTCTTACGGATTTGATAAATGTCAAAGTCAAAAAATCTCAAAAAGTCAATGCTTGTCAAAAATTTCGTGAGTGTTGAAAAATAAAATAAGAAACTAAACCATATTAAGACAATAATCCATTTTATTCAAAAAAACTTCTTCCTATATTTTCCATTTTGATAAATTTTGTAAAATTTATTTTTATTATTTTGATTTTTTAATTTTAATCAACTTATTCTAGGTACACCACTGGCAACGTCACTTTGACGCAAGAGGTACGTTTAAACGAGGTAAAAATTTAAAAAATCGGCTCCTAGATAAGCCAACCTGTAAACTATTCACTGGCCGTAACTGTACATCACTTTACGATTTGGCAGACAAATAAGAAGATGAAGATGCAGTTGTCAAAACTTTAAACGCATTTTTCTCAAAACTGCTTTTTCAAATGCGGTGGACATTGTACTGAAAAACTACTTGACCGATCTACCTGAAATTTTGCATAGATTTTCTTTAGATATTTCATGAGGTAACAACGTCGAGATATTTTTCGTTTTGTGCTTATTTTTTGTTCAACGATAATAAATCTGTTGATTTTCACAAAATGTTTATCAAAAATTTCGTATTTTTGACTTCTGAGTGATACCAAAAATTTAAAAATCATTAAAAGTAAAAACTCGACGTTGTTACCTCGCGAAACTCATAAGCTAATTAAATCTTTTTGAATTTTTTGAGTTCTGATGTCCACCGCAAACTCCATTTTTTTAGCTGCATGTCAAAATTGGTCACCAATGGCTTATTTTTCAATATTTTGGATTTAATTTTTTTTAAATACTATTTGAATTATACTTAATATGTTTATTTAATTTAAAAATAAAATAATTCTACCATAGCTTCGAAAAAAATTCACAAGAATGTGCTTGATATGTTGATTTCAAACCATACTCCCCCCTTAAATAAAAATATATTCAAATAAATAACAAACAATAAAATTTACTTCTACACAATACGTAAAATAAATGTTAGCGGCCTTCGGATGAGTAGGAGGAAGGAAGACCTTTAGTAAATACCCAAGAACCGGTAAGCGGCCGATCAATACTAAGACAAGGCGAGGTGCGGTATGGAAGCGACCAATATGTTACGCGAGAAAGGACGGTGGCCTCTGATCAGATACTCAGATGCCAGGATAGAAATAGAAGGCTATCAATGGTAGTGGTCGATTGTTGGTGTGAGTGCGGACTAGAGAATTAACATATCGGAAAAAACGGGAAAAATTGGGGAAAAAACAGGTTTTTTCCGTTTTTTTCCAGACCATTGGAAAAATTGAAAAAAAATTGGAAAATTTGAAGATATTTTTTAATTGAGACTTAAGCGTACTTAAACTAAGAGACTATAATTCTGCCGTCCTTAGGAAAAACGCCGTATCTGCAGAGAGATCACATTTGAGTAAAATCGGTTTTTGTTTAAATGTCTAGCCGTTGAAAACTATTGAGAATTTTTTTTTGTTTTCTACTTTATATACATAATAAATATCATAGAATTCATATTTATACATAAGATTGGCAAAATATATTTTATTTACTCTAAAAACTCATGTTACTGAGTTCTTTCTAAGTATACTACATAAATTAACTTCTTCCTCCTTAGGAAGAATGCAGTACTGCGTTTGCGCTAAGCATTTTCTTATTTTATAATACAGTAGGCTCTCTCTATAACGAGGTTATTACGAGGTTTCGCTTATAACGAGGTACACTGGATGTCCCATGAAATTCCTATTGAACTGAACACCTCTATAACGAGTAGGGCTTACAATACCGGGATTCCGGGATCCCGAATACCGGGATCCCGGACGATTTTTGTCCGGTATTCGATACCGGTATTTATAATAAAAATACCGGTATTTCGGTATTAGCTTAATTTATAAAAAGTGAATTCATGCACAATAAACTTTCTTCTAAAATATTTTTTGCTATTACAAGAAGTTATTTTTGAAGATAAACAACCAGTTACATTGTAAAAAATATTTATTAAACACTTTTATTACACATACAAGTCAAGTATAGCGCTTTCTAAAAGCGTGCATGTCGTTAATTTAAAGCGAAGGGTTATATCAGCTTCTACAACCAAATTATTAAATTTTGTCTATACAAATACATAAAATGAGTTATATAAAAATTCTTAAATATTTAAAATTATGACTACCTTATTTCATAAATAAGCCGTAAGATTTATTAATCGGAATTCTTTTTACATTTTCAGATATATTTTTCATTTTTTTGTGTATTGTGGTGTATAAATTAGGCTCACTAATTTTCTAAATTTAGTGGAGTCACTGAAGGTTTTCACCTCCGATTTCGTTGAACCTACATCGATTTTCATGAAAACTGGTAAGTAATTAGAGGATACCTCAAGGAACAAAGGTGACATAATGAAAACTTGCGCTTTTACCCTGGGGATGGATGCCACCCCTTCTCGGGGGTGAAAACCATTTTATTAAAAATAATGCCATAAATCGATAGAGGGACAAATTATAAGCAAAAATTGTTATATCAAGTTATTAATATAAATTAACACTTTTTGAGTTATTAAAGACCAAAAATTTTATTTTTTCGTAAAAAAATGCATGTTTTAAATCGGTTTTTCACGTATAACTAAAAAACTATAAGCTTTTACAAAATAGATATTCTAACTGAAATTGATGACAATAAAAAACTGAATACATTCCTCACTTAAAGAACTAAGCTAATCTTAGTTCAAAGGGAGTTATTGGCAATTGAATGTGTATTTTTTCGACGAGTACTCATATCTAAGTATTCAAGCTTAAATACCGGGAAAACCATGCAATGTATAAAATATACCTGCTTATCATTTGTCAACGTACTTTGAAATACCTATTAAATGAGCTTCAGAAGAAGTTAATAGCGAAAAGAACCCTTTCGAATTTTTTAGGAAAAAGTGAAAAATAAAGCATACGCCATTTCCACAAAAATTAAAATTTATAATAATCCTTACAACAACTACTTTATATTAGCATAAGTAATGATTTCAATAATTTTGACCGGTTTAGAATGCATATTTAAAAAAAAATATATAATTTAAAAAAATCATAATTTTTAAAATGATTGAAATTTTCGTATTCTTTTGATAACAACTCCAAAAATACTCAATATATGTAAAAATGATAAATACCCAAATTTTACTTTATTCGGTGTCAAATATTTTACCTGTTTTACTATCTCCATATGGTAATAAATAACCGAGATAGAAACGTTTAAATCTTAAATTTTGCTGTGAAAACCATGCAACCGGGGCCATTTAACCTTTTATTTTTAAAAAAGTGAGGGGTGTAAAAGATTTAATTCAACGTGGTTAAATAGCCCTTGGAATTAACTTCCAAACGGTTTTTAAATAAACCTGAAATCTTAAAAATAAACGGAGTTATTAAAAAAAAACAATAACATTTTTTGGAAAAATAAAAAAAAATAAATTTTGAAAAAGTTTTGGTGCATAAATTTTAATGCTATCAACATGTTCGGATGCTCATTTAATAGATATTTTTAAGTACTCTGACAAATGTTAAATAAGCTTATGTTATAAAATGTATCATTTTCCGTTATTTCAGTTTTAATACTTAGATTTTTTTACTCGCCGAAAAAAATATATATTCAATTACCTATAACTCACTTTCAGTTAACACTAAAAGGTTTTTCTAGTAAAGGATTTATTTCATTTTTTATGAGCTTCAATTTTGGTAATATTAAATTTTTTCCAAAAACTTATAGTTTTTGAGTTATTGATGAAAAATCGGTTAAAAACATGCATTTTTCTAAAGAAAAATTAAAATATTTGATCTTCAATAACTCAAAAAGTTTTGATTTATTTTAGTAACTTTATATAACAAATTTTGCTTAGAATTTGTTTCTCTATCGAATTATGGGGTTATTTTCAATAAAATAATTTTCACTACCGAGAAGGGGTGGCATCAACCCCCCAGGGTAAAAGCGCAAGTTGGCACCATGTCACCTTTGTTCCTTGAGATATCCTCTAACCACTCACCAATTTTCATGCAAATCTATTAAGGTTCAACGAAATCGGAGGTAATAGCTCATATCCACCTCCAGTGACTGCACTAATTATTAATAATAATTGAAAATATATAGCGGTCTAAATACAGAGTAATCCATATAAAATATTTGTCACACTAAGTTAATTTTTGTATTAATATATTTTAAAGTTAAATTAATTTACAAATAGCAAATCATAAGTAAAAGTACTATCCTATTATATGCAAAATTTATCCTAGAATCAAATATATAGTTTATCTATTTGCACATTTTTTGTATCTATCTATTCCTACTCTCTATGTAATGTTATAAACAACATCTACTCATTTCAAAACAAAATTTAATAGGTTTCATATATTATGTAATAACAAGTCGATATAACAACTGAGGATAGTATAAATATAACGTGTATATTTTTTATTCATAATACCGGTTTTAATACCGGGATCCCGGTATTTGAAATTTTAAATACCAAATACCGGTATTGAGATTTTGGCTCGGTATTGTAAGTCCTAATAACGAGGCATATTTGGATATAACGAGGAAAAATGAAATCGTAAAATATGTATCTTTATTATTCTTTATCTATTTTTAGCGCTGTAATGGCTCTAAGTAAATACCCCAACTACCTGTAGGTATGCATAAATTCCCAACATATGTGCGGTTATCGAGGTTAGTGCTTTAATAAAAATCTACCGCCTACCTACAATAAAATTCTTCCTGTTCTGTTTATCTATTGGCCGATACTGAATATTGTAAAAAAAATTATAATTTATGATGGCGAAGCCTTATTGTCGAGGAAACAATATTTAGCATCTTATATTGCTCCGAATGGCATCACTATAGAAAGTTAATATTTTAGACAACTATATATGTATGCGATTGGTAAGACGTGTTTATGAGTGCTCGTAACTTTTATCAAGTTTTGTGATTATTACGGCTATAATTAAAAAGCTTTTAAAGCGCCAAAGAAACCATAAACTGACAAAGTGAAATTGTGCAGAAAGTGAGTCAAGAAAACAAGCAGAATAATTTGTAAGTACAATTTCTTATATTTACATTTATTGAATAGAACAAAAATATCGCTTGCAAATTAAAGAACTATAAAAACCAGAAACTAATTAGTTCTGATAAGGTGACTTGATTTTGAGCCATCGAGGCGGGCTCGTCACTTTTTCGCAAACCAAACTGTTACAAAATAACGATTGGACTATTAAGTAACGGGAGTGAATATAAGTAAGTGAAAAAAATCTGTATGTGTACAATTTCTTATATTTATTGGGAAAGAACAAAAATATCGTATGCAAATTAACGAACTATAAATAACAGTAACTATTTAGGTTTGATAAGGTGAAGAGCCTCCGCGCTTTTGAGGCGGGCTCGGCACTTTTTCGCAAACCGAACAGTGACAAAACACCGATTGGACTATTAAGTAACGGGAGTGAGTAATACATGCACGCTGCGCCACAAAAAATGGCTTCGAATTTGTTAACACCGGTAAAAATAATGGATAGATACAAAGTGGATTCGGACGACGACACATCAGAAGACCATAGAAAGAGGAACAGAGAAGAAGAGGAAGAATTGTTCCAAAAAAGTAAAAAAGTGTCTAGATCGCCTAACAAAACCCGTAACGAAGATAATAAGCTCGATCAAATTATTAAAATGATGCATGACTTAACCACAGAAACAAAAAATTTAACAACGGAAGTAAAAGAGATAAAGAATGAACAGAGAAAGTACTGGGAGGAATTAAACGACCTGAAAACAGAATTGGAGAAAGTTAAACAAGAAAACCAAACTAAACACAAGGAGAAGGAAGAAATGAAAAAAGAACTAAACTATATGAAAATACGTGTACAAAGACTAGAAAAGGAAAGGAAAGTAAATAATGTTGTAATACAAGGCTTGCCAATAGATACAATCGATAGAAATGCACTGAAACAAACTGTAGGAAACTTCATGGAAAAAGAAATGAATATCAATGTTCAAATCGAAGAAGTTATCAAACTGGGAGAAAAAACATGTTTGGTCAAACTACAGAACAAGTTTGAAAAAGAAAAGATCATGCAAAATAAAGCTAAACTAAAACACATAAAAGGCAATAAAGTATATATAAATAATGACATAACAAAAGAAGAACTACAAACACAGAAAAAAATAAGACAAGTCGCAAATGAAGAAATTAATAAGGGTAAAAGTGTTACAATAAAATATAATAAATTAATAATAGATGGAAAAACACACAAATGGAATCAATACAGCAACCAGCTAGAAGAAGACCAGGGAAATCCAAAAAACTAACAGAAGATGAAAATACACAAACAAAAGCACAAATCACGACAGACAAGGCACAGAAAAAGGAATTGAGCAAGGACGAAAATAGAAATAGAGCAAAAACGAAAGATAAACATGAAATAGACATAAGAGAGAACATATTTATAGGTGCATGGAATGTAAGAACCCTACACGAAACCGGCAAATTGGAGCAGGTAAGCCAAGAGATTGATAAGTACAAATTAGACATTGTCGGACTAAGCGAAACAAGATGGAATGGTAGTGGATCAACCCGAGTAGGTGACCAACAGCTAATGATATATTCTGGGAATACGGATGTAAATGACAAACACGAAAAGGGAGTGGCAATACTGCTAGCCCAAAAGGGGAGAAAGGCTCTAGTAGAGTGGGAACCAGTGTCAGAAAGGATTATTTGGGCGAGACTGAAGGCAAGATATTATAACATAATAGTAATAAATGTATATGCTCCCACAAATAAAAACGACGAAAATGAGAAGGAAGAATTTTACGAGCAACTACAAACAACGTTTAATAAGATTAATAATAAATATAGAAGAGATATAAAAATAGTAATCGGAGACTTTAATGCAAAAATAGGAAATGATAATAAAGGACATGAACATGTGATGGGAAAGGAGGGAATCGGAGAGAGAAACGACAATGGAAATCGATTAATCGAATTTTGTGAGCAAAATGAACTTTTAATAGGCGGAAGCATCTTTAAACATAAGCGGATACATAAGGAAACATGGAAATCACCGGGAGGGAGATACAAGAATCAAATAGACCACATAATAATTGAATATAAATGGAGAAGCTGGCTGCAAGATGTCAGGAGCTTAAGAGGTGCTGATGTGGGATCAGACCACATGCTAATCAAAGCGAGACTAAAAATGAAATTAGCCAGAGATAAAAACCAAAAAATCAGCAGAAGGAACAAGTACAACGTTGATGCCCTAAAACAAGAATGTATAAGAAATAAATTTAGTGAGAAACTGGCAATTAACCGAACAGTATCACAACAAACTGGAGAGTCAGTCGAAGAAACATGGAAATATTTTAAAGAAGTGATGATGAATACAGCAAAAGAAACAATCGGATTAAAAAGAAGACAAAATAAAAAATGGATTACCAAAGACACTCTACTACTGATAGAAGAAAGAAAAAAGATCAAAGAAGAAATTCTACAAAAGGAAGGATCGGAAGAAGAGAGGGCACTTGAAAGGAAATACAAGGCAAAAAACGCAGAAGTAAAAAAACAAGCCAGAAAAGATAAAAGAAACTATATAAATGAGATGCTAAATATATCAGAAGAAGCAGCGAAAGAAAACGACTTACGAACACAATATACAATCATACGAAACTTAACAGGAAAAGCACAACGAAATATACGAGAAGTAAAGGATAAACAAGGAAATAGAATAAAAAATGAGAAAGAAATAATACAAAGATGGAAGGAATACTTCGAAGAGATATATGCTAAGCATGAAATAACTCAAATCATAGAAGATGAAGTAGAATCACCAGAGCTAGAAGTGAATATTGGAGAAATTACAATGGAAGAAATTGGAAACACTCTAAAACTACTAAAAAATGGCAAAGCCGCAGGAATCGACAATATACCCATTGACATAATAAAAGCAGACACCGAGCAGTCAGTAGAGATGCTACATACACTTTTGAATAAAATATGGACGGACGAAGAATTGCCAAAGGAGTGGAAAGAGGGATTGATTATAAAAATACCCAAAAAAGGAGACCTGAGCAAATGCAACAATTGGCGTGCAATAACACTACTAAGTGCCACATCCAAAGTGCTGACCAAAATCATTTTGGAAAGATTGAAGCCGGAACTAGATAAAAAACTGAGAAACAACCAAGCAGGCTTCCGTTCCAACCATTCCACTATTGATCACATTTGCACCCTTAGAATTATCTTGGAACAAACAAATGAATGGAATAAAGATATAGATGTGAGTTTTATCGACTTCGAGAAGGCCTTTGACCGTGTAAATAGGGCACAGATGTGGAAAATCCTTAGATTATATGGGATACCACAAAAAATCATAAACTTTATTAAACTCTTCTACGAAGGATACAAAGCCAAACTAGAACATTCAGGTGAAGTAACAGAAGAGATATCCATAGAAAGTGGAGTCAAACAGGGTTGTGTACTATCCCCTACCCTATTTCTTATTATGATAGATTGGGTAATGAGGAAAGTAATCGACGATCGAACAGGCATCAGGTGGAACCTTTTCAAACAGCTAGAAGATCTCGAATTTGCAGATGACATCTGCCTTATAACTGAACACCGAAATCATATGCAAGCAAAAATTGACAAATTGGCACAGTACTCCGACACGATCGGACTTCGAATAAACACAGAAAAAACTAAACTTCTAAAAAATAATAACCATCCAAATAATAAAATAATGATAAACGGTAAAGAAGTAGAAGAGGTAGACAAGTTCACATATCTGGGATCTGTCATGGAAAGGAGCGGGGGGTGTAAAAAGGATATACAGACGAGAATAACAAAGGCGCAACACGCATTCAACGCTTTAAATAAAATTTGGCAAACAAACGAAATATCGGAAACAACAAAAATTAAAATCTTTAACAGTTGCATTAAAAGTATACTGCTCTATGGAGCAGAAACATGGAAACAGGACGAAAATACAACTAAAAAACTACAAACATTTGTAAACAAATCTCTAAGAAAAATCCTAAAAATATACTGGCCAAATAAAATAACTAATACAGAACTATGGGAAAGGACAAAGCAAACTAACGTATCTACTACAGTCAAGGAAAAAAAATGGAAATGGATCGGCCACACTTTAAGGAAAGACCAAAGCAGCATAGCAAGACAAGCACTTGAATACCAACCAGAGGGAAAAAGAAAGAGGGGCAGACCAGACAACAGCTGGAAAAGAACAACAACGAGAGAACACGAAAAAATTGGACTAAGATGGGGCGAAGTCAAAAAGAGAGCAAAAGATAGAAGAGAGTGGAGGGAATTAGTTCACAATTTATCCAGAGAATAAAAACAAAAGATGCGCTGTCCCGGCCAGACAGCAATCTTACACTTTTGGCCAAGAAACGCATAAGCGCCCAATACTCCACAAGGAGGGATGGAACGAGAGAGAGATATATGTATGCACAATATTATTGTTGTCTGATATAACGAGATCCGCGTATAACGAGGTAATTAGTCTGCCATTTCAGTTCTCGTTATAGAGGGAGTCTACTGTATAATAAATACAATATAACGATGAAAAAGGAGAATAAAAAACATTTTTTATAAAAGTGTGTCATGAAAATGGACAAAAAAAGTGCTGGAAATAATTTTGGAATTAATAAGTTTTCCGCTAAGGGGCGTTTCTTACATTTTAAAATTAAAAACATTCCAGAAACGATTAACATTTACGATCAAGTTTATTTTTAATTATTAATTATTAGACGTTGATTTAACTGTGTACTTTTATAACACATTTTTTATTTGGAAATTCCTCACCTACGGCGACCAAAATACTTCGTACCAAAATTCGTATTTTGAACAAACTTTATAAAATTTGCACTGTTTAAAATGCCTGATGTAACGTAATAATACAATGTCGCATCAACAACAATATACATACACGTAGGAAACTCCGCTATACCTCAGGAAACTCCACATTTAGTGGAAGTATTTGTCTCACTTAGTAGTACCGCATTGTTTTTAGAACCACACATTATTTCTTGATCACCAACAACTCAAACATATGTGCTTAGATTTTCCGTTGATAAAGAAAAAATAGCCTTCTGCAGTATTAACTTTGTTCTATTTGAAATATTTAAAAAAATATATCAAATAACCGTTCTCGTTAAAAAATGGCAACAAACTAACCTTATTAAAAATTTTACACATGCTGTAAAAATCTGTCAAATGCTTAGGCAGAACGCCGCATCTAGTGCCTGCTTAGGATAAACGCGGCAAGTGACCTTTAAATACGGCGTTTTTTCTAAGTATTTTTCAGATGACGCATTTATTCTAAGTATCCATGAACATTTTTGCAGATACGGCATAAATTGCGTTGTGTTTAATGTATTTTGGCTTAACTTACGTCATTTTTAGTAAGCAAATAAGGTAGATATGCACATTTGGGTTAGAAAAATGTATAAATCTAATTTTTTCAGATTTTTGCAGATACGGCGTTTTCGCTAAGCACGGCAGAATTTTAAGTGTCAAAACCGAAATTTCAAAGGTAAAAAGCACATTATTTAACCAAATTGCTCAGTGCTATATTTTTATCTGAGTCTGAATCTTCAGACCAAGCATCTGATTCAGACTCGATATCCGCTTCACCATCCTGAACAGATAACACAACATGATTTTTGTCAGTCTCTTTTAAAAGTGGATCTGGTCTAGTATCGTAAATAAATATCTGTTTTTCGTTTATAACCAAATTTAAATCAATAGAACAACTTATAAATTTTATCCTGTGATAACATATTTTTTTTTGCTTGTATATACGAGGCCGTGTAAAAACCAGTTTCTTTCTGAAGAGGCGGAAGATGAAGGTCCATTTAAAATTCGGGAGACAATTGGCATAAGTGGCTACGATGTACATAAACCTTGCTACCATATAACGGGATTAGTACTAAATATTTGCACTATCCCATAAAGAATTTAGACTAAAAAATCCAGTTTTTGTTCTAAATTGGGGTAGATTTGCCACCACCTTCCCTACATCTAGTGAACAAGCAAGCCATTTCAGAAATGAAGTATATGGCTTCCATTAGTTGGTCTTCGTTCAATTATTCTTCTTTAAAGCGAGCATCAAGAGGCTACAAAGTGAATCAGCTTGGAACAAAATTCGTAGCGTTTTTCAACATACATATTTTAGCAAGCTTTCGATAAGAGAACTAGTCTGGTTAACTTGTTGGGGAATATTTTTTAATATTGTGTCTTTTATATACCTACTTAAAGACAAAAGGCACTTCTGATAATATAGATCTATCGAATTCTACTAAATTTATCGATTTTGATACGCGATGCAGAATTTGTTTAGTATATTGTAACAAATGTCAATTTTTCCGTATTTTTCCATTTTTTCCTGTTTCCAAAAAACAGGTTTTTTTCCTGCACAAAATTTTTCCGGAAATTTTAAATCTCTAGTGCGGACACACAGACAGAGGTTTGGCTGTTGGCAATCGATGGCGCGTTCGGCGGCGTTATCGTTACACCCCTTTCTCTTCGGGAAAAATGTAGCATACATTTTTTATGGCGTGAAGATTTGAAAGGTTTTCTTTAGAAGAATTTTTTATCGGCTGGACAATAACCCATTATGTAAACCGATCTTGGATGATTTTTCAAGAAAACTAGAAGAATACTATCAAGAAAATGTTCCATTTTGTAGATCTTTGGAATGGTCCCATTAAATAAATTGATGCAGTATGCAAAGGCTTTTCTTCACTGGATGGATATATTTTTTTGTTGATTGCATTTGCGACGTTTTATAACGAAGGCATTTCCTACAGTTTCTAACATATTCTGCTTTTTGTTTGAACATATTATAGCACTAGTATATTTGCGCTATTCAGCAAATGATTTAAGCAATTCTTAAATGGGTGGGGTTTGAGACCAGACATGGTACATTGGATTTATAAAATGATGGTAAAACCCACAATTACACATGCATCAGTTGTATGGTGGCCAAAAGTGCAGCAAAAAAGTGCCATCATCAAATTAAGCAAGGTACAAAGACTTGCTTGTCTCGGGATCACGGGGGCACACCTACGGCAGCTATGGAGGCACTCCAGAACTGGATCTCCCTCCTTTACATATAATAATATGAGGTGAGGCGAGAATGGGATATTATAGACTGCGAGAAAACCTGAGCAACGTACCAGTTAAATCAGGACATAGTAGAATAATAAATGAAACTAATGATGCAGAACCGAAAGCCTGACAATTAAAGGTAAAACTTTAGAACAAGTAGAAAACTATAACTATCTTGGCACAATAATTAATCATACAAACGATTACTCCAAAGAAATCAAAGTTCGAATAGAGAAAGCAAGAACAAACTTCAATAAAATGAGAAAGGTACTTTGTGCAAGAGAACTGAAATTAGACTTGAGAGTTAGGCTGGCAAGGTGTTACATTTTCTCGACTCTGCTTTACGGGATAGAAGCATGGACTCTTAACGCATCGACTACTAAAAAGTTGGAAGCATTTGAACTGTGGGTGTATAGAAGAATCCTGAAGATATCATGGACCGAGCATACAACAAACAACGATGTCATGAGAAGAGTCAACAAAAGACTGGAAATATTGGAAACCATCAAGACACGAAAGCTGCAGTACCTGGGGCATGTTATGCGTAATGAGAGATACAACATACTTCAGTTGATTATACAGGGGAAAATCCAGGGTAAGAGAAGTGTAGGAAGGAGACGAATTTCGTGGTTGCGTAACTTGAGGGAATGGTACGGATGCACATCAACCGAACTGTTTAGAGCAGCAGCATCTAAGATCAGAATAGCCATGATGATTGCCAACCTCCGTCGCGGAGATGGCACGTGAAGAAGAAGAATGATGCAGAATGTTCGATGATTTCTGACTATATGACATCCAGATATAAGCCTGAAGTACCTTTTCAAGTGGACATTTGCCCACGAGACGAATGGGGCAGAGGAAACTGTTCGAACCAGACTGCAGCGTTACACCTGGTATATGGATGGGTCTACAACTGCAGAAAGTTCGGGCGCAGGAATATTCTGTAGTGGTGAAAATTTCAACATTTCTATTCCACTGGGAGAGTATGCCTCCGTATTTCAGGCAGAGACTTTTACAATCTTGCAGTGTGTAAGAGAAAACAACTTAAGGGGCCTTCGAGCTGCAGCGGGTTAACATATGCATAGATAGCCAAGCAGCCAGTAGGGCTCTTTTAAGCTTTAAGGTGAACTCTAGGCTGGTGTGGGAATGTCGACAAGAACTTGACAGACTGGCGCAACATAACAGTGTTATACTGGTATGGGTTCCAGGTCATCGGGACATACACAGCAATGGAAGAGCTGATGCACTTGCCAGGAGAGCATCAGCTACAAAATACTTGGGTCCAGAGCCGGCCGTGGGAGTGCCAAAAAGCACCGTCCGCGAACGTAAAAAAGCCGGGATCCGAAGCCAACACAACTGACACTGGGAGAGTATACCCGGTCAAACACATGGCAAGATGTATATCGGACGGACATGTGCTAGTAGAGCTGAATTACTGCTGAAAACAAGCAGGGATCAGCTCAGAGTCATAACAGGTTTCCTCACTGGGCATGCGCCAGTTAAGGGTCAGTGAGTTACAAATTATAGACCTCCCCGCGTCTTTTTTAATTCAACATTCGCTTGGTTTGCAAGTAATAGAGACAAAGAAGGCACAACCAGAAACTTGGTCTCATTTAAAGTTTTATTTCTCCGGAAATAAAACTTTGAATTGTGTAAGGTAGATGTCGCTACTATATCTATATAGAGTTATTTTGTCGTGATTCGATACTAGGAGACTCGGTTTGTTTCAGTTTGTTCAGAGATAACTATATATATACTCTCTGATGATTTCTAATGAGGATGAGACTAGTAAGGGTGTTTATGGCGCTCTCTGAACAAATTGAAATATAATACGTCTCTTGATTTCGATTCATGGCGACTTCTTTTACTTCTTTTTATTTTTATTTTAGATATTATATTATAAAAGTGAATTTTATATTGTTATTTATTCGAATAAGCTGCAAGAAGTCAAAAATGAGTCATTCACGAATTACATCACCAATCTCTCAAGACAAGGCAACTCTATATGGAAGCCCATAAAAAGTAAGAGAAAGCCAATAACAGCATTACCTCTAATACGTAAAAATTCAACACCACCAGGACCATGGGCAAAAAGTGATAAAGAAAAGGCTGACCTCTTTGCCGAGTATTTAGCATAAGTTTTTACACCACTAAATGACGACCAAGTACCCGAAGCGAACCAAATATTAGAAGAACCACTACAGATACAGGACCGAATAAAACCATTTACTCCAAAAGAAATTAGAGACGTCATTGCCACCCTAAACTCAAAGAAGGCACCAGGTGAAGATCTGATAACCGCAAAAATGTTAAAAGAAATACCCAAAAAGGGCATAGTTAAACTACTACTACTGCACATATTCAATGCAATACTCAGATGTGACTAACTGGCCCAAAGCACTCAAAATTGGACAAATAATTATGATACCAAAGCCTGGCAAAAACCCTCTAGATGTCTCATCATATAGGCCTATCAGCTTATTACCAACAATCTCCAAGTTGCTTGAAAGACTTATCCTAAACAGAATAAATGCAGAAATAAATCCACAAAATTGAATCCCAGATCATCAGTTCGGATTTCGACAAAGCCATTCAACAATACAACAATGCCATCGCATAGTCACCTCCATCAACCAGTCACTTGAAAACCAGCAGTACTGCACAGCAGCCTTTATAGACATCAGTCAGGCTTTTGACAAAGTCTGGCATCCAGGCCTGTTATGCAAAATAAAAAGAATTCTTCCAGCAAGTTACTACAACCTACTGAAAGCCTACCTACACGAACGGCAGTTTAAAGTAAAAGTTAATGAAGAAGTTTCGGAATACAAGCCTATTCACTCTGGCGTACCACAAGGGAGCATACTAGGGCCATTATTGTACTTACTATATACATATGACTTGCCTACAAATGTTAAAACAACCATCGGGACATTTGCAGATGACACTGCTATTTTTGCCGAGCATGACGATCCTATTGCAGCAACACGAAATCTCTAAGAGCATCTAAACTCACTTGAAATATGGCTGAAGATGTGTAAGTTTAAGGTAAACGAAACAAAATCATCCCATATAACATTCACTCTCCGGACTGGAACCTGCCCACCGGTAACCATCAATCAAATAAAAATACCACAAAGTAATCAAGTCAAATTTCTAGGGCTACACTTTGACAGTAAATTCAACTGGAAACACCATATAACAAAGAAAAGAATGCAACTTGACCTAAAAACCAAAGAACTTTCCAAAGGACCAAAGAAGTCATCCGAGAAAACAACAGAAAACACCTAAACAAACTAGAAGACCATCCTAATCCATTACTTCATCCACTACTGCAACCTGTCCACAATAGAAGACTCAGAAGAAGCTGGCCATCCGCCCTAAGAGGTAACTGAGGAAACATCGCTGGATGTTTACCTTTCCACGTCACCACATTTAGAATAATTAATTTAATGTAAGACCAACAAATTGACTTATAGATGCTTGTTTATATCTGATTGTCAATAAAGGGAAATAGTAAAAAAAATTATTTGAATATATTTTTATTTAAATTAAACTTGCGTTTTAATGAGTCTGGTGTCTAATAAAGCTACCTGTCACAATTTTATATATTCAAATAATAATATAGTACACACTTCACACTATAATCTTACACCACGTGTCGGCAGTGACTCTCTCTAAATTGGAAGGAGTGAATTTTCTTTTCAAAATAATATATTCAAATGTACTATTTTTTTCTACTTACTTGTAGACACGCTTCAACAAAATGTTTAAAAACATCTGACCATTCTGGAGAGGTCAATGTAGGTGACTCATTTTGAGCAATATGGTAGAGTGCTGACATGGCATTCATATTAAAATACGGTGGTTTTCTCTCAGCTAATTCTATACAAGTTATACCTAAAGACCAAACATCCACTTTGCCATCATATTGGCCCTCGTCCATCGCTAATATTACCTGAAAATAAAAAAGTGATCTGAAATTGCTATGCTTGAAAAAAATTCAAAAAATACAATACGCAGCGAGTATTTAACAACTGTATCAACAACTTAAAAATAGTTAAATAAAACGGGATAGTTCCCGAAAGTTGGCTGTATACCATCTAAACTCACGTTCAAAAAAATCGATCCACTTAAAAATTTGGTCAATTTGATGTCATGAATTGCCTAAACCCGTTGTCCGATTTAGTGATTTTTTTACCATGATATAGCCTTATAGTCTAAGAGCCAGTGAACCCTCCGACTAACGGTCGTACTGTAAGGCTAGAAATTGGTCTAGTAAAAATTCATAGCACACCAAGGCTAAAAACCATGACCTGGCAGGCCTCAGCGGTGCACGTGTATCTACCAGGTGAATCAAAAAGTGCAAATTTAGGGGGTAAAATAAACTTTCTCCTGTAAGGTTTAAATTTAAGTATGTGTTTGAGTAAGTCATTTAGAAGAAATATGTACAATGACAGGCGATTCTGAAGAGCATAAGACCTTGCCAGGCGAGGGGAAAGATTAGGGGTTTTTCCTAAAATTATTCTTTTTGCATCGAACAAATTTTTTTTAGGTTTTTTGAATCATTCCAAACAAAAAAGGTCTTTAGTGATTTTTCTCTTTAGTTAATAGTTTTTGTTATATAAGCGATTGAAAATTTTGAAAATTGCGAAATCGGCCATTTTTAACCCTAAATCGGACATTTATCCAAAAATTTCAATGTTGCCAAGGTTCGTAGATATTCTTTAAACATTGATTGATGAAATCCCGAAGAGCTTTTTACAATAAAATATCGAAAACCCCTTTGTTTTTTAAATTGCTAATCAAGCGGGCGCGACACTGTAGTAGGTATAAGTCACAGTACATGACAGAATAGTAATGTAAGTGACATAGGAATGTCGGTCACACTGTTCAGCTTGTGGCCACGTCCGCTTAGCGGTGCTAGTAGTCATGACATGACGCATGACATAAGACATGACTTCGTTGCGCATGACACGACATTTGCTGTCGGGTTGGCGGGCGCGGGCACAATTTCTTAATTTCTTTTCTATTGTAATATTGTACGCATGTTCGCATGTACTACGCCATTACAAATTGAATTTTGTTTGATTTTCTTTGTTTTGTTTTTTTAAAAATTGAGCTAAGACAGAGTTTTACCATTACATATTGAAATGGAACAACATACAAAAAGACTTAGAAAATGTAGCGTTCCTGGTTGTAATGACGCCACAAGCAATCGATTACGTTTTCCAAATCCCAATAATGATAAGGATATGTTTTTGGAATGGTTGAAAATTATCAAGAGGAATCGATTAAGTAAGTATACACCACTTCGAGTTTACAAGAATTTTCGTATTTGTTCTAGGCATTTTAAAGAAGAAGATAGGGTACCAGACGTGAAATCTGGAAGGAGAGGAATTATCAGAGGGGCCATCCCGCGCTTATTTTTACCGCCAAAAGGTAAGAAATGTACCTCGTAGCACATAATATTTTGTATTCTTTTCTGTTTAAATTAATCGTAACCTTATCACATGAATATTATTATAATAAAATCATCAAAACTGTTATTAAACTAACTTTTAGTATTTGTATTCCTAAAATTTTATTTTTAATACAAGTACATATTACGAAGATAATTGTAATATTCCATTATTAGACATTTTGTGGTGCTTTCTCCTCAATATATTATTTGGGTTCACTTCTGATTATAATATATAATATGCAATCCTGTTACTCCGTGAAGGAGCATCCATGAAGCTTCTCCATTCCCCTCTATTTCTGACCATTGTTGCTATCTCTCCCAAGGTTTTCTTCATACTTCTGTAGTCTTCTTCGATGGTACTCATCCATGTTTTAGTTGGGCGTCCTCTGCTTCTTCGTCCTACTATACTGATTATAATAATGGTCAGGATATTTATTTGTTACTTCAATAGATTTATTTATTAGTCATGTTTTGTAATTATTGTATTTAAATTTCAGATTATCAGGATGAAGAAGATTATTTAGCTTATGCCAGGCCTTCTACTACCCAGCTAGACGTATCTAATATGGAGCAAGACAGAAATGCCAGGCCTTCTACTTCCCAGCAAGACATAATGGAAACAGATATTGAGGAAACTCCAGCTAAAAGGAGGTTTATTGACCATGGTAATATATAAAATATGCCTTATCTAAATTCTTAATTGTAATAATATTTTATTTATCTAGATTATGCCAAGTCTTCTACTTCCCAGCAAGACCTATCTGATAATATGGAGCAAGACAGAAATGCCAGGCCTTCTACTTCCCAGCAAGTCATAATGGAAACAGATATTGAGGAAACTCCAGCTAAAAGGAGGTTTATTGACATTGAGCATGGTAATATATAAAAATATGCCTTAACTAAATTCTTAATTGTAATAATATTCTTATTTATCTAGATTATGCCAAGTCTTCTACTTCCCAGCAAGACTTACCTAAAAATATGGAGCAAGACAGAAATGCCAGGCCTTCTACTTCCCAGCAAGACTTATCTGACAATGTGGAGCAAGACAGAAATACTGGTGGTAAGTAACTAATTATTCTAATAGTAAATACAGTAAAAGCTTCGTTAACCAAAACATCGTTTAACCGAAACGGTTGGCAGTTTCAATAATTTTGTCAACAAAAAGTAAATTTTTATTCCAAAATGGAAACAATTCGATGTTAATTTGTCAACATTGCTTTTATACAACTAAAGAAAGGAATTAAATAATATACAACGCATTGCGAAATCACCTCATACCATTTTTTAATACCAACTTTGATCAAGAATACTATGTAGTTTAATTATTAATTAGTATTAATTATTTCGATTAATAGAGGTTTTACTGTACTAATATATTGATTAACCCTTAAACGCCCAGTGCTGGATAAAAAGTCCACTTAATGTACATTCCCTTGTAACACATTTATTAGGTGTTCCAAAAATTTTTCAAAAATTATTTATTGTTAAAAAGTCTGCCATTTAGAATAGAATAGAATAATTTTTATTTGCATAAAATTTTTACATATTTGAGCAAATAACGTCAATTAAAGGTAAAAGTAAAAAGAAAGGAGATTGTATAAATCTAAAGTACATAGAACAATTCATCATCATCATCATGGTGCTACACAGCCCTTAGAGGGCCTCGACCTTCTCAAGCGTTCTATGCCATTCTGTTCTGCCCCTTGCCTGCATTTTCCAGTTGCCGACTCCGATCTTCTCGGCATCTTGTGTTACCCCATCCATCCACCTCAACTTTGGTCTACCCCATCTTTTCATTCCCACGGGTTGAGCTGTTAGAATCCTTTTTATCATGTTTGATTCAGGGGCTCGGGCTACATGTCCTGCCCACTGCAGGCGATTTCGCTTAGTGATAATATCTTTTCCACCAAATGTTTGCTTGTAGATATTCTGCAGTTCAAAGTTATATCTACGCCTCCATATTCCATTTTCACAAACCGCTCCGAATATCTTGCGTAGTACCTTTCTTTCAAAAATTGATAGAGCGGATTCATCTGTTTTAGTTAGCGTCCATGCCTCTGAACCATATGTGAAAACAGGGACTATCAATGTTCTATACAGCCTTATAACGAGTTTTTTGAGACAGACGTTTGTTAGATAAGTACTTTGATAGACCATGATAACACCTGTTTGCAATTATTATTCGCCTTTTTATTTCCTCAGATGTGTCATTATTGGGGTTAACCGATGTCCCTAGATATATGAACTCTTTGACCACTTCGAAGTTTTGGTCATTGATGATTAGATCTGCATCAACATTTCCAGCTCTTGTGTTTGTGTTGGTCGCCATGAATTGACTTATGTTCCTTCTCAAATATGCCCGCAACATTAATAAAAAAATTAAAATATTTAAAAATTTCGAAAAACATTGATTTTTTTCTGTTTTCTTTGCTTATAACTTTAAAACGATTCGTTTTGGAATAAAGTCGTACAGAAATAAAATAAAGATAATTGAATTTTTTTAGGAGATACGACTGGTAAAAAATGTCTTAAGGTATTACCTTTTCTGCAATATAGCAATAAATACAAAATAGGGGGGCAAAATAAGTCTGTTGTTATTCAATATTTTTTAACCACTTTGGTGGCACTTAGAACCTTAGTAATTCGCTTAGGAAATTCTTTGTAATATACTTAAATCGTGTCCCAAATTTCATTAAAATCGATTTAATAAATTTTGCATAATAAATTTGCAATCTAAATATTTTTAAAAAAGTTCAATTTTTTTAAAATCTTTCTGAACAAAAAGTAGACCATTTAGAAGTTGGCTATTTTTAAACGCTTTTATTTAGTTCAATAGTTTGCGTCAAATCTTTAGACGTTAATTTGACTGCGTTCTCTCCAATGCAAATGAATGAAAATTTACAGACATATACATTCTCGGGAACAATACACGAATAGTCGATAAAAACAATTTTTTTTATGTTTATTAATTGTTTAAATAAAAAAAAAACGATTTTAATGGAAAATGCTTAAATTCTCTTGTTTTTTACAATGTAAAAATTTGAAACTTTTACGGATTGTAGCTAATGATATGAAGTATACATAATTTCACTTTTTGCGAACATTGCTTACGTTATGCTTCATAAATAAACAATAAAGTTTCAAATTTTTTGCTGATTCCGACTATTTTTCATGTTAGTATATCATATGTTTTATGCATATTTTAATAAACATGACGATATATTTTAATGTTTGAAAAGTGTAAGACTAAAAAGTAAAAAATAAAAAAATATGAAAAAATAATTTTTAAGAAACGCTTTTCTTTAGTTACGAGTGACTAAAATTAAAAATATAAAAAAAGTCAACTAAAAAGCAAAAAATAAAAAAGAATTTAAAAAATCTAACACATTTGTCAAAGAAAAGCGTGGCGCGTCTTCATCGAATAAACGGTTTTTACCCCACGCTTTTCTTTGACGAATGTGTTAGATTTTTTCAATTTTTTTTTTATTTTTTGCTTTTTAGTTGACTTTTTAAAATATTTTTAATTTTAGTCACTCGTAACTAAAGAAAAGTGTTTCTTAAAAATTATTTTTTCATATTTTTTTATTTTTTACTTTTTTTTACATATAAAGAGGTGCTCTACCTATCTAATACACTTTACATAATGAAAATCGGATTATTTAAGGGGCCTCAGCAATGTTTTAAATTTATAAACAATTTTTTGGCTTATAAACAAATAGTTTTGTTTAATAATAAAAAAATTAATTTTTAGCAATGCAAATAATTAAAACCGGTATAATTTGACATAAACTTTCAAATGCTGTCAGCAGAATTGCCATTTTATTTTTTAATCAAACTTTATTCGCATTCAAAAATTGCAATTTTTCGATTTTTTGAAAGTTCCACCGCGTTTATCTCGAAAACTATGCATACTACGAAAAAACTTGTAAGCACATTTTTTACTTAGAATTACCCAAGAAATACAAAAAAATATTTTATTTTGCGAAAAATCGATGTTATGTAATTCCTCAAGTTCTTCGTTTATAACAATCTTATCGACATCCGGATCAACTGTTACTCAAAAAATTCGTGTTATACGGGTCAAAATACATAAAAAAACTTGGGTAAGCCCATCTAAATCAAGGGGCCCGTAGCACCCCCTCCTGGCCACAGCACTAATTTGTTTATAAGCCAAAAAATTGTTTATAACTTTAAAACATTGCTGAGGCTGCTTAAATAATCCGATTTCAATTCTGTAAAGTGCATTAGATAGGTGGAGTACTTCTTTATATGTAAAAAAATTAACAAATCTTTGGTTCTAGTTTTTGTTGTGCAAGATTTTAATTTTTTAAAAAATGTTTACATTGCAAAATTATTATGCAAAATCTAGTAAGTCAATTTTAATGAAATTTGGTGTACGGTTTAGCACATTACAAAAATTTTCTAAGCGAATTAGGAAGGTTCCAAGTGTAACCTAAGTGATGGAAAATCATTGAATAAGGACAGGCTTGTTTTGCCCCCTTATTTTATATTTATTGCTATTTTTGAAGCAAGGGTGATAAACTAAGACATTTTTAACCAATTGCATCTGATAGAAAATTTAATTATCTTTGTTTTATTTCTATACGACTTTGTTCTAAAATGAATAGTTTTATAAGCAAAAAAATGAAAAAAAAAACGAAATTTTTTGAAATTTTTAAATATTTTATTTTTTTTATTAATGTTCCGCGCATATTTGAGAAGGAGCATAATTCAATTATTATTAACGAAGTTATCACCTAACTTCATCCGCAAAAATCTGAATGCCACCTCTCACATCCACCTAAAAACAGATCCTTACTGGTCTAAACTGCTGTGTCTACTAAGCATAAGTTTCTTAAGTTTAATCCATTTGTAACAACTCTCAATATTACAGTACAGCCTGTCAGTAACGGCCACTAAAAATGAAAAAACTATTGGCTGATATAGCAAGGTGGCCGGTATTGCCAGTTTTTGTAGTTTACATATAACTATTTGGGGAATTTTTAAACTGGTCGTTAGTACAGGTGGCCGGTAACATAGGTTTTACTGTAGCTATTTTTGAGGTGGACATTTTTTACCCACCCTTACGCATACATGGAACCTACGTAAGGTTGGGCGTTTAGGGTTAATCATGTTTTGTATGTTTGCAAAATGTTTTGCAAAAATGTTTTAAATAGTTTAAAAATGTTTTTAATTGTAATATTATTTCATTGTTATAGGCAAAGAGCAAGGCAGAAAGGCAAGGAGAAACATTTTAAAAAGTATACAAATTTCAAGGAAGCAGTACTTAACACCAAAGAAAAGGAAACTGTATACAAAAATTGTTGCATCAAGTAATAGAATTCATAAGTTGGCATAGTCTTCAGTCACCAAGTTGGAAGTTTAATGGTGAAACTTGTAGAGTGGAAAGCTGAAGTGAATCTGTGTAGTGAAGTGGCAGATACAGGTCGTTTAATTTTATTTTTAGATAAACTTTTTGATTCCTTGAACTCCAATCAGAAAACTGCTCCTGTAAGCAAACCTTTGAAAGGTGGTGTTACCTTAACATCAAACCATGATCAATTTTGGAAACAATCTTTAACTCTTTTAAACAAAATGAAATTCTTTGATAGAAAGAAACAGAAATTTGTTTCTGTACCCTCATTAAAAAATTTGAATTTTACCATTCGTGGATTTTTATATTTAAAGCAAAAATTATTAAAAACTAATAATAATTACTTACTGTTAAGAGCATTTCAGCAAGATACTTTAGAAAAATTTTTCGGGTTAATTAGAAGTTATAGAGCTACAGATAATTCAGTAAGTGTGTCAGATGCTATAACCACCTTCAAAGCTTTGGTTATAAATAATTTTATGTCTTTCCATTCACCTGAAAGCAATTGTGAAAAAGATGTTAGTGAGGGAGCACTAGACACCTTACGTTTTTTTTTAACAGGTGAGGTATTACCAGGTTGTACACCTTTGGCACCTGAACTTAATTATTCACTTCCTCCGTCAGTTTCAAATGTTAAAAGACCTAAGGTGGGAAGGTGTACTGTAACTTATGTTGCAGGATATGTAGCAAAAAAAGTATTGAAGAAGGTTTCATGTGAGCAATGTAAATACAATATGTTATTTAGGGACAAGAAAGGAGATACAGAATTTATTGAAGCCAGGCAATATAATATGTCAAATTTAACAGTGCCTGGGAATTTGTTGACTCATAAAGTATCTGAGGCCCTTGAAAATTGTTTTACCTAATTCCAAGGGTCTGTCATTTGCAACCTTTACACTCTATATTGTGTAAAGAACTTAATAAACTTTTAAAATTTTCAGACTTCAATTGTAAAATACATTCAAATGTTGGTTCAAATCTATGTAAATTTATTGTTAGACTTTCTGTATATATGTGGTGTAAAAATGTAAATACAATTCTAAATGGCAAAGACCAGAAATTTATTAATTTTATAAAAAGTAAGTCAGAATATACTAATGTAGATCCTATAAAATTGGTTGCTTATAGAAAATACGAAAAAAGGAGAAAACAAATTTCTAAGTACCGATCATAAATCTGGACCTCGGAGGTAACCTACGCTATGTCCACATGGCGTTGTTTTGAATAGGTTCATTTAATGAATCTATTTATTTTATTAGTTGGAATATACAAATTGGATATATAATATCATTAAAATATGGTCACATTGTCTTTTCAACAAAAATTATGGGATAATCAGATTTTTATGACATTCAAAGTGCTCTACTTCAAAGTTGCTTGAAATGACAGAGTGTAGTTTACCTGCAGGGTCCAGAAATATAGATTTATTAGTTCCAATGTAAAACTAGACAAAATTGTATGTTATTGTTCTCTTCAATGAATTTTGAGAAGCTCCTCCATTAAAACTTTATGCTTATCATATTTGATACATTTTTACAAAAAGTCGTCTGCTTTTTTTTGTAGACAATTTCTATTTACAGTCTAATATTTCCATTTTGTTTTTAGCAAATAAAATTGTGTTTTTCATTTACAGAACTCATATGAATCTCGAATCATTATTTTTATTGTTTTACATATCTAACGTGCTATGTACTATTTTAAATTTTATAATAAATTATTATCAAAATAGAAAGTAAAATAGTTAATTACTACAGTTATGAATCGTATTTCATCACCATTTTTATATTTAGTTGTATAGTTATTTCAGCAATGGTAATAAAAACTTTGAAGAGCCATAGTGAAAAATTGTCATTTTTGACTTATTCTTTTAATACATAGCATGATAGATATTTTCTACTTTCCCAACCATTTTGTTTCTCACAATTGCTTCCATCCTTTACTATCTTGACCCACTCTGACCACTGTTCTGACCACTGACACCATTCTGACCCACTGTTTGCCTGCCACTGCTCTTATGTCATCTACCCATCTCTTGAGTCTTCCCATGTTTATTTCGTCCTCCTTGGTCTCCATTCTACAATTATCTGTACCCACCAGCTTTCATCATAATTTCATAATTGACTGTGTGACCAGCCCAACATCATTTCATTTTTTACATTTGTTCCATAATATCCTTGATGCAGTTTCCAATTTGTATGTACAAACTGGTAGTACGCATGTGCTATGTATGTTTATAGAAATGGAGGTGATTTTCAAGATATATGCTAGTTTACCAAAAGCGGCCCGTGCCAGTTGTGTTATTTTAATTTAAGCATCTGGATTTGGTTTTCCCAGTTTGATGACATGGCCCTTGTATACATAATGTTCAACATTTTCTGTGGTATGATTTTGTATTGTTATGTTCGTCTGATTCTGGCTCATTATTTTTGTTTTATTGTAGTTCATTTTTAAACTTACAGCTCTCGCAACTACATTTAATTGTTTTAACATTTCAGTTAGTTCTTGAATATGTTCTAATAAAACTATGTTTTCAAATGTTCTAACTATGATCCGTTGATGTTTATGCATTTGTTCCATTATAATTTCTTAAAAATATTTTCTGGAGTAAGGGGAATAGTTTGGGAGAAATGGTGCCTCCTTATCTCACTCTCTGTTGTAAATAGTTACATAGTTCACTTTTATTATGCATTATATATTTTACTTTTCTCTTTATTAGGTAAGTTGATGATTTTATACACATGATGACATTATAATATAGATGACTAATTTTAAAACATAATTTTAAGAATCGGATTAAAAGGGCTTGACAGGTGTAGGTACTTTTTTGTTTATTTTAATAATTCATTTGTGTCACATATAATTGTTAATATTTTGTTTAATGTGTAATTAAGACTTAAATTTTACTCTAGTTTATAAGAAATAATAGAGATTGATTTTATAATGTACGTTAGCATATTTTTTTGTATATTTTGTATTATAATTTTAAGAATCGGATTAAAAGAGCTTGACAGGTGTAGGTACTTGTTTGCTTATTTTAATAGTTCATTTGTGTCACATATAATTGTTAATATTTTGTTTAATGTGTAATTAAGACTTAAATTTTACTCTAGTTTATAAGAAATAATAGAGATTGATTTTATAATGTATGTTAGCATATTTTTTTGTAGATTTTGTATTATAATTTTAAGAATCGGATTAAAAGAGCTTGACATGTGTAGATATTTCTTTGTTTATTTTAATAATTCATTTGTGTCACATATAATTGTTTATATTTTGTTTAATGTGTAATTAAGACTTTAATATTACTCTAGTTTATAAGACATTATAGAGATTGATTTTATACTGTAATTTATACTTGTAATGGAGGTAATCCCTTATATAACTAAATAAATCAATAATAAAGCTCATAACATTAGCTCTTTCAGTCATTATGTTTGTTTTAAGAACATCAACTTTTAAGCCCCAACAATAGCTCATTTTTTACATTGAATCACCATAATTGTCTCAACGAACATCGTCTCTGTACATTGTAATAGGCATAATAATGTTTATGGACAAAATTTGTTGTTTATAAATATTTAAAAACATATATTTCAATCTCAAAGATTTAAATTATTATCTTTGCAAACAAAAACTCTTGACTGAAGGGGTTAACGCACACATACACACACATTTGGGTGATTTGCGCCTAGTCACCGAACTGGGCTAAGCCTAGAGCGTGGACTCGGCGCCCGGGCAAGTAACAAATCGATGATACGTCAGTTAAGACGTAGCTGGACTAAAGTGCCTCACACGGTTCAGCATTATTAGGTAAATATTTCATATGAGGGTTTTTATGCTGAAACTCTCATATAGCAATCATTTTGATGAAAGTAGCCTTCCATAGCGCATCAGCGTGCTATGGGAGGGGTGGAGGAAAGCCTAGAGAGCATTGGAGCTCGAAGGAGTGCTTCCTGATTTACTTGGACCAATCCTTCTCACCCCAATGAATTGTATGCTTAAATGGGCATGCAAGTCTCTGCAGGTGGGTTTACTTTGTTGTTGTTTATAAATATTTAAAAACATATATTTCAATCTCAAAGATTTAAATTATTATCTTTGCAAACAAAAACTCATGACTGAAGGGGTTAACGCGCGCGCGCGCGCCCACACACACACACACACACACACACACACACACACACCACACACACACACACACACACACACACACACACACACACACACACACACACACACATTTGGGTGATTTGCGCCTAGTCACCGAACTGGGCTAAGCCTAGAGCGTGGACTCGGGCAAGTAACAAATCGATGATACGTCAGTTAAGACGTAGCTGGATTAAGTGCCTCACACGGTTCAGCATTATTAGGTAAATATTTCATATGAGGGTTTTTTATGCCGAAACTCTCATACAGCAATCATTTTGATGAAAGTAGCCTTCCATAGCGCATCAGCGTGCTATGGGAGGGGTGGAGGAAAGCCTAGAGAGCATTGGAGCTCGAAGGAGTGCTTCCTGATTTACTTGGACCAATCCTTCTCACCCCAATGAATTGTATGCTTAAATGGGCATGCAAGTCTCTGCAGGTGGGTTTACTTTGTTGTTGTTTATAAATATTTAAAAACATATATTTCAATCTCAAAGATTTAAATTATTATCTTTGCAAACAAAAACTCATGCCTGAAGGGGTTAATGCGCGCGCGCGCGCCCACACACACACACACACACCACACACACACACACACACACACACACACACACACACACACACACACACACACACACACACACACACACATTTGGGTGATTTGCGCCTAGTCACCGAACTGGGCTAAGCCTAGAGCGTGGACTCGGGCAAGTAACAAATCGATGATACGTCAGTTAAGACGTAGCTGGATTAAGTGCCTCACACGGTTCAGCATTATTAGGTAAATATTTCATATGAGGGTTTTTTATGCCGAAACTCTCATACAGCAATCATTTTGATGAAAGTAGCCTTCCATAGCGCATCAGCGTGCTATGGGAGGGGTGGAGGAAAGCCTAGAGAGCATTGGAGCTCGAAGGAGTGCTTCCTGATTTACTTGGACCAATCCTTCTCACCCCAATGAATTGTATGCTTAAATGGGCATGCAAGTCTCTGCAGGTGGGTTTACTTTGTTGTTGTTTATAAATATTTAAAAACATATATTTCAATCTCAAAGATTTAAATTATTATCTTTGCAAACAAAAACTCATGACTGAAGGGGTTAACGCACACACACACACACACACACACACACACACCACACACACACACACACACACACACACACACACACACACACACACACACACACACACACACACACACACACACACACACACACACACACACACACACACACACACACACACACACACACACACACACACACACACACACACACACACACACACACACACACACACACACACACACACACACACACACACACACACACACACACACACACACACACACACACACACACACACACACACACACACACACACACACACACACACACACACACACACACACACACACACACACACACACACACACACACACACACACACACACACACACACACACACACACACACACACACACACACACACACACACACACACACACACACACACACACACACACACACACACACACACACACACACACACACACACACACACACACACACACACACACACACACACACACACACACACACACACACACACACACACACACACACACACACACACACACACACACACACACACACACACACACACACACACACACACACACACACACACACACACACACACACACACACACACACACACACACACACACACACACACACACACACACACACACACACACACACACACACACACACACACACACACACACACACACACACACACACACACACACACACACACACACACACACACACACACACACACACACACACACACACACACACACACACACACACACACACACACACACACACACACACACACACACACACACACACACACACACACACACACACACACACACACACACACACACACACACACACACACACACACACACACACACACACACACACACACACACACACACACACACACACACACACACACACACACACACACACACACACACACACACACACACACACACACACACACACACACACACACACACACACACACACACACACACACACACACACACACACACACACACACACACACACACACACACACACACACACACACACACACACACACACACACACACACACACACACACACACACACACACACACACACACACACACACACACACACACACACACACACACACACACACACACACACACACACACACACACACACACACACACACACACACACACACACACACACACACACACACACACACACACACACACACACACACACACACACACACACACACACACACACACACACACACACACACACACACACACACACACACACACACACACACACACACACACACACACACACACACACACACACACACACACACACACACACACACACACACACACACACACACACACACACACACACACACACACACACACACACACACACACACACACACACACACACACACACACACACACACACACACACACACACACACACACACACACACACACACACACACACACACACACACACACACACACACACACACACACACACACACACACACACACACACACACACACACACACACACACACACACACACACACACACACACACACACACACACACACACACACACACACACACACACACACACACACACACACACACACACACACACACACCACACACACACACACACACACACACACACACACACACACCACACACACACACACACACATTTGGGTGATTTGCGCCTAGTCACCGAACTGGGCTAAGCCTAGAGCGTGGACTTGGGCAAGTAACAAATCGATGATACGTCAGTTAAGACGTAGCTGGATTAAGTGCCTCACACGGTTCAGCATTATTAGGTAAATATTTCATATGAGGGTTTTTTATGCCGAAACTCTCATACAGCAATCATTTTGATGAAAGTAGCCTTCCATAGCGCATCAGCGTGCTATGGGAGGGGTGGAGGAAAGCCTGGAGAGCATTGGAGCTCGAAGGAGTGGTTCCTGGTTTACTTGGACCAATCCTTCTCACCCCAATGAATTGTATGCTTGAATGGGCCTGCAAGTCTCTACAGGTGGGTTTACTTTTTTTGCTTGTTTGCTCGTGAGTAATTCCATTTATCATTTTGTAAGCCAGGGTGAATAGATTCCTAAGCTCAGAATGGGGCCCATTTCCGTGGAGTGTAACGTGGATCCCTGCACAAGGATATAGGTGAAGACCAGAATGGTAGCAATCACTTATAAAATACATACATCTATATTATACTTCTGTAATTCCATACAAATTTTGATTGCTCAAATAATTTTATAAAGTAATTTACAGAAATAAATAGATTTTTAAGACTATCTGTTTTTATTTTTTTTTGTTTTGAAAAGGACAAAAATGTTTTAAAACTTATCTTGCACCAAAACGTATGAGTCTCTTTCTGATACATTTATAATATAATACATAAATGTAAATGTTTTCGGCTGTAAATTTAAAAAGTATGTTTCGAATGTGAATGGAAAATAATTATAGTCGTAAAATAACAAATTAAAACTTATTCTATGCCAAAAATATATTTTCTCTGACCAAAAATATAGTACATATACACTTATGCAACATAATAATGCATAAGTGTATAATGTATATTCTTGGTCACAGAATATATATATTTTTTGGCATAGAATAAGTTTTTATTTGTTATTTTACGACTATATTTTTCATTCACATTCAAAACATACTTTTTGAATTTACCGCCGAAAATTCTGGTCCTAATTTTTGAATTTGGCGCCCATACTGGCCCACTCAGTTGGCTATATACCATCCCACTCACTAGGGGGCGCTCAACTAAAATTCAGACATAATTTTTGATTAGCCAACGTTCGCAACGGACAAGGCAGTTGAATAAGAAGAAGAAATTTTTTGAATTTCCCGCTGGATGACCACAACCTACAGATGGCGCAGAAACTCTCTCCCCAGATGTTAACACGGGACTTGCGCTACTATCCTGTCCTTTACTGTGGTATAAGTGAGGACATTTGAGTTTGCATAAATTCATTATCTCGAGAATAGGCAAATTTCAAGAGAAATCCTCAGACAGGTCGATTTTTATTTTTGAATTAGGACTTTTTGGCATATATATAATACTAGTGACGTCATCCATCTGGGCGTGATGACGTAATCGATGATTTTTTTAAATAAGAGTAGAGGTTGTGTGATAGCTCATTTGAAAGGTTATTTAATTCTCTATTCAGCTGTATAAACATTAACATAATTATTTATAGAGGGTGTACAAAAAAAATTTCTTCTATTTGTCAAATTTAATCAAAGTTAATTTAATAAAAAATTTTTTTTTGTACACCCTGTATAAATAATTATGTTAATGTTTATATTAGTGAATAGAGAATTAAATAACCTTTCAAATAAGCTATCACACAACCCCTACTCTCATTTAAAAAAATCATCGATTACGTCATCACGCTCAGATGGATGACGTCACTAGTATTATATATATGCCAAAAAGTCCTAATTTAAAAATAAAAATTGACCTGTCTGAGGATTTCTCTTGAATTTTGCACATTCTCGAGATAATGAATTTATGCCAACTCAAACGTCCTCACTTATACTACAGTGTCGCGCCCGCTTGATTAGCAATTAAAAAACAAAGGGGTTTCCGATATCGTATTGCAAAAACTCTTTGGGATTTCATCAATCAATGTTTAAAGAATATCTACGTATCTTGGCAACTTTAAAATTTTTAGGTAAATGTCCGATTTAGGGTTAAAAATGGCCGATTTCGCAATTTTCAAAATTTTCAATCGCTTATATAACAAAAACTATTAACTTAAGAGAAAAATCACTAAATACCTTTTCTGTTTGGAATGATTCAAAAACTTAAAAAAAAAATGTTCGATGCAAAAAAAATAATTTTAGGAAAAACCCCTCATCTTTCCCCTCGCCTGGCAAGGTCTTATGCTCTTCAAAATCGCCTGTCATTGTACACATTTTTTCCAAATGACTTACTCAAACACATACTTAAATTTAAACCTTACAGGAGAAAGTTTATTTTACCCCGTAAATTTGCACTTTTCGATTCACCTGGTAGATACACGTGCACCGCTGAGGCCTGCCAGGTCATGGTTTTTAGCCTTGGTGTGCTATGAATTATCACTAAAAAAATTTCTAGCCTTACAGGACGACCGTTAGTCGGAGGGGTTCACTAGCTCTTAGACTATTATTCATTAACAATATCGCTGTAATAATATTGTTGCTAGACAGGCAAACTGTCGTTGTATACTGGGTGTACGAATCAAACTATGTCTTTTTCTCAAAGTTCGCATCACCCTGTGGACTATTCTAGCATTTATAAAATAATGAAATTAAAACCCAACTATAGACTCAGGTCTTCTTAACGTTCTGTTTTTAGATTCATTCGCTTATGTTGGATAATAAAAAAGTTAGGTCCTTTAACAACTGGCCATGTTCGTCATCAGTACAGGATGTTTCTAAATAAGTGCGACAAACTGTAAGGGGTAATTTTACATGAGAAAATAAGGACAGTTTGCTTTATAATCATATGTCCCCAAACGCTTTGTTTCCGAGATACGGGATGTTCAATTTCTTTTACAAATTGACGATTTATTTATTGCTTTAAAACCAGTTGAGATATGCAAATCAAATTTGGTGGGTTTTAAGACGTAGTTATTGCACATTTTTTGACATACAACTAATAATTTAATATTCACCATTGGCGCGCAAACGGCTATTATGACCGATCATATTCACAAAAGTGAAAATGACCGATCATATTACCCTTATGCACGCTAATGGTGAATATAAAATTCTTAATTTTATGTCAAAAAATCCGCAATAACTATCTCTTAAAACTAACCAAATTTTATTCGCATATCTCAACTGGTTTTAAAGTAATAAATAAATCGTCAGTTTGTAAGAAAAATTTCAACATCCCGTATCTCGAAATGAAACATTTGCGGACATACGTTTATAAAGCCAACTGTCATTATTTTTTCATGCAGAGTTACCCCTTAAAGTTTGTCGTACTTACTTAGAAACACCGTGTATTGATGAAGAACATGTCTAGTTGTTAAAGTACCTAACTTCTTTATTATCCAACATAAACGAATGAATCGAAAAACAGAATGTTAAGAAAACCTGAGGCTATAGTTGGGTTTTAATTTCAGTATTTTATAAATGCTAGAATATTTCACAGGGTGATGCGAACTTTGAGAAAAGAACACAGTTTGATTGGTACACCCGGTATACAATGAAAACTTACCTCTTTAGCAACAATATTATTACAGTGGTATTGTTAAAGAATCAGGCTATAACATGTTCAAAAAATTACTTAAATCGGCCAACAGGTTTAGAAAATATTAGACATCAAAAATGACCAAATTTTTAAGTGGGCCGATTTCTATGCACGTAAGTTTATATAAATTCTGAAAAAATAAATAAATACATTTTATTGCATAACGTATTAAGTTTTCCGCTTTTCCGTTATTTTGCCGGTTATTAGCGCACTTATCACTGTATAAGAAAACTTACCTCTGGTGCCATCCAATATGGAGTACCTACAAAGGAATTCGCTGGACATTTAATGGACGCACTACCAAAATCTGCCAACTTTACCGTTCCATTTTCAGTTAGTAATATATTGCCAGCTTTTACATCACTACAAAACAGTGATATTATTAATCACATAATTATGTTAGTGTTTGTAACTTACCGATGTATTCTTCCTAACTCATGTAAATAACTGAGTCCATGGAGAACCCCATCACAAATAGCAGATATTTCGTCTTCTTTCAGTGGTCTCTTGTGCACTTCGATTATATCAGATGCAGATCCGAGACAGTATTCCATTACCAGCCATGCCGTGTTGTCTCTAAGATAACATCCCTTATATTCAATTGTATTAGGGTGGTTTAACTGCTTTAAAAATCTAAAAAAATGGTATATATGAAAATAAATATATAATAAAATGTATAGAATAAATAGAATTAAAAGAAAACTACGAGAAATAGATCATCCAAGAAGCAAATTCACAAATATTTACTTCAAAATTTTGGTCTAAAGATAACACAGGCCTACAGTGTTTTTGGTGCCGCAGTATTTAAAGCTGATTTTGGGTATATTTGGGGTGCTGATTCCGAATATGGCCTTAGTTTTGCTCTATCAGCTCTAGTTTTCAAGATAACGTAGATCATGCCAGCTTTTATGCATTAAAATTCGAATATGCTGATATGAATATACTAAAGTAAAATAAAAACCAAACAATTAAAAAATACGTATATTTTAAGCCATTTCATCATCATCGTCATCATCCAGCCCTTTGCGCCCACTGCTGGACATAGGCCTCCCTCATTTTTGTCCATTTTGCTCCATTTTGAGCACTTTGCATCCAATTTTTTGACATTTTCTTGAGATCGTCAGTCCAACGAGTAGGGGGTCTTCCTCTACTTCTTTTGTCTAATTTCGGCCTCCACTCAAGTAATCGCTTCGTCTACCTCCAATCACTGATTCGGGCGACGTGCCCGGCCCAGTTCCAGTTCAGGGTGGCAATTCGGGAAATTACATCGGTAACTCATGTTCTTAGTCTAAGTCTTAATTTCCAACTCGGTCACGAAGCGATATACTCAGCATTGACCTTTCCAGTTTCCTCTGAGCTATTTGCAGCATTTTAAAAGTTGTAGCTATCAATGTCAAAGTTTCGGCACCATAAGTCACCACAGGCAACACACATTGGTCACATGTTTTACGTTTTAAAGAAATTGGTATATCGCTTTTGAAGATGTCTTTGAGTTTTCCATAGGCTGCCCATGCCCCGTCTTCCTTGGTAGCGGTCCTCAATGGTTTTTATCTCTTGGTGAAGTCTCTCACCTTGCTTATTACTTGTGTCATCTAAGTTTTCAGCAAAACGGTACAGGTGGCTGTGAAGATAGTTGACTTTGATGCTCATATTCCATCCAAGTGATTGGAAGTCATTCAGCAAACGGTTTACCAGCTCAGAATAGTTTTCACTTTTGTGATTTCCCAGAAAATTTTTCATAATATCCACAAATGAAAGCCGAGCTTTTTTCTCTACTTCATTCATTGACCCCACAAAAGCCGGATCCTCTGTAAGAAGTCTGATCTGTGGTCCATCAAAGATTCCACCAAGTTTTTCCATACTTATCTGGGGAAGCTTCCTTCCTATGTAGGCGAAGCATGGTCCATGGGCTATGAGCCATTATTAGATGGAGGCTGAATGGGTTTACAAGTGGTAAATGTATCATTTTAAAAGTTTAAAAATACTCTCCAAGCTGTTTTATTTCCTTATAAAATAGTAATGTAACGATAATAAAGTATTATTTCTTGCATAAATAAGGCATAATACAGTGAGGACAACAAATATATACTGAGGAATAAGTTTAATTAACAATGTTCGTTCCTTTGAATAGCACATTCTTCATTATCTCAAATATTAAAGCTCTAATTTCGGATTTTGCCATATCCATATAACTAGAGCTGATACAAAAAAACGAAATCCATATTTCGATTTATCGCCCCTAATATAGTAAAAATCAGCTTAAGGATTCACGGCACCAAAACAAATTTTTTTTTCTGTAGGCCTGTGTAATATGTATACTCGGATTCACTTGCAGATTTCAGCGTTGGCTCTTATGAAAAATGTAAATCAAATGGAAGAAAACGCTGCGCTATGGTGAGTTGCCGTGGCCTTGCCGTGGCCTTGCCGTGGCAGAGCCGGCTTCAGATGCGCGTAAAATGATACGGGAGTTTACTTACAATGAGAATATCAATTATCAGGAGACAATTGAGAACACTTATAAAAAAAATGAAAAAAGCGGAAAGAAAGCAGCAATTATGGAACCTTCTGACATAATAAATTGGAGGAATAAAGGGCCTAGCCGGGTAAGATGGTGAAAAGTGCCCCCAACTCAATTTAAATTCCATATAGGTCACTTTTTAGCACATATAGAGGAACTCACTTTCAGAAATTTTTAGCCCCCTAGGTGGTCACGTGACCCCCCTAGAGCCTAATTAGGCTTTTTATGTTTTTATTTTTTATCTCAGCCGCGTCAAGAGTTTTTAAAAACTTTATTTAAAAAAGTTGTAAGTTTCAAAAAGATCTATATGAAAAATTTTTTTTTAAATTTTTTGGCGGGAAATTCGAATTTTTAGAACAATTTTAAACTTTTAAATAACTCTGAAAAAAAAACTAAGACACTCGTTTTTACGAAAATCAATTATAATGTGTATTTTTGCACAATCTTTCACTCTGAATTTTTTAAAATTTTTAAAATTGGTGAAACGTACCTTTAAAAATAAAAAACCGCATTTTTTCGGTGTTTTTTTTTTCGTTTTTTGATATAATTTTATACATATTTTTCAAAAAAGGTAACACCGTCACTAGAATAGGTAAAAAAATGAAAAATAATTGGGGTTTGTTTAATAAAATTTTTTTGTAACGCCATCCATTTTCAAGATACAGGGCGTTGAAGAAAACAAAATTTTACACATTTTTTACGATTTTGCCGAAACTACTGGCAACATTGCAATAGAATTTGGCAGGTTTTAAGAGGTAGTTATTGTGCATTTTTTTAAATACAATTAAGAATTTTATATTCATCATTGGCGCGCATACGGGTAATGGTCTGAACTTTTTAAAGAAAAAAAGATGGTACGCCACTGACATAATTCAAATTAACAATCACTTGCGCGCTGTTTGCGCAAAAAATAAAATATCTTAACGCTTCCAAAGTATTCGAATTAATTTTTATAATGGATGTACGAGTTTATGTATAATGTAGATATAGAAACTACTAGAAGTTCGAATGCTTTGTAAGGATTAAGATCTTTTATTTTTTGAATAAAAATGGCGCGTCGTGTGAAAAAATAAGAGGATAGATTTTTTGTTACAAATTGAACGAGGAATTCAAAAACGATTGTTAATTTGAAATATGTCAGTGGCGTACTATCTTTATTCTTTAAAAAGTTCAGACCATTACCCCTATGCGCGCCAATGATGAATATCAAATCCTTAATTGTATGTCAAAACATGCACAATAACTACCTCTTAAAACCCGCCAAGTTTTATTACAATGTTGCCAGTAGTTTCAGAAAAATCGTAAAAAATGTGTAAAATTTTGTTTTCTTCAACGCCCTGTATCTTGAAAATGGATGGCGTTACAAAAAAATTTTATAAAACAAACCCCAATTATTTTTTAGTTTTTTACCTATTCTAGTGACGGTGTTACCTTTTTTGAAAAATATGTATAAAATTGTATCAAAAAACGAAAAAAAAACCGAAAAAATGCGGTTTTTTATTTTTAAAGATACGTTTCACCAATTTTAAAAATCTGAAAAAATTCAGGGTGAAAGATTGTGCAAAAATACACGTTATAATTGATTTTCGTAAAAACGAGTGTCTTAATTTTTTTTTCAGAGTTATTTAAAAGTTTAAAATTGTTCTAAAAATTCGAATTTCCCGCCAAAAAATTTAAAAAAAAAATTTTCATATAGATCTTTTTGAAACTTACAACTTTTTTAAATAAAGTTTTTGGCTAACTCTTGATGCGGCTGAGATAAAAAATAAAAACCTAAAAAGCCTAATTAGGCTCTATGGGGGTCACGTGACCACCTAGGGGGCTAAAAATTTCAGAAAGTGAGTTCCTGTATATGTGCTAAAAAGTGGCCTATATGGAATTTAAATCGAGTTGGGGGCACTTTTCACCATCTTACCCGGCTAGGCCCTTTCTCAGAAAAATACAGAATTATCAATAGCGGGGATACAATATTTTCTATTTGGATGGCAGTTGGGTAAATACCAGATATACAGTAAATAAGGTATGGACGGATTCAACCATAATCAGTTATAAGGATGCATTTTTAGAAGGCTTGATTAGTGGTCTAAAAGATCCAAAACAAAGAGATCCGAGATTTGTCTTGTTAGATGTTGGATCTGTTAGAGTGTTAGAGGTTTTGTACCAAGTACAGAATGTGTATTTTTAGCAAAAAAAGATTCAGGCGACTACCATGACGAAATGAACAGCGAGTCTTTCGAAGATTGGTTTGAAAATAAACTAATCGCAACCCTCCCGAAGGGAGAGAAAAATGTGGTGTAGAAGTATTACGATTGCCTTGCTATCACTGTGACCTCAATCCGATAGAGACGGTTTGGAGTCAAGTGTCAAGTTAAACATTACGTTGCTACCCGAAACACTGACTTATGAAGCGTTTGCCAATGTCTCTGCTGAACAACAAAATTATATACAACATGTCATCAGAATTGAAAAAGAAATGTGGATAGCTGACAACTTACAAGAAGATGTCCTACCGGTGATTATAATAGTCAATGCCGGCAGTTTCAGTGAGGACGATTTTTCCGAAATCGAGTAGAGATGCTAATTTCGACTTGACACTGTTACTGTTTTGAATTGTAAGTCTTATCTTTATTTCATTGATCCAAGTTGGGACATCCTGTAGGTATATGAATTACTAATTTAAATTTGTAGACTACAAAAAACGTTGTATACTTTTTTTCCATAATCAAATCTTAACCCTATAAAATGACGTTGAAAAATGTAAATAGTGTAAAAATTCGGTGCTTATAAGCATAGACGTAAATATGACACATTGTAAGTATTATACATATGTGTATTAGTGCAGTAACTGAAGGTTTTCACCTCTGATTTCGTTGAACCTTCATAGATTTTCATGAAAATTGGTGAGTAATTAGAGAATCAGCCCTATGATGTAACAAACCCGTTATAAATAACGTGTACACGTACATAACGTTTGATTATAACAGGCTGTATAACGTGTTGCCAAAAATTAGATGTGATGTATTATGTTTTTAATGTGCACGTTATCCAGCATGTTATTTTCAAAACGTTAAAGCATCGCCTTGCGCGACAAGAATAACAGTATACAGAAATTGAATAAGTTAGAGGAAGACAGACATAAACATGCAGCGAAGCACGCAAGTGTTCTTTTTAACTCAAAAATGTCCTCCATAAAAGCGGTAAACACATTTTTATAGCGTTCTGACAAATATGGAAGGTGAAAATAATCAAAGAAATGCTGCTGCTTGTAAATTGTCTTTAATTTATTGATTCTTTAAAAGTTAACTAGGGAGCGTTCAAGTATTACGTAACGCGATTTTTGAAGATTTTTGACCCCTCCCCCTACGTAACGCACCCTAAAGGGCGTTTAACTATTGCGTAACGCAATTTTTGAAGATTTTTGACCCCCCACCTTCGTTACGTAATACTTGAACGGCCACCTATCACTTCTTAGGATTTAGTGCCTAGAATTTTGTAATAATTGTATGAACTACTTATAGTCGGTCAGACAGCCAAGCAGGACAGGCTGCTTTACTTCGCTTCACTGCGAGGTATATGAGTTCAAACTCTGGCTCGTTGAAAAGAGAAATAATTGATGGATTGATTCGACCGTTACTTGATGGAAGTTCATTTTATCTCACAATAAAACACTGAAAAACGTTTGTTTTTCTATACTTCCACAAAATTTATTACAACTATGTTATTACTACAGCTGTTTCGGCAAAGTGCCTTTCTCAAGTGATATATTTTACAATGTGTTTGCCTTTTAGGAAGTATAGAAAAACAAACGTTTTTCAGTGTTTTATTGTGAGAAAAGAGAAATAAGAAAAGGCTGACGCAGCAGTTTAAAATGCTAATGAACTACTCATAACAAGTTCTAGAAATAAAGTAATGATACCTACATACAACATACAATAGGGAACTTGCATAAAATTTTAAATTCGAAACAAAAATGATATGAGTCACAACAGAACATAATTTAAAAGATATATAAAAAAAAAGGTTTTTTTTTTCAGCCAAATCAAATTATTGAAGCCTGCCCAAATGAGCGCGATTCATTGGTCGTGACATCATATAATTGTAGTATTGGATGTCCTCGGCATTAATTTATTAGGTTAGACACTCAGTTGTATAAATATTTTGATAGTTGTTATTTCTAATATTTAAGTGTTTTTGTTAAGACAATTTCGAACTAATATTTAAGTGTTTTTAAAGTATAATTATGTGACGTCACGGGTCGTTTGAACTATTTTAAATACACAGAAGATTTTAAATTTGTACTTCAAGTTATTATAGAGTTTTTGAAGCGTGAAATTTTGGAAATTTCATTTTTAAACAAATCTGAAGATTATTATGTAATAAAAAAAAATGTGCAAGTTCCCTATCACCTGAAAAGTATCCCCATACCCATACACCAAAAAAGATTGAGTTTTTTTTATTAACATACCTTATTTCCTTTAAAATATCCTGCCACTTTTCCAGACTTTGTTTGCCGAGATAGGACATCTTCTTGACAGCCACAATCTCTCGAGTAAGAAGACATCTTGCATAATAAACGGCCCCAAAGCTTCCATGGCCAATTTCTCTCAAGTCTTCAAAAATCTTCTCTGGATCGTGTTTAAAAAACAGATCGGCAATCTCAGGATCGCGCAGGCTACCCGGGCGAGGCACGGGTGCCATATTTTGAACTTCCACAGCTATACTGGCATCTCCTAAAAATGATTTTAATATGCATTTCACAAAGTTTATTAAGAGAGAAAATTATACCACAATTATTTTATTATTAGAAATTTTTTTTTATTTTTCCTTTCCCCTTTTTTCCTATCCACTTTTTCCTATTCCCCAGCAGACACTTACAAAGGAACATGGGTGTGTGAATATAAATGTGTCCGCGAATGTGCTAATTAACCTAGAAGGGAACTGAGATGTGTAAAATGTATCAGGGAACATCTAACAAAAGATAGCGGAAAGCCACAAAAGAAATAATTAAGGGGGGGGGGGGATATGGCTTGAAATCAACACATTTCAAGCACATTTTATTATTTTATTCTTAAATTAAATAAGCTTATTAAGTAAGTAAAATTCAAAGAATATTCAGCAAATTTTTACAGACACTTAAAAAATGGATTTTGCGGAGGACACCAGAACTTGTCACTGGATCATGTGAAACCAAAAATTCGAAAGGATTTTATTAGCTTATGAGTTTTTCGAGGTAATGCTGTCAAGTGTTTTTTATTATTAACGATTTTTGAGTTCTTGGTATCCTGCCATGTACACTGCCTTTTAAAAAGCAGTTTTGAGAAAAACACTTTTAAAGTTTTGACAACTTCGTCTTCTTGTTTTGTCTATAAAATCGTAAAGTAATGCACACTGGAATATATTTTTGAATCGCGGAGTAATCGACAAAAGAGAAGGAGAACAGTTGTTGGATGTTTCTCACTACACTCAAGCATGCTGGCGCGAAACCGTGACAAAGCGAGTCGAAAGTAGGAATATTCAACATGCTGTATCTCTGGTAATTTTACTCCGATCAATCTGAAATTTTCGGAGAGTATTCTTGAACTTATACACTTTCATTTAATATAATAAAAAAATTAAAAATTTCAAACCATACTCACCCCTTGAAGTGGTTATACTACTGCTATAGTTCGATAAAAGTTAAGGAACAAACAGAAACCTACAACCATACAACAAAATACGACAGCAGACATCGAAAACCCTACACACAGCCAAAAGAAAGTACTCCAAATACAAACATTTGGCTGAATTTGATAACAAACATGTGTTACAAACATTAATGGAAAGCATGAACAAACAAGATGAATTAATGTTGTTCTGAAGCGAAATGGGAAATAAGCCACAATTTTACCAAAAAAATGATTTTATTAACGTTTCGAAGCCCAAATCGGGTTTCGTTGTCAAAATACAAAATACAGTATTTTGTATTTTGACAACGAAACCCGACTTGAGCTTCGAAACGTTAATAAAATCATTTTTTTGGTAAACTTGTGGCTTATTTCCCATTGAAAATAGTTGAAGATGAATTAAAGAAAGTAGTCCTAAAAAGACTCATTACCATAGAACCAACGAATATAGAAGGTAAATCCTTAACATAAATAAAGTTGATTAATCTTACGCAGCATAATAACAACTAATCCCAATATTTATTTTAAATTGTGAGGTGGAAGCCCAGGCAATTCCAATGAGTTCAAAAACTCTGTAGGATAATTGAATCAGTCTTTTGAGAAATATATGTCCAAAAAATCGATTTTAGTTTTTTTTTGCATTTTTACTAATGTTTCAAAAGAAACCCGACCCTGTTTAACATTTCAAATGAACCTAGAGAGTTGAGAATTTTTTCAGAATCAAGGGAAACCCAGCAACCCCGAGATGTTTTTTTGTACTTTTCAACAACTTTGGACATGTCACTCAATTGACTACATCATCCTGGTTTATAACTGTGTCAACTGATTTGAACGAAAACAATTTTCCTGTAAGAAAATTTTGAATGGTTGCATTAAAAGATCAGTGACATCTGCATTTTTTGCTGCCAATATTGGTTGTTAACTCAGCCAATTATAGTTATTAAACGAATGCGCTATGTTCAGCTGGAGGTATCAATAGCGACTTTTCCATTTCCAAAGTTTAATAACTGCTTCCAAAGTTTTATAACTGGACAGTCTATCCAATGGACAACTTTTCACAATCACCACATTGTAATCATAGTTGGTATTAACTAAAGTAAAAGCAAAACTCTGTTTAAAAATTGACCTGTCCGAATGTATATTCCTAAATATTGAGAGTGCGACGTTTTCAAATGAATACAGTGTATATTGAACATAGATGTGAAGAAGTAGCAGTAATAGTACAAAATAACCTATTCCACTTCCAATAGTACTCAGTATAGAGACAAGCTATCTAGGCAGCCAGTCAACTGAATGTTGTTCTGAAGCTATTTCCTTGTGGTATTTTTATAATCAACTATTTTCAATGGAAATAAGCCACAATTTTACCAAAAAAATTATTTTATTAACGTTTCGAAGCCCAAATCGGGTTTCGTTGTCAAAATACAAAATACTACTAAAATAAACAAAAATGTTGTTGCTAAGTAAAAAAATTCTTCAAATAATTTATTTAATCTGACTCATTTATATTGGCAATTCAGACGTATATTATACATTTTAAAGTAGAAGACTTTAAAATGATATCGCCAATATTTATGAGTTGCGTTCCTGGGACGACTTTACTAAAATATAGTTCATTTGATTACATGAAATCAATCCCAACTCAAGAATATCCGTCACAAAAAAATCATAGCATGTGATCTGTCTTTAAAAAGACAACCAAATGCAACGATGACAGTAAAATTCTCGCGTTAGAGATTGCATAGTAAATCACGAGGGAAAACCAGGAAAAAACCTCATGATACTATCCCGACATCGTAAGTATTTGGTCTTACAATTTAATTTGTAGTATATTATAAAAGAAGAAAAGAATTATGTCGATTGTCAACGTATAAGTTTTGTTTAATAATTTTCTGTCAGAATATAAAATGTTGTAATTAAAGTTGATTTTTAATAATTCACATTTTCCCCTGCATAACATCAATTTGGCGACGGGATAAAAGGAAAAGTGATAATTTATATTTCAAGGATTTCGTTTTACATATTTTTAGTATAGACATTACTAAAAATGCCAAAAAGTGGAAGCGAAGTTCAGGCCCCCATGGAGTCGTGTGGTTCAAAATCAGTAACTTTTGTACATGCAGGAAATATAGCAACATTCAGAAGTGGCGATGATTTCGAAATATTTGAAGAAAGGTTGGAGCAATATCTATTGGCTAACTTAGTAGAAGAAGGAAGAAAAGTTGCAGTATTATTAACACTACTTAGCGAGGACATTTATAAAGTGTTAAAAAACCTATGTGGCCCTAGTAAACCAAAAGATAAATCATTTGATGATATTATGACACTATTAAAAAGTCAATTTAAACCTCGCATTGCAGTTTATAGAAGAAGAATAGTGTTTGAACAATTGAGACAGGAAGATGAAGCTACAGTTGAGTCCGCGAGTCTTTACCCGTGCGTCATCACTTAAAGCATACGAAATAAGTCGGAAATCTATTTCACGCAACAACTGACAGAAAGTGGCTACTGTTCCGATTACGGGTTTTATTATAAAATTTGACGTTATCAAATATATAGAATGGCAAATGTAAGTTCTGCTTCAAAATTTTTGCACAGAATTACAGCTACATTTGAAGTAGCTTAATAAATTCTTTTATTATTATTGATTAATAAATAAATAAACAATTTATAAAAAAATCCAATAACATATTTTAATTTTGTTTTTTTATTCACTTTGACGGAAATCTAAACAGTCATTTCTTTACTGTGTGAATGACGTTAGCTTTGTATGTTTTAAATATTAATTTTTTAAATAATTATATTTAGGCACTAGGAGTGCTCCTCCTAGCGGCGCCGCTTGGTACTATCGTATCTCGGTTAACAGAATCCTGACTCGTAGTCGAAATTTATTTTTATTCATTTTGTCATTCCCCGTTAGTGGACAGTCTAACCACACTCTGCTGCAGATATTTTAATATATGCAGTTCTTCTTCGTTTCGAGATGATTCAATTCAGTCTACTTGCATAGCCTCTTTGATAAGAGGTAGGGACCCCGAAACACGGTGTCAGAGGATGACAAGAGACTCGAATTGAATCAAAACGAAAACGATTATTTTCTTTTCTTTTTCATACCTTACTCGGTTTAGAGTACAAAATGACCACGTTTCGTAAGTATTCTGAGACGCATTGATGGAGTGCTCCTCCTAGCGGCGCCGCTTGGTACTATCGTATCTCGGTTAACAGAATCCTGACTCGTAGTCGAAATTTATTTTTATTCATAATTATTTACCTTAAAATTTCAAAGCCCAATATAAAATTAGTTGTGAAAACAACTGTTTGTGTAATATAAAGAAACTTCAAAACGCAAAAATTCGACAAAAACCGCAAAAAGTTCAACTGACTGACAGCCACAAAATTAAACAAATCAGAAACGTCAAACAAATTGTGCTTAAAATATGAAAACATACCGAATCGTCTTTTTTTGTACCTATCTCTTTTCAATGCACTGAGTCTAGATCAGCGGTTCTCAATCTTTTTGTGTCATGTACCACCAAATACTTTTTATTATTTTTGGTACCACCAAACTGAAATATATATCTAACTAGAACTAGGTGAAATAATTAACTATAATAGTGTTGCTGATTTTGGCTGTTTTTGCGTTTTGTGTACCACCTCAAAAAATGAAATGTACCACCAGTGGTACATGTACCACAGATTGAGAACCGCTGGTCTAGATGGTTCATAAAAATAACATGTGTTGTTACTTAATAACAAACGGCAGCTGGTTTGTCATGAGTTTCATGCATGGAAGAGAATGATGCTAGATAAAAAGTATGTGTTTTATCTCGCCAGGTATTAATGACGCACGGGTAAAGACTCGCGGACTCAACTGTATAAACGAATGGTATATTAAATTTAAAAAGCTGGCAGCTCAATGTGAATTTGGTGATAAGTTAATGTACAGAGTACAAGAAAAATTCGTAGTTGGAATAAAACCAGGCCCAATATTAGAACATTTATGTGAGGAAGGTCCCCAGAAGAGTTTAAAAGACCTTTTAGAGATAGCACTGGCTAAAGAAGCAGCGTTGAGAGAATCCAGAGGAGTGGAGATAAATTATTCAAAAGCCAACAGGGAAGGAGAAAAAAATCCCAGTAAGACCACCTAGTGCATCAAATCAAACTAAGACTGGTAGGATGACTGTAAGTAATAAAAGAGATAATTTGTGTTTTTATTGTAATAGGCCGGATCATGATTTCAAAATGTGTAAGTTTAGGAAATTTACTTGCAATTTATGTAAAAGGGTAGGGCACATTGCGGCGGCATGTAAAGTTCGGAGAAATAATTTTGTAGAATATGTAGAAACCGAAGATATAGAGGCTGAGAGCAATACCTCAGAGGGAGATGGTATGGTGGAGATGCTGCAGGTGGATGTTAATAGTGTTGAGGCTTATGTCAAGCCAATGTACGTAACCGTTTTGATAAATCAGCAACCTATCGTTATGGAAATAGATATAGGAGCTGGCGTTTCTTGTATACCTTATAGTATGTATAATAAATGTTTTTCAATGATACGAGTTAAAACCAAGTTTGATTAAATTAAAATTTTATGATGGTCCAGTTGTAATACCAAAAGGTAAAATTGAGGTACAAACTATAATAGGTGATAGAGTTGAAAATGTTTCATTGACGGTAGTCGAGGGAGCGACTAGGGCATTGTTAGGTAGAGATATCTTTATAAAATTTAATTTAACGATAATTTAATGATAAAAGTCTATATCGGAAATCATGAATTGAGTGTTAGTAATTATACCCAGATTAATGAAATAAGTATAAATGAAGTTGACTTTAAATCACAGTTAAACATTTTATTAAAAAAATATGAGAAAATTTTTAATGGGGAATTGGGTAAATATATAGGTGAGCAAATTAATTTAGAGATATATAAAGATATTAGGCCAATTTTCCAAAAACCCCATCAAATTCCTTTTGCATTTAGAGAGAAAGTAAAGGCAGAGTTGTGTAAGTTAGAGAAAGAAGGGGTAATAGAGAAAGTGGAAAATGCTTTGTGGGCACACCGTTAGTACCAGTGCTCAAACCAAATGGTAAGGACGTGAGAGTATGTGCTAATTATAAAGTAACAATTAACAAATATTAAAAGATTCAAATTATCCACTACCTTTAATAGAAGATATTTTTGCGGCACTGAAAGGTGGAGAAAAGTTTGCTAAACTAGATTTCAAAAATGCGTATAATCAGTTAGAATTAGATACTGAAACATCACATTTACTATCTTGGAGCACACCTTACGGAATTTTTAGAGTTAAGACTCCCTTATGGAACAAAACCAGCTTGTTCTATTTTTCAGAGTATAGTGAAGAAAGTTTTGCAGGGATGTAGGGGTACAGTCAATTATTTAGATGATGTAGTAGTTACAGGGAAAGATAACAAAGAACATTTAGAGAACATGGCCGAGGTTTTTGAGAGACTTTTAAAAGCAGGATTTAGATTAAATTTGAGTAAATGTGAATTTGCTAAAGATTGCATTTTTATTTAGGACATAAAATTTCAAATAGGAGGCTGGAAACAGATAATAATAAAGTAGAAGCAATTGTGAAATTGCCAAAACCAAAGAATTTGACAGAGTTAAGATCATTTCTTGGTATGATAAATTATTATTCTAAATTTATTCCAAATTTAGCAGATAGGGTGAATCCATTGTAAAAAACTTTTAGAAAAAAATAGGAAATATTTATGGACAGATAATTGTCAAAAATCATTTGATGCTATTTAGAAGGAGATAACTTCGAGTCAGGTTTTAATGCATTTTGATCAAAATAAACCTATTAGACTAGTTTGTGACAGTTCAGAATATTTTCAGAATTTTCTCCTGGGGTGGAACGCTGCGTGGCTGATAAAGGGGTGGGGGTAGGTGTGAATATAAAAAATATAAGGGGTTTTTTGCGACGTTCTAGATTGAGATTGTGCACCAAAATTTGGGAATAAGTAGACCATGACTTAGCATAGCAAAACACCCAGAGCCGGAAACCAGAGTTGGGGATGAGAGTAGTTTTAAGAGGTCAAAGTCGCAGTGTGTATTATTTTTTTTTTGTGACCTGGCACAACATTTGTCCCACACGCAGCGTTCCGCCCCTGGAGATTTTACTTAGTAATGTCATGATCTACCTATTCCCAAATTTTGGTGCACTATCTCGATCACAAACGGCAAAAAACCCCCATATATCTTTATACTCACCCCCCTGCCTACCACCCCTTTGTACCCCAAGCAGCGTTCCGCTCCTGGAGATTTTACTTAGTTACGTCATGACCTACTTACTCCCAAATTTTGGTGCACTATCTCCATCATGAGCGCCACAAAAAAAAATAATAAAAACCGCGAATATTACCCCTTATAACTACCCTCGTCCGCCACTCTGGTTTCCGCCTCTGGGGATATTACTTAGTTATGTCATGGTCTACTTATTCCCAAATTTTGGTGCAGTATGTCAATCACGAACGTCGCAAAAAATCCCTTACATTTTTTTATGTTCACCCCTGCCCCACCCCTTTGTCGGCCACGCAGCGTTCCACTCCTGGTGATTTTATTTAGTTACGTCATGACCTACTTATTCCCAAATTTTGGTGCAGTATCTCGATCATGAGCGTCACAAAAAAAAATAATAAAAATAATAAAAAACGAGACTTTGACCCTTATAACTACCTTTCTCCCCCACTGTGGTTTCCGGCTCTGGGGATTTTACTTACTTATGTCATGGTCTACTTATACCCAAATTTTGGTGCACTATCTCAATCAATCACGAACGTCGCAAAAAATCCCTTACATTTTTTATGTTCACCCCTGCCCCACCCCTTTGTCGGTCGCGCAGCGTTCCACTCCTGGAGATTTTACTTAGTTACGTCATGACCTACTTATTCCCAAATTTTGGTGCACTATCTCGATCATGAGCTTCATAAAAAAAATAATAAAAAAACGTGAATTTGACCCCTTATAACTACCTTCCTCCCCCACTCTGGTTTCCGGCTCTGGGGATTTTACTTACTTATGTCATGGTCTACTTATACCCAAATTTTGGTGCACTATCTCAATCACGAACGTCGCAAAAAGCCCCTTATATTTTTAATATTCACCCCTACCCCACCCCTTTGTCGGCCAGGCAGTGTTGCGCCCTAGAGATTTTACTTAGGTACGTCATGACCTACTTATTCCCAAATTTTGGTGCACTATCTCGATCATGAGCTTCATAAAAAAAAATAAAAAAAACCGCGACTTTGACCCCTTATAACTACCCTCGGCCCCCACTCTGGTTTCCGGCCTTTGGTGAAAGTCATGTACACAACTAATTCAACATATCCACGTATAGTTTTTCCATATTACTTATCACGCACAAAATCTGCTCCCAGCTCTTAGACTATTATGTTTTTAAATTTATTAAAGGAGCTGACAATGTGCAGGCAGATGTGTTGAGTCGACTTCCTCTAGAGAAGACAGTAAGAGAAAAAGAGGAAGATGTTGGTTATCTACATTTTATAGAAGGGTTAGCTCCAATCGATACCCTCAAGGTAAGGGCAGAAACCAGGACTGATCCGGTGTTGGGTCGTTTGTTTAACCATATTAGGTATGAATTCCCAGAGACAACAGATGAGATAATGAAACCGTTTTTAAATAGAAAAGAGGAACTATCTGTGGAGGAGGGGGTGATTATGTGGGGATTTCGTGTAGTTGTGCCAAAAAAGTTACGAAAACAATTGCTGTTAGTTACACAATACACATGAAGGAATTTCCAAGATGAAAGCAAATGCACGAGCTTATTTTTGGTGGCCAACTTTAGATACAGACATTGAATCTTATGTAAATAATTGCAAAATTTGTTCAGGCTTGAGATCAGAACCAAGTAAAGCTAAGCTTATATCATGTGAAAAGGGAACATGTATGTTTGAGAGGGTACATGCAGATTTTCTAGGTCCCATAAGAAATAAAATGATTTTGATAATCATCGATACTTTTACAAAATGGCCAGAAGCATATATTACGAATAATTTGACTGCTGCGGAGACTATCGAAAAATTTAGAGATTGTTTTGCTCGGTTTGGGTTACCTAAAGTAGTTGTTACAGATAATGGCCCTCAATTTTCGTCAGGTGAGTTTTCACGGTATTTACATAATAACGGTATTAAACACTCTACATCACCACCATATCATCCAGCAACAAATGGGTTTGCAGAGAATTTTGTTAAGACATTTAAAAATGCTGTTTTGAAGGGATTGAAGAATGATTACAACTGTAATAATTCATTACAAACTGTAATCAGTAAATTTTTGTTCCATTATAGAAATTCAGTACACTGTACTACAGGTGTACCTATCACCCTCCAGTCTTGCATTTAAACATAAAGTTAAAACTCGATTAGATTTGTTATGGACAAGTAGTGGGAATCAGAGTTCTAAATCAATAGATAATAATAAATTAAACAGTAATAGACGAATTGAAACTTTTCAAGTGGGGAATAAAGTTCTTTGCAGAGATTATCGTTATCCTAATCGTAAAACATGGGCAAAAGCAATAATAGATGAAATTGTAGGTGACAGGATATATTTGTGTAAGTTAACACACGAGGGTTTAATTTGGAAAAGACATTTAGACCAGATTTTGAGAGATAAGGGTTCTGATTCTAACTAGGATAGTCTTAATGAAACCATTGTAACTGATGTAACTAATAATAATAATAGAATTAGTAGTGTTGAACCCTTCTCAGCTTTAACAGAAGGGGAAGTGTTAAAACAAAGTGATATGGAAGCGAGAAATTTTGAAGAGTCTGGTAATGCAGTAGCAAGTGAAACAGTGGTTAGTGAGGTTAATGTGAAACCAGAGACCAAAGGAAGTGTGGCAGAAGTTCCGATAGGCCAAAAAGAAATATAAAACCTCCTGTGCGTTTAAACTTGTAGTGGGGAGGTATTGTAGTATATTATAAAAGAAGAAGAAAATAATTATGTCGACTGTCAACGTATAAGTTTTGTTAGGTCATAATTTTCTGTCAGAATATAAAATGTTGTAATTAAAGTTGATTTTTAATAATTCACATTTTCCCTTGCATCACATCATAATTTACTTTCAAAAAACTAATACCAAATTCTGACTTTAATATGTTTAAATTATAAATAATATTAATAATACATAGATATACATTAAGTAATACTGAAATATAAAATTTGTACTAACCCGATATGTTATTGACTTACTAATCGTGGTATTTTGTATGGGTAACCACATCCTACTGCATTCTACCGAGGAATTTGCGACACAATTGGTTTCATTTAGCATAATTAGAGCCGCTTCTTTGATTTTTCTCTTTTTACTATCTGATTCTTTCAGGACTATACTTGAATCTCTCCACTGAACTCTATGTTCATTATCCCATGCGTGTTGACATATTTGAGATCTATCAAATTCTCTATTTTTAATATAAGACTGATGTTCACTTATTCTAACGTTTAATGGTCTTGATGTTTCACCTAAATAAAATTGTTCGCATTCACAAGGTATTTTATAAATGCAATTCTTTGTTCTTTCCTGTTCATTGTTAGGTTTAGTTTTAGATAGAATAGATCTCAATGTGTTTGTTGTTTTGAATGTTGTTGAAATGTTGAATTTATTTCCTATTGTTTTAAGTTTCTCGGATAGTCCTTTTATATATGGTATTGATATTTTCTTCGTATTATTTCTTGTGAATGTTGTGATTTAATTTAATTTAATCACACTTGGTGTGATTTAAAAACTGATACTGATTGAGTGCGATAAACAATGCTATAAGCGACCCCCAATGGGGGAAGCTTTTTCCCCAGGGACACCATTAGGTGAAAACTTTTCAGGTGCTAGTGAGAACAGTGAAATGGATATTATTGAATCAAGTTTAATCGAAAATTTGGATGATTCTACTGCGAAAATTACAACTAAAACCAGAGACTTTATTAAAGTGTCGACACAACAAATCCCACCTCCGCAAAAAGTTGTAGAGAAAAAATCGTTCAATGTTGCATCAGATAAGTACAATTTTAATAACGTTTATGTATATATAGAAAAATCAAACAATCAGGATATTGGCCGTTTACATCCACTTACTGCTGCAGACATCTTGCATAAAAAATTGAACATTCCTAATATTATTGAAATTAAAGCCAATGGAAAAAACAGAATTAAAGTTTTGTTAAGGTCAATCGTAGATGCAAATAATTTGGTTAAAAATATAAAATTAAAAGACCAAAACTTAGTAGTAAATGTCCCTAACCATTTACTAGAAATTAGAGGCCTAATAAGAGATATTGATACTCAATACGATGAAAAGTATTTGTTAGATAATAGTAAATCTCCCTCCCCCATAGTAGCCTTTAAAAGAACTTACAGAAAAGTTGACACCGATGGAAAAACTAACTATGTACCCAAAAGGACAATGATAGTCACCTTCGAAGGAAATATTCTTCCTAGCTACATTTCAATAAATAAAGTATTTTTTCCTGTTGAAGCCTACATTGGCAAACACAGTGTTACAATTGCTTAAGATTTGGACATATTTCCAAGCAGTGTCGCAGTTCACAAGCACATTGCATAAAACGTGGAAAAATCAAAAATGAAGATCATACATGTCAAGATAATGATGTTCAATGCATACATTGTAATAGTAAATATCATGTTTCCATATCCAAGAAGTGTCCAAAATACGAACATCAAAAGAAGATAAAGAACGTAATGATTGAGCAAAAAATTTCCTTTATCGAGGCAAAAAATTACTGTGAATCGTTCTTCTCGGGATTGTTCATTCAGAATAGATATTCCACACTAGACAATATCGAAGACAGTTTTCCTCCCCTCCCAATATCTTCAAAAAAATCAACCCCTTCTACTACCACATAAAAATCAAAACATTTCAAATAATACATCCCAATCCCAACCCTCCTCAAGCCACTATAATATAGCTAAAAAACAAAAAATATCACCAAACCAATCACAAAACAATTCACCCATGTTCCCTTTTAATTTTGGGCCCTCCAAACCCCTTCCTGCTAATTTAAAACCCCCAATTTGTCAAAACAAATCATATCAGAGAGTATTGGAAACACTCACTTCCAATTATATTTGTAATTTGATCACAAATATTCAAACGTTAGATGATATAAAAACTATGAGTCAAGATAGTATTTACCTTGGTATAAAAACGATTTTAGAGGATATCACTAATAAATAACATGTACCCAGAATTTAAATCATTAAAAATTTTGCAATGGAACGGTAGATCCGTTGTTTCGAATAAAAATAGTTTAATTCATTTTTTAATTACTGAAAATATTGATATTGTATTATTACGTGAAACCTGGTTCAAACCAAATCAAAATTATACATTTAAAGGTTATAATGTAATTCGCCAAGATAGATATGACGGGTATGCAGGTGTTGCAATTTTAATTAAAACAACTAAAATAAATGTAACACAATAGAATTAAGTTTTTTATCTATATATAGACCACCAAATATTAGTACATCCAAAATCGATTGGATAAATATTTTCTCACAAATCAAATCACCTTTTTTAATTGGCGGAGATATAAATGCTCATCACTCACTATGGGGCTCACTGCGTAATGATCCAGTTGGTAACCAAATTTTTAGCAGTATCAAAGACCTAGATCTTGTAATTTTAAATAATGGAGAACCTACATATCTTCCCAGATATGGTACGCAAAAATCTATGATTGAAATTTCACTCTGTACAGCTAATATAGCCAGTAAATTCCCTTGGTCAGTTTTATCTGACACCTTAGGCTCGAATCATTTTGCTATAACTATGAATTTTTCAATAACCAACACCTCACAAGAAATAATTTATCCAAAAAGCAAATGGAATATCAAGAAAGCCAATTGGTCCCTGTATACATCCTTAATTGAAAACATGTTTTCCAACTACAATACCTCTTTCAATACTTATCAAAATTATAGTTTTCTAATAAATTGCATTAATGATGCTGCAATTAGATCTATTTATCAATATAAAATTTTTAAATCCAAAAATCGATCGCCTCCAACATGGTGGGACCCAGAATGCGATCTGATAATCAATGACAGAAAAGAAGCATTAGCATTGTATAAACCTTCACCAAGCCTTGATAATTATCTAAACTGTCAGAAAGTTACTGCTCATACTAAAAAGCAGTTGAAACAAAAAGCCAAAGCTAGTTGGATTAAATGGTGTTCTAATTTAAGCAAAAATACCTCCTCTAAGGAGATATGGTCACAAACCAACAAAATTAATCGAAAAGCACCTATTAGTATAAAACCCTTCAATGATAAACTATTAGACGACTTTTTTAATAAAGTATGTCCTCCATTTGCTCAAAATTCACCTACATGACCTACACAAAGTCATCATTCAAATACTCACTTCCTGTTAAAACCATTTTCTGAAACTGAATTAGATTTTGCCCGTTAAAACCATTATCCTTAAACCCGGAAAAGACCCAAACATCGTAAGTTCATATAGACCAATATCCTTACTGACTTGTATATTTAAAACTTCAGAAAGGATTATAAAATTTAGATTAGATTGGTGGTTACAAAAAGAGAAATTACTTCCAGTAAACCAGTTTGGTTACAAAAGAGGTTTTGGAACTCTAGACGCTTTAACAACACTTGTTCTAGATGTACAGAATAACTTAACTAAAAATAACTACTTAGCAGCACTATTCTTAGATATTGAAGGAGCATATGACTCAGTTTGTTTATCAACCTTAAAACATAGAATGGTAAATTTTTTTCATATGCCAATTGCTTTCGTAACACAATAATCGGTTTCTATACAGATAGGGTAATTTACATCAGAGATCATAATAACAAACTAATAGGACCTCGACATAATTATCACGGTATACCACAAGGTTCAGTATTATCACCAATTTTATTCAATCTGTACACCTCTGACATACATAAGATGCAAATAAACAACATCCCATTCAAAATCATACAATATGCAAACGACTTTTGTGTCTATACAGAAAGCAAGAAATATGAAAACGGAATGCAAAACCTAAGTACAGTTTGTAGTTCCCTCTTTACATGGTTCTTAGAGAACGGCTTAAATTTATCAATTAAGTAACAAATCAGCAGTATCTGTCTTTACAAGACACAATCTTCCTATAAACCAAGATGTATTACTTAGTGATCAATCTTTTACATTTAAAAATAATGTCAAATATCTGGGCCTCATTCTGGACAAAAAACTAACTTGGAAACAACACATACAATATATGCTAGATAGATGTAGCAAAGGTATTAATTTCCGTAGAATGACAACTAGAATGTGGTGGGGCTGCGATGTTGAAACATCTTTATTGTTTAGAGCTTATATACGATCCATTATAAATTATGGTGCTACTCTCTACGGTTCTGCTTCCAAAAACCTTTTAAGAAAAATTGACGCTTTTCAAAATTCTGCCTTGAGAATCTGTTTAGGTGCTATGAGATCTACTCCTATACAACCAATACATGTTGAAGCTTCTGAGCCTCCTTTGGAGATTAGAAGAAATTTACTAAGCGAAAAATAGGTACTTAAGCACACTCTACAAATTTCGAATTATTTTCCTGTATATGTCATCTTAACGAATTAGATCTTACTCACAAGTATTGGATTAAAAAACCATCTCCGCCTTTATGTACTGCATTACAGAACAATCCTATTTTTTCAAAGGAATTAAACACAGTAGACAAAAACTTAGACTACTTTGCTCTCTTCCATAAAACTGATGTAATAATACCCACATACAACGAAAACAAGTACAAACTTCCCAATGAGTTTTCAATTTTCTCTGCGGAATCATTGGCCATACTCGAAGCGTTGAAATATATTAAAAATTCTTATACTAAAAAAACGTTAATTCTTTCAGACTGCCTATCAGTTTTACAGAATATCAAAAATACTTTTTTGCCCAAAACATTTAGTAATCCTTACATATTTTTAATAAAGGATATGTTATGTTAAAGCATTTAGAAGACTCTGGCTTCAATATAAAATTTATTTGGGTTAAGGCACATATTGGACTCAAAGATATGACTACTTAGCTAAATCCAGTATAACAACAGGCACTTTATTGTCATATTCTTTATGTGTATCAGATGTTATTACTATTTTTAAAAGAAACCAACTCTCGATATGGAAAGATCAATGGAATCTTTATTGCTTAACAAACCCCACAAGATATACCACTTTACAACCAGTGATTCCACAAAGTACCTGGTTTAAGAGTTTTAAAGCTCTACGTAAATATATAACAACTATAGATCGACTACGTTTTGGACATGATTGCTATCCAAGTCATTTATATAAAATAAATGTGATTGAAGACGATAATTGCAAACATTGCGGAAAGCAGGGTGATCTTGAAAAATTTAATTAAACTTGATATGCATGCACCATTCAATATCCAGTCTCTGCTGGCTACAGGCTGACAACAAATATACAATATCATTATAGATTTCTTGTCAGATACACGCACGGTCCTATAAGATTTGTATGCGGGCATGATATTTTTCATGATTTAAGTTCAGATTTGCATCCTTTTTTATCACAAATGTTTTATCACTTTATCAGAGATCCATTATTGTTTTTATTGTATTATTATTGTATTGTATTATTTATTATATTACTAGGTATATTGTTTCTGTTTAATTCTGTATTAGGGATAGGATTGTATATTCTTTATTGCAACTGGCTGAATGACTAATGTCTATGCCATTAAATAAAAAAAAAACTTTTGGTATTCAATGTTTTATTCCACAGAAAAAATTTAGAACATCCAGCTATCCCTCTTGGGGACATCTTCTCTAGGGAATTAAGAGAATTGATATCACTGAGTAAACATAAAAAATATAAGCTGTCTTATAGTGAAAGGGACTATCATGAATTTAGTATGTTGAGAGCACAAAGTCAAGAGTGTTACAAAAATTATCTGACATCTGTAAATGGGGATTAAATTAGTAATCCAAAGAATTTTTGGAAATTCATTAATAGTAGGAGAACATCAAGTAATATTCCAAAAAACATGGTTCTAAATAATTCAGTTGCTACCAATGGCCAACAAATTGTTGACTTATTTGCTAATCACTTTTCTACAGTCTTCTCAAATGCAAAGGCAATGCCTCCTGAAAAATTTTATAGCCAAATTAACATAGATTGTCCTGTGATACGTGTATCTGAGGTTTTCGAAAAGTTAGGGACTCTTCCTAATAAGCTAATGATTGGGGCTGATGGCATTCCAAATCTTGTTTTAAAACAGTGCAAATATTCATTATCTCAGCCATTGTGTAAACTGTTTAATTTGTCTCTATCTACTGGAATTTTTCCCCATAACTGGAAAGAAAGTTATATCTCTCCTATATTTAAAACAGGCTCCAGAAATGATGTTAAAAACTATCATAGTGTATCCACACAATCATCTATCCCGAAATTATTTGATAGTCTCATGTATAGTTATTTGAACTGACATTGCAAACAGATCATTATTGATGAACAGCATGGTTTTAAAGGAGGTCATTCCACAATGACCAACTTGCTTCTATACCATAGTATGTTGTTGGATGCCTTGGAGAGGGGGTATCAAGTTGAGGCTGTGTATACTGACTGTTGTAAAAACAACTTATTTTATTTCAGTTTAAACATATCCAACCGTTATATTTTAAAACATATATAAAGAATTGTAAATTCATGTATTTGCTTTCGAAAACAACTGGTTTTCGTTCCCCTAATGTGAGCCGATTTGTTGTTATGACTAGTTTTTTCCGCCGAAACCACCCGCGTTCCCTTCGCGTAATGTATAAACTTGAAATTGTTGCAGTCTTACCATGACCTCTGTGAGGTAAGACAAGTAGTGTTTCGCACCTCTGGTGCAAATTCACGTGGTTTGAAATGTACCGGTTTGAAACCCTCTTTGTGTTCACACCCCCAAAGCACTCTAAATATTATTAAAGTTTGTATAACTCTCTGTATTTAGAATTGCGATAAGTTATCAATGTTAGAATCAGCCCTTATTTCATTACAGTACACTTATTAAATAAATTATCGAAGGAATTGTCTTTAATTGTGTTATAAATACTCCAGTGGTCCTTAATAAATATTTTGGAGTATTTGGATGTCCATCCACTCCTCTTAAAAAGGTGGAAAGTTTGGAATTAAATTCCCTCCCACCACTGACTTCTCCAAGGCATTTGATAAGGTCAATCACTTATTATTGGTTGAGAAGCTAAGAAATATAGGTTTCTCTGATAGATTGGTGGAATGGTTGCGTAGTTTTTTGAGCAATAGACGGCTAGTAGTTTTTTTTTGAAAAATGGCTTTGGCAGGGCCAATTAGCCAGACTTGTTTGTGATTCATAGTCATAAATTTCTTATTTCAAAACATAAGTACATACTAAAAAATTATTTTTAGATACATAGGTACATTGTGTTGCTTTTTTTTATTTTGTTTTTTTTTTAATTATTTTACTGTTTTTTTAATATATATTTTAATTTGTGCTAAACACTTTTTTTACTTTCTTTTTTTTTAATTTTTCTTTTCTTTTTTATTTTTGTTTCATTTTTTTTATTTTTTTTTGTTATTATTTTACTATGTGTTTTATATATATATATATATATATATATATATTTAATTTTTTCAAACCACATTAACAAATTATGCCTAGTTAGTAGGTATATTATATATTACATTTACAACTTGTATTTACATAATTTAACATGTTTATAAATGAGATGAAGAATTTCCATATCATTTGTAAATATTAAAGTATTAAGGTTTATTGGGAAAAACATTTTAAATTTTTTAATTCCTTATAAAGGTCGTTTATATTATTTATTTGTAAATGACATTCTAATATGACATGTGTTAGATCTCCGATTTTGCCACAAGTACAATAGGGAACTTGCATAAATTTTTAAATATTAAAATGATATTAAAAAACATAAGGTAACATGATCTTAAAACGCTTGCATGCGAAAAAAACAAATATTTTTAGCCCGTACGCTAATTACAACACTTTGAAAATGCTATAAAATTCAAATATCTTAGGAGGATCTTGAACGTCCTTCTATTGGTTCGACGTCACGAGCCACGGGCCTAGCAGTCGGAAACAACGCGATTAGGGTAGGTATCACGGGTATATTACATTTTAATCGTCTTTAATGGAAAATTCCTAGGTATTATTTATGTTCATCTTATATAATATATAATATTATGTAATAAGTAGGTAGTTCCCCAATCAGCTTAGTTTTAAACTGAAATTGATAAAGTTGAGTGCTACTTTGTAAAGAGTTTAAAACGCATAATATGACGGACGAGGGTTTTTCAAAAGGTCAATCTGACTAACTTACCTACCATTGATGTCTTCATGGTGGCAACTTTTATAAAAAGTAGTGACAGCTATTCTATTGGAGAAATGCGAGGTGTCAAGGCAAATAAGTAAGAGTTATTAATAAGCATGTTTAAACCGTTTATAACAATAGTTTGGTACCATTATGTTATAGTATACGGTTTGCCCCGTGGGTTTGATCTACCTACCTCTAATCGAAGGATTTCGTATATCCTGGAAAAGATTACGGTGTAATTTGCATTATAATTAAGATTATATTTTATTGTAATGTTTATTAGTACCTACTGGAGCCTTTCATTATTGTGTTCAAAGCCTTCTGAGAAAAGATTATGGTGATTAGCAGACGTACCGATAGAACATGTACATAGCCAATATAATCCTTCTTTACAAAGTTAATAATCCGCATAAATAAGAAGAATCATTATTGTAATTTTACAAGTTAATATCTTTATCATCTCAGCTTATACTTACACCGCATCTCTCGGTAGACCGCAAGCTATAGTAGAAACCTGACTGTAGACCGCATACTATAGTAGCACCAATACTTTTTAGTTACTCTTACTTTTATTACTAAAAGTTTTGTTTATTTTTAAGTTACTTGTTTCTTCTTTGTTTTTCAACACAAGAAACGACAAAAGTAATTTCATAAAAAAGAACTTTTTGATACATGTCAACAGAGATAAAATGTTAATATTTTGCCTGTCACAGAAAAAATCATTTTTGCCACAGAGTAAAACAAGATATTTCAACTATATTATTATTTATCTATGTGCAAACTGCATCAAATTGCATTAAATGCAATATCCCACCGAACGGGCAAACGATACGAGTGGCCTGTGACATCAGAGCCCAGCTCTCGCTTTTGAAGTTGTTTGAAACGGAAATTTTAGGCGCGGAAGTTTGACCATAATATGTTGTACGTACACTATTCATTGTTAAGATGTAATATTTTGAATATAACATTTTAAAATATAAATTAACAATTTTATGCAAAAAAATTTTTTAGTGCAAGTTCCCTATTAGGAGTATCTGACAAGCCGATTCTATGCATGTAAGATGGTGTAAGAGCATGATGGCTCTCAGCCAATTAATGGTCTTTATAAAATGTCTATTATATTCTGTGTAAAACCATCTTCCTGAGAATATCCTAGGGTTACAATGAGCAAAATTTGAGCCAGTATTACATTCTCTGTAATACATTTGCCAATTATTTTTAAGTTTTTGTCTGCTAAAATAAAAATTTAAGTTTTTGACGGCTAGTAGTTAAAATCAGTAACTTTATATCTAGAGTGATTGAGGTATGTTCAGGGGTTCATCAGGGGGGGCATTGCTCTCCTTTGTTATTTAACCTGTTTGTTAATGACCTCAAAAAGGTCTTGAAGTATTGTGACTTTCTGATGTTTGCTGATGATCTCAAATTATTTTTAACTATACGTAATGAACTACATTGGTTTACTACAAAACGATCTGGATAGCCTTTCTCAGTGGTGTGAACATAATCTCTTAGATCTTAATATTCATAAATGCTTTCAGATTTCATTTCATAGGAAAAAAATAGAATACCATCAGTTTATTCTATAAATGGGCAAAATCTTAAAATAAATGAGGTAGCTAAAGACTTGGGTATATACTATTTGACTCCAAACTGAATTTTAGTGATCATATAGATAGATTAACAGTAAAAGCGAGCAGGATGTTAGGTTTTACACTAAGAAATTGTAAAGGGTTATCTTTGGAGGCAGTGAAGACAGTATATGTTGGGTTAGTCAGATCACAGCTTGAATATGGGTCAATTATCTGGTCTCCTCAGTATAATGTCTATAAGTCATTACTAGAGAGTGTGCAACATAAATTTCTACGATATTATAATTATATGTTCAATATGAATATGATTTCTGACCACAACTATTCTCATATTTTAAAGTATCTTAAACTGGATACATTGGAGAAGAGAAGAACCATGTTTGATATTTGCTGTGTTCAGCAAATCAAATTTGCTGTTCCAAAGAGAATGCTTCGACAAAATAACTTATTTTTTATTGGCTTTCATGCAACAAATTATGGTAGACACTCATTCATGGATCGATCCCTAGACTTTATGAATAGAGAAGATAGATTGGATGTGTTTAATAACTCTTTGCAGTCATTTAAGAGAACTCTTTTGGAAATATGTTAATGTTATATTGCTATTACATATGTGCCAGTTTACTATTGTTTGTTTTTTAACCAAGAGGAGTGATTCAAATTTACTGCCCAGTAATGCTTTTTCTAATTGGTCCAACCGCAGACAAGTTTACTCCACTGTTTTAAATTTTGACACTAATGACCTTTATGAAATTTTGGCACTTCTGTCATTTTATAGGTTAATTAAGTATATCCGCCATTTTTTGTGTTTTCTGCATTATTCCTTTAATTTTTAGATTTTTAGTCTACTTTTATATAAAAACAGTTTTTAGAACTCTTTAGCGATGTGTTAGTATAATATAATGTATGGATTATCATCGAAAGCTGATATGATCAACGAAAAAAGAAGATGAATTTGGTGACTTTTCTAGTAACTTTCTTGGGTGTGAATCTGTCTTTTTAGGTTACTCCTCTTGGTAAAAAAATCAACTATAGTGATAACTTACATACCTAATGGATTTATTATTTAGGTAACTTTTTGTTAATTTTGTATGTGTATACAGGGTGTAACGAAAATACAGGTCATAAATTTAATCACATATTCTGGGACCAAAAATAGTTCGATTGAACCTAACTTACCTTAGTACAAATTTGCACATAAAAAAAGTTACAGCCCTTTGAAATTACAAAATGAAAATCGATTTTTTCGAATATATCGAAAACTATTAGAGATTTTTTATTGAAAATGGACATGTGGCATTCTTATGGCATTAGTATCTTAAGAAAAAATTATAGTGAAATTTAGACACCCCATAAAAATTTTATGGGGGTTTTGTTCCTTTAAACCCCCCCAAACTTTTGTGTACGTTCCAATTTAATTATTATTGTAGTACCATTAGTTAAACACACTGTTTTAAAAACTTTTTTGCCTCTTAGTACTTTTTCGAAAACTCAGTTTTTATCGAGATATTTTGAATATTTGTCAAATCCACCACATATTTGTATATCGTTAAGTACGATGATGGAGACTTAGTAATAATAGGAAAATTTATTTATGATTTACATGTTTAGGTATATTTTGAACCATATTAAAAAAGAAGCCACATCTCGATAAAAGGTGCCTTGTAGAAAAAATACAAAGAAGCAAAAAAGTTTTAAAAACAATGTGTTTAACTAATGGTATCGCAGTAATAGTTTAATTTGAACGGACACAACCATTTGGGGGGTTTAAAGGAACAACACCCCCATAAAATCTTTATGTAAACATATTAAAAAAAGTAGCTGCAACTCAATAAAAACTGCCTTATCGAAAAAATACCAAGAGCCAAAAATTTTTTGAAAATATTGAATTTAACTAATGGTATCACAATAATAATTTAATTGGAATGTACACAAAAGTTTGGGGGGTTTAAGGGAACAAAACCCCCTTAAAATTTTTATGGGGTGCACAAATTTCACTATAATTTTTCTTTAAGATACTCCTGCCATAAGAATACCACATGTCTATTTTCAATAAAAAATCTCTAAGAGTTTTTGATATATTCGAAAAAATCGATTTTTATTTTGTAACTTCAAAGGGCTGTAACTTTTTTTATATGCATATTTGTACTAAGGTAAGTTAGGTTCGTTCGAACTATTTTTGGTCCCAGAATATGTGGTTTAATATATGACCTGTATTTTTGTTACACCCTGTATATAATATGTACCCATATGTATCTTTTAAGCTTTTCTTAATAGGATGCTATTTAGACTAGTTTTGATATAGCCTTTCATAAAAAATGTACTAATATTTTTTTGTAATGGGGGTTTCCCGTCTAATAAATAAAATAAAAATAAATAATATACCTTGTATATTTATCTAGTAACGATATTATTTATATTATTTTAAAATACTGTTCTGACAATTTTGTTCTGACAAAATTCTTTTGCATGTTCTGACAATTTATCCAATTTTCTAATTTCAGGTACCCTCGAATGCAACTAATATCACAAAATTTGACGTTAATTGACAATAATTGTCTTGATATAATTTTCCACAGCTAGCTCTGATTTTAAGATGATTATGAAAAAATCAGTGTACAGTTGAGTCCGTGAGTCTTTACACGTGCGTCATCATTTAAAGCATACGAAATAAGTCAGAAATTTACTAAACGCAACGGCACGTGGATATTATTCCGATCACAGGTTATAGTATAAAATTTGATGTTATCAAATAAATAGAATGTCAAATTTAAGTTTTGCTTTAAAATTTTGGTGCATAATTACAGCTACATTTGAAGTAGCTTAATAAATTCTTTTATTATCATTGATTGATAAACAAATAAACAATTTATAAAAAAATCGATAACATTTTCTTTTTGTTATTTTATTCACTTTGGCGGAACCTTAAACACAAGCATTCAACTGTGTCAACAATGAGGTTAGCTTTGTACGTTGTCAAAATTTATCGTAAATTAACATAAATTTATTACAAAATTTCTAACTCCAATATAAAAGTAGTTGTGAAAACAACTGTTCGTATACTATAAAAAACTTCAAAATGCAAAAATTCGACAAAATAACAGCAAAAAATTCAACAAGCTGACAGCCACCAAAGTAAACAAACCAAAACGTCAGAAATTGTACTTAAAATATGTGAAGACATCCCCAATCGTCTTTCTTTGTACCTATCTCTTTTCAATGCACTGAGTCTAAATCGTTCATAAAAATAACATGTGTCTTTAATTGTTTGTCATTAATTTCATGCGTGGAAGAGAATAATGCTAAATAAAAAGTAAGTGTTTTATCTCGCCAGGTATCAATGATGCACAGGTAAAGACTCGCGGACTTAACTGTAACTATGCTGACGTAAGTGAATGAAAAGCCACTACAGTGGAACCTCGATTATCCGTCTCTCTATTAACCGTCACCTCTGTTAACCGTCAGGATCCATATATAAGTTATATTGTACAGTGGTACCTCGACATACGAGGGTAATTCGTTCCGTAACCTTGCTCGTATGTCAAATTGCTCGTATGTCAAAGCAATTTTCCCCATTGAAATTAACCGAAATGTCATTAATCCGTTCCATTCCCAAAAAACCACCTTAGTTGTTTTTGTTAAGTGTTTTTAAATAAGAAAAATGTTTTTACAAGAAGAAACATTTATTTATAAGTAACAAAAAATACATACATATTCTGTAAAAACAAAAGAAAAAGTGAGGTGCTTACGGAAGCGCTTAATTTTCGTCAGTGGTCTTCGCTTTCTTCGTCACACTCATTCGCTCATTTTCATCTGCAGCTCGTTTAAAAAAACTGTCCAAAGAGGTTTGTTTCTTCCTCCCTTTCATAAATCGCTCGTGCCTTCTCACATATGATGCTTTGTGTCAAGGTTCCTCCTTGAAGCTGCTTCTCTGTCACCCATACCATCAGTAGTTTCTCCATCTTTTCATGGAGAAAAGTCCGGAGCTTGGAAATTATTGTAACGCCCTTAGCTGGCATTATACCCTTTATCATCTTCTTCAAGTTAGAAGTAGGTAGTCAAAAAGAGGCATGAATTTTAATAAAAAGCGGTTCCTCGTATCTCAAATTTTGCTCTCATCTCAAAGCAAAACATCGCTCGCTCGGCGGCTCGTATCTCAAAACACTCCTATATTGGGGCGCTCGTATATCGAGGTACCACTGTATACATAAGTAAAAATTTAGTCATCAATTCATTTTGTTTGAGCATTGCGATATGCCAAACGAAATTCGTTGAAATGTACATGTACAGTTATGCCACCACCGCATTTTTTCATGTAAATAATTTTTGGTCTTATCCAGGGCTCTGGATTAAATTGCAATTTAAATAGGTAAGGATAAATGATACCGTGCTTTTAGAGTTCTATTTTTTGAATCGCAAGCCGAAAATGAAAACGCACAGCACAATAATTATAAGCATTAATTAGTCGATATCTGTATGTCACCATAATTCAGTGTGTCACCATAATACTATGAATTTGTTTAATGTTCTGTTAACCGTCTTTTCGATTATCCGTCATACCCTTGGTCCTGTGCCCTGACGGATAATCGAGGTTCCACTGTATTTAGTGAATTCTTTTAATATTGTTTGAAATAAATAAAAAACCCATACTTAAGGGTAATGTTTTCAATAAATATTAATAAAAAATGCAATAATAACAAATGTAGGAACTTATAAAAATATGTAGATTATCATTTGTTTATAGTAGTCGCCATAAACTGCAAATTCCAAAGGTTGGCCAACTGAAATGGGAAGGGGCTCATACTTCAGTTAGTGATTAATGTGCAATGTACAAGACAAAAGACAACCCAGTAATTAGATTCTAATTCCAAGTTTTAGAACAGCATTGATGAATGCTACCTACTTGGTTAAACCTGCTGCAGAATAAGAGAAACAATCATCAGATCCAGAAATAAAAATCATTCTGACAGACAGGGCTTGATTTTAATTATAAAAGTATTTAATGTTAATTAATTTTATTTAGAGATAGTTAAGTGTTCTAGTTTTCACAGAAGACAAAGATAATTTTGCCTAATCTGGTTCATATTTATTCCACATCCTTGGAAGTCAATATAGGAGATAAAGAGTGCAAAATTTGTTATCAGTATTATGAGAGAACATACATTTAACAATTTTCGATTTCAAAATCCGTGATCAAGGTTTTTGTTGTAAAGTAAGCACAGTAAAATCCACATTAGTTATAAAGATTCATTGCCTACAAAACTTATGAAAATTCATTGCCTCTAGGATACATAAATATAGAAAAATATCAATGATATGAGGCTTTAGATCATTATGTAGTAAAAGTATTAGTTAATTAAAGCTTCATATGCATGATAATGTTATTAACTTATTAACAAAATGAAAAAACTTACAAGTATCTTGTACTGAAAATAAAATGGCTGCCCAAATTCAATAGACTAAAATCACTTCACTTTTTCGGTAAAGACTTCTTCATTGTATTCCTCTGTTAAAAGTTTTATTATTACGTATTATAAATAACACAGACCAATTGATTCAAAACTATCCTTGTAAACTTTTACATAAAATCCTTAAAACATCCTATCTGTCACTAACAAATAAATGTTTTAACCTCACATTAGGTTATTATACAAATGTATCCGTCAATAACTTTGTACACTTTGGCGTAAATATTACGTTAGATCTTGCCCAATACCGTTAAAACTGTGTATGTAAAATACATGAGAAATATATTACAAAAGGTATTGAAAAACTAGAAAATACAAAAACCCCACCCTTAAAAATAAATTTCACTTTTCATTCATTAGTCTGTTCTGTCTTTAGACATGTACATGTAGATAAAACAGATTTTTATTGTTGAAAGACCTACTAGCGACATCTAACACCCAATCAATAAGATCTTTGACAGCTTATTACAGTGACCGCTTTTCTACGGGAAGAATTTAATGTATCGTTCGTACAGTATAAATACCGTTATACGCCATCCACATCATAGCAAGTGACGTCACATGATACTAACACAAAATATTTCAATCGTAGGTCTGTTCCTCGTTTCGTTAGAATCGTTTAGACAGTCACTAAACATATTTTATTATATACGCGTAGAAATAATATTTGAAGATTTCTATTAATATAAAAAAAGATTTCTAATAATCAGTAGACTCCCTCTATAACGAGAACTGAAATGGCAGACTAATTACCTCGTTATAAGCGGATTTCGTTATATCCGACAACAATAATATTGAAATGTTTTGATGCCTCTTACGTAGTTTATTAGGTGTCGATGGTCGACCTGAACAATGAGCCGTAAGCCATCGTAAATTGTAAATTCCCTACAATATTTAATATAGGTCGATAGATATAAACAGAAAGAAGTTTATTACAGGCGGTGAAGTTTATTACAGCACTTGCCTCGATAATAACACAGATGTTGGGCATATCTATATAGAGGCAGTTGGGGTATTTATAGCCATTACTGCGCTAAAAACAGGTACAGAAACATATTCTTCGATTTCACTTTTCCTCGTTATAACCAAATATGCCTCGTTATAGAGGTGTTATTTTTCAATAGCAATTTCATGGGACATCTAGTGTACCTCGTTATAAGCGAAACCTCGTAATATCCGTGGTCGTTATAGAGAGTACACTGTATTAAAGAAATACACCATAATAGTCGGAGAGATACAAGCGGATTTTGTGCGTGATAAGTAATATGGAAAAACTATACGGGGATATGTTGAATTAGTTGTGTATTCTTTTTCTCATGATCATCTTTCAGTGGGTCACAGTTCTTCGATTTCTTTCTAACGCATTAAATTGTATGTGACAGAAAAAAAGGCACGTCCGTGATTACAGACATTTACAACATTTATTCTAGTTATTCTAGATTTCGATAGATGGCGCCATAATAAAAAAATAATTTTTTTTTAATTAGATAATAATATTACCAATATAATCTTTATAATTTACAAGACTATACAAATCAAAGAAAATACCATTTTATAAATGATAGAAACACATTTGATTTGTTTTTATTCCAAATTGAAAATAAAATGTGACAACTGTCACTGTGATTTAACTAAAATGTCATGTTAGAATAAATGTCATAAATGTGTATTATCACGGACTTACCCTTTTTCCTATCATTTGTTACGCACTCAAAAATGCTCATGAAAAGGACAATACATGACTTTCCCCAACGGGCGGAAACCAGAGTGGGGGACGAGGGTAGTTATAAGGGGTCAAAGTCGCGGTTCTTATTTTTTTTTGTGACGCTCATGATCGAGATAGTGCACAAAATTTGGGAATAACTAGGTCATGGCCTAACTAAGTAAAATCTCCAATGGCGGAACGCTGCTTGGCCGACAAATAGCAAATGGGTGGGGGCAGGAGTAAATATAAAAATTATAAGGGATTTTATGTGACGCTTATGATCGAGATGGTGACCAAAATTTGGGAATAAGTAGGTCATGACGTATCTAAGTAGAATCTCCAGGAGCGGAACGCTGCGTCGCCGACAAAGGGGTGAAGGCAGGGGTAAATATAAAAATTATATGGGGTTTTTTGTGACGTTCGTCCCCGACGCAGCGTTCCGCTCCTGGAGATTTGACTTAGTTATGTCATGATCTACTTATTCCCAAATTTTGGTGCACAATTTCGATCACGAACGTCACAGAAAATTACTTATAATTTTTATATTCACCCCTTTGTCGAACACGCAGCGTTCCGAACCTGGATATTTTACTTAGTTACGTCATGACCTACTTATTGCCAAATTTTGGTGCACTATCTCGATCATGAGCGTCACAAAAAAATAATAAAAGGCGCGACTTTGACCCCTTATAACTACCCTCGTCCCCCACTCTTGTTTCCGCCTCTGGGGATTTTACTTAGTTATATCATGGTCTACTTATTCCCAAATTTTGGTGCACTATCTCGATCACGAACATCACAAAAAATCCCTTATAATTTTTATATTTACCCCTTTGTCGGCCACGCAGCGTTCCGCCCCTGGAGATTTTACTTAGTTACGCCATGACCTATAGTTATTCCCAAATTTTGGTGGACTATCTCGATCATGAGCGTCACAAAAAATAATAAAAACCGCGACTTTGTCCCCTTATAACTACCCTCGTCCCCCACTCTGGTTTCCGCCCGTTGGGGAAAGTCATGTACACAACTAATTCAACATATCCCCGTATAGTTTTTCCATATTACTTATCACGCACAAAATCCGTTCCCAGCTCTTAGACTATAACTTGTTTAATTTAATTTTTATAAGTGGATTATAAAATTATTTTATAAAGCACACATGTTCGGATCATACTTTAACTGCAATCGAATGAGGATTACATCTTCTTGAGACTCGTTAGTCTCTGGCACTTGGTCATAAGCCAAACCCTGCGTTCTTCTCCTTCAACTTTAATATGTCTTGTGGCCTCAACGAAGGCCAACAGTTTGCTTCTGGTATGGCATAGTATGTGTATTGCAGTCTCTTCTTCCATTTTACACCTTCTGCACCATGGTTCATTCATCTTACCTAGTTGTATAGGTGATTTTCTTTACCGGCAATGTACAGTCACCATTTTGATCTCTCGTGTATTGAGGTTCATCAAACTGTTCGAGAGTTTTTTATTAATATTCTTGATTATTTTTTAGTCTGGATTTGCCTTTTAGTGGTTCTATGTTTATTTTGATGATTCTTTATCAGCCATTTCTGAACCTCTTTTCTCGTAGCATCTAGTGATACCACAGAAAGGTTCTGGGCCTTCAAAAGTTTCTCTCGAGCCTTGTTTCACTAACATATCTGCTCGTTCGTTCCCATGCACACCTTCATGAGCCGGCACCCATATTAAAGACTTATTGTCTTTTACCAGGTTGTTGAGGAGTTCTTTGCAGTTTCTCAATAGTTTTGATTTGGTGAGAGGGTTCTTGCCGATTGGCTATCTGTGTAAATGTTGATTCTCTTAGCTTTAGGGTCTTCATCAATTCAGGCCACCAAAGCAAAAACTTCAGCCTGGAACACCGTTGTATGTTGACCTAAGCTGTAAGATTTATTATAGCTACATGCATGCCCAAAGACTCCTGATCCAGTACCATGGGCAGTTTTAGATCCATCAGTTATCATACCTGAGTTCATCATAAAGATGGATTCCTCAAGTATAATCCCAGTAGTGTTTGTGTGGCTATTCAATACATAATTCGGCCTCCAAATATTGTTTGCTTTGAGTCTCAGGATGGTCATAAAGGCTATCGCCGAAATATATAATTCCAGCAGAGGGAGACCTGTGGTAGCCTCTAATGAAGCCGTTCCTGTACTATTTAAGGCTACTGTTATATTTAGAAGCGCTTGTCTTTGTAGGGTGGTAAGAGTGGTCACACAAGATTGCAAAGCCGTCTTTCTCCACCAGAGTACTGAATCAGTACTGTGACTGTCGGTCGTTTCACTGATGCGTATAAACAACAGATCAACTAGATACTTAACCTCATTGGTTCTTTCCAGTATCTCTCCAAGTAATTTCAGTTCACTCAGTCCAGTAAGTTTCCTCTTATTTGTAAAGGCTACCAGTTTAGTGTTAGAAGGATTCACGAGAGGTTCTCTTTCAGACAGCAGTTCTCTATGTAATGAAGGGTATATATCGCATCTGATCTGCAACAGTGCTGGGAAATTTTCTCCTAGTTACTATTACAATATTATCTGCGAAACCGTGGTCCCAGATTTCTTGGCCGCTTAGCCCATGAATCAGATCATCGACAACTATGTTCCATAATGACGGTGACAATACACGGCCTTAAGGGCATCCCTTAGTTGCCCTCAGATTATGGCATCTTCATATACTCCATCTAATTTACTTAACGTTGCAGGTCATCCCCGTCATAGTCCGTGACGTCACATGATACCAACACGAAATATTTAGGCGGTAGGTGTGTTCTTTTTTAGAATCACTTTGCCGAGTACACTGGCATTACAGCCACTAGACATATTTTATTATACCGGGTGGTGAATTGGAAAACGGGCCATAGGAAACTCGATGTAAAATTCTAAACTGTTGAATTCCTGCTTCCCTAATTATTTTACATCAAAAGACATTAGAAACTATTTGTAGAGGATTGAAATCTGTATTAAAAACAACTGTTAAAATTGTTCTACGAATTACACATATTCCAAAATTTTGTAAAAATTTAATACATTTTTCAGTTTTTCAGCCCAAATTTAGGCCACACACAGTGCAATATTGTGTCACGATGAAGTTTTTCACATTTTTGAACTGTCAATATTTTTATTTTATCATTTATTGTTTAAAAACAATACAGTCGATAAGATACCCTCAGTTGCGGAGAAAGTATTAATAATAAAGATTTTTATTCAGTCAATGGTGTGAGCACTGTCAGTTAAATAGTAACGTGTGGCCTAACTTTTACACACATACCTACTGAGGCAAATGTATTATATTTTTCAAAATTTTGGAATGCGTTTAAATCGTGGAACAATTTTAACTTTTGATTTTAATCCTCTACAAATATTCTCTCATGACTTTTGATGTAAAATAATTAGGGAAGCAGGAATTCAACAGTTTAGAATTCTACATTGAGTTTCCTATTGCCCGTTTTACGATTCACCACCCGGTATACGCGTAGAAATAATATTTAAATATTTCTATTAATGTTAGCTTAAAGAAATATATACAATAATATGTATATATGTATATAATAATAATACACTTAATTTGTATAAATGGATTATAAAGCGATTTTATGAAGCACATTTGTTCGGAATACACTGTAACTGTAATCGAACGAAGCTGATATTTTGGCATAAATTGGTAACATTTATTTGACAGTTGCGGTGATGACACTTCATATTTGTTTATATTCTTTACTATAAGTATTTGTTTCATTATATTTACTGTTTTTATTATGTACTTTAACGTAAGATTAACTTAATTCTTGTTTTCTATTTCTAAAGTTTTTCTTTATTTACATTGAATATTAATTTGTTTTGCTGTATTCCACTTCTGCAAAAATTATGTGATGTCTTTGATTTAAAATGAGTTCAAGAATTTTTTGTAATTGGGCAACAATGTCAACTTGGATCTCTAACGTAGATAATGACGTACAACGGTAAGTAAATTAGACGGACTGTACGTATCTGTTGATATTATTCTGCCTGCTCTGAATAATCCACTTGCATGTTGTGTTGCTGATTTTCTTCCTCGCCAGTGCGCTTTGTATGGACTCGATTGAGGTATTATCAAATGCACCTTCTATATCTAAAAATGCAGCAAGAGCAACTTCTTTCTGATGCTTCGCCTGATTTCCCTGCCTGATACTCCAATTGCCGTTGGTGCAGTGGATTTTCATTTAGGTTGTTTTTCTTGATGTATTCATTCAAGATTTTTTCCATAGTTTTCAACATGGATGAGGTCAGACGTATAGGCCTGTAGGACTTTGCTAAGGTGTAATGTGTTTTTCCTGGTTTGGGAATAAACTCCACCCTTGCCCTTCTCTAAGCTTTGGGAATGTATCCCAGAGCATGGCTAGCTCTAAATATTGTGATCAGAGGACCCATGATTATTTCCAGACCCTCCTGGAGAAGCTAAGGAAATATACTATTCGGTCCCGCAGTCCCTTTTGGTTTAACTATTGTTTGCTTGATAATAATTGTTATTACCAGTCAATTGCGTCGACCCTGGGAAGTGAACACTTAAAAAGATTCTCTACAGCCTCCTTCTCTATGTCCGTATATGTACTTCCCATTGGGCAATTTCATTGACTTGGGTTTGTTAATGTTCTCTCTTTTGAGGATTCTGTTAACCCTGACGCTTTCAGGTACACTTTCAATGTTTTCACAGAATTCTCTCCAGGATCTTTTCTTAGAGGATTGGATTTTCTTATTATAGGTTTTCAGTTTTGCAACGACAATGACGTCGACTTTGCAAAGTAACAAGACACTTACTCAACATACACACTACACATTACACCTGAGTTAGTGATACGTTATACAATTACGTGGCTAAAGGTTCTAGTTCTAAACCAAGGTCAGAATCAGAGAAAAAAAAAGGTTTTCAGTTTAGCCTTAGATGCTTCCCAATCACCTTATTTCTTTGTGCTATTAAAGAGCCGTCTTGTTTCTCTTTTGAGATCAGACAGCTTCTTATCCACCAAGTTACTTGCCTGGGAGGACGACTTCCTTTTAACGGGCAGTTTTCCTCATGTCTACTGTCATCTCAACCTCAACGTTGGTTTTTGGCATTTTAGGATAATTCCGTACCCTTGTTTCAAGATACCTCTTAAAGGTTCCGGTTTGACTGAGTGTATCTCAAAGCATATGTATGCATGATCCGATAAGGATAACGCATTCGACATTATGTTCCCAATACCCATAGAAGCTTAGGTCGATCAGTGATTCTGCTCTTGATGTCCTGAAGGTAGGCTTATTACCTTGTTGGTCAAAATAACCACGGAAGTGACTAGAGAACTTAATTCTAAGCAAAAACTGTTCTATAATTTTTTTGAATAGTTTTTTAGTTATTCATGGTTGAAAATTGGCCACGTTCATTGAAAAATGACACCTTTCGGACGGTTTTTTGCGAATACCTTAAAAAATATGCATCTAACTAAAAAAACTATACAAATCATTTTTGTAACCTATAAAAAAAACAAAGAGATTTGTTCAGGGGCGTCATTTGAAATTTTGATTGGGGGGGGCAAGCATTATATATATATATAATACATTATACAGGGTGTTTCATTGGGAAACGGAAATACTTTAATTGTGAATAGAGGTCACCGAGGCGGTTCTAGGTATACTACATTTTTTGCCCTACCGACTTTTATAATTGTGTTACAGGGTGTTTTATCGATTTTGCCAATTTCTTTCCTAAGCCATAACTTTAGAACCACCCTGTATATTTTTTTAAAATTCATTACACATGTGTCTCATCAAAAAGCCAAACGACCGACATACTAATCACAAGAAAAATCCAGGTCCGGATTAACAAAAAATTATAAAATAATTGTGACCTTAAAACAACACCCTGTATATTGAAATTCTGAAAATCTGTTTGCATATTTGAAAAGAGCAAAAAAAACTAAGTTTACTGATTCGCTTCAATTTTTCGGCCAGGCAATTTTATGACTTTAATTTTGAAATTATATTGAATTTTTTAAGAACTCTGGCATTAAAAAGCAGGTATTATTAACGTTTAATTATAAATTATTAAAGCTATTGAATAAATACTCATTTTAAAATTAATCAATATTTATTTACCACATTGGAACGACCCAATTATTAATCACAAGAGAAATCCAGGTCCGGATTAACAAAAAAACCTAAAGTAATTTTGATCTTGAAACAACACCCTGTATATTGAAATTTTCAAAATTTGTTTGCACATTTGAAAAGACCACAAAAATCTGAGTTTATCGGTTTGCTTTAATTTTTTGTGAAGGAAATTTAATGACTTTAATTTTGAAATTAAATATATTGATACTTTTAGGAACACTGAAATTAAAAAGCAGATTTTTAAAGCACTTTTAACAATAAATTATTAAAGTTATTAAACAAATACCCATTTTAAAAATAATCAATACTTATTTACGACATTCGAACGACCCACTTACAAATCACAACAAAAATCCAGGTCCGGATTAACAAAACAATTTAAAGTAATTGTATCCTTGAAACAACACCCTGTATATTGAAATTTTCAAAATCCGTTTGCACATAGGTATGAAAAGAGCACAAAAAACTAAGTTAATCGTTCGCTTCAATTTTTTGGCCAGACAATTTATTAAGTTTTTTTTTAAATTATGTCGACATTTTTAAGAAATCTGGGAACTCATAATAAAAATTTCGATATAATTTCAAAAGTAATGTCATTAAATTGTCTGCACAAAAAATGAAAGCGAGACATTAAACTTAGTTTTTCGTGCTGTCTTCAGGTATGCAAACGTATTTTAAAAATTTCAATATACAGGGTGTTTTTTCAAGGTCACAATTACTTAGTATTTTGTTGTTAATACATAAAATTAAAGTTTATAAATTTTTGCACAAAAAATCAAAGTGAACCGAGAAACTCGGATTTCTGTGGTCTTTTCAAATGTGCAAACAAATTTTGAAAATGTCAATATACAGGGTGTTGTTTCAAGGTCACAATTACTAGATGTGGATGTGGTGAAGAATTTTCAGAATTTCACGTAAATTTTAATACAACAGATCTAAAACAAATTACAATAACTTGAATGTAAGGAGTAAAAATGTTCGTTCATCGAAGCGTTGGTTTTGTGTGTATTCTCGTCGTTATGTACTTTTTCGTCACCCAGTAACCCTGGCAAATGAACTTGGGTCACTTCGTTCGGCAATCTTCGGTAATACGCACTTGTACAATAATTGGCAGAGTCTAATAAATTTCAAAGTCAATGTACTTAACATATACTCCCCCACCTTGAAACCCCAAAGACCGGGTTTCAATAAAAAGTCTTAAAGAAAAAGTCAAAGATCATATTAATTATAGTTTTCAAACAAAAGTTATTGATCTTGGTTAGGCAGAACACATAATTTCACAACCGGTCGTTTAATCTCACCAGAGTTTGTCTTTATCACAACCGACCGCACAATATTGTCACTTCCGGTGTAAGTTTTTAAAATTCTGCCTAACTGCCACTTCAAGGGAGGAAGTCCATCATCCTTTACTAGAACCATGCGTCCAGGCTGGATCAGCTGTTGGCAATTCTCCTTCCACTTGACCCGCTGCTGAAGATGGGATACATATTCTTTGGACCATCTTGTCCAAAAGTGCTGTAATATCTGTTGCACCCTTTGGAATCTTGAAAGACGATTTTCATTAATGTCCATTAAGTTTTGTTGTGGTATACTCGTCAATGAAGATCCAATTAATAAGTGTGCAGGAGTAAGAGGGTTAGGGTCATTTGGGTCATTAGAAAGAGGATAGAGTGGTCTAGAATTGAGACAAGCCTCTATTTGATATAAAACCGTGGTAAATTCTTCAAATGTTAAAATTGCATTACCTACTACACGTTTCATGTGGTGCTTAACTGATTTAATGTTTGACTCCCATAATCCACCGAAGTGGGGAGCACGTGGAGTAATGAAATGCCATTGAATACCGTCGATTGAGAGGTCTGTAATAATGTGATCAGCATTTGTGTTAAAAAATTGTCTGAGTTCATTATTTGCTCCCACGAAAGTGCTGCCGTTATCTGAAAATATTTCGGAGCATTTACCGCGTCGGGCCGTGAATCGGCGTAATGCCGCTAAGAAGCATTCTGTCGTGAGATCACTGACAACTTCTAAATGTATAGCCTTACTGGCGAAGCAAATGAAGAGAGCAATATAAGCTTTAGAAGTTTTGTAATTACGACCCTTTCTATCTCGTAATAAAACGGGACCAGCATAATCGACACCAGAAACCGTGAAGGGAGTGAAGGGTTAACTCGTGACTCCGGAAGATTGCCCATAAGATACTGTTCGGGTTTATTATTAAATCTAAAACATCGGACACAATCACGAACAATTTTTCGAACCAAATTGCGCCCTGATATTGGCCAGTAATTTTCTCTTAAGGAAGCAAGAAGTGCTTGAGGACCAATATGTAAAAGTTTCAAATGCTCATGGCGAGCAATGAGTATCGTGAGGTGGTCTTTCTGAGGTAGGACTATGGGGTGTTTCTTGTTAAAATCAAATGACGAATGATGTAAACGACCGCCAACGCGTATTAATTTTGTTGTTGTATCAAGGAATGGAGTTAGGCCAAGAAGTTTACTTCTTTTGTCAATTTGGTTGGAATTGGAAAGTGCATCATAATCATATGGAAATGACTGACGTTGTACGAACCTAATTAAGGTTAAAAGGGAATTATTGAGTTCTATTGTGGTCAAGGGACCTGTTATTCGTAAATGTTTATGAATCGACAGATTGTCTTTAAATCTTAAGACATAAGCAAAGACGCGTGTTAGTTTATTTAATGAAGAATATTTGTAGTAAAAGGTAAATTCGTTGTTGATGTGATGAAACACAAGAGTTTTGTTACGCAGTTCAGGTAATTCAGAAGTTATACAAACTTCTTGATGTTTTGTATATTGAGGCCATTCTTCTTGAGGCAAAGTGAGCCAAGAAGGGCCATGAAACCATATGTGGGAATTACTGAGCGAAGAAGGACTTATACCTCGTGACAGTAGATCTGCTGGATTATCATAAGTATTAATATATTTCCAAAGTTCAGGGTTGGTCAGTTTATGTATTTGTGAGACTCGATTTGCTATAAAAGTCTTAAGTAAATGGGGAGAGGTGTTTATCCATGAAATAACAATTTTAGAGTCAGTCTAATACGTAATGTTTTTAAAGGAGACATTTACAGATGAAGTGACCTTTTCAACAAGTTCAGAAAGTAGTGATGCCCCACAAAGTTCGAGTCTTGGAATGGTTACAAGTTTCATAGGAGAAACTCGAGTTTTAGCACAATAAAGATTTGAAGTGTAATTTCCAAATGTATCTGTGCAGCATATGTAAATACATGCACCGTAAGCCGCCTCCGAGGCGTCAGAAAACCCATGAAGTTGAACAGAAACTGGGTTAGAAGAAAGTACATGTCTAGGTATTTTTAAAGTGTTTAATTTTGTAAGTTCGAAGTAGTATTTCGACCAAAGTGTGTAAATACTTTCAGGAACAGATTCATCCCAACTTATCTTGAGTTTCCAGAGCTCTTTAAGAATAATTTTCGATGTAACTGTTACGGGTGAAAGTAACCCCAAAGGATCAAATATTTGTGCTGTACAGGATAAAATCTGTCTTTTGCTAATCTTTAAGTTAATTGTGGAGATATTTATAGAATATTGTAGGGAATCACAAGACGGATTCCAAAGTAATCCTAGTGTTTTGTTATGTTCGTCAGAACCAAAATGCAAAAAATCAGGATCAGAATGATTTTGTAGAGACGAATCATTGGTAGTCCATTTTCTCAGAGGAAAACCGTAGGAAGATAATAAATATGAAATAGTTTCCTTGATTTCTCGGAGTTCTTCCGATGTGTCACAACCAGTTAATAGATCATCTACATAAAAATCGTGCAAAATTATAGAGGAAATTTTTGGGTATTCGGAAATATGTCGATGAGCAATTTCATGAAGAGACCTAATGGCAAGAAACGCTGCTGATGCAGTACCGTAGGTAACAGTATTCAGTGTATAAGCAGAAATTTCATCATTTTTATTAAATCTCCAAAGGATCTTTTGAAGGTAACGTTGTTCAGGAGTAAGGAAAACCTGACGATACATTTTAGTTATATCTGCACCCAGTACGAATTTATGTTGACGAAATCTAAGTAAAATGTAAAATAAATTATCTTGTAAATGAGGGCCGACATACATGATGTCATTTAATGAGTAGCCTGTGGTAGTTTTCGCACTACCATCAAATACAACTCTTAACTTTGTAGTGGTTGAAGTTTCTTTTAAAACGCAGTGATGAGGTAAGAAGAATCCAGAATTATCATTAGTGTCATTTATTAGGGACATGTGACCAAGTTTAATGTACTCACGTATGAAGTCATGATATTCTAATTTCAATTGAATGTTATTTTCAAGTTTTCTCTCTAAGTTTAAAAAACGTTTTTTGGCAGTAGTTAGAGAATCCCCTAAAACTGATGGAGATTCCTTTAGTGGAAGAGTAGTGATAAAACGACCATCACAATGGCGAGAAATATGCTGCTTAAAATGATTTTCACAATAGATGTCTTCTTCGGAAACAAACTTAGTTTTAGGACACTCCTCTAGTTCCCAAAACTTTGTGAGCTGTGAATCTAATTCACTGGTAGAAGAAAAGTAACAATTATGTTGGGGGTGGTGTTGAATATTTGTTGGAATTGGGCCAGAAATTATCCAACCAAGAGTGGTTTTTTGCATGATCGGTAACCCAGGACCAAGTTTGATTTGTCCCACGCTTAAAATATCCCAAAATGTGTCAGCTCCAATAAGAAGGTCTACTGGACCAGGTTTTTCAAAATTCTGGTCAGCTAGAAGTAATTTTGTTGGAACATTGAGCTGGGAACGATTGATGTGTATGTAAGGTAAATTACTTGTTATGTTGGGCAAAATTAGACAAGATATTTTTTTCGAGAAATTGTTAATATCTGATTTAAATGTTAGTGATGTCCGGAAGTTAATATTGTGAGTTAATTGATTAATTCCCGAGATCGAAGTGTTGATTTTTTCCTTTGAAAGTTGTAAAATATCACAAAATTTCTCAGATATAAAGTTGGATTGACTTCCGTTGTCCAAGAGTACTCTGCATTTATGTGAGTTGCCGAACTTGTCAAAAACGTTAACAACAGCAGTTGAGAGTAGAATATACGGTTTAATAGCAGTGTGAACACTTGAGCTTATATGATGTGTTGAAGAGAAGTTAGAGGTAGAAGTAGATTCATTTGACTGCAGCCCAGTGTTTGGAACATTGGAAGGTAATGAAGATTGAGAAGAATTGTTTTCTGTGGAAACTGAATTTGAGGATTGTGAATTCTCGAAGTGTAACAGAGTGTGATGGATCTTTCCACATTTTCTACAACCAGTAGAACGACAATCCTTAGTACGATGGCATATGCCAAGACAATTAAGGCATAAACGTAGACGTTTTGCATTGTTTAACCTATTAGTAGGATTTAGTTTTAAGAAGTCAGGACAATAATATATTTTATGTTCCTTGTTACAAAAGTTGCATTTAAACCTATTCTCTGTGTTAGAAACAAAGGCTCTTGTTTCAGACTTATTACCTTTGTATCGTGGTGAATTTTGATCCTGTTTATTATCATTGTAGTTATCTAATGACTCTAAGATACGACATCGTTCTTTTAAAAATTTCAGTAAATCATCTAAAACTGGTAGGTTGTCTTTACAATTTTGTGACTCCCAAGAGCGTCTTGTTGAGTTATCAAATTTAGTTGTTAACAAATAAATAATCAAATCATCCCAGTGTTTAGTGGGGCGTTTTAAAACTTCTAAAGCACGTAAATGTTTTTGTGTATTGTCTAGAAGTTGTCTGAGACCTTCATTTGATTCTTTTGTGACTAGTGGTAGGTTAAAGAGAGCTTTAATGTGATTGTTTACAAGTAACTGTTTATTTTCAAATCTTTCGATCAATAAACTCCAAGCAATGTCGTAGTTTGCATCGCAGACTTGCAAAGATTTAATAGTGTCGGCAGCTATGCCACGTAATGACAGACGTAAGTAATGAAACTTTTGTACATTGGAAAGTGAAGTATCATCATTAATAATAGAATTAAAACTGTCGCGAAAGAAGAGGAATTGATCAAACGATCCATCAAATGTAGCTAGATTCAATGGAGGTAACTTAATGTTGCTTGTATTTGTAGGCCCAGCTGCTATTGAACCATTGACACTACGTGAATCAGACGTGTCAGTAGGTCGTCTAGATAAAATAAGTTTTTTGATGTCAGATATTATTTTAAAATATCTGTCCTCAAAAGTCTGCCTTTCAATGGCATGTATTGTGTCATAATTTTCCTCGCAGTCAGGATCATCAGTTTCAATAAGCAGCTGAACCTCATTAAAAACATCTAAAAGCTCTTCGGCTTTGGATAATCGCATTTCTAAATCTACGAGGTCGATAATTTCATTATTTTCTATACTTCTAAAATATGTTGTTAAACGTATAAGAGCACCTTTAGTGGCCATTCTCTTTGTTTTGTTTTGGTCTGACATTTTTGACAATATGACCAAAATGTACGAGGATGCAAAATAATTAAATATTATGTATGTATGTTAATTAAATTATGTAATTTTAGTAATCTAATGTATGTGACGTATATTATACAGATATAAACAATCAAACTGTGTTTGATGTTTCAAGAAATAAATATTTGATCTTCGATTAATGTAATTAAATAAAAAGAAATGATTTATTCAAGTGCAGAAAACGGAAATAAATGTTTTGTAATTCAATTATTATGTACGTAAGAATTATTATTAACGTTTAGTTACGATCTGTCAGAATAAAATAAAAAATCAGCTAGCACATTCACAATGAATACGAGAGTAGGTAAAACGTCAAATATGTCACTATTCGAAATAAATATATTAATTTAGATTGAAACTCATGTACTTAAAATATTTATCAAATAGAGACTGAAAAAATGTGAAATTATAAAAAGGATTCAGTATTCAGTGTTGTAAATGTAGCTTCCTGGGGTTGATACAGCGGGTCAAGTACGACGTCGGTTCGTAGAATGTAAAGCTGCTATTTTCTTTGTAGTTCTGCTGGCACTGTAGATTCGCAGTTCGAAGGACCAATAGATGTGGATGTGGTGAAGAATTTTCAGAATTTCACGTAAATTTTAATACAACAGATCTAAAACAAATTACAATAACTTGAATGTAAGGAGTAAAAATGTTCGTTCATCGAAGCGTTGGTTTTGTGTGTATTCTCGTCGTTATGTACTTTTTCGTCACCCAGTAACCCTGGCAAATGAACTTGGGTCACTTCGTTCGGCAATCTTCGGTAATACGCACTTGTACAATAATTGGCAGAGTCTAATAAATTTCAAAGTCAATGTACTTAACAATTACTTTATGTTTTTTTTGTTAATCCGGACCTGGATTTTTCTTGTGATTAATAATTGGTTCTTTCCAAATAGGTCTGGATCCCGCGTATGAAAAAAAAGTTGATTAATAGCAAGCTGAAAATTTGTTAATAGCTTAAGAGTGTCTAGTCGGATAAACTTTGATATATGGGGAACACTGGAACAGGGGCAGTTTTAATTGTGGAACAGGTTAAAAATTTGGAACGGTCAGACCACGAAAACGGCACATTTATTTTGTCCGACAGAATAGACTTAAACTCTCCGAACAGAGATTAAACTCTCATGCAAAAATCAGATTGCTATTTATCACCTGTCATTTGACATATTCTACATGTTCCACTCATTAAAACGCCCATTTGGTGATAAATAGCAGTCTGATTTTTGCATGAGAGTTTAATCTCTGTTCGGAGAGTTTAAATCTGTTCTGTCGGACAAAATACATGTGCCGTTTTCGTGGTCTGACCGTTTGAAATTTTTAACCTGTTCCACAATTCAAACTTCCCCGGTTCCAGTGTTCCCATATATCAAAGTTTGTCCGACTAGACACCCATAAGCTATTAACAAATTTTTCGCTTGCTATTAATCAACTTTTTTTTCATACGCGGGATTCAGACCTAAAAGTGGTAAATAAGTATTGATTCATTTTAAAATGAGTATTTATTCAATAACTTTAATAATTTATAATTAAAAGTTAATAATACCTGCTTTTTAATGTTGAGTATTTAAAAAATTCAATATAATTTCAAAATTAAAGTTAAAAAATTGTCTGGCCGAAAAATCGAAGCAAACCATTCGACTTAGTTTTTTGTGCTCTTTTCAAGTATGCAAACAGATTTTCAATATACAGGGTGTTGTTAAGGTCACAAATACTTTAATTTTTTGTTAATCCGGACCTGGATTTTTCTTGTGATTGAATGAGACATATGTGTAGCAAATATTAAAAAAAATACAGGGTGGTTCCAAAGTTATGCCTTAGGAAAGAAATGAGCAAAATCGATAAAACACCCTGTAAGTCGGTAGGGCAAAACATTTAGTATACCTAGAACGGTCTCGGTGACCTCTATTCACCATTAAAGTATTTCCGTTTCCCAATGAAACACCCTGTATATGATGTAATGATGAAAATTTATGTATTTTTTGTACATTTGTCATTTTCAGGGTCAGGGGGGGGGGGCAAGCCCCCCGCCCTATCAGATGACGCCCCTGGATTTGTTCCTTCACAAATCTAGTTATAATGCAAAAAGAGATATGGTAGGTGAAAATAGTGTGTTTTTTATGCATGCTCAAATCGGTGTATTCAACTTGAAATAACAGAGAAACGCTCGATATTAGATGTATAATACTGTCAATCATACCTATTCTGTAACTCATTTCGATGATAGAAGTCAGTAAAATCGAATAGAAGTGACCAAGTCGAATAGAAATAGTCCAAATCCGTATTCCATAACTACTTCGGAATCTCTACAATCGTAATGTGAATAGAAATCACTTCGACAGCATTTACCCTGTCGAGATGAGATTCCGATTATCGGAATTGTGGTTGACGCAAGCGCATTTTGTTTTGTTTTGACGTTTATATTTTATATATAAAAATAATTAATTACATACTACTTATTTATAATTATTTATAGTATTTGTACCTTTTTTTAGCTGCTTAATTTTTAGTCTGTGGTGTTATTTGTTTAGAGAACTATATATATTTCATTTAGACATGTTGTACGAGTATGAATAATTGGACCTAACCTTATTTATTTGCTACTTGGCGTCTGAATGTTTCCCATTCACATTGTTGCCATATTTTGTTCGTATATTTCTTGTACAATTGCAATCAATGGTATAATGCACAAGAATAGCTTGATAAATAAATATTATACCAGTATACTTGTATATTTATCAGTCAACGCTCATAGCCTGAACAAATTATAGAAAAGATGCCATTTTTGGGAAAAGTTGTTTAGCAGTTATTTCAACTGAAATCGAATCTTAAAGATTGCATATTATTAGTAATATCAATTTTAAATAATTTATTAATAATAATGAATTAATAACATCAATTTAAATATCTTTGATTTAAAAAGCATTTATACTTCTTATCTTCACTTATCTTTTTTATTTATCAGTTTATCTTCTTTTTTATATCAATTTTAATTAACTTTAATTTAAAACCATTTATCCTCTTTTAAGCTTTTTGCATCCAGTATTTACACGAATATTTTATTTACTTCTCAAAACTTTGAGGATAGTATGAAGAAAGTATGAAAACATTGAGGAAATGGCAACGGTGTCATATCTCAAGTAACAAAATAGGTCACAGAACACAATTTCGCTGGTTACTGCGCGGCTGCCACCTCCTCAGAACCGCGTGAAATACAAGTCAGAGATTCCGATTACGATATGAGTTACAGAATACCGATCCAAACACAAAAATGACGCGATAGATATCAAACATTCCGATTTTGGGTAATTACGATTCGACTTGGTCATTTCTATTCGATTTGTTAAAAGTTACAGAATAGGGCTGAATATCTTTTGTAGTGCTTGAAAAGACCTTTGAAATTAGCAATATTAAATGTCGATTACATTCAAACTAAGCGAAATATGCTGCAAAAAAATTGATGACCAATGTATTTTAAGAAGAAATATATTCCAATTTAAGAAGACCAATAAAAGTATATTTAACCCCTCATCCACTAGAATTTATAAGCATCGTTCTCATTCTAGAAGTCGTTTTATTATAGTGTTATTTCTATGGTCAAAAAGTTAAACGGGTTTAAAATTAATGGTTTTTAAAAAATATAGGATTAAATTATAGAGCGCATTTTAAAATTTTTCCTTAAAATCATCCTTTTTCTCCATGTAACTCGAAAATGATGAGATACGAAAAAAAGATGCTGTATAAAAATGTTGGTTTTTTATAAAAAAATTCTGTTTTTGTTTTTAGTTACTGTATGATCATTTTCAAGTTACATGGAGAAAAAGGAAGATTTTTAAGAAAATTTAAAAATGCGCTCTATAATTTGGTCTTATTTTTTTCAAAAACCATTTCATTTTAAACCCGTCCAACTTTTTGAAGAAAGAAATAATACTACATATAATAAAAGGACTTATAGAAGGAAAATGAGGCATTTAAATTCTGGTGGATGAGGGGTTAAATACACTTCTCATTTTTTCTTAAAATATATTGGCCATCAATTTTTTTACAGCGTATCTCGCTTAGTTTGAATGTAATCGACATTTAATATTGCTAATTTTAAAGGTCTTTATAAGCACTACAGAAGGTATTGATAGCATTATAGGTACACCTAAAATCGACCGTTTCTCTGTTATTTCAAGTTGAGTACACCGATTTGAGCATGCACCAAAAAACAAACTTTTTTCACCTACCATATCTCTTTTTTTTTATAACTAATATTTATGAAGGAACAAATCTCATTGTTTTTTTATAAGCTACAAAAATGTTTTTTTGTAGTTTTTTTAGTTAGATGCACAGTTTTTAAGGTATTCGCAAAAAACCGTCCATTTTCAATAAAAATGGCCAATTTTCAATTACGAATAACTCAAAAAGTATGGAGTTTTCAAAAAAAAATATTGAACAGTTTTTGCTTAGAATTAGATTCTCTAGTTATTTCCGTGGTTATATTGACCAAAAAATTTTCCACCCCCTTGAAAGGGTGGGAACCGCCAAGATGAAAACGTCATAGTATATAGGGTAGACTTTAAATTAGGAGATAAGTAGAGGCTATTCCCAAAATTTCATTAAAGTCCATGCAGTAGGATAGAATTCGGAGGAAATATCCTGTTCTTGCTCCCATTGACTGGCGTAGATTTGTACGGCAAGCTAAGAGTTGTTCTTCTTCTTTTTGTATAGACATGACTTTGTTTTTTCAATGTGCCTTTAGTAAGTTGTCGTTCCATCGTTTTCGTGGTCTTCCCATTGGGGAACCGTCTCTCGCTGTCCTGACTACCCTATTTGTTGTCATTCCATTCTATTCTTCTGTTTCTTACTCAGTTATTAATTTTGTCCACCTTGCATCTCCGTACTTCTAGATCTGTCCCATAGAGTCTTACCATCGATTTTTCGAAGGGTTTTCACCTCCGCTGTTTCGAGCAATCTTTTTGTCCTCTCTGTGCCGGGTCGTGTTTCTGCCGCATGTCATTATTGGTCTGATGACTGTTTTGTAAATTCTGCCCTTCATTTCTTTTCCGATATTTTTATTTCTCCATATTGTGTCGTTCAGGCAACCTCCGACTCTGTTTGCTCTATTCACTTGATCTTCCACTTGTTTCGAGCCTTCCGTAGCTAGATAGTGTGATGTCTAGGTATTTAAACTCCATCACTTGTTCTATTATCTGACCTTCCAGCTCCAATTTACATCTTATTGGATCTGCTGTTATAACCATGCATTTTGTCTTTTTTGGGGAAATTAACATGTTAAATTTTCTAGCGGTTATATTAAATTCGTGCAGCATACGTTGTAAATCATTTTCAATTTGAGAGATTAGTATTGCATCGTCTGCATAGCAGATTATTTTAAGTTGTTTTTCTCCCATTTGGTATCCTTTTTTAGTTCTTACTTTCTTTATTATTTCGTCCATGATCAGGTTGAACAATAAAGGACTCAAAGAATCCCCCTGTCTTATCCCATTGCCGTCTTCAATTGGGCCAGTTAGTTCATCTTCCACTTTTACTGTGTTGTTCTGGTAGATGTTTTCGATCGTTTTAATTATTCCTAGAGACACCTCTCTCGAGTATAACAAATGGATAACGTCCTTTAATTTGACCCTGTCAAATGCTTTCTTAAGGTCCACGAAACATAAATATGCAGGTTTGTTGTATTCCAACGATTTCTCTTGAACTTGCCTCATTATAAATATAGCGTCAGTGCATGACCTTCCCGACCTAAAACCTTGTTGTTCTTCTGCTAGTGGTATAATTTCATTCAATTTGTTATCACTTTGGTTGTTAATTTTAATGTTGTGTTAATTCCTCTGTAATTCTCCGGGTCCGATTTGTCTCCTTTTTTGAAGAGAGGTATTCTGTCCTCTCGGAGATTTTCTATTTTTTAATTTTCTGAATGCTTCCTTTACCTCTCACTCCTCAATGTTTATTTCTACGTTTGTCGCAACTTCAGGTGTTGGCGGTTTATTATCGCCGCCTTTAGCAAATAGAGATCGGAAGTAGTCTAGAGCAGTCTAAGCTAAGAGTTGTTACGTTCAAACATCCTTATTAGCGATCTATAAAAGTGAAACCATTCACGTGAATGTTGGATTTTTATATAAAAACACTGTTTTAAAGTAGACAGTTTAATTTCAATAAGAAACGAATAGGATAAAAAATAGAATCACAAATAGGTTTAAACTGCTTTTAACGGTTTCGCAATGAAATACCTTTGTAATACGTTGATCGCCATACTTAGCTCAGATCTCTATTACAACTACGATTTAGGTCTCCAATATATAAAAATATAATACACTTATTTAAAATAACATTTGTCAGTATACTGTTCCAAAACGATCAAATTCTATAACATTGATTAACAGAGTTTGTATGTCAAGAAAAAAATATAATATGGCGCATTCAACGTATTTCAGGTAATTGGCAGAATGATTTACTGGATACAAGAATTATGCTAGAAACTGCTTAAAAAACGTTTGCAAAAATAAAGTTCGTAAAACATATAATGGGTTTTTATATAATCAAATCACGTTTTTTAATGCCATCATGACACACAAATGCAAGCAACACTTATAAAAACTATTTGTTACATAAACTTAACTGATTTACAAATAAAATCAATGTTGCTTTAGTTACAAACTTGATTTTCGTTTTCTCTTAATTTAATAACTTAAGGCGAATTCCGCAAGGCGATCATCGTTTAATATTCATCTTCATCTCCCACACCTTCAACTTCGTCTGGAGGCGCAAATCCCTCCTAAAAGATAAAAATAAAATAAATTATCATATCATTATCATAATACACTAAGCAACAAAATTAACGCACCACCTTAAAAATGGGACATTTTTTATGTCTCGAATTTTCTAAACCTGTTGTCCGATTTGAGTGATTTTTTTAGTATGTTATAGCTATGTTCTTCAAGAATATCGATGTAATAATATTGTTGCTAAACAGGTAAGTGTCATTGTATACCGGGTGTAACAATGATAGTGTGTTTTTTCCTCAAAGTTTGGAACACCCTGTGGAATATTCTAGCGTATATAAAATATTGAAATTAAAACTCAACTGTAGCCTTACGCTTTCTTAATGTTGCTTTTTAATTAGGTCGCTTATGGTCGATAATAAAAAAGTTAGGTACTTTAACAATTAGAAACGTTCTTCGTCATTACAGGATGTTTCTAAATAAGTGCGACAAGCATGAAAAATAATGACCGTTTGCTTTATAAACATATGTTCGCAAATGCTTCGTTTTTGAGATACGGGACGTTGCATTGTTTCTTACAAACTGATGATTTATTTATTGCTCTAAAACGGGTCGAGATATGCAAATTAAATTTAGTAGGTTTTAAGAGATAGTTATGGCGCATTTTTTGACATACAACTAAGAATTTTATATTCACCATTGGCGTGCATACGGGTCATATTACCCGTATGCACGCCAAAGAAACACCCTGTATGATGAAGAACGTCGCTGGTTGTTAAAGTACCTAACTTTCTTATTATCCAACGTAAGCGAATGAATCAAAAAGTAAAATATTAAGAAAGCCTCAGGCTACAATTAAGTTTTAATTTCAATATTTTATATATGCTGAAATATTCCACATGGTGTTCCGAACTTTGAGGAAAAAACACAGTATGATTGTTACACCCGGTATACAATGACATTTACTTGTCCAGCAACACTTTTACCACATCGATATTGTTAAAGAATAAGGCTATAACATATTAAAAAAATCACTAAAATCGGACAACAGGTTTAGGAAATACGAGACATCAAAAATGTCCCATTTTTTAAGGTGGTGCGTTAATTTTTATGCTTAGTGTAATATGTATCAGACTAAATATTTTATATTTTGGGAATAAATCACAATTAAACAGTGTAATTAAAAACCTATGACATATACAATTATTAGACGTAAGTTTCACCTTTGTAATTTATTATGAATAAGATTCTTCAACTTAGTCTTTTTATAGGATAGCTCTGATGATGGCATTAAAAATGCTGAAAGTACTTAGCTGCTTCATAATAAATTTATTTACACACTATCAGTTTTTGAAAACACACCAGTTCCCGTTTTGATTTATATATATAGAAGTGTGTACAAGTCAGTCTGTTTCTATTAATTAAAAAAGTTTTCTGTTTTTACGTGTCAATTTGCAATTCGGAAAAAGTTTGAAAAATACAAACTGATATAATCTACTATTTCTAAAGTTTATTCACATAGGCTTTGCAGGAGATGTAAACATTAGTTGGCAGCGATGTCGTCATCAGCAACATTTCGTTCAGTTTTTGAATATTTTTGGATGACAGCTACTTGTATAATCGCGTAAATTATTCGTTTACATGCCCTCCATCGCTTATTGAAATTGAGTATAGATGTGTTAATCTCGAAGATATTGAATATGGCGACCGCGACCCCCCCGAGTAAAGGTAGACTTCCGCACCACGCGACCGAGATAGGAGACCGCGACAGGCGACAGATTGGCGAGGTCTCCCCACTACTGCTCTCAATGCAATTATATCGGGGTAGTGCTGCAGCCCGCGACCGAGACCAGCGACCAACTATCGCCTGTCCCGACCTATCTGTCGCCTTTCGCGGTCTCCTGTCTCGGTCGCTTGGTGCGGAATTCTACCTTAAGACTTCCGGGCTCTGGGGGGTCACGACTCACAGGTTGAAAACACTATTCTAAACTGTCGAAATCGCGAAATTAATGGGCTGTATGGGCTGCTGTAGCCAAATCCATAAACTAAGTACATTCGTCAAACTTACAATAATGAATACCATTTTATGATAATGAAAAACAAAACTCACTTCCGTAGCATAAAGGACGTCCAATATTTTTTGAATAATAGGATTTCCATCTTCACACTCTTGACACATCACTTCAATGTCACGAAGTTTTCCGAAATAAAAGTCTCTCTCTTTTTCAAGTCCATCAACAGTCAACTAAAAATAGATTTAAGTTAATATAATAATTCACAGTAACTAATAATACAATTCTCAACATATCACTTAAGATCACAATAAAAAAACGGAGATAGTCGTATCAGGCACGCCAAAAAGGTTTATTAATGACTATTGAAAAATAACTTTTTTTGTTTTTTTTTTGGCCTTGGTTTGAAACCTGTAGCCACGTGGTTACTATCACTAGCTCAAGGGAGTAATGTGTAGTGTGTGTTGAGTAAATGTCTTGTTACTTAACAAAGTCGATTTCATTGTCCTTACAAAGAGATGCTTATTGAATCTAAACGTCTGCGGTCTCTCATGTGAGTATCGATCCCACAAGGAAAACAACTTGATGCTAGTAACATATTAGACCGGGAGATATTATACAGAAGTTCAGCCACGATTTTCTAAGTCCTGCCTTTTGCAATACTGGAAGGGTAGACGGTGTACTTACAATCTGTGGCAACACCCACAAATTTCCTGTGACATTTTCCTGTAAAAATTAGATTTTCCCAAAAAATAAAAATAGGGTTTTGCGATGAATTTCTGAGTCCTGCCATATCCGTAGAATGACAGGATACTATGGATTTTATGAAGAAAATTTTTTGGACAGGAGGGTTGCAAACGGGCTAACGGAGTATATATGTATACAAACATGTATACAAACTAAATAAACTAAACATATTTATTTCAAAATGATCAAAAAAAAATATTGGCATGACGTCTCCTAATGTTTAAGTATACTTGTCCCTTGGAAAATTCTGCGGAAAATTTTCACCCTGATTCCGTGATTTTCTTAGTCCTGCCTTTAAAAAGTTATAATACTCAAATACAATCAATACCTTTTCGGTACTCGGCAGGAATGTTAAATGGTTCTTGTAAGACCGCAGGAGTCCTAGATTTATAAGAAAATTCGTGAAAAAGTCAACGATTTTCTGAGTCATGCCATTTTGCACATGTTTCAAGAATCTTAATATAAGTCTATTTACAAAGAGGCAGGATGGTTTTATGGTTATTTTGTATACAGGGTGGGGCATTAGTGTGCAAAGTCCAATTACTCGTTTGTCGTAAGATATACGAAAAAAGTTATTTAGGTAAAACATGGGCCACAGATAGGACTATGATTTTCTAATATACAGGGCTACCCGCTTTCACAGGGTGACACAAATTTATGTTTTTTTAAATGGAATACCCTGTATATTTTTACATTTTTGGATTCTACTCGATGTTCTCTTTAATAAAATATAGTGTTTTGAAATATTATACGAGGTAGTTTAAAATATAATTACATTTTTTTGTTAATTTTGTAGGAACATTCACACCCTATACATATTGTTAGTGATTTGATATCCAAACTTCTATTAATTTATGTTTAAACGATTTTTAATATAGTCTACTATTGTCAGTTATTAATAGTATACCAAAATATTTAATTTTAGTATACGGGGTTGGTTCAAACTCGGAATGAGTATTTTCTGAGTTTTCTTAAATGGGACACCCTGTATTTTAGTATTATAATAAAATGATATTTTATGGTACCTTTTTATTTAAACATTTTCTATACCATATTTATATATTAATTTCGGCAGTAAATTGATAGACAGATTACTCAGGTGGTTTTTGGGGTTTCTGAACAAGAATGTCACATTAGAACAGATCTTTACCTAGTGCTAGGAGTGACTAATATACACGCCATATTCTTAAATTTCGAGGCTTTCAGACACTAAAGTGATGCAAGTAGATTACTCGAGGAGTTTTGTGGTTGCTGAACATGAATACGCCACCAGAATCGACCTCCAAAAACTCTCTAAATTCGAGATCAGTCACCCTGGGCACCAGGTGCTCCGAGGGTCGGTTTTAATGTCATATTCGTGTTCGGCCATCCCAAAAACCCTCGAATAATCTGTTTTCTTTAATTTATTGCCGATATCCCACGAAACTCCAGATGACGTGCCTTAGCAGCAACTCTGGGCACTAAGTGATTCGGAGGTCGGTTCTGCTTGCGTATTCTAACTCCATAAACCTCCCAAATAACAAAATTTTTGCCCTTAATACACTGATTTCGACAGGTTTATGCACTTTTGGATGCATGTTATGCACTAAAATGCAATTTCCACCTATTTTTATATTGTACACCTTTTCCCGATGTTATCCTGAACACAATGCAAAAAGTTGCAAGTAGATATATGCTGTATTTAAAAATCGATTTATTCTGGTGTTGTTAGTGTTAGTACATTTTGCTATCAAATATAGGAAACAATATCAGGACAATATCTACAATCCTACAATATCAGGAAAACCAGTTGAGTGTGGCAACTTAGCGCCTGTTACATGCGTGTGTATTTTGTGTTCGAACAAGTAAGAAGGCGGGATAAAATTGTTATGCAACAAAAATATATTGATAACAACAAATAGATAGGCGGCATAAAATTGCTATGCAACAAAAATTTATTGATAACAACAGAAAAACCGACTCCACATTTTTATATTAGATTTGAATTTTGTTGGCTGAAATATTGGTAAGTGTAATATTGTAAGCCTGCCTAAGGGAGCTAAAGCTCTTTACAGATGGCGCGTTGTAATTAGTTTTTTACATCTCCAGAACGCTTCCAATTCGAAAGACAAAAACTGGTCCGCCTTTTTTTATTCCAGAGATAAATCGATTCCATCAATTGCGAATCTCTAGTACCGGTCATAGGAATCTTTTTTGTCTTTCCTTTTTAGGTATTTTTGACACTAGATTATTAAATTGTGAGGTATTCTAGTACTAAAAGGTACTCCTGCTTTAAGTCAGTAGGATGCACGGTTTTCTGGAAAAATCCATTTTAAAATTTTTCGTCTGTTGAATTTGAAATTTTTTTTAAAAAAATTAAATAAAAAAACGGTGTATTTGCCGACTTAAAGCAAGAGTAACTTTTAGTACTAGAATACCTCATAATTTAATACTCTACTCTCAAAAATATCTAAAAATTTAAAGACCAATAAGTTATGAGATAAAATATCCGTTGATCTACCCAATACGGATGCCTCTGACCAGTACTAGAAATTCACAATTGATAAAATCGATTCATCTCTGGAAGAGAAATAAACGTAGCAGTTCTCGTTTTCCTAAATAGAATTTTTCTAAATTTTTTTAAACTTAAAAAACCAAAAAACCAAAAATTTTTCAAATCGATTTTTCTAGAACACTGCGTATTCTTCTGAAAGCAAAAGTACCTTTTAGTACAAAACTATCCCAGAATTTAATAATCCAGTGTCAGAAATGCTTAAAAGTTAGACAGAAAAGTTATTGGATAAAATATCCGTTTCCGTACCCAAAACGGACCCCTACGACTGGTACTAAAAATTGACAATTGATAATTGACATTTGACAATTGACCTCTGGAAGATAAATAAGTGTACCAGTTTTCGTTTTTCCAAATAAAAGCGTTCTGCAGCTATTTTAAAGAAACTAATTACAAGACTTCGATATGCTTCTTCTAGACGAAGCGTATCGAAGTAGAGGTCGTCCGCCAACTAGATGATCTGATGACATCAAACGGATCGACAGAAACTTGATGCAGACAGCACAGGACAGAAATGCATGGAGAAGACTGAGGGAGACCTATATCCAGCATTGGATAGATCCGGGTTGAATTATGACGATGATGAATTACAAGACGCCATCTTTAAAGAGCTCTAGCTTTCCACTGAAGCATTTTTGAACTAGGTGAATTGAGTTAAATTTTCTTAAAATTATCTGAGGAATCTCCGGTTTTCGTTTGTTATGAGAGCTTCTGGACACCCTGTATAATATAATGGGTAGGTAAATTCCCTACTATAACCAATAAATTGTAAAAATTGTTTATTTACTTTTATTGCGTTTACTTAGATAAAAATATGATCTAATAACTTAAAATAAAGATGTTACAGTTTGCTATTAGATTTGAAAAGTGTGTAAAAATTCCGAGACATTATTTAGGAAAATAATATTTAATAGGATACGATTGTTTTAATGATATACAAATTAATTTTTTGTATTATTCATCTTTGCGGTTATCCTGCCAAGTTGTAAACGGTTTTAGATTAGTGTTTTTTAAGCATACTCGACATGGTATGACTCGGAAAATTGTGGTGATATGAATATGTTTGTATAACACCCTGAAATAATTTTACAGACACACAATTTAATTTTTTTATACGAAATAACTATACAACCATCCTGCCTATTTGAAAATAGATTTAGGGCCGGTTGTTCGAACCCTAATCAACAATGATCACTATCAAATATTTAATTACTGTCACCAAAACTGTCAATGTCAACTTTTATTGGGTTGCTGAAAACATAATTGATTAAAATTATGAGATTAGTTAATCAATTAACATAACAATTATTAACATAATTGATTAAGTAATTTCATATTATGTTTTCAGCAACCCAAACAGAGTTGACGTTGACAGTTGGTGACAGTAATTAAATATTTGATAATGATCAATGTTGATTAGCTTTCGAACAACCGGCCCTTATATTAACCTTCTTGAGATATGTGCGAAATGGCATGACTTAGAAAATCGTGTAATTTTCCACGAATTTTCTTACAAATTTTTTAACTATATATAGTAAAAAAGGTGTAACTAAACATCCTGCCATTTTGAATAATGTCTACTGAAATTATTTATTTTATAACAAAATTTATTTTATGACTTAGAAAATCACGGAACCAGAGTGAAAATTTTATACAGAATTTTCCAAGAAACAAGTGCAGTTAAACATTAGGTGACGTCATGCCAACATTTTTTTTGGTCATTTTGAAATAAATATGATTAATTTATTAAGTTGGCAGGACTTAGAAAATTATGAAAATTTCATTATTTTCATTACATGTTTGTATATCTGTATACTCCCTTAGTCCTTTTGCAACCGTCCTGCCCAAAAAATTTTCTTCATAAAATAGATAGTATCCTGTTATTCTATGGATATGGCAGGACTTAAAAATTCATCGCAACTCCCAATTTTTTTTTTCATGGAAAATCTAATTTTCACAGGAAAATGTCACAGGAAACCCGTGGATTTTTCCACAAATTGTAAGTACCTTCTCTAACCTTCCAGTATTGCAAAGGGCAGGACTTAGAAAATCGTGGTTGAACTTCTGTTAATATCTCCCGGTTTATATCTTCTTACTTCCATGTCCTTACTATAAACTTAAATGATGAAACAGACCATTGGAATATGAATTCTGTAAACACACCGAAAAATGATTTAAATAGACGAATGTAACGTTTAATACATAAAGAATTTGGTAATTTGGTATTTGGATAAAGAATTTGGTAAGAAATCGCTAGCGGGATATTATGTTGTAGCTTGAATTGTGCAGCGTCTCAGCATAACTGCTTCTTATGACGCGATACTTTCCAAATTTCTATGATAAATGAAACTGAAGATCATCAGTTCATCCCAGAGAATATCTCGATTAAACAAAAAAAAATATTTCACTTGACTTTGTTGGTTACATTTATTCTTATTAGTTATTTACTCATTACTCTTGGACAGTTTCCGGTAGATATGGCAGTAAAAATCTAGTATTAATCTTTTTGATCGATGCTCAATTCTTTTGAATTTACCTCAGGCAAATCAACTTTCCAGAACCACTTCGGGTTCATAAATGCTGTTGGTACGAGAGAGGCTTTGTTTTCAATACAAGTCTTATTCCAGAGATGTCAATTGTGACGTATACACATGTCTGGTTGATTACGAGAAGGCGTTTGATCGAGTACAACACGCCAAGATGATGCAAATACTAAAAGAAGCAGGAATTAACAACCAAGATCTGAAAATAATTAGAAACCTTTACTGGAATCAGACTGCAAACCAGAGTTGACGGTGAACACACCGAATATATGAAAATCATGCGTGGAGTGAGACAGGGCTGCATTTTGCCCCCCCCCCCTAATTTTCAATCTTTACTCTGAAATATTTATCGAAGCTTTGCACGAAACTGAAAAAGGTATTCTACTAAACGGGTACCGGCTAAATAACATCAGGTATGCAGATGACACCATAGTATTTGCGAACAACCTAGAAGACCTACAAGTCCTCATGAACAAAATCACATATTATAGTTAACAATATGGACTTAATATAAACGTAAAGAAAACAAAGCTTATGATCGTCAGCAAGAAAAAGGTATCACAAGGTCAACTCTATATCAACCAAACCCCTGTAGAAACAGTGAGGCACTACAACTACCTCGGCACCATAATAAATGAAGAATGGACCAACAACCAAGAGATAACAGCGCGCATCGGAAAAGTTAGATCAATCTTCAACCGTATGGGCGCGTTTTTCAAGAGCCACAACCTTTCTCTTGGTATAAGAGTGAGAATGTTGAGATATTACGTCTTCTTTGTCCTTTTTTATGGTGTTGAATCATGGACCTTGAACGAGGATATGTGCCGAAAGTTGGAAGCATTTGAGATGTGGCTATATCGGAGAATTCTTAAATCCCATGGACTGATCGGGTCACAAATGAGGAGGTCGTTAGAAGAATGGGGAAGAACCGAGAGGTACTGACCACCATCAAATCTCGAAAGTTGGAATACTTTGGACACATTATGCGAAATGAATCCAGATATGCCCTCCTACAAGCCATCCTGCAAGGAAAAATATTTGGAAAGCGAGGTTCAGGAAGAAGAAGAACATCCTGGTTAAAGAACCTCAGAACCTGGTTCAACACAACATCTGTGCAGCTTTTCCGCGTTGCTGCAGATAAGGTGAAGATTGCCATGGTGATCGCCAACATTCGTCACAGATAGGCACATCAAGAAAAAGAACTCAACTTTTAATTTTTCGTAGCACACAACAGGTAATCGCTCACAAGTTTCAATAAGTTTGCCGATAGAACCCGAGAATGATAGCGGTCCTGTGGTATTTTCGTCCAGATACCGAACCAAATGTCGCAGCGGCAATTCGTTTTCATGTAGTTGACATATTAGCTATTGCAAAGGTTGTTTAAGATGTAATTCCATTAAGTGTATTACACAACTGTGGGGCCCAGTGTTAACGACAGTACCATCGAAGCCAACAGTAGTCAACTAGCTAATTAACACCTGATTTTCTGTTAAATATTTGAAAATCGTTGAAGCTATGTTCTTTGGAGTATCATTTTGAGGTGTTATCTGCCCTATTTAGTCGCTACCTGGTTCCTTCAATAACACTATATGTTATTTTTCTAGATGACAACCCTACCTGTTTTTCAATGTGAAGGGTTTGGTCTTTGCGACCATCAAAATAGAGAGCTTGAAGCCTTTTTCTTTGTCAATCTAATTTAGACTTGTCTATTACACAAAACTTGTCATTCTTGGATATCCATCCAATATCTTCAAGAACTTCACTAGCGATCATTGCTCCTTTTCTACTCCATAATCTAGTTCGGTCTATTACAGTCTAAGATAGGCGGTGTAGGCGTAGAGTGCTTAGGGGTAATAGGGGTCGTTCTGGACCTGGACAAATTTACCTTGGGTTTAAGGTTGTTTAAATTACATAATTATTTTTTTAGTGCATTTGAGGCTATTTTTAGTCGTTTGCAGCATCTTTATTGCAGGCTTTATTGAGGTAAGAATTAAATTTTTATTTTTTAGGAGTCGGGCGGGATGTCAAATATTAAAATAAAAAAAAAAAAATAAAAATATCACTATTCATTCTAGGCCATTTGGCAACATTCTTCGCTACAGGCATAAAAAAATTAGAGAACCGACCCATCCTAATGTGTATGTTTATGCATGCATGTCAGTGAGTTTGCATGTCTGTGAGTTTATAGTACATTCTTTCACGGTTTTTGCTCTAAATTTTAAAGAACCGCTTGGATTGACATGAAATTTGGCATACGCATAGCTTACATGTCAAAGAAAAAAAGTGATATTGTGCCGATGTGTGCTTTTGCCCTGGGGGTGACTTTCACCCCCTCTTGGGGGTGAAAAATATAAGTCCAAAATAAGTCCGGAAATGGATAAACTGACTAATTTTAAGTAACTTTTGTTCTATAGAGCTTTTTCGCCAAGTCAACACTGTTCGAGTTATTTGCGAGTGAATATATTCATTTTTCAACAAACTAACTACATTTTTAGACGGTTTTTAGCAAATAACTCAAAAAAAGTAAGTATTTTTTCGAAAAAAAGTTCTTAGCAAAAATATTGCCTGTAAAAAATTTAAAAAAATGGTGTACGCGTTAGGTCTCTGGACCTCGTAAAACCAGAGTTATAGCCAATCAAAAATAGATTCATATTCACCAAATTTCAAATAGAATACTTCGAATTGAAATATCCAAAAAATTAAGCACTTTTTGGGGAAAATCCATTTTAACTTTTTTAAATTGTTTAAAAAAAGCTTTATTTCTGTTTTTATAAAAAGTTTCTAGCATTAAATTTAAGCAAGTTACGCTCAAAATAAAGTTGGTCCCTTTTGTATTGGCAAAAAAAATATCGGGAAGACCACCCCCTAATTAGCAACTTAAATAAAATTAATCGTTACCACTCCACAAATTATTTTACATATGTTGTGTTTATATGATCTGTATAAGTTTTATCGATTCAAAGTGCTTATTTTTTAAAAAATTTGGTTTTAAAGTAAAATTTTTATTTTGAAAAATATGCTTTTTTCAAAATAACTTAAAAATTGTTAGAGATACCAAAAATCTCGAAAAACAAAAAAAGTCAGCATTGCTTTTCTGAATATCATGTATTTTTTTGTTTTTCTCTTAGACAAAAATTGATTAAGATTTGGTGTTTCTAAATTTGCATTCATTCGTGATCAGTAACTCGTTCAACCCGTTTTAACTACAGCCCTTTCAAAAATAAGGACTTTGAACCGATTAAACTTACAGATCATATAAACAATACATACACGAGTCAGGAAACTTGTGTAGTCATAACGATTAAGTTCATTTGAGATACTAATTAGGGGGTGATTTTCCCGGTTTTTTTACCAAAAAAAGGGACTAACTTTATTTTGAGCGTAACTTGTTTAATTTCGATGCTAGAAATTTTTTTTATAAAACAAAAATGAAGCTTTTTTTAAACACTTTAAATAAGTTGTAATGAGTTTTCTCCGAAATGTGCTTCATTTTTGGTTATTTCACGTTAAAGTATTCCATTTGGAATTCGACGAATATGAACCTATTTTTAATTAGCTATAACTCTGCTTTTACTAGATATAGAGACGTGATATATACACCATTTTTTAAAATTTTTTACAGGCTATATTTTTGCTAAGAATGTTTTTTCGACAAAGTACTTACTATTTGAGTTATTTGCAAAAAACGTCAAAAAGCGTGGTTATTTTGTTGAAAAAATGAACAATTCACTGGCAAATAACTGGAAAAGTATTGATTTAGTGAAAAAACTTTATAGAACAAAAGTTACTTAAAATTAGTCAGTTTATTCATTTCCGGACTTACTTTGGACGAATATTTTTTCACCCCCAAGAGGGGGTGAAAACAACCCCCGGGGCAAAAGCACATATCGGCACAATATCACTTTTTTTTCTTTGACTTGTTAGCTATGTATATGCCAAATTTCATGTCAATCCAAGCCTTTCTTTAAAATTTAAAGATTTTGAAATATTTTACCGTTAAAGAATGTACTATTATGTGTGTTTGTGAATACATGTTGGTGAGTTTGTGGATTTATGAGCATACACGTAGGCGAGTTTGTGTGTGTGACCATGCATATCGGTGTGTTTGTGTGCGAGTGACGAGTGAGCATGCATGTTGGTGATTTTGTGTGAGCATGTTTGTATGTGGATTTTGGAGACATGTTTTATGTGCACTTTACCTTGAATTCGGCGACTTGGTTCGCTAGCTCATCTATTTTACCTGCATCACCAGCTTGAGGTCTGTTTGAAATTGGTTTCGCAGCAGTTGGTTTAACGGCATTCACCTTGGGCACTATAATATACAGAAAAATATCATATTTCAGATGTTTATTCATCATAACTGCGTTGATACTTAAACTGTAGGTTACTAATAAAATAATTGAATTTTACACAAATTTAACACGATTTGTGTTACTATATTTAGATTACCTTAGTTATGTGAATTTACACTGCATTTAAAAAAGATGGAACCGAAAACGTATTGCATTTTACTTTCTTTTAATGGGGCTATTGATATACTAATGGCTTCCAAACTCATGGTTATTTTGGATAGATGCTTGTTAGAAGATTATACATAATATATTATAACCAATTAATTAATTAGATAGAATTATATGTTGTTAGAAAGGATAAATTGGTCTTTTATTTATTTAATTTCTAAAGTTTTGCCAGCTTTTACTGCGGACATTAGTTTTATGTCAAATAAACCTGACACTAAACATGCAATTTTCTATTGTCAAATAAAGTATAACAATACTCAACAACTTTGTAAACATGTTTAAATATCAACGCAATATAATGAAAATGATCTATTATATAAACAATTTTAGTAAAGCCAGGCATTAATAACATGCAGCTTGCTCCAATTTGCTTTTTGATCACAATTCAATTATTTAAATAGTAAACAAACAACTACTATTGTTAGTCTATCGTCGAATATATATGTATATGTTGATAATCTAGCTGTTGATTATTCGATAATAGACTAAGTTGTGAATAATAGACCAGCTGGTTAGCAATCTAAAGATATTATTAATCAAGCATTCATACGCTAAGATGATTTTGTTTTTAGGATTGAAGAGTTTCAAAATTTTAATGTAAAGTTTATAAAATGGTGTATGTATTTGTGCTAGTTAAAGAACCAAACATGATGAATAAAATATATGATTCGATAAACACTAAAACAAAAAAAAAAAAATCAAAATATAAAACTTGATGTAATTTTTGTTTAAATTATTTTAATTTTATTTCATTCCTATATATTTATATTCATGAATAAAAATAGGCGAGCAACACGCACCCCTAAAATTAGCCCGCAGTGATCACCGAGTTCTAATGTCTGAATTTAGGGTTTTCTTATTGTTTTGAGGTGACTGAAGAATCTGCAATCAGTTTTAAAATGTGAATCAGTTAAGAGCAACAAGTGAATTTTTTAAAACTTTTCAATTTGAACGCACTGTATCTGTATCCAATTGATATTTTTTGAATTGTTAATACAAATGATAATATAATCTCTTCCGGTCGAGACAAAAAAAACACCCCTTCCTTGTCAATTGTTGATAATATTCTTTTAATTCTAGCGCAAAAATGATTCCATATTCTTGTTCAACGAATTCAAAAAGATACTAAGACCCGTAATTCAATCTTAAGCACGCCTTGGTCACACATTGCCATTTTTCTAGGAGATTTTCTGGAGTTAGCTATTTTATTTAAAATGCAGTGTCACGTAAATCTCGAATAGTTACCCCTTATATTGACGTTACAAATTCCAAAATTACTTATTTATCTTTCATTTCTATAACCAAAAGCAACAAGAAATAAGACTTTCATATAGTGTTTAAAAATACATACACCATTGATTACTTCCATTAGTTTTACATTTGTTTGTTGTAGAATTGTGGAAACCTAATAAAAGTAATAGCCAAATCAGATAAATATTTATTAAATTGCTGACATACAAATTGGTCATTAGTATTCTTAGAGATCAATATATCCGATGTAAAAAATGTTTTGGAAAAAGTTTATAAAAAATATACTTTTTATATTACATATTATTTTACATACATTCCAATATTTTAATCTTGTATGTATTTCGATTCCTGGTTTACAAAAAAATAATAAATATACAGGGCGCATCATTACTTCAAAACCGGAAATGCCTAACTTTGTTCTAAAATTAAATGGTATTAAAGCAGAATAATAAAAAAAGTTATCTCTAGTAAAAATATCGAGACTGAAAATACCTGTGGTAAAATATTTTTAACTTATTATCATAAGTGATTAAAATATCAAATACACTGCCGGAAATGAAATTAGGACAACCATCATTTCAGTTATTTTAGAAATTTGAATTTCTTTGCAGTGCCGGTTTATCCTAACTTCGGGCCCTGGGCGCTGGCGGTTTAGGGGCCCCCTTCATTGCTATTCGTTGTCAGTTTTTTAACAAGAAAGCACATGCATTAACTATAAAGGTTTATTGTAAAATCCATACAGTAATTTTTTAAACAAGCAAGAAGAATAGCAAACGTAAAAAATAATCCAAAAAAATAAATAAAAAATAGAAAGTTCCACAAAACAACACATGACAAGCAAAAAAACATATTCTAAAAAATACATAAAGACAAAAATTAGATCATTTTTTTTTTCTTGACTTGGTATTCGCAAACTTCCATATAATATTATCAGAATTCAGTTTTTCCAGTTCTTCATTCTCTATATACTATATTATACAATAGTGATAATGCGTCTAGGTTTTTTTGACCCAAATTTGACCTTAAATATGTTTTTATTCTTTTTAAAGCCGAAAAAGACCGCTCACCTGACGCGTCAAATAAGAATAAGTTACCTTTACATCCTGGATGACATAAAATTTTTCATAAAATATGTTTATTCAAATTTTGGCATGTTACAAAATGGGTAATTTCATTATGCAAGTTCTCTTTGGTTTCATAAACATCGTTTTTATGTTTCTCGCATAAAGTATTAATTGACGTCTTAACTTCTTTATCTAGAGTAAAAAAACATTTAAAAGCTGATGTCACACCCTTGTAGCATTCAATTCGCGATTCTGAAAACAGTGACTAATTTTCTAGACTCTAAATTTTCTGCGACAGCGATTTTTTTGTTGCTGCGACTACAAATCGCAAGTGGAGTGCTAGCCTTAGAGGCCACTGTATAATGCCAAATTGCAATTTTTGTAATCACTTTACTTTTGAATGTTTGAAAGGGTTTGTACTATTGTTTGCGTATATGTCATTTTCGAGAATAATCTATTCTTTATCTATAAATTAGATGTATGTAAATCTATTTTTGTCTTTCGTTTAACTATTTTAAAAGAACTTATTTTGTTTCTATTTTAAAAGAGAACTTATTTTAAAGCCGAAAAGTGAGATATACCTATTATTATTTGGGCCCCACAATTCAAAATGAAATTATTAGAAACTAAAAAAACTACGTTTATGCGATTATTTTGAATACAATTCGAGACATAGCTAAATCTGATAACTTTCTGTAGTTTTTGGAAAAGGGCCCGCCACAAACACTGACACGGGGCCCTTGTAGAGCTAGGCTACGCCACTGTGTATAGGCGTGAAGAAATGTAATAATAGAACATAGGCTTTTTATTGGCGTATCTGCGTATGAGGTTTTTTTTTCGGAGAATATGTAGATTATTTAGCGTCTTCATTTTTTTTATAATTAAAAGGAACGGGCCCCTTCGGGCCCCTGGGCGCCAGCCCCAAGCGCCCAGTGGATAAACCGGCACTGTTTCTTTGTAAATAGCAAAATAAAAAAATTATCTATGGTAAAAATACCGAGGCTAAAATACCTGTGGAAAAATATTTTTATCATTTATTTATTGTCATGAAAGATTAAAATATCAAAAATATGTCAAGCATAAAATTAGATCAACACGTAATTTGAAATTATTTTAGAAATTTAATTTCTTTTCGATTTTTTTTTCGCTTGTAACATACTGCATTAATTGATTGTTTGCAAACAAGTTGATTCTATCTTAAATTCACCATTATTATTCCCGCCTTAAGATCATTCATATACGCTAGCTAAAAGTCCTTTTCTCTCGTCTTTTGAACGGTTATACTTATACTAGTGAAATTTGGAGGGAGGAAATAAACAGACGTAGGCTTCTCAAATAGTCATAACAGGTAACGTAATAGTGACAGCTGATGTTACAGAGCCACTTTGACCGATAATTTTAAATGGGACCTTATGGCAAGTGATATCTCGTTTGAAAGGTATTGAAGATACCTATGCAATCATACTAATTTTGTTTTGGTTTAAGTTGATTTTGATGAATAAATTAGATAAATACCAAAATTGTAGTTTCGAATTTAATTAATAAAGATTCAAACGTCCGCCTATGGTTATTTGTCGAAAAAGTTGACGTTTTCCAATTCTCTAGTTGTTTTTACGCCAACGTTAACTTTTTTGACAAATAACCATGGGCGGACGTTTGAAACTTTATTAATTAAATGCGAAACAATTATTTTAGTATTTAATTTATTCATCAAAATCAACTTAAACACGAACAAAATTAGTATGATTGAATAGGTATTTTCAATACCTTTCAAATGAGATATCACTTGCCATACCGTTCCATTTAAAATTATCGGTCAAAGTACATAGATCTGTAATCTCATCTGTCACTATTGCATTACCTGTTACGACTATTTGTCCGTTTATTTCTTCCTAGCCAGATAAAAGAACAATCTGACCAAAAAATAAATAAAGGAAGGATGAAAATTTGGGAATAGGTAGTTGAAATTATCTATTATTATATAAGAAAAAGTTTAGAATTCTACATCTACATTCTTTTATTAAAATGGAGGGGAATACCCCCTTCTCGGGGGTGAAAAATATACATTCAAAATAAATCCGGAATTAGATAAAATGACTAATTCTAAGCAACTTTTGTTCTATAGAGTTTTTTTCCTTAAGTCAATACTTTTCGAGTTATTTGCGAGTGAATATGTTCATTTTTAACAAAAAAAAACAATGATTTAGGATGGTTTTTGGCAAATAACACAAAAAGTAAGTATCTTATCGAAAAAAATATTCTTAGCAAAAATAATCACGAGTTTATGACCATTTTGAACAGCCATAGCATAACCAATTTTTGTCTAACAAGCAAACAAAAAATCCAAAATATTCAGAAAATCAAAACGTACATTTTATTACTCTTTGAGATTTTTGGTATTATTAATCAGTTTTAAGTTATTTTGAAGAAAAAAAAATGAATTTTTTTCAAAATTAAAATAAAGTGTTTATTTTAAAACCAATTTTTTTCAAAAATATGCACATTGAACCAATGAAACTTACACATCATATAAAAAATACATAAGTAAAGTAACTTGTGAAACGGTAACGATTAATTTTATTTGGGATGCTAATTTGGGGGTGATTTTCGCGATTTTTTTACCAAAAAATAAAAGGAACCAACAATATTTTGAGCGTAACTCACTTACTTTTAAAGTTAGAAGTTTTTTTGGAAAACAAAATTAAACCTTTTTTGTAAACACTTAACAAATTTATAATGGGTTTTCCCCGAAAAGAGCTCCGTTTTTTGGTTATTTCACGTTAAATTATTCGATTTGGAATTTGACGATACTTTTCATTAGCTACAACTCTGCTTCTGCTGGGTCTACAGACTTCACGCATACACCATTTTTTTTTACTTTCTTATAAGCTATATTTTTGCTAGAAATATTTTTTTCGATAAAATACTTACTTTTTTTTTAATGAACATAATCACTCGCAAATAACTCGAAAAGTACTGACTCAATAAATCTGAAAAGTGAAAAATCTCAATAAAACAAAATTTTCTTAGAATAAGTCATTTTATCCAATTCCGGACTTATTTTGGATGTACATTTTTTCACCCCCGAGAAAATATTTTTCACCCCGTATTTCACAATTTTCCCCATACTTCCTTTATTTTTTTGAGGTTTTCAGAAAATTGTGTGTTCTTTGATCGGGCTATCCCTCAAAATTTCACTAAAGAAATGAACAGATTGCTGCGATTAATCGGTGCGTCGACGACAATATCGCAATGCGAAATTTTCGCGAGACGAACGCCCACGGCGATTTACGACAACCAACACATCGATGCAATGATATCTCGCAGCGACAGCGTTAGTACTGCGTTATATTTTGTGAACGCAGCCGGCTGCGTTTTCTGTCGTCGTTGCGAATTTACCATGGTTCCAACAGAGAAATTAATAGAACTGATTAAAAAATATCCAATTCTTTATGATTTGACACACGAGGATTATAAAGCATCAGAAAGAAGGATAAAGTATCTGATAGACCAAGAGATAAAAGAATCTCGTATTTTACCAAGTATTTTAATAAAAAAAAAACAGTAAAATCCTGTATAAAAGGTATATTTAAAATCCCTCAAAAGGGCCACCTCAAAATCACAACATAACTAGTTTTCGACTGGTTTACCAGTCATCATCAGTGCTTACGTGCAATGTACATGCACGTAAGCACTGATGATGACTGGTAAACCAGTCGAAAACTAGTTATGTTGTGATTTTGATGTGGCCCTTTTGAGGGATTTTAAATATACCTTTTATACAGGATTTTACTGTTTTTTGTATTATATGGTATACAGCCAACTACAGGAAAACTTTTTCCTTGTGGATTTTTATTTTAATTTAGTTTTTATTCACTTGAATTATTTTATTATTTATTATGCTACAGCAACAAGCAAAATCAAATTTTCCTCCGATTCTGAAGAACCCATTCCAGACTATGCAGTAGTCGTCGGTTCAATGTGATCAATGAGACAAAACGCGTCGTCGTCACAGCGATTAATCGCAGCAAACACAGGACATGAAAAAAAAAAAACACGCTGTCGCTTATATTGTGAGGTAAATCATGTCGAAGCACCGACGAATCGCATCAATTTGTTCATTCCTTTATAAGTATAAGCGTTCAAAAGTAAAAGATACGAGGGGGAGGGGACTTTTGACTAGCACTGTACAATATAGTTTTTGCTTAAGATTTGACTAGATTAACTAAAATATATTTTGCATCGGATACATCGAAATAAAAATGTAGATAGTCCATTAAAATGTTACATTTTTTAGGCCGTAGCTTGCATTTGTTAGAGGAGTCAATTTTATTTTTTTAATGTGTAGTGGGGCTTAGTAGAAGCTTAAGTTCAAGTTTTTGGGGTCACCACCCTTGTCTCCCGACCGCCATCTTGGAAAGGGGTGCAAAGGGGTTTAGTACTATATCTCGTAAACTACCAACCCTACAGTAGATCTAATAAAACATAAAATGTAGCAAATTAATTTTTCTACAATTTTGTTTATATTACTTTTTATCGTTAAGTGACCAACAAAAGAGATATAGACAAAAATAAGTGAAATTTTTTTAATAAGTTTCTTCTTAGAGGTTATGATTTTTTCCAGTTCATTTTACAATAAAATAACATTATAGCAATTTTGTAGAGAGTTTTTCAGCGAACAATTTCCACTATAAGTTGTTTAATTTTATTTATTAGTCTAGGTTTTACAGCGCTCCAAACTTGACCAGATTCTCCGAATGCTCATAGGGATACAATAAAAACAAAACATTAGGCTTACTTTTCTATCCATATATTTTTTTATTCATACAATTTATTATGATTTTAACATTCCTATGCTATTATTAAACTATTTTTGACCTTTCTCCCCACTAAAAACTTAGAACCCTAAGCATATAGAAAAGACCAAAGTAATTGCTCGAGGACAAATTCGCAGGTCCAAAAGAATGACTCAACCGCAAAATACAAAATTCTTCAGAAGAGCAAAAAACGATTTTTCAATATGTATTTAAAATAGGTATTAAATGAAGAAGTAATCGTCCAGGAGCATCGGTATGGCGTTTTTTGATAACGATGGCTTTTATTTTCATCGATATTGGTTCGAATTTCATTATCTTAATTTAATCCCCCCATTTTCAACCCTATCTACAGTTGCGTCATTATGCATCTAAAACAAGGTCTAATATAGCGCGTGTTTCAATAACGACTCAACTACCCTATTCGCGGTGTGCAAGTACTCGGAAGGGATACGCGAAACGATCGTGCGCGAATAGCGGAGAAATATTGCAACTTTCTTAAATAATTCATATTGTCAATTGAAATTGTCAAATTAACGTACATTTCATACCTATTGTCATTTAAGAAGAAAAATTATATATTACTCCACAATATTGATATGATATGCAATTATTATATAAAGGTAAATTTAATTAATTGTATTTTGCTTGCAGTACTGCATTTTAATAACTAATTTTATTTACTACATACAATTGTTTACGTTTTAATAACATAACCTAAATCTTATTTTTTCTTATTATTTTTTTTGGACTATGGTCTTGACAATTATCCAGTAACCTGGACCATATGATTGGCCAATATAATTAAAAGTGCGAATAAAAGTGCAGAGCGAAGAAACCAGGTGTCGCTTTTCCGAACTTGCATGGTCCCAATAATAGTGGCTAAGAACATTGTTATAGTTCTGTCGTTTTTGTATCATCTGTCCATAGTATTTTAGAAGTTAATTACGCAATAAACAGGAATTGACAAAATTTGTAGTTACGTCATTCTTCTTCCGTACCGGACCAACATCTGCCTGCTATTACTGTTACTATTTTAATTTATCCTAGGTGGCACACCAGTCGGTTCCCCTCTACTTAACTTATTCTTACAGTTGTGCTACCTATTTTGCATTTGCAGTCGTATTAAAAATTGTGAAAAGTATTTTGAGTGTTACAGATAATATTATTGAGAGTCTTGTGGGTAAAATTTATATTTTTGTGATTAGATAAGCACTTTCGACTTTTTTGTAAGCGTGAATCATGAGTGGTGGTTATTTTATTGTGTAAGAAACCTCTGGGGAAAATTATTTGTCAGTGGGAAAGTCAAGCCATCTTTACTCAGTGTTGTTGGCGAACGTTTATTCGTCTCTTTATATGTCGAAAATAAAGACGATTCTCTGGAAACCCTGAGATACAAACGATTCGCTAAAACAGTGACAAAAAATACATTTAATCTCTTCTAACTTCCTCCAACACAAGATGCAGCCCGTTTCCACAGACTCCGAGTGTATCACCAGATCAGCCATGGCTCGGTAAACATTGTGATCCAAAATATTGGAGCTGGAAAAAACATGGAAAATTTTGGACACCAATCCAAACTTCCAAGCCTCCAGTACCCCCGAGCTTATTAAATTCATCTTTTACAGATGGAATGGAAACTGGAAGTGTGTGTGGTTGCCGAAAAGCAGACCTCAAATGTTTAGCAGTGTGTCTCCATTGTGGTGGTGAAAGCTGCAGCAACATCGTGGACATATCAACATTAATTATTGAAAAAAAAAAAAAATGAATTTTAACATTAATTTTGAACGCTAACTCTCATTATACCACAAAAATTCACCTCGGACCTCGGATACTGATTAAGATCTTCACTCGCAGCCTGGACCATAGAAAAAAATGAAAAAATTATAACTACCTATGATAGATCTTTTTCAACATATAATAATAAATAGTATGATTTTGTCTAGAAATTGTCTGTGGATTAGGATTATTGGGGATACCCCACAAAAAAACGCGCCTCCAGACTCTGCCTCATAGGTGGCGAGGAAAAGGGTCAAAAATAGCTTAATAATAGCATAAGAATCTTAAATCATAATAAATAAATATATAGATAAAAAAGTAAGCCTAACGTTTTGGTATTATTATATTCCTATGAGAATTCGAGAATCTGGTCAAGTTTGGAGTGCTGTAAAACCTAGATAAATAAATAAAATTAAACAATTTTATAGCGATAAAATTGAACAATTTTATAGCGTTTTACAGAATTAGCGTATACAGAAATTGTTCGTTGAAAAATCCTCTAAAAAACTGCTATGTTATTTAATTGCGAAATGAACGAAAAAAAGTTATAACCTCCAAAAGGAAAGTTGTTACAAAATTTTCTCTTATTTTTGTTTATAACTTTTTTGTTGGTCACCTGACAATAAAAAGTAATGGAGATAAAACTGTAGAAAATTTAATTTGCTACATTTTATGTGCAATTACATTTTTGTAGGGTTGCTAGTTTACGAGATACAGCGCGAAACCCCTTTGCACCCGTTTCTCCAAGATGGCGGCCGGGGGACAAGGGTGGCGACCCCAAAAAACTCGAACTTTAGTTTCTACTAAGCCCTCCTACACATTCAAAAAATAAAATTGACTCCTCTAAGAAATGCAACCCTAATGTAACATTTCAATGGACTAAGAAGGAATATGAATAGGCTTTAAATGAAGCCCCAAACCTACTGGCCCTAATGGCAGGCTTCGGCTTAGTCGGCGAAGTCTGTTGTGGCTGGAGTACGTGCGCAGAGGGCGTCGCGTTCGGCCGACGTAACATCAAAGATTGACCTCTAGGGGCGTTAGATCCTCCTTGCCCCAATTGTTCTCCGGCACGTGCTCCCAACGCATCGTAGTCCGTCCCTTTGTAATTGGCATCAAAAAACTTCTTGAACCACTGTAGGAACTCAAAATTATCCTGGAATCTACCTTTCACCAGTCTATCTATGGGGACGATCTGCTCCATGTCCGGGTATTGTTAATTTGATAATGGTTTGTTTTTGAATTTGTTTGATTTCAAGTGTTGATGATTTTTGTTGTCAGGTTGTGCGGGCATGGCATGGTATGGAAGGTGCAGCGGAAAAAAATCAAAAATACCAACAGGGTGAGAAGCTTATTACTAAACAGTGCAAAATTATTTATATAACATTAACATTAATACAAAACCAAGGTCTTACGATTTTATATTAATATCGTTAATACAATTAACTCAATATGAAGTTTATCGTTAATTGCAAATCAAATTACTTACATATTATAATCTAGGGACAAAGGGAGGTTTCGTGGCCGATTGATGTCCACGAGATTTTACAACTGATTTTTTATGTATTTTGACTCACTGAATCCGAATCTTCACCATGATAATCCCAATTATTGGACAGAAATTTGTTTATAACAATTTAATTGTTTATATACTTGTAACTAATAAACTAAAAGAAAATATACCCTAATGTTGTTCTGAAGCTATTTTCTTGTGGCATTTTTATAATCAAGTATATTCAAATGGGAAATAAGCCACAATTTTACCTAAAAATGATTTTATTAACGTTTCGACGCCCAAGTCGGGTGTCGTTGTCAAAATACAAAATAATACTAAATAAACAAAAATGTTGTTGCTTAGTAAAAAATTCTTCTAATAATTTATTTAATCTGACTCATTTATATCGGCAATTCAGACACGTATTATACATTTTAAAGTAGACGACTTTAAAATGATATTGCTAATATTGATGAGTTGCGTTCCTGGGACGACTTTACTAAAAGATAGTTCATTCATTACATGAAATCAATCCCAACTCAAGAATATCCGCCATAAAAAATCATAGCATGTGATCTGTCTTTAAAAAGACAATCAAATGCAACGGTGGCACTGAAATTCTCGCGTTAGAGATTCCATAGTAAATCACTAATAATGTAAATAATAAATTAACTAAATGTAAACCCAAATACTTACGATGTCGGGATAGTATCACGAGGTTTTTCCTGGTTTTCCCTCGTGATTTACTATGGAATCTCTAACGCGAGAATTTCAGTGCCACCGTTGCATTTGGTTGTCTTTTTAAAGACAGATCACATGCTATGATTTTTTATGGCGGATATTCTTGAGTTGGGATTGATTTCATGTAATCGAATGAACTATCTTTTAGTAAAGTCGTCCCAGGAACGCAACTCATCAATATTAGCAATATCATTTTAAAGTCGTCTACTTTAAAATGTATAATACGTGTCTGAATTGCCGATATAAATGAGTCAGATTAAATACAATTATTAGAAGAATTTTTTACTAAGCAACAACATTTTTATTTATTTAGTATTATTTTGTATTTTGACAACGACACCCGACTTGGGCGTCGAAACGTTAATAAAATCATTTTTAGGTAAAATTGTGGCTTATTTCCCATTTGAATATACTTGATTATAAAATATACCCTGTTTTCAAAGCATGTTTTATTTCTTTTAAAAATCAAACCAAACAAAACTTAGAAAAATTAAAATCGGTCCTTTAGTTAGAAGCTGATATACTTATTGTAAATTTATTATTAAAAAATAACAAATTATCGACTACATCCGACATTTCTGCTTAGAAGTTTGCTTTTGCTCAACTAGTCCTGTCGCCAGGGGGGGGGGCTACAACGGCCTCCTTAATTCAGATGGACTTACCCAAGTTTTTTTATGTATTTTGACTCGTAGAACACGAATTTTTTAACAGTTGATCCGGATGTCGATAAGATTGTTATAAACAAAGAACTTGAGGAATTACATAACAGTGATTTTTCGCAAAACAAAACATTTTTTGGGTGATTTTCAGCAAAAAATGGTCTACTGGTTTCGAGATAAACGCGGTTGAACTTTCAAAAAATCAAAAAAGTGCAATTTTTGAACCCGAATAACTTTTTATTAAAAAATAAAATAGCAATTCTGCTTACTACATTTGAAAGTTCAAGTAAAATTCTATCGGTTTTGATTATTTGCATTGCTAAAAATGAAGTTTTTATTTGTTAAACAAAGCCATAAACACATAGTGTTTACCGTGCCCAATGCATGCGTTTTAATGTACGTAATCTACATAGAAATTGTGTGTATGCGCGCCTACTCGTTCGATTTCAATTGAGAAATGCATTGAAAACATCATTCAATCACTATGTAGCGTAGGAAATAGAGGTTGAACCTCGCAAAATGGACACAAGTCAGCTTTTATTTTTTTTTCTGGTATATCAAGGGGTGCTTATTATGAGACTAACTTTTTCTTAAATAATTTCGCCCCGGAACCCCCCTTTTCATCCCTTTGTGGTTTTTGCGAAACGTAGCCCTTCCTGTACGTTTTCCAAAAAATTTATTTAATAGTAAAATGAAGAGGACTATATTTCCTACTATTTATTTCCCGACAGCATATGTCTATCACCCACCGTTTAGTGGGGGTGGCGCCCCAAAGTTAACAAATGTTTAAAAAATATGTTTTTAAAAAAAATATTTTTCCCTAACTGTAATGAAAATTAAGAAGAAACCCTGTGGCAATTAATCACAAATAAGTGGCTGATTTTTTGGTATAGGTTTCATTTAAAGGCAATTGCAAATTTTTTAATTACAGGGTGTTACATTAAAAAAAACCCTTTTTATACCATCTGAACCGCCTATGCTAGAGTAAAAAAACTTTCAGCGATTATCCATGTACTATAGTTTATTTTTTAACCAGGAGGAGTAAACTAAAAAGACAGATTCACACCCAAGAAAGTCACTAGAATAATAACCAAATACATCTTCTTTTTTGGCTGATCTAGTCGGCCCTCAACGGTAATCCGTAAATATTATATTAAATTAATACGTCGCTAAAGAGTTCCAAAAACGACTGCTTTTTATATTAGAACAGACTAACAATCTAAAAATTAAAGGAATAATACAGAAAACACAAAAATCGCCGATATAATTTAATTAACCTATGAAATGTAACTATAGTCAAAATTTGATAAATGTCATTAAGTGTCAAAATTTTATAGCAGTGGAGTAAACTTGTCTGCGGTTGGACCTATTACAAACAAGCAATACAACGCGGTAAATTTGAATCACTCCTCTTGGTTAAAAACAAACCATAGTGTTATTTACAAATTTGTAAAATGCACCCCCATATTTTCCCCGGAACCACCCCAAAAAAAGGAGAATTAATAAAGAAAATAATCAAAAAATTATTTTGGGCCACCACTGTGGCTTTAGGGTGCAAAGAAAATAAAATATGCATTGGTCATAATGTGTAGCAGACAGTGTGTTCTTTTATTTACCAAGTACGTTATCCATAAAATGAATAGGTGACGAAAAAAAAAAAAAAAAAACAAAAAACAAAAACTGGAGCCCGTCAAATCATTTCGGAGGTTTTCGGCGCCACTGCCGTAACTCGTAACGGTTGCTTACCTATACGAAAATAATGCATAGGACCTTATTTGTAGAGAAAATAGTGGTCTTTAATTATTCTTTATAAGTTTTGTTTTAAAAAAATGCATAGGTAATGAGAAAATCGTCAAAACATGCTCTCCAAGGGATAGGGGTAGTTTCTGCAGTTTATTTTTAAGGATAGGGGTAGTTTCCGCAGGGATGTTGCAATAATCATATATATTTATGAAAAACCCTATTGATGGAGCATATGTCAATATGGGTCAAAAAGCAAAAAAAAATTTTTTTTCAACCCCCCTTTATTTTTTTTGGTTACAAGGGTTGCATTAAGAAATCGCTTTTGGTGTCTGTGTATGGATAATGAGAACATGCATAAAATGGTATATGAAGCATTTTAATAAAGGGCATGGTGTGTGGAGGATTCCAAGAAAATCACTTTCTTTATTAATTCTCCTTTTTTATGGGTGGTTCTGGAAAAAAAATGGGGGTGTATTATAGAAATTTGTAAATAACACCAGTACATGGATAATGGCTGAAAATTTTTTTACTTTAGCATAGGCGGTTCAGATGGTATAAAAAGGGGTTTTTTAAACTGTAACACCCTGTAATTAAAAAAAGGGCAATTGCCCTTAAATGAAACCTATACCAAAAAAGCAGCCATTTATTTGTGATTAATCTCCCCAGATACTCTTCTTAATTTTCATTACAGTTAGGAAAAAATAATTTTTTTAAAAACATATTTTTTAAAAACTTGACAATTTTGGGGCGCCACCCCCGCTAACCGGTTTGTGATAGACATATGCTGTCGAGAAATAAATAGTAGGAAATATAGTCCTCTTCATTTTACTATTACATAAAATTTTTGCAAAACGTGCAGGAAGGGCTACGTTTCGCAAAAACCACAAATTACCCCCTTTAAAGGGATGAAAAGGGGGGTTCAGGGGCGAAATTTTTTAAGAAAAAGGTAATCTTATAATAAGCACCCCTTGATATACCAGAAGTAAAATAAAACCGGACTTGTGTCCATTTTGCGAGGTTCAACCTCTGTTTCCTACACTAATGTGTTAATAGCTTTGTTTAAGATTAAAAAATTTAATTTTTAGCAATAAAAGTAATCAAAACCGATAGAATTTGACTTGAACTTTCAAATGCGGTAAGCAGAATTGCTATTTGATTTTTCAATCAAAAGTTATTCGGGTTCAAAAATAGCAATTTTTCGATTTTTTGAAAGTTCAACCGCGTTTATGTCAGGATATACATCCTACGAATGTTTCGTAGGATATACATCCTACGAAAAAACTTGTAAAAACATTTTTTGCTTAGAAGGACTCAAAAAATACAAAAAATGTTGTTTTGCAAAAAATCGCTGTTATGTGATTCCTCAAGTTCTTTGTTTATAACAATCTTAACGACATCCTGATCGACTGTTACCCAAAAAATTCGTGTTCTACGGGTCAAAATACATAAAAAAAAACTTGGGTAAGTCCATCTGAATTAAGGAGGCCGTTGTACCCCCACTGGAAACAGGACTAAACGTAAAAAAGATTTAAAGCACCTCATTTTAAAACTATAATGAATTTTGAAAAATTAAATTTTGATCATCACTCTGTTTTTCTTTTTACATATTTAAATCTTAAACGGCATCTTCTTCTTCAAGTGCCATCTCCGCGAAGGATGTCATATCTCCGCGAAGGCAATCATCATAGCTATTCTTACTTTGGAGACTGCTGCTCTGAAAAGTTCATTTGATGTACATCCATACTATTCACTCAGGTTGCTCAGCCACGATATTCTGCGTCTCCCTATACTCCTTTTTCCTTGAATCTTTCCCTGCATAATGAGTTGGAGCAAGTTGTATCTCTCTCCACGTGTAATATGTCCGAGATATTCCAAAAAGCCATCAGAGGACAACAATCTGAATTTTAGTTTTCCATCTCTTTTAACTTGTGCATCAATTATCAATTTTTGACGGTTATAATAAGTTATAATAAGTTGAAAGTATACATTTTAGGTGTAAAAAAAAACAAGCGAATTTGTCGATAACATTTTTCGGTGATACGAGATCAAAAAATGTATTACATATTACATTAATGAGGACTAGTAACATTTTGAGCTTTACTAAACTGATTTGATGTAGTTTTCGCTAAAATACAGTAATTTGAAATTGACCCAGCTGATGCGCTTGTATACTGTAGTGTACTCGCACTTTGTAATATTAATACCTCTAAAAATAGCTCCTGCGTGTCTTGTAAATCTCAAACTGCTCATTATAGTATGAGATCCCACTGCAGAATCAGTTCAGATCTGCAGAAACGTTCATAAGTTAGTTAATTATAATCACATTTTTATATGCATTTAATAGGAGAATACATTGATGACAGATTGCCAATCAAAAAGTTGCCGCAGATAGTTTTAATTAAATTAACAGTACCATTGACTAAAAATGAATAGTTGGTCAACGCAATGATTAAATTTGTTTGATTCTAATTGAGACAGTCACTAGATGTCACCACCATTTCTGTCAGGGTTGAAATGTCACGCGTAACTACAATAAATCCAAAATGCAGACACCAAGTTGGATACGATCCTATTCATAACACCCCAACTCGCATACATATTAAGGTTATGGGTACATAATTCGCAAATATTTTACGTGTATCCCTACTTTTTCTGTCTTTACACGGCAAATTACGTGTAGTAAAATTCACACTGGTATGGATATGAAAACATTACTAGAATGTCATTCTACTTGAAAATGTCATCATTAATTTAAAGAGATGGGTTTTGAATGTTCTTGGATAACTGTTATTTTTATAATTGGAAATTATTAATTCAGTTAATAAATGTGATAATTTTTTCACTAACTATGTATTCAGTGATTGTAATAATTTATTTGTACAACAAAGACTAATACTCAATCGAGAAAAGAAGAAAAGTGTTAAAGTGATTTTTTAATAATATATTGTTATGGAACGCTTACAATTTTGAACATCTTTAACAACAAAATACTTGGATCACAGAATATATTATCCTGATGTATTCTCTGCTTGGATCTTCCACAAATAATACACAATAAATAACTTTTTATTAAGTTCACGTCTTAAATCAATTATTTATCAAATACACTATATTTCAATAATATTTAATCAATAACTCAACATATTCCCGATGCAATGTCAAATATTTAAAATTGTCACTGATTGTCAGTGTCTGACTGACAATATATGCTGACAATATTATATTCGGCTGAGTGCGTTGTAAGACAAATATAGATTTGGAAAATATTACCACGGCATTGTGTTTATTTTTTTCGAATCCTGAAAAAACCAATAAATATTTTTGAAAAATTTAAACGCAGAATGAAAGACTAAATTATTACCGAGGGCCGAAAGTCCCTTAGAATAAATAAAAAGTTTATTTTGAATGATATATTTGAATTTAAAAATCACACTAAATTTTCTCTTAGTTTTTCACCCCTGTAACTTATTAAAATAAACATTATAGAAGTTCTCAGGGACTTTCGGCCCTCGCTAATAACGTGATCTTTCATTCTGCGTTTAAATTTTTCAAAAATACTTATTAGTTTTTTCAGGATTCGAAAAAAAATGAATCCCCATTTGAATAGCATTGCAGCCGAAAATACGTACCGATCCTCTTAAGAAAAATAAATATATGGAAGAATATATTTAGAAATTAAATTAATGGTGTCATGCTACTGTACATTATTAAAAAACAATGGAAAAATATTTCAAGCATATCAAAAAATTTATATTTTTCTTTACATCAAGAACTTCCTCCGCCACCTGAATACATATTTAAGTATAACCTGCCAAAGCAAGATATTTCTACTATCGTCAGATTAAAAACTCGACACGGAAAATATGAGGCACATCTGCACAAATTAGGAATAGTTAATTCATCAGTCTGTTTTTGTGATAATGTTTCGATTAGAGATTTGAACCATATTTTCTTTGAATGCAAAATTAACGAGAGTCATAAAATGGAAATATTTAAATTACTCATAAACTACTTGAAAGAAACAAATATAGTCATTTGAGTCAGATAGGTGGGAATATAACAAAACTAATAAATTGAGGTAAAAATAAAATAAAAATCTGTGGCTAACGGAACCGCATCCAAGCCATTTTTTCACACACACACATACTGTACATTATACATATAATAGCATGGCATTATTAATTCAATTTTTAAATATATTCTTCCATATATTTATGTTTCTTAATTATGTATGCGAGTTGGTGTTATGAATAGGATCGTATCCAACTTGGTGTCTATGCAATTTGGATTTATCGTAGTTGTCATTCATGATGTAGGTGCATGTTTTTTATATCAAATTAAAGCTAATTTTTTCCTAATAAGATGATACAAGGTTGTATGTGAAAAAATGACCGCAAATTACAAAACGTAAGGTTTCAGAGATACACTGAAAGAAAGATGGCACGCAACGCCACTGGTTTAACATGATGACTGGTTTGACAAGATGGCTGCTTTAATAACTCACATTCGCCATCAAACATTGTCAACCCTCTCAAACCAGTCGCGTTGTGCGCTAATTTTTTTCGTTATGTCTGATACCTCGCGTTTTTAACAGCTGGCAACCCTAATTTTCAAAAAAATTCGATGGTTTTTTTACATGTACAGCTGGTTCCTAAAAAAACTGATACGACTCTTAAAGCGTATTTTGTAGAAAATTGAGCAGATCATTTTGAAGGATAAATAGCTATTTGTATAACAAGGGAGGAAAGTGCTACTTTTCCTCCCGAGAATGAAGTTTACTGCCCGACGCGTAGCGGAGGGCAGTAATCATTCAAGGGAGGAAAAGGCACTTTACTCCCATGTTATACATATGGTTTTTCCACCTTCCTCAAATTAATAACAAGTCATTTTTCATTTTTACTTATTTATTTATGTAACTAACCAACAAAATTTATTAAAACTAAAACTAACAAGTAGGTACAATATATCTGTCAACTGTCAAATATAAGTTAAATTATTAATGTAAACATTGTTAAATCAAAATAATAATTTACTGTTTTTTACCATTCTGCAAAATACAGGGTGTTTTATAAATAAACGTTAAAAGGTATAGATACTTACGTAATAGAAAATAGATTGATATTGTACAGGGCGTCAATAAGTTATATTTCATGAATGAAATACCATGACGTCACTTTTACTTTTCCTCCCTAGGGAGGAAAAGTACAACTTTGCTCCCTACAAACAGGTCCGGAAAAGTATACTTTCGGTAGAGGTAGGTGGAAATACTTATTATTTACATACTGTCACTGCCAAATCTTAAAATTTGTCAGATAACTTGTTCTGTTCAACCTCAAAAAATGGCTCCACATGCTAGCAAAGAATTAAAAGCAAGAATTGTAACGAAATTATACGATGGTTGGTCACTATCTGCCGTAAAAAACCATGTTAACGTAAGCAGAACAACAGTTTTTAATATTAATAAAAGATGGAGAGAACAAGAAACTCTCGAAAGAAAGCAAGGTTCTGGAAGACCAAAAATATCTACCGCTCATGAAGATCGTACGCTTTTGGAGGGTTTTGAAGAGAATCCTTTTGAAGATGCGAAAACTGCAAGAATTCAAAATAATATCAAAATTTAGACCTTAATAATTTTTACAATTTGTGAATTAAATGTAATCTGTTGTTTGTTTGTTTATTTTATTATTTGTCTGTAATAATAAAATAATATAATGTCAAACCAATCAAATACACTGCTCAAAATGATCAAATCTTACTAAGAGTCGTATCAGTTTTTTTAGGAACCAGCAGTACATACATTGTATATTGTATATTTTAAAATTATATAACTTCGTCAAAAATTCATAAAATTTAATTTTTCAAAACTTATTTTAAAATGAGGTGCTATAATCTTTCTTAAGTTGAGCAAAAGCAAAGTTATGTGCAAAAATGTCTGATATGGTCGATATAAATTGTTATTTTTTAATTAAGTTTGCAATATTTCGGCTTCTTATGGACTGATTATCATTGTTCAAAGTTTGGTTTGTCTTTTTTAAAGAAATAAAACTCATTTACAAACCGGGTATACAGTGTGTTCTAACGAAAAGTTCGACCCCCTCCCCCAGAAACAAAGAGTTTCTTTACAATTTAAAAAACAAGTTAATTTGTATTGAAAGGGAGACTAATTTTCATGCAAAATTCATGCTCTCAAATGTAACCCCCTACTGCCCCGCATCAACCGCCAGTTTTTTTTAAATAGCAAGTGTAGTCGAGTGGGTATTATCAGTAGTAATTGCACAAGAGCTCTAAAATTCTATATTAATTTTAGAGTTCGAGTGCAATTTGTTGCGATTATTTCATGAATAAAACTGTTCAAAACCAAAATTTTATTGTAATTTATATATGTAAGTACCAATTAGTGAAATTAAACACACAGTTGTTATAAATATGTATTTGACGGTTGAAAGTCATCACTTTTATAATTTTTAAAACATTTGTCATTAATGTCACTGAATGTATTTTTTCGTAGCAACGAAGGGCATCTGACGTAATATGCTTAACGACGGGAGATTATCAAAAATTATCACCTTAATTTGCATGTCTGTAGCTTTCTATTGGTCAGAATCTCCTATGAATGAAATAATCTTCGTAATTCAACTTATTACGTAAATTAAAAAAAGAAAGTGTCGTGTAGAGAAAAAAAAATAACCTTTCAAATGATGTGTCAATCAGCCCACTTGCTTTAAAAAAAACTGGGGGTTGATGCGCTGCAGTAGGGGGTTACATTTGAAGGCATGAATTTTGCATGAAAATTCGTCCCCCTCCCAATATAAATTGACGTGTTTCTTTTTAATTTTGAAGAAGCTCTTGGTTTCCGAGTTTCTGTGGGGGGTCAAATTTTCGTTGGAACAGACTGCATATTTATTAGTTTATTAGTGATAAGCATTTAAATTAAATTATTAACAACAAATTCCTACCCAAAAATTCGAATTATGTTGAAGATTCAGATTGAGCGGGTCAAAATACATGTAAATCAATTGTAAAATCTCATGGACCTCAATCTGCCACGAAATCCGTCTTTCCCCTAGACTAATATTGGTATGATTGAATGGACACACACCGGCAAAATTAGCCGAACACCTTATAGTCCATGTAGTGAGACCGCTCCCGCCTGAAAAAAATTTTTGATTCGGTTTCTTTGTGGATTCCGATTCAAAAATGTCCCCTTTAATCAAATCTGAAGGGTGCCGGTCGGAATTTTTGGGCCGAAATTGTTTAAACAATTTTTTTAAACAAATACAAAAGATCACGTTTTTTTGACCCGGTACATATATTTTTAAGTTTTGTGGGTAATTCTTAACAATAAAGGTATCTTGTAAATTTTCTCAAAAATTGATAGTTTTCGAGTTATAGGCGTCTTAAAATCTGAAAAATGCGAAAATACGCATTTTCGAGGCCTAAAAACTCATATTTAAATTAGTATCTTTGAGGTTGCCAGATATTTACATTGAAGTTTAAACATTCAGCTTCAAGATTCTGAAGAGTGATCGCGTGTAACTTTAATTTATACCGTTGTTTTTTAATTGTTAAATATGCGTGTTTATTCGATTTTTTTGCCGGTGCGACGCGCTCCATTTCAAAAATCTCCTATTTTCCTCCGAAAAATATTTTTTCTAGATTCTTTGTGATATTCTAAATAAAATAAGTTTCTTGCCATTTTTCTCAAAAGTTTATAGTTTTTAAGTTACCTATAAGCGATTTAAAATCCGAAAAATAACAAAAAAAAAACGCATTTTCGGATTTTAAATCGCTTATAACTTAAAAACTATTAACTTTTGAGAAAAATGTCAAGAAACTTATTTTATTTAGAATGTCCCAAAGAATCTAGAAAAAATATTTTTGGATGAAAATAGGAGATTTTTGAAATGGAGCGCGCCGCATCGGCAAAAAGATCGGATAAACACGCATATTTAACAATTAAAAAACAACGGTATAAATTAAAGTTAGACGCGATCACTCTTCAGAATCTTGAAGCTGAATGTTCAGTCTTCAATCTAAGTATCAGGTAACCTCAAAAATACTAATTTAAATATGAGTTTTTAAGCCTCGAAAATGCGTATTTTCGCATTTTTCAGATTTTAAATCGCCTATAACTCGAAAACTATCAATTTCTGAGAAAATTTACAAGATACCTTTCTTGTTCAGAATGATCCACAAAACTCAAAAATATATGTTCTGGAGCAAAAAAACGTGATCTTTTGTATTTGTTTAAAAAAATTGTTTAAACAATTTCTGCCCAAACATTCCGCCCGGCACCCTTCAGATTTGTTTAAAGGGGACATTTTTGAATAGAAACCGAATCAGAAATTTTTTTAGACGGGAGCGGTCTCACCACATGGACTATTAAAAATGAGACATGTTTGATGTTTCGAATTTCCTAAACCTGTAATCCGACTTTAGTGATTCTTTTAGTATGTTATAGCCTTACTATTTAAGAATATCGTTGTAATAATATTGTTGCTAGAGAGTTAAATGTCATTTTATACCGGGTGTAACAATCATACTGTGTTTTTTTCTTAAAATTCGGAACACCCTTTGGAATATTCTAGCCTACATAAAATATTGAAATTAAAGCTTAATTATAGCCTTAGGCTTTCTTAACATTTTCTTTTTTGAGTTATTTGCTTATGTTAAAAAATAAAAAAGTTATGGGCTTTAACAACTAGCCATGTTTTTCATCAATAAAACCTCACAGTAGGGGAGGAAAGTATGCTAAATTTGCAGTTACTCGATAGGGGACCTATTGGATTAAGAAGAGTGGGTGCTAAAACTAAAAAAAGTTAAGTTTTCCATAAAGTGTGGGACTCTCCATTTTTTAATTAAATTTTCCATGTTCACCAATTGTTTTTTCTGATTAGAGCGCCATCTATCCATAATTGGAAAAAATGTTGCGAATAAAAGTTGCTTATTTTTACGTCAAGAATCCAAATCTGCAATAAAAATTGGGGGCTCCTACTTAAGATTTTAAAGTAACTCCCCACCCCACCTCCGCGGGGGTTCGTGTTTGGTGCCATTCGATAGATTTTTGAAAAATATTGAATACGTATATTTTGCAGTTTTACGATCTTATGTTCATTTCGCAAAATATCGTATTGAAAATTTTTAATTTACCCCCCACCCCTCTCCGTGGGGTGACGTGTTTAGTATTACTCGACAGATTTTTGAAACATATTGAACACGTATTTTTTAGTTTTTCGATCTGACGTTCAATTTTGACGAATTTTCTTACGCCCCGCTCAAATCGTCAGATTTTTGAAATATACACTATTTTTCATGTACTTAACTTACCTTATCTTAATCTAAAGATTTCAAATTTTTCTAAGAATAGATTTTTTTTCGGTCCCCCCTTAATGAATTCCCCGGTGTTAATACGAACCAATATAATGGTATAGATACATTTACAGGGTACAAGGTTTCTCCCCATGTGATAATCTGACGCGCTCGAGTAACTGCAAAAATCCCCGCTTGCGCTCCCCTACCATCATTATCTGCTTAGTTTAATAAACAAGCCCAAAGTAATTCAATAGATGTATTAAATAAATAAATTACTAAGCGATGTAAGCGATGTCACAATGACGACCTCCCGTGGATTTCAGCTAAACTAGCTTCGAGGGGGTTTTAATGTCAAACGCTGAGAGCACATGCATTTGAATCAAGTATGTAATATTCAGTATTTATTTTTGCATGTTTTTTTACAAATTTTATATACAACATCAGCGAAAAATGAACATCAGATCGAAAAACTGCAAAATACATGTATTCAATATTTTTGAAAAATCTATCGAATGGCACCAAACACGAGCCCCCACGAAGGTGAGGGTGGGGGATTTAATTTAGAATCTTAAATAGGAGCCCCAATTTTTATTGCAGATTTGGATTCTTTACTTAAAAATAAGCAACTTTTATTAGACACATGTTTTCGAAATATGGATAGATCGCGCTATAATAGGAAAAAAACGATTGTTTCAAATGGAAAATTCAATTAAAAAATGAAAAGTCCCCCACTATATGGAAAACTTAACTTAACCTTTTTCTGCTTTTGGCACATACTCTTCACAATCGAATAGGTCCCCATAACGCCCGAGTAACTGCAAATTGATCATACTTTCTTCCCCTACTATGAGGATTTATTGATGAAAAACATGGATAGTTGTGAACGCACATAACTTTTTTATTATCCCACATAATTAAATGAATCGAAAAGGAAAATGTTAAGAAAGCCTAGCTTTACAATTGAGTTTTAATTTTAATATTTTACATATGCTAGAATATTCCACAGGGTGTTCCAAACTTTAAGAAAAAAACACAGTATGATTGGTACACCCGGTATAAAATGATATTTACCTGTCTAGCAACATTATTATCACAATGATATTCTTAAATAATAAGGCTATAACATACTAAAAGAATCACTCAAATCGGACCACTGGTTTAGGAAATTTGAGACATCATACATGTCCCATTTTTAAGGTGTTCCGCTAATTTTGCCGGTATGTGTATTTAAAATATGATATACCTACATATTTAAAAAATTATAGTCATCATGCTCATATAAATGACGTCTATAATATAAAGGAAAATAAAAAAAAATTGAGAGAATGCTCATTTAGAAATAAAAATTAACGGGTTCACTGTACAATGCATGTAATTCGAACCACGAGTTTAATTCGCGTTACATTATTATATTCTATGTTAGATAAAACCAGTTAAAACATATAGATTGTTTCAATTAAGCCCTTTTTAACGACAGACCTTAGGTTTGAATTACTGGCAAAATATAAATTCATAGTAGCTAAAATGAAAAAATAGTATGGTACAAAATGAATGAACCACAGGCCAAGAACTGTTTTATAAATTAACATTGACTTGTACATATTTGCTATTTTTAAAATTCATCCGTCGTTATATGAAAATCATTTGAAATGTACAAATCAATGAATTGCCCAAAACCGACACTACAGTGACAAGACAACAGCGTAAATCACGAAAAAGAAGCAGAGACATTGTTACTTTTTCTAAAAACAATTTCCTACACTTAGCCTTTTTAGTTACTGATTTTTTTTTAGTTTTAAAATGAGGAAGAATAAACCAAATGCATGTATTAAAACATGTACACTAAAAAGGAAAAGCCAAGTGCAAGTAATACAAGTTCTGAAATCACTGCTATTGTTCCACAAGATAATGCTTTGAAATACAGTCATTTTACTTAGAGCCATAAAAAATAAGGACACAGGCTAAAAACTAAAATTAGTATGGTTATTAAACTGATTTATTGTGGCATGTCTAATTTAAATATTAGGTATATATGGGATTAACTCACAATTTATTGTAATAAAATTACATTTTTAACTAACAACTGACATTTCGATTTCCACTCCACAAATCGTTCTCAAAGTCTAAAAATTCTGTGAAAATTTATAAAAATTTTTAACTTTAAAATGGCTTGTCTAATTTGTCCTTCGATAGTGAGTTGTTGCCGATCGTTTTCAATAATTTGAAATGGGAGCCTCCATACCATCTTTATGATTTCCATTCTGCAGTTCTTTAGATTGACTCGCCCATCTGTTAAGTATTTGTTTCTTGCCACTAATTATAGTACCATCCCATATTTTATGGTGTGTTCTGGGTTTGAATTCATGTCTACAGTTGTTTATCTGTTTGTAGAATCTCAGTAACTTTATTATGGTGGTTAACAATCTCGTCTAGAACGTTTTAATATGGCTTTTTTCCTTTTTGTTCGGCGCTGCTGAAGTCTCTTACATATATATTATCAATATCAAATATACAGTGTCCCCTAAAATAGTGCGTTCCTTAAAGGTGTAGGTAGAAGTTACAATGTAGAGTAAAAAAGTCTTATAACATTTTTTTTTAAATTCAGCTGTTTGACCAAAAAACGAAAATACATTTTGCTATGCAAACTGAAGTCTGGCAACAATGTGTAATTCAAAGACAGTCACAATAGTAGGTTTGTAGGTCAGTAGTTGTATCTGGTAGGTAAGATAATGTAAATATCAACCAAACTGTCTAGTGTTTACATTTTTTCACCCTGTTCATGGTCGTCCCCTCATATCAAACAAACCAAGAATATTGGTGTTATTGACATTGAATATTTGGCATAATTGGTTATCTATTTTTATTCTGTACCAAAAGAACAGTGTTTCTTATTTCTTAACAAGTAGGTATTTTGGGTATCAAACAAATATTATATCCATTACTTTGTAAAGGATACACAATAGTGTGCAATATTTTATGAATTACCCAGAACACTAAATGGAGAGGCCTATAAATTTCTTGTAAAATGTTCTGCCGGTACTTCTTGAAGTGCCTTTGCAAACACGACGTGAAATGTGGTTTCGTCACGATGGAGCCCCACAGAGCTTTGAAAAATATTCTGGATAACACATTTAAAATTATTCGATGTTTTAATAGATTTCAGAAAAATATTACGTAGGTACAAATAATTTTTCCTATGTGCATTTACATTTTAGGAATTAAACCATAGTTACTTAAGTAAAAGTTATAATTTATGTAAAATTTCGAGCCCTAATTATAAAACCTTAATGCATTCAGATAACAGCAAAAATGCCACATTATTACAGCAAGAAATAATTATTTTGCAGGTGGGTACCTACCGATGTCAACAACCCCAAATATCACACCTCAAATAGTCAATAAGCAAGGGGTTCCATTAGGTTAAATTTTCAACAGTCACAACAAGTTCTTCTACGCCCGTTGCCATGTCATTTAAATTCATGAGAATAAAAATTCACTTATATGGAGAACAATGTAACTTTTTTCTTGGAAACGGTTAACTTTAGAAAAAAATGTTATAGGACTTTTTTGTTCTAAATTGTGTATTATATCCATACCTTAAAGGAACGCACTATTTTCGGGGACACTTCCGATAAAATATTGATAAGATTTTCTTATAGTAGATTAAATCAGAATTCAGCTGGGTCTAGTCTTAGTAATTTAAGTTTGTAGTCACTACGGATCTACTGATCTTTGGAAGGAATTTCTAATATTGTTGATAGTTTGTTTATGAAGACTACTTCCTGTTGAGTGTGGCGCACTATATAATTAATGTTCAATAATTATTTTCAGAATTATGCACAGAGACTGATTTCTATTTTCTGTTATCCAAAGTAAATGAAGCTAGGCGTATCACGACTACTTTGTTAAGATCCTTTTCTTTCTCATGGTCTGTCTTCCGTTCTATCACTACCTGAAAAGGTATAAATAGACTGAAAAATGAGACATTGTAAGAGAAGACAAACTTTTAAAAAGAAAAGGCATTCATGCCCGCTTGTACATAATACAGAGGCCTCTATACATGAATTAAAGAAATTTGTTTTTCTACAGAGGAGTTTTTCAAATTTTTGCTTAACATTTTTTTTAAATCGAAAGTTGAAAAATGCCTACTATAGTGTCAGACAATTTCAATAACTCAAGTAAAATGCTATATTCTCTAAACATCATTCAATGGTTACCCTGTCTGTTCTGTATATGGGGTTTTGGGGCTGGAGCGATGTGGTGCTGGACGCTGTGGCCATTGTTAGTGGCCCCCGCACCGAGAGAAACACCCGCTCTCGCCTCCAAGGCCTCGTATTGCCGCCCATCATAATTTGCATCAAAAAATTTCTTGAACCATTGCAGAAATTCAAAGTTATCCTGGAATCTGCCTTTTATCAATTTATCTACAGGAATTATCTGTAATTGCATCAATTCAAAACATCGTAGATTTGTAATATGCAGAAAATTTAATCAACAAACAAATGTGTGAATAAAAATGTTATATTAAGATACATCAAAATAAAATCAAGACATACAAAAAGGAAATGTAACTTAAGTATATTCGGTGAACTTAAGTGGGTTTCGGATAAGTAATAGGGCTTTTCATTCAGTCATTTGTTTCGAGCTTTTGTCATGTGTAGTATAATCCGTGTATATTAATATTATACACAGATTATACAACATATGACAGGAGATTGAAACAAATGACAATCGATGAAAAGCCTATAAGCAACGATTCAACTGACCAACTAATAAACAATCTTTAGGTTGATGCTTTTGTCACATTAGGCATCAATGGATCTTTAAATGAAGATGCATCAATAGTCATGAAGGAACAGATGAAAAAGAGAACAATAAAAAAATAGCCCTCATCCTACTAAATGAAAAAAAATGGGTAGCAAATCCATCAGCAGAATGCAGCAGGCTTTGGTTGCCAATACTTAAAGAAGTGAACAAATAGAATATAGCAACACTAACAGATGAGAAAATATGAGATGCCAACCTCCTATCATACACAATACATCGCATGTTCCTATTAGAAAAAGTGTAATAAATCAAAATAACAAAATTTTTCAGGAGAATAAAAACAATTTCTTTATAGCCAATGCTAATAGAAGAACCAGAAGTGAATTTATATACATACAGTGAGGACATTTAGGTTGGAATAAATTCATTTTCTCGAGAATGTGCGATTTTGGAGAGAAATCCTGAAATAGGTCGATTTATATTTTTAAATTATGATTTTTTGGCATATATATAGTGACGTCATCCATCTGGGCGTGATGACGTAATCGATAATTTTTTAAATGAGTAGGGGTTGTGTGATTGCTCATTTGAAAGGTTATTTAATTCTCTATTCAGTAATATAAACGTTAACACCATTATTTATAAAGTCCAGAAAAATGTCTTTTGAATTAAATTGAGACAAAAAGAAGAGTGTATGTAATTCCTTTAATTCAGAATACATTTTAGTGCTGTCAGAAAACAGAAAGCAATGTTTATTTGACAAATTTAATAAGTATTGTTTTTTTTTTCGTTTAAATTCAATGTTAAAGCTGCCACCCACCTGTCTCTTAGGAGTTTGAACATTGAATTTAAGCGAAAAGCAATGTTTATTTGTAAAACAAACATTTTTACCTGTTTTCTGACAGCAGTAAAATGTATTTTGAAATAAATTGCTTACATTCTCCTTTTTGTGTCAATTACAATAATCTTTTTTTTGGACACCCTATATAAATAATTATGTTAATGTTTATATTACTGAATATATACCGATTGAAAAATTTCTCATGGTTGGTCTGGGCCTTTAATGAGAGCGACAAAGAGACATGTATTTATTATACATTTAAAACGGGCTAGAAGATATACGCCGGCAAAGCGAGGTAGCGCTAACAACCCACTTCGTGTAGCAGGTAGGGCTTTCTCAGCACAGCGTTGCCAAAGTAGATTTAAAAAAGAAAATAACAAAGTACAGTAGAGCGTCGATTATCCGAACTAATTGGGGGACATGGGCGTTCGGAAAACCGATTTGTTCAGATAATCGAACTAAATTGAGATTGTC